>NC_089503.1:156095311-156744686 GCF_036850995.1 Saccopteryx leptura
CAGAGCATCGCCCTCTGGTGGGCATGCCGGTCAGGCACATGCGGGAGTCTGTCTGACTACCTCCCTGTTTCCAGCTTCAGAAAAAAAAATAAATAAAAATACTAAAAAAAAAAAAAAAAAAAAAAAGAGTGTCTTTAATTCAAATTGCCAGTGTAAAGCCAATAGCCACGGTGTAAAGCCAGTAGCCACGGCCACCATCACAGCCACCTGTCCTATGCAGGTTCGCATAGATTCAAACAGTTGGTAATGAAACAACGGAGCCAAGAACGGGTGGGCCATTAGCTTTAATCCTAGTTTGCACTCGGCGGGCAAGTAAAAACACACACTGGGCTCCAAAACCCACTCATTCAGTGCTCACAAAGCTACTGACTTATCCAAGTTTTCCTAGGATCAAAGGTTTCTACCTCACCAGCCTTATTCACCTCTGTTCCCCATCTCCTTCTCCCTGCACAAACTCTGCACAAACTGGCTTCTCACTCAGCACTCCACCATCTTGGCTGCTTCTCCTGGCCTCCTCCACAGGGCTTTCTCTGCTCTTCTCTCTAATGCTAATTCAGGAACCGAGAGAGAGCAAGCTCCCGGTCTGCCCCACTTTATAGTATAGAAATCGAAACCTTTAATTTAATATACAAACAAGGAAGTCTCTGATACAAAGTCACTTATCTGAGGCATAATGGGATTCCTCATGAGAGTGCACCACCCTACATCAAAAAAGGTGGGAAAGGCTTAGTCTTAAAACTAAGCCTTAGGCCAGGGGTCCCCAAACTTTTTACACAGGGGGCCAGTTCACTGTCCCACAGACCATTGGAGGGCCGGACTATAAAAAAAACTATGAACAAATCCCTATGCACACTGCACATATCTTATTTTAAAGTAAAAAAACAAAACGGGAACAAATATAATATTTAAAATAAAGAACAAGTAAATTTAAATCAACAAACTGACCAGTATTTCAATGGAAACTATGCTCCTCTCACTGACCACCAATGAAAGAGATGCCCCTTCCGGAAGTGCGATGGGGGCCGGATAAATGGCCTCAGGGGGCTGCATGTGGCCCGCGGGCCGTAGTTTGGGGACCCCTGCCTTAGGCTATAAGAATCCTGCCTGCTTAAGCCTGTCCCCCCACAGCCAATACAAACTATAAGCGAGCAAACATATATGTCATTATTTACAAACTTATTTGACCAACACACGGCCACCATCACAGCCGCCTGGCCAGTGCAGGTTTGCATTGGATTCAGACAGTCAGTAAAGAAACAATGGAGCCAAGAACTGGTGGGCCATTAGCTTTAATCCTAGCTTGCACTCCGCGGGCAAGAAATACACACAATGGGAAAACACTTCCCTTTTCATTCAGGGCTCCCAAAGCCACTGACTTATCCGAGTTTCCTAGAATCAAAGGTTTCTAACCTCACTAGTCTCATTCACCTGTTCCCCATCTCCTCTCTGCACAAACTCTGCATAAACTGGCTCCTCCTCCTTCTCTCTCTCTCTCCTTCTTTCCCTCTCTCTCCTCTCTGAAAATTGAATAAAGTCTTTAAAAAAAAACAAAAAACAAAAAAATAAATAAAATAAAAAATAAAACCTGTTGGTGGGAAAGCCCTCCCCCAACACATATTAACATAATCATGCCCATCCCAAGCAAGAAGAGCAACTAATATCATCACCTGGGTGACAGGCTTCTATGTGGGCAGCGCCATCTTTAACAAAGTGAGCATAATATATCTTATCTGCCCAACAGCCAGCAACCTGAGGAGGCAGGGGACTCAGGTCCAAAAAACCACCTTATGGTCTTGGCTGACTGGCCAGTTTATATATCTTTAGGGAGGTCAGTGATTTATTACTAAATATGCAGTTAGTCGCATAGTAGAGTGCAGATGGTGGGGATCTGGCATGCAGGAATGACCTCTAGGATGCTGGCTTGACATGAGCAATAGCCTTATAGATGTTCTATTGTTCTTGAGACAGGCTATTCTTAATAAGAATGATTACTACTGAACCCTTTGACCCCTTACGGAGTACCCAGAGGCCTGTTACTTCCCACTCCCTCATACCAGCTCCCTAGCTTTGAGCAGTTTTGTAATCCAGTGTCTCTGGTGAGCCCAGACGACTTCCCCAACCCCCTGGAGGGTGAATTTCCAGCAAATTCCAAAGGACATGATGGCACCACAGTGATTTTTCTACTAGCCCACTAACCACAGCCAAACTCTCTCCAGCACTCCAGAGCTCGGTTTGATGGAGTGAGGGCTTCTCCTCCCACACTCTCTTTCTGCCCTCAGGCCAGTGGTTGCTCCTTCTCTCTGCCATTCCTGTATTCTTCCGAGTTGTCTTTATTGCTGGACCAGCCAATCCCTTTGCCCCAATCATGTCATTTACTTAATAATTTTTTACATTAAAATTCTCCTTTTTATGAATGGATAAAGAAGATGTGGTATATATATACTATGGAATACTACTCAGCCATAAGAAATGATGATATTGGATCATTTAAAACAACATGGATGGACCTTGATAACATTATACTGAGTGAAATAAGTAAATCAGAAAAAAATAAAAACTGTATGATTCCATACATAGGTGGGACATAAAAAAGACTCAGGGACATGGACAAGAGTGTGGTGGCTATGGGGGGGGGGGGTAGAGGAGGGGAGAGGGGAAGAAAGGGGAGGGGCACAAAGAAAACCAGAGAGAAGGTGACAGAAGACAATTTGACTTTGGGTGATGGGTATACAACATAATCAATTGTCAAAATAACCTGGAGATGTTTTCTCTGAATCTATGTACCCTAATTAATCAATGTCACCTCATTAAAATTAATAATAAAGGGGAAAAAAAGAGATGTATGTATGGTGTGAAGAAACCACTAACCAATGGGACCAAAGGCATGTTTTAAAGTATAATCTTATTTATGAGAAACTCTGGGCCCTGGCTGGTTGGCTCAGTGGTAGAGCATCAGCCTGGCATGCAGGAGTCCCGGGTTCGATTCCTGGCCAGGGCACACAGGAGAAGCGCCCATCTGCTTCTCCACCCCTCCCCCTCTCCTTCCTCTCTGTCTTTCTCTTCCCCTCCCGCAGCCAAGGCTCCATTGGAGCAAAGTTGGCCCGGGTGCTGGGGATGGCTCTATGGCCTCTGCCTCAGGTGCTACAATGGCTCTGGTTGCAACAGAGCAATGTCCCAGATGGGCAGAGCATCGCCCCCTGGTGGGCATGCCAGGTGGATCTGTCTGACTGCCTCCCCGTTTCCAACTTCAGAAAAATACAAAACAAAAAAAAAAAAAAGAAAGAAAAGAAACTCTGAAATTAGCATCTGCCTGCTTTTCAAGAAGAAATAAAGAATCGAGAGTAATGGCGGGGTAGGAAGCGATACTGATAAATCTCCCCCAAAACTCAACAAGATCTTCAACCAGAAACAGAAAAACCTATACTTGGAGCCTCCAGATGCTTCGCAATACACCCAAAGGTATGGTCAAGTGAAAAATTGGCTAAATATATTACCAAACCCCGAAGGAAATAGGGAATAGGAAATGCTCCGCCTTCCTCACTAACCTAAACAGGGCAGCTTTCTCTGATAACTGTGAATATAGAAACTGAGGCAGGCAAAGGGGGTGAATAGATCCAGGCCGCGGCACAAACGGCCGAACCAGGCTGTGGCGCGGAGATCCAAGCCGAGGAAAAACTGATCCTGTGGCAACCCGGGCAATACAAGCTAACACTCGTGCCAAACCCAAACAAAGAAAGACAAGCGGGGCGGCCATTTTACCCGGTCTCCTGGTCAGTGCGTGCAGCTACTGGGCAAGAGATTTCTTCCTAGGCCCTGAGAGTGGGTGCCCGTGTTGCCCCACGGAGAGGCAGGGTCAGAGGCCTTTCTGTGGGCTGAGGGCAGAGTCTCTGGGCAGCCCAAGTGCCCTGGGAAAGCCACGCACGGGAGGGAGTGAGAACTAATTCCAACGGTGGAGATTATCCATGCTGGAGGGGGTTTCACTCAGAGGGTAACGCTGCCGGCCTCATATCCTGGTTTGCGCATGCAGATAGTGAATGAGTGATTCCTCCAAGTGCCTCGGCAGTGCGCGCCCGTGTTATCGCATAGAGGGGCAGAGTCAGGGGCCTTTGTGTGGGCCAAAGCGGAATCTCGGGCCGCCCCAGCGCCTTGCAGGAGCCGTGCACGGGGACGGAGCGAGACTCAATTCCAATGCTGCAACTTTTCCCTGCGGTTGGGGGTTTCACTCAGAGCGTGAGACTGCTGGCTGGATATCCTGGTCTGCATGCGCAGCCAGTGAGTGAGAGTTTCCTCCAAGCGCCCCGGAAGTGGGTGCCCGCCTGTGTTACCGGACAGAGTGGCAGACAGAGCCAGAGGTCTTTGAGTGGGCGGAAAGCCCGCCTGATTATGCTAGCAGCTCTGACTGACTGAGCCTTACCCAGAGCCCTGTGCTGAGTGGAAATAGAGTGGGGAGTTGCCAGCTCTTTGAGCCTCTTACTATCCAGGCAGAGGCAGCAGCAACCCCATAGCTGGATTATCAGGCTACTAATTGAGGAAGGAAAGACTAGGAGAAAGGCTCCAGGAACACGGACTCTCTCACTATCGGAGCCTATAAATGCTAATGAGCCTCAACTGCCAACGAGACTAAAGCACAATACATGACATCGCCATAGAGACTTATCAACTGCAAACCTCTACCTGAGCGTGCCAAAGGGGCAGAACCCGGGGTACAGAGTCACTGACCAAGAAGAGGGAGAGAAAAGAAAAAGCAAGAAGATAACCTCTCAAAATCAAGAATAATCTGCAGACTTTATAACCTATCCCATTTTATTATATTTGTTCGTTTGTTTCTCTTATCTTCATTCTTGATACTTTTTTTCCTCCTCCAATTTGGCTGATTAACTCTCTGCCGGTCTTACTCTCTCCTCTCCTTGAACTACACTACCCATAAGTGTTACATCTCCCATTATCTTTTCTCTTCTCTTCCTTTCTCTCTAGGAGGGTTGCACTCCAAAACCCTTAACTCTCTCTCTCTCTCTCCTTTCTTTTATCTTCTTTTAGTGGTTCCCTCTTTTTTTCTCTCTTTCTCTTTCTTTTCTCCCTCTATATTAGTTTCTTCCTTTCTCCTTTACATCTCCTCTCATTCAAACCTCAATAACAAACAAATTATCTTATCTGGGACTCAAACTTATGTTTGTGGCATTTTGGGGGGTTTTTACTTCACCTTTTTAACTCACTAGCAGTGCTCCCATCCCTGGCTCTCCATTTTATCTAGTTCTTGTTCCACTAAATACAATAGTAATTTTTTAATTTGTCCCCCCATTTTTCCGTTTTCCTCTTATTCCTCTCATCATAACTCTTAGACAACCAACACCTAAAAGCAAATCATTTTGTTCTTGACCCAAATTTTTTCCTTATTTGCTTTTTGTGGGTCCATACGCTCTTTTTTTTCTTTTTTCTTTTTTTTTACGTTTTTCTTTTTTTTTCTTTCTTTTTTTTTTTGCCCCTTTATTACTTTTCCCCAATTCAGGCCCTCCATCACAGGCATTGTTTGTTATAATTCACAGTTCACCACAAGATTTTCTCAAGAAAGAGGGGAGAGGAGAGGAGAGGAAAAAAGGAGGGGGGGGAATAATTTCCTTTTTTAAAAATTTTTATTTTATTTTATTTTTCTTTATTTCATTATTAATTTTTTTTAAAAAAAAACTCTTTTCGATTTTTTATTTTTTTTTATTATTTTTTTAACTTTTTATTCTTTATTAAATCTCATTAATACTATCAACAAAACCACCCTCAGATGCCATTAAGGAAGAGAAAATCAAATATCTTGGATACAAAAGAAAGAGAGGTAACACAGCTAGATGAGGAAAAATCTATGGAGAAAAAATTTAATATATTGGAAACCTTGGAGCTAAATGACAGAGAATTCAAGATAGAAATCCTAAAAATCCTCCGAGATATACAAGAAAACACAGAAAGGCAATTTAGGGAGCTCAGAAAACAACTCAATGAACACAAAGAATATATGTCCAAGGAAATTGAAACTATAAAAACAAATCAAACAGAGATGAAAAACTCAATTCACGAGCTGAAAAACGAAGTAACAAGCTTAGCTAATAGAACAGGTCAGATAGAAGAGAGGATTAGTGAAATAGAAGACAAGCAACTTGAGGCACAACAGAGAGAAGAAGAAAGAGACTCAAAAATTAAAAAAAATGAGATAGCCCTACAAGAATTATCTGACTCCATCAAAAAGAATAACATAAGAATAATAGGTATATCAGAGGGAGAAGAGAGAGAAAATGGAATGGAGAACATACCCAAACAAATAATAGATGAGAACTTCCCAAGCCTGTGGAAAGAACTAAAGCCTCAAGTTCAAGAAGCAAACAGAACTCCGAGTTTTCTTAACCCCAACAAACCTACTCCAAGGCATATCATAATGAAATTGACACAAACCAACAGCAAAGAAAAAATTCTCAAGGCAGCCAGGAAAAAGAAGAATACAACATATAAAGGAAGGCCCATTAGATTATCATCAGATTTCTCAGCAGAAACTCTACAAGCTAGAAGAGAGTGGACCCCAATATTTAAAGTCCTGAAAGAGAGGAACTTTCAGCCATGAATACTATACCCATCAAAGCTATCCTTCAAATATGAAGGAGAAATAAAAACATTCACAGATACAGAAAAGATGAGGGAATTTATCATCAGAAAACCCCCACTCCAGGAATTACTAAAGGGGGTTCTCCAATCAGATACAAAGAACAAAAAAAAACAGAGCCACAAGTAAAAGCTCCAAGAAGAACACAATAAAACCAAATTTAAACTGTGACAACAACAAAAAGGAAGGGGGGGAGAAGATGGAGATTAACAGTAGCAAAGGACGATGGAGTGCAAAAGTACTCACAAAATAGTTCGCTACAATGAACAGGGTAGGGACCCTTTTCATTACTCAAAGGTAACCACCATTGAAAAAACCACCACAGAAGCACATGAGATAAAAAATATAGCAACAGAGGAAAGATGTATGGAATACAACCAAATAAAAACAAAAGATAGAAAAACGAAAGAGAAGGATCAAACAAGACACAAAACTAACAGAAAGCAATCTATAAAATGGCAATAGGGAACTCACAAGTATCAATAATTACACTAAATGTAAACGGATTAAACTCACCAATAAAAAGGCACAGAGTAGCAGAATGGATTAAAAAAGAAAATCCAACTGTATGCTGCCTACAGGAAACTCATCTAAGTAACAAGGATAAAAACAAATTCAAAGTGAAAGGCTGGAAAACAATACTCCAAGCAAATAACATAAAAAAAAAAGCAGGTGTAGCAATACTCATATCGGATAATGCTGACTACAAGACAGGAAAAGTACTCAGAGACAAAAATGGCCATTTCATAATGGCTAAGGGGACACTGAATCAAGAAGACATAACAATTCTTAATATATATGCACCAAACCAAGGAGCACCAAAATATATAAGACAGCTACTTATTGATCTTAAAACAAAAACTGACAAAAACACAATCATACTTGGAGACCTCAATACACCGCTGACGGCTCTAGATCGGTCATCCAAACAGAGAATCAACAAAGACATAGTGGCCTTAAACAAAACACTAGAGCACCTGGATATGATAAACATCTACAGGACAATTCATCCCAAAGTGACTGAGTATACATTTTTCTCCAGTGTACATGGATCATTCTCAAGAATTGACCATATGTTGGGCCACAAAATCAACATCAGCAAATTCAGAAAAATTGAAGTTGTACCAAGCATATTTTCTGATCATAAAGCCTTGAAACTAGAATTCAACTGCAAAAAAGAGGAAAAAAATCCCACAAAAATGTGGAAACTAAACAACATACTTTTAAAAAATGAATGGGTCAAAGAAGAAATAAGTGCAGAGATCAAAATATATATACAGACTAATGAAAATGACAATACGACATATCAGAATCTATGGGATGCAGCAAAAGCAGTGATAAGAGGGAAGTTCATATCACTTCAGGCATATATGAACAAACAAGAGAGAGCCCAAGTGAACCACTTAACTTCCCACCTTAAGGAACTAGAAAAAGAAGAACAAAGACAACCCAAAACCAGCTGAAGAAAGGAGATAATAAAAATCAGAGCAGAAATAAATGAATTAGAGAACAGAAAAACTATAGAAAAAATTAATAGAACAAGGAGCTGGTTCTTTGAAAAGATCAACAAAATTGACAAACCCTTGGCAAGACTTACCAAGGAAAAAAGAGAAAGAACTCATATAAACAAAATCCATAATGAAAGAGGAGAAATCACCACGGACACCGTAGATATACAAAGAATTATTGTAGAATACTATGAAAAACTTTATGCCACTAAATACAACAACCTAGAAGAAATGGATAAATTCCTAGAACAATACAACCTTCCTAGACTGAGTCAAGAAGAAGCAGAAAGCCTAAACAGACCTATCAGTAGAGAAGAAATAGAAAAAACCATTAAAAACCTCCCCAAAAATAAAAGTCCAGGCCCTGACGGCTATACCAGCGAATTTTACCAAACATTCAAAGAAGACTTGGGTCCTATTCTACTCAAAGTCTTCCAAAAAATTGAAGAAGAAGCAATACTTCCAAACACATTTTATGAGGCCAACATAACCCTCATACCAAAACCAGGCAAGGATGGCACAAAGAAAGAAAACTACAGACCAATATCTCTAATGAATACAGATGCTAAAATACTAAACAAAATACTAGCAAATCGAATACAACAACATATTAAAAAAATAATACATCATGATCAAGTGGGATTCATCCCAGAATCTCAAGGATGGTTCAACATACGTAAAACGGTTAACGTAATACACCATATCAACAAAACAAAGAACAAAAACCACATGATCTTATCAATAGACGCAGAAAAGGCTTTCGATAAAATACAACACAATTTTATGTTTAAGACTCTCAACAAAATGGGTATAGAAGGAAAATATCTCAACATGATAAAGGCCATATATGATAAACCATCAGCTAACATCATATTAAATGGCACCAAACTGAAAGCTTTCCCCCTTAAATCAGGAACAAGACAGGGTTGTCCACTCTCTCCACTCTTATTTAATGTGGTACTAGAGGTTCTAGTCAGAGCAATCAGACAAGACAAAGAAATAAAAGGCATCCATATCGGAAAAGAAGAAGTAAAGGTATCACTTTTTGCAGATGATATGATCCTATACATCGAAAACCCCAAAGAATCCACAAAAAGACTACTAGAAACAAAAAGCCAATACAGTAAGGTCACAGGATACAAAATTAACATACAGAAGTCAATAGCCTTTCTATATGCCAACAATGAAACAACTGAGAAGGAATTCAAAAGAATAATCCCCTTCAGGATTGCAACAAAAAAAATAAAATACTTAGGAATAAACATAACAAAGAATGTAAAGGACTTATATAATGAAAACTATAAACCATTGTTAAGGGAAATCGAAAAAGATATAATGAGATGGAAGAATATACCTTGTTCTTGGCTAGGAAGAATAAATATAATCAAGATGGCTATATTACCCAAAGCAATATACAAATTTAATGCAATTTCCATCAAACTTCCAATGACGTTTTTTAAAGAAATAGAGCAAAAAATCATCAGATTTATATGGAACTATAAAAAACCCCGAATAGCGAAAGCAATCCTAAAGAAAAAGAATGAAGCTGGGGGCATTACAATACCTGACTTCAAACTATATTATAGGGCCACGACAATAAAAACAGCATGGTATTGGCAGAAAAATAGACAATCAGACCAATGGAACAGAATAGAAAGTCCAGAAATAAAACCACATATATATAGTCAAATAATTTTTAATAAAGGGGCCAACAACACACAATGGAGAAAAGAAAGCCTCTTCAATAAATGGTGCTGGGAAAACTGGAAAGCCACATGCAAAAGAATGAAACTGGACTACAGTCTCTCCCCCTGTACAAAAATTAACTCAAAATGGATCAAAGATCTAAACATAAGACCTGAAACAATTAAGTACATAGAAGAAGACATAGGTACTCAACTCATGGACCTGGGCTTTAAAGAGCATTTTATGAATTTGACTCCACAGGCAAGAGAAGTGAAGGCAAAAATTAATGAATGGGACTACATCAGACTGAGAAGTTTTTGCTCAGCAAGAGAAACTGATAACAAAATAAACAGAAAGCCAACTAAATGGGAAATGATATTTTCAAACAACAGCTCAGATAAGGGCCTAATATCCAAAATATACAAAGAACTCATTCAACTCAACAACAAACAAACAAACAATCCAATAAAAAAATGGGAAGAGGATATGAATAGACACTTCTCCCAGGAAGAAATACAAATGGCCAACAGATATATGAAAAGATGCTCATCTTCTTTAGCTATTGGAGAAATGCAAATCAAAACGGCAATGAGATACCACCTCACACCTGTTCGATTAGCTGTCATTAGCAAGACAGGTAATAGCAAATGTTGGAGAGGCTGTGGAGAAAAAGGAACCCTCATACACTGTTGGTGGGAATGTAAAGTAGTACAACCATTATGGAAGAAAGTATGGTGGTTCCTCAAAAAACTGAAAATAGAACTACCTTATGACCCAGCAATCCCTCTACTGGGTATATACCCCAAAAACTCAGAAACATTGATACGTAAAGACACATGCAGCCCCATGTTTATTGCAGCATTGTTCACAGTGGCCAGGACATGGAAACAACCAAAAAGCCCATCAATAGATGACTGGATAAAGAAGATGTGGCACATATACACTATGGAATACTACTCAGCCATAAGAAATGATGACATTGGAACATTTACAGCAAAATGGTGGGATCTTGATAACATGATACGAAGCGAAATAAGTAAATCAGAAAAAACCAGGAACTGTATTATTCCATACATAGGTGGGACATAATAGTGAAACTAAGAGACATTGATAAGAGTGTGGTGGTTACAGGGGGGAGGGGGGAATGGGAGAGGGAAAGGGGGTGGGGAGGGGCACAAAAAAAACAAGATAGAAGGTGACAGAGGACAATCTGACTTTGGGTGGTGGGTATGCAACATAATTGAACGACAAGATAACCTGGACTTGTTATCTTTGAATATATGTATCCTGATTTATTGATGTCACCCCATTAAAAAAATAAAATTATAAAAAAAAAAAAAAAAAAGAAATAAAGAATCCTTGAATATCTGTAAAAAAAAATTCTCTTCTTTACCCTTTAATTGATTATTCTTTAAATGTTTTATCTTTCCAGAAATGGATCCAGAATGATATGGAAGGGGAAAAGAACCCCCAGCAAAATAGACACATTAAACTTTAAAAATTTTACTCTGATAGTACACAAGGAACAATTTGTGTAAATCTAAGAGTCTGGGAGGCCTTAAATAAAAATGTTCTCTTCTCTTGTCAAGTTCTGAAACATTTGTGGGTTGAGATTTAAGGGTATTGCATTCGATAAAAGCCAAGATAAAGGATACAGTCTAGGTGTGTGGTCTCCGTGGGCTTCCTAATACTGCACCCCAGAATCACAGATTCATCCTCCCAGGTACACCCATGAGGGACCAGGCCACGCCTCTTTTGGAAGGGCCAGGAGATACATCAAACCACCACAGGGTAGAGAACAATAGAAAGCACCCCTTCCTCAAGCTGCTGCTCCCAACAGGGAGGGAGAGCACATACCGAGTGTCTTCTTCCAAAGCCTCTAACCAGGTAAGTCAGTCCTTTTTCCCGAGGAGATGGAATGGGTAAGTACAGAGAGGCCAGTGATATGGTACAGTCATGCCCTCCACATGCCTTCTCCTCAACCTCAACATGACCTGTACCATTTTTATGTTATTTTTCTAGGTTTCACAAGACCAAATTTTTAAAAAGACTCAGATGAAAAGGGTGAAGGAAGTCAAATACAAGGTGACAGAAGCAGACTAGACTTTGGGTGGTGAGCTCACAAAGGAGTACACAGATGTTGTATTATAAAGTTGTACACCTGAAATTATATAATGTTATTATGATTACTTTAACAAATTAATTTTTAAAAGTCAGGTACTATTGGATTATAACACATACCATCATGTTTATAATCCCCCAATACCAATAGGGAAAGTCAAATAACTATAGAGGTTATCTTTATTATTTTTATTTATTTACTTACTTATTTTTGAGAGAGACAGGAAGAGAGAGAGAATAAGAAGCATCAACTCATAGTTGCTTCACTTTAGTTGTGCATTGACCGTTTCTCATATGTGCCTTGACTGAGGATTGAACTTCAGGCTCAAACCGAACCGGCAACCTCTTGCTCCAGCCCGAGCTCTTTTGGGCTCAACCTTTGGGCTCACAGTGATGACCTTGGGATCGTGTTGACAATCCTGCGCTAGAGCCCATGACTTTGGGGTTTCAAACCAGCCCTTTCAGTGTTCCAGGTCAACACTCTATCCATTGCACCACCTCTGGCCAGGCTGTAGATGTTATTTTTAACATAAAATTAAGTACAATAAATTCAGCAAGGCGCAGCCCATAGAAAGTTAGCCATTGTATCAGAGACCATTTCTGGCTAGTATGAGCAGACGAGGGATTTACTGAGATGATATTGGGCATCTTGGAGAATTTCAGGGAAGGCTGAAAAACTGGGACTGGAAAACAGGCTGAAATGGAGTGAGGCCAGCCAGCCCCCACAGCAGCCACACACACGTCAGTCGGAAAGCGCCCGCTGAGCACACGCGAGGGCTGTGGCTTGGCTCCCTGATCCTGAGCGCACTGTTGGCCTGTGCCTCTGGACAGTGGACAGTGCAGCCACGGCAGCCACTGTCAGGAAGAAGTCTCCACTTCCCTGGCTTCTTTGCAACAGCGGCTTCGGGTTCAAAGTTCCAGGTGGGTGCATCCGACAGGCTGAATCCAGGTCACCCGTTGTCTCCCTAACCTTCGGGTGATCTGGGAAAGTGACTATCTGCTCTCATCTGATTGTGGAAGAAAGACAAGGAACATTCACAGGGAAGTTCCTAAATACAGGAAGGAGGTCCACATGCTAAGAAGTCAAGAGAAAAAAGAAAAAAAGACAAATGTGCACAACAGCTATTTTTGGCCTTAATGCAAATGTTTGCATTGGTTAAAGTAGGTCATGCCTAAACTTGCAATTTTGTATTCCATAGTGTCTTTATTATCACCAGAGATGAGACACAAAGTTTGACTTTTTAAAAAAATATTTTATATTGATTTTAGAGAAAAGAAAGAGAGAGAGAGAGAGAGAGAGAGAGAGAGAGGAGAAAGGGTAGGGGGTGGGGACCAGGAAACATCAACTTGCTTCGCCACCTCCAGTCAGGCACAAAGTTCAACTTTTAAAGAGTTAATATCCACAGACAAAAAGTAATATAGCAGTAAATGTTTATCTTAATTCTAACTAGGAGAGTCAAGTAAGGAAATATGTAAGCCAAGAAATATTAAAGTTTTCAGGCTTATTATATCACACATTTTTTACTATGTTTTTTTTGTTTGTTCGTTTTGGTTTTTTTGGTTTTTTGTATTTTTCTGAAGTTGGAAACAGGGAGGCAGTCAGACAGACTCCCGCATGCACTCGATCGGGATCCACCCAGCATGCCCACCAGGGGGTGATGCTCTGCCCATCTGGGGCATTGCTCTGTTGCGACCAGAGCCATTCTAGCACCTGAGGCAGAGGCCATGGAGCCATCCTCAGTGCCTGGGCCAACTTTGCTCCAATGGAGCCTTGGCTGCGGGAGAGGAAGAGAGAGACAGAGAGGAAGGAGAGGGGGAGGGGTGGAGAAGCAGATGGGTGCTTCTCCTGTGTGCCCTGGCCAGGAATCGAACCTGGGACTCCTGCACGCCAGGCCGATGCTCTACCACTGAGCCAACCAGCCAGGGCCTTTTACTATGTTTTAAACTGGAAGTATTCACTATGTGGTTATAGTGACTTAACATCCTTTTTTCAATTCAGAAACTGAGCCTCAAGCCAATATTAAAAAATAGCCTTTGCTTGTCCTGTGGTGGCGCAGTGAATAAAGTGCTGACCTGGAACACTGAGGCCACTGGTTCAAAACCCTGGGCTTGCCTGGTCAGGGCACATACGGGAATTGATGGTTCCTGCTTCTTGCCTTCTCTCTCTCTCTCTCTCTCTACTCTCTCTAAAATGAATAAATAAGTTTTAAAAAAAAGTGGCCATCAAATTTTCATGTTTTTTCTTCTGGCCCTTTTTAAAAAACATTTATTACATATCATTTAAACTTTAATCCCAATGTGAACATTGCAGCATTTTAGTTGCGATTCCTCATAAAATAGTCTGGGAAAAACAAGTTTTTAGCTTTGATATATATTTTTTTCCTATGTAGACTTCTGAGAACAATCCTGTCTTAAGTATTCAGCTTCCATAACTGTTCTGGGCATATTTTCCTTTAATAATCCTCTATCTTAATATTTGCTATGATTTGGGACTCTCATTTTGAGAATGAGATTATAATGGAATATATAGTTAGTATTGTAAAACTGCTTTTGCATAGTGACATTTTGTTTGCTAAGTTGAAAGTCAAAAAAAGAGTCAGAGCTCTCCTTGCATTCCCCACATAAAGGAAATGTCAGTCCTAGACAGGACATACCTGCATGCATCAAAGATACTTTCAAAAAAGTGTTTTTAAAACATGTGTGTGGGTTGACATTTTATACTCTTGATTACATATCTTATTGGTCTGTACTTCTCCTGGCAACCGTGTTTGGAACTGGCATTCTAATTATATTATAATACACATTATAAACTTGTTGATGTAAGTTGACTCCTGAGCCTTTTACTGAAAATGAAAGTTGGCTTCTGAACTCATAGGCCAAATCTGTGAGCATGCTCAGTTCCTCAAAGAGATGGGTACTGTCCTGTGTGGCCTAGGTTTGAATCTCAACTTCTCATTGACTGTGGACAAGTTACTTACACTCTCTGCAACTCAATTATTCACTTGTAAATTGGGAATGATATCCACTTGAAGGTTGGTGAGTGGGATGATGTATCTAAGATGCCTATTACAGTGCTTAGAAAATAGTAGATGCTTGATAAGTGATAGCTAGTATGAAACCATGTTCATACAGGTGGTTAGCAGGGAACTCCTAGGACCACTGTGAGGGAAGGACACTCCACTGAACTCACTCCTTTTGCCCAGGCTGGAACAGAGGAAGAACTCACCACACTAAAGGGTTTCTGTGCGGCTGACCACAACTTCCACATTTTCTCCTCTTTTCACGGTATACTGACCCTTTTAAGACGAGTTTCTCTCTCTGGTTAGAGTGATGGTTCCCACACTGCTACTATTCTCTTTTCCTAAAATAAATGAAGTTCATCCCCCCGCTCCCTGTCACCAAGTCTGGCTGGTTAATTCCTGCTTGTTCTTAAAACTCAGCTCGATCATGCTTGTGTCTTTTGTCCCTTCTTCAAACAGGCAGAGTTTATTTATTGATTTTTTTCCAATCACAGTTGACATTCAATATTATTTTGTATTACTTCCAGGTATACAGCATAGTGGTTAGACAATTATATACTCTACAGAATGATCCCCCTTCTCAATATTTCGAGTACCTGGCACCATACATAGTTATTACAGTATTGTTAACTATACCCCCCCCCCCCGGTGCTGTACTTTAGAGCCCCACTGACTATTTTTATAGCTAACAATTTGTACTTCTATTTCTTTAAAAGATTTTTATTTATTCATTTTTATTAGAAAGAGAGAGAAGAGAGGAAAATGATAGAGAGTACAGGGGGAGGAGCAGAAGCATCAACTCCCATTTGTGCCTTGACCAGGCAAGCCCGGGGTTTTGAACCGGCAACCTCAGCATTCCAGGTTGATGCGTTATCCACTGCACCACCTCAGGTCAGACTCAATTTGTACTTCTTACTCCTTTTCACCCATCTGACCTACCCCAGTTCCTTCTGATAACCATCTTTTTGTACTCTGTGTCTATGGGTCTGTTTCTCTTTTCTTTTGTCAATTTACTTTGTTTTTCAGATTCCACATATGAGTGAAATTATACAGTATTTGTGCTTCTCCGTCTGATTTATTTCACTCAGCATAATACCCTGTAGGCCCACCCATGTTGCTTACTCCCCTTCTTACAACACCCGGAGCTTCATACTCTAGATCCCTCTTATCATTGAATTTTCAGCTCAACTGTCACCAGAAATAACTGTTTTCCTCAGCTCCTCATGTGTCATCATCCCCTCCAAGCCAATCATATTCTATCCTGCCACCCTGCTTCATTTTCTTAATAATAGTCTATTTGATAACATTTACATTTATTTATGAATTGATTAATATATTTCTTTGGCTCCTCCCCACCTTTGATATTGTGATTTATAATAAGAAATATATGTTGGGTTCTGTTTCTGACAGAATTCCTAAACCCTTGGACTTTCCTAAGTGAACAAGAGGGATGAAGGTGTCTTTTGTTATTCACAACAAACCTCTTTCATTCAGTAGCACCTGAGTTTATTTAGTAAAGTGACTTTTGGACAGCACCTAAGGACAGGGGCTTGTTGCCAAGGAAACCAAGGACGTGATTAGAGGGTTGGAGCTTTCAGGCTTACCCCCACTCCCTGACCCCTGACCTCCAGGAAGGGGAGAGGGGCAAGAGATTTAATTCAATCACCAATGGCTAATTACACTGGGGAACAAAATTTTTGTTGCATCCACAAAAACACTTGTGCTTACCTAATTTAAGTGTGCTGATCTCAAATCTGACATTAGTTTTTCTCTGTAAGCTACAGGTTTTTTGCAATTCAAAATTTTAATCTTGTAAAATTTTCAACATTTAGTTAACATAATGAAATAGAATGTCTTCTTGGGCATCATCTTTGTGAAAATATAATTTATATAATGCAGTAAATACACTAATACACTAAAAGATATGATTGCATCAGAATTTGTCTACAATTTCAAAATAGAACATATTAAAACACTTATTTTAATCATAAAATTTGCGCAAAACTTATTTAAATTCTATTCAAGCAAAAAGTTGTGTTTGTAGCTCTTGCGTTTGTATACTTGTTGAGGACAATCTCGTTTGATGCTCCAGCAGTAGTCTGCTCATCACTAACAGCTCCAAGATTTTCGGGAAAGTTATCAAGGTGACTGTTCAGGAAGTGAATCTTAACACTCATTACATCCAATGTCGCGAAAAGTCAACAGCATCCTTTGAACCAGAAGTTCATAGTTTTCTGTTTTTATGTTGCCAAGGAAGTTCTTTGTAACTGCCACAAAAGACTGCCATGCTGATTTCTCCTCCTTATTCATCTTCTTGGCAAATTCTTTGTCACGTATGAGGGTTCAGATTTGAGGTCCATAGAATACATCTGCTTTTTTTTTTTAATTATTTTTATTTATTCATTTTAGAGAAGAGAGACAGAGAGAGAGAGAGAGAGAGAAGAGAGAGAGAGAGAAAGAGGGAGGAGCAGGAAGCATCAACTCCCATATGTGCCTTGACCGGGCAAGCCCAGGGTTTTGAACCGGCAACCTCAGCGTTCCAGGTTGACGCATGATCCGCTGCGCCACCACAGGTCAGGCGAATACACCTGCTTTTATCTTTTCGAAAGACAAGGCAGGAAAAGCAGAAATAATATGTTGAAAGCATTCACTTTCTCTATTCAAAGCCTGAACAAAGAGCTTCATTAAGCCAAGTTTGATGTGAAGTGGGGGAAAAATGATCCTGTCTCGATTAACGACAGGTTCATTCACAATATTGTGCATCCCTACTTCCAGAGCTTCACGTTTTGGCCACTCCTTCTGTGTCCAGTGTTTCTCCCGAGCTCGACTGTCCCACAAACACCGAAAGCAAGGATATTTTGTGAAACCTCTCTGTTGTCCTAGCAGGAAATTTACCATTTTAAGATCCACACAAATGATCCAGTTATGCTCCTCATACTTCATAAAGTAGAGGACAATTTTTATGTCATTATAATCTTCTCACAGATGAGTTGAATAGCCAATTGGAACCACTGCATAAACATTACCGTTGTGTAGGAGAACACATTTCAGACTTCGTTTAGAGCTGTCAAGAAATAGCCTCCATTCTGTTGGACTGTAAGTGGTAACACCTAGCTGGCTGAGAAGACTACTGATATCATGACAGTAAACAAAGTGTTTGTCTTTGGAAAAAAGTCCACAAAAATTTGTTCACGTTTCCTGATAGGGGATACTTTAGCTGACCGGTGAAATACATTCTTTTCTTGAAGCCTTGGAGGCTAATAACTCAGTTGCTTCTTTGATAGGCCCAAATCTCTTACTAAGTCATTCAATTCAGGTTGGCTAAACTGCTGAGGGGTTAATGACTGCTTGGCATCAGAAAAAGACCCTTCAGATTCTACAACCATTTCCTCAATGCATCTTATCAAAATAGACTTGATCACCATGTTCACTTTCTTCGTTCTTTGAAGAAATAAAACCATTGAAAACTGAAACCGGGAGTGTCTCAGAGTGTGGGATAGGTCATATTGCTGAAGGAATATTAGGATATGTGATCATATGCCATTTTTTCTTGCCGATGCCCTTTGTATGGATCAGACAGAAAAAACAGTCACTGCTTAGGTTCACGCCAAACCATGGGAATACCAAAAGGCATTCCTTTGCATTTTCCTTTTGTCCAGTCACGAAGCATTTCCTCACAATTATGAAACACAATATGAGGAGCCCAATTCTTGTCTTGATCGCTGAGGGGAACTTGAAAATAAGCAATATATGCACATGTCACAAATGATGAAATATTGTGCCTTTGACATTGAAGTGTGTAACAGCCACATGTATAACAGAAGGTGTCAGGACTATTCTTACATTTACAACTACTCGAAGAAGCTATCATTCAATCTTAAAACAAAAGAAGAGCCTGACCAGGCAGTGGTGCAGTGGATAGAGCATCGGACTGGGATGTGGAAGACCCAAGTTCGAGACTCTGAGGTCGCCAGCTTGAGCATGGGCTCATCTGCTTTGAGCAAAAGTTCACCAGCTTGGACCCAAGGTCGCTGGCTTGAGCAAGGGGTTACTCGGTCTGCTGAAGGCCCGTGGTCAAGGCACATATGAGAAAGCAATCAATGAACAACTAAGGTGTTGCAATGAAAAACTAATGATTGATGGTTCTCATCTCTCTCCATTCCTGTCTGTCTGTTCCTATCTATCCCTTTCTCTGACTCTCTCTCTGTCTCTGTAAAAAATAATAATAATAATTATAATAAAACAAAACAAAAGAAGAAAGTGTTTTTATCAGATAATAATTTTTTACATTTAAAAACAACTACAATTATGTAAAAGTGATGTTTGTAAAAGATTAATTGCCTTGTGGTTATGTTCAATCCAAGAGTCGTTGCCCTTTAACTCCAATTTAAAAACCAATGCATGCCATTAACTATAACACAAAGAAATTAAAATTGCATAAAAACTAGAGCATGCACCAAAAAAACAGATTTCAGATTTGGAATCAATGATGCAGAAATATATAAAATATTCTAAAACCCTCTGCAACAGAAAATGAAAAAAAAATTGTTCCCCAGTGTTATTTAATCAACCATACTTGAGAAATAAAGCCTCCTCCAAAACTTAAAAGGACAAGGTCTGCAGAGTGTTTTAGTCAGTGGACTAGAATGTACCCATGTGCTGGGAGGGTAGCACAGTCCAAACTCCATAGGGCAGATGCTCTTGCTTTTGAGACCTTTCTGGACCTCACACTTGTATCTCTTCATCTCTCTGCTGGCTATGTCCTTTATTATTCGTGAAGTAAGGTTGTGTTGCAGCAGAGCCCCAGGAGTGGAGGAGACACCCAGGAGTATGCTTCTCCTCCGACCACGCTAACAGAAAGTGGGCTCTGCAGGGACAACTTTGTCTGCCTGGTTTCCAACTGCTAACCATGAAAGATGGGAATCAAGCAAGGAAGGAACTGTTCTGGAAAACATCGCAACACTGAAGAAATAATTTCTGAAAGATGGAGAACACAATAATAGTAAAAGACGTCAACTAACTTCTTCGATCCAATTAACTTTATTATTATTTTGTGTGTGTGTGTGTGTCTGTTTATTTTTCTGAGGTGAGAAGTGGGGAGGCAGACCGACAGACTCTCGCATGCGCCTTACCAGGATCCACTCAGCATGCCCACCAGGGGGCGATGCTCTGCCCATCTGTGCTGTTGCTCTGTTGCAACCAGAGCCATTCTAGCGCCTGAGGCAGAGACCATGAAGTCATCCTCAACACCCAGGCCAACTTTGCTCCAATAAAGCCCCGGCTGCAGGAGGGGAAGAGAGAGATAGAGAGAAAGGAGAGGGGAAGGGTTGAGAAGCAGATGAGTGCTTCTCCTGTGTGCCCTGTCTGGGAATCGAACCCAGGACTTCCACATGCTGGGCCCAATGCTCTACCATTGAGCCAGCTGGCCTGGGCTTTCCAAGTACCTGTATCTTTAAACAAAACCAACTGCTTGGGTTTTTCATTATATGAACCAAGTGACTATGCTACTTTGTGTTGGTTTCTATGCTTTGCAGTCAAAAGAGTATTGGCTAATATACCAGTAAATGAAATCTTCAAATTAAACCAACCAGCAACTAATTAGGGCTTCCAGGGAGTATATTGTCATGAAACCCCAACCCTGGCAGAAAGAGTCCTATGACAGCCCAACCTCCATGCAGCCTCAAGGTATACCCTAACCCACACATAGGAAGAGAGCAGGTCGAGTGGAACAGCTCCCAGCTCGGGGACTCCTTCCATGGCAGAAATGGTTTCTGCCTATCCTTCTATCTTCATGAACAGAATCCAGCTTTTTATTAGGAAAGGCTGAAGCTAATTACAATCCTCCTATAACGATTGATATAGGAACGGGCTGCAATTCTGCCCAAGCAGCTACAAGAGGAAGCCCACAGGAAGCTTCTGGAAAAGTTGTCTTTGCTCTTCCAAAGCGACTTAGAGAACCCCTCTCCCTCTCTTCCAACCTTTGAATATTGCCGTGGAAGCACGATGCTTAGACCTGTTGCAGCCATCTTCGTTGGTGGATACCCAACCCCAGATTTGGTATAATAAGGTGTCAAGGAATTGTAAAAAAAAAAAAGTGTTAATGTTACCATTTTAAAAGGAAGAGTCAGGCCCCTTACTCCTTTCTGAGAGAAAACAAAAACAAAAACAAGAAGAGCTTGCAGGGGCAAACTGAGTCAGCTGGTCATAATCTAACTACTACTTCCTATAGTTCTCTGGAAAGACTGGCTCCACCTGCTAGACAGACCAAAGAAGATAGAACCTATCTGAAAACCCCTTCCTCTTCTCTTTTCTGAAAAGCCTTTAGGAAACAATGATTACATACCTTAATTAAAAATTTCTACACTAATCCTCTGACTCACCCTCCCATCCTGGAGTCATGAGATTGACGTACACCTGTAGACAAAGGGATCACGAACCACCCTCCTCCCCTTTGCTTGAAAAAACAGTATTCAGTAACATTTTATATGCTTTCTAATAATCATCATTTTGAATTTCTTTGTATGTGCAAAACTTATAAACTAAGCAAATGGGGACTAGCTTTAGACTTCCTAATAAGCTAACCCCAACACTCTCAGCAAAAGTAACTTCATTTAGCTTCTCTCCTTATCCTAGACTAAACATTTCCCACTATTGTGGCGACAGGGATAGGTTGTAAATCCTAGAAGGTTTGGGGATGTCTTTGCCAGATATGTAAAACATTCATCACTACTGTGTTATCTTATGGTCTTAGTGTGTAGGAATGGTTTTTCCTTTTGATAGATCCTATAGATAAATGTTGTAACAAGAAAGCAAAATTCAATGAGCTTGTTAGGAAGAGTAATGACTTCTGTACCATGCTCCCCATCCTTTCCCTCCTCCCCCAACCAGTATGTGATTTTGCCTATAAAAGAGCCTCAGAACTGTGTTTATGGCTACATGATTTGGGTTTGATATGCCCCATGCAAGTCACCGGCAATAAAGCTCCTTCTAAAATTTCTTCTGTAACCTACCTTGGTGTCTCTGTAGAACTCACTGGTTACTTTACAACATTGACCACCTGCCACTCAAAAGCCAATATTCCAGAGACAGGGGCTGATGGAAAGAGAGGTCAGTCTATTGGAGAGCTGGCAGCCTGAGAAGACCATCTCACAAAGCCCATCTCACCATCTCAGTGCAGGCAGGGGTTTTCCTGAGTAGGGGAGGGGAGGCAGAACCAGGCAAGGCAGGGGGAGGGTGGGCTCTTGTTGAGGGTGCTATGTTCGGTCAGCACAGTTTGTTCCAACAGCCACCTAGGAGCCAGCCAAGCCATGGTCTGGTTTCCATCACCTTAGTTCTGTGTCCCTGAGCTGGAATGCCTCAGGTCAAATTCTGGTGGGGGTTTTTTTTTGTTTGTTTGTTTTAAGTCAGTTTCTAGAATTAAGCAAACAGGCTGTTTATCTATAGTCACATATTAGTTAACAGGTGATCATTTACACAAACAATGTTAAAAGTAGAGAATGTTACACTGGGAGGACAGAGGCTCAGGTAGAAGGCAATCAAAGCCACAGAGGTGGCAGGCAGAGCCACAAGGAAGTCTGACAGTGCTGCCGCACTGCCCCTGCTCCTGTCGTTCTGGGAGCCACGGAGCCACGGGACCACGGAGGCTCTCGCATGCGGCTTCAGGCTGCAGTGTCCTGGGATGGGGTACTCCCCCACCTTCTTCCCAGCCAGTCGTACAGTGGCATGGGGCAAGGCGATTGGTAGCTTTATGGCCTTGGCATATTTCCACCCTACTGGGGAGACTGTCCTATTGACAAATCGATACATCATGTTATCTTAACCCAATAGTTTGAAGGAGCCGTGTTTAACATTTTTCCCAATCCTGTGTTTGTTTGCCAATCAGTGTTCTGAGGATAACTTAGCTCCCATGTAGGTTGACCTAGAGGGTGAATGATGTAGATTTTGAGGGGTGTGGTCCCTTTTATACTAGTAAGTAGTAAACTGGCATTCTTATTTTTTCACGCATCAGAGATGAACTTGTTCTTAGCAAGCTGATAAAATAATTCTGCTGAGGCCACAAGCCGAGCACCAAACCTGTTCTATGATGAGATTCCCCAGGGTATAAAAGTGTTGTCCCCTGAAGCCAATCAGGAGAAGTTACCTTCCTTATTCACCCTGTCTTTGAACACAACTGCATTTTCATATATGGAATAGTGGAAGGAACATGGGTCAGACTTCAGAAGACAGGTTTTGTTTGTTTGTTTGTTTGTTTGTTTGTTTTAATAAAAGAAGACAGGTTTGAATCCCAGCTTTGCTACTTTGTAACTGAATAACTTGGAACAAGTAGCCTAACTCCTCTGTTCCTCAGTGTCCTCATTTGTAAACTGAGGTTCAGTCAGTGGGGTTGACTGAAGGGATAGTGTAAAAAAGAACCTTGTTAGAATCTTTGGAAAAGAATAGATATTCTGCAAACTCTCATTACCAATGTTGACAAGTGAGTAATAGATTACTCTCAGGATCACAGTGTGGGAAGGACATTCCGTTGAACTCATTCCTTTCCCTCTCAATGGGACAGAGAAAATATGGCACCCTGCTCCATTAACACGCTTTTTACCTGAAAAACCCAGCCCAAGCGAGATTTCACTGTTACTTGTCACAACTTCAACTTCATTCTTGATTAAAGTCACAGTTCCCACACTGACACTTGATGAGTCCCTTTCCCTGAAATGACTCCCCCTCCCCACCTCTTCCTCCTGCCTTCTGGTCACACCAGAGAAGCCCTGGTAGTCCGTCAAAACTCAGCTGAGATACAGGGACACTTTGTTTCCTGTTCTTCAAGCAGGCAAGCCTTACCCTCTGTAGCCCCCCCTTGTGTCACTCTGCTCCAGAGGTTCATATATTGCCCCTTTCTTGTCCTCCAAGTGTCACCTTTCAGAGAGATCTTTCCTAACCTCGTCATCCACTTATCCACCCCAAAGTCCCTTTCTCATTATTCTGCATTATTTTCCTCATTGTATTAGCACAGCCTGAAGATACCTCAACTGACTGTCTTCCTTGCATAGTGGTTGGCTTTCTTCCGTCAAGCTCAACTGGATCAGACACTGTGTCTGTATTGTGTACCACACAGAACCCCTGAGCCAAGAACAGTGCCTGGCACACAGCAGCACTCAATCCAGATTTTGGGATGTGATACATACATAAATACCACATGCTCTTAAAAGCCTTCCTTGACCACCAGGATGGATTAGATACCCCTCCTTTGAACTTCAGTTGTCCTTTGGACATGTTTCTTTGCGTAGCACTTGCACTATACCATAAATGCTAATTGTGTTATTTAAACACTGCCTTTTATGCACCGCCCTCTCCTCCCAGCAGTTAGCCTCTCAGGGCTGAGAGAGGGACAAGAGGGAGGGCGACAGGGGAGCAGTGTTGGAAATCACACCGGATTGTCGGGGTGCGGTGTTAAATCAGCAGGGTTCTTAATCAAGTTCCCGTCAGAACTTTTGAGGGGAGCACACTCGGAAGAGAGAAGACTATCGCCCTGGGAACACAGGGACACTTTGGAATGCGGCAGTAGAATAGAACATGTATCATTGCGCAGTCAGGGAAGGACAGGTCCCTCCGTTCCCGAGTCACATGGAAGGATCACCGAGCCCCTCCTGTCAGGCAGAGGAAAGAAGGTGGCCGCCATGCTGGTGGGCAGGGTGGCGAGATCTGAGTGAGCCTGCAGCTGAGGGCTGCCGAGGGCGGACCCCAGGCATCTAATGGGACGCCGTAGGCTCCTCAGCACTGGGGACAGCCAAGGCCAAGTCATGCTCAGCAAAGGGAGGCCAGTACCAGAACCCAAGTAGGGCTGAGCCCCTTCCCCTGACAGAACAACGCAGCAAGCGCCATAAAACCCAACGCCATCTTGCCAAGTGGAAAGTTTGAAGACAAATAGCCCTTACAGGGAGTTCAACTTTGAAGGGACAGACTGTTTAGGCAAAATAAAGGTGTTTAAACCTGAAGAGATAGCGATACCTTTATTGGCAAATTTAAAGGTGCCTCCCATCCACCCTCTCCTATGCTTTAACTGGTGAATCTGAGGCTGGATACTGAGCTATATTTATTTTTCTCTCCTCCACTCTTTTTTTTTGTATTTTTCTAAAGTTGGAAACGGGGAGGCAGTCAGTCAGACTCCCGCATGCGCCCGACCAGGATCCACCGGGCACGCCCACAGGGGGGGGGGTGCTCTGCCCATCTGGGGCGTCGCTCTGTTGCGACCAGAGCCACTCTAGCTCCTGGGGCAGAGGCCAAGGAGCCATCCCCAGCGCCCGGGCCATCTTTGCTCCAATGGAGCCTTGGCTGCCGGAGGGGAAGAGAGAGACAGAGAGGAAGGAGAGGGGGAGGGGTGGAGAAGCAGATGGGCGCTTCTCCTGTGTGCCCTGGCCGGGAATCGAACCCAGGACCCCCACACGCCAGGCTGATGCTCTACCACTGAGCTAACTGGCCAGGGCCTTTTTTTTTTTTAAATATGGAACGCTCCGTGAATTTAAGTGTCTTCCTTGCTCAGGGGCCATGCTAATGTTCCCCTTATCATTCCAACTTGAGTGCACGTGCTGCTGAAATGAGCAGCTGTTGGGCAGATAAAATGTATTATGCTCACTTTGTTAAAGATGGTGCTGCCCACGTGGAGGCCGTTGCCCAGGTGATATTAATGTGTGTTGGGGGCGGGCTATGGGCAGGCAGAATCCTTGTAGCCTGGGGCTTGGTTTTGGGATTAAGCCTTTCCCACCCTTTTTGATGTGGGGGTGGTACAATCCTATCATGCCTCAGAAAGTGACTTTGTATTAGAGACTTTCCTATTTTGTATATTGGATTAAAAGTCTGGATTTCTACACTATAAAATGGGGGCAGAACAGGAGCTTGCTCTCTTGGTTCCTGAGATTAGCATGAGAGAGCAGAGCAGAGAGCAGAAAGAGGCCATGTGGCCAGGAGAAGCAGCCAAGATGGCGGAGTGTTGAGTGAGAAGTCAGTTAGTGCAGAGTTTATGCAGGGAGAAGGAAGGAGATGGGGAACAGAGGTGAATAAGTCTGGTGAGCTAGAAACCTTTGATTTTAGGAAACTTGGATAAGTCAGTAGCTTTGTGAGCACTGAATGAGTGGGTTTTGGAGGCCAGTGTGTGTTTTTACTTGCCCGCCGGGTGCAAGCTAGAATTAAAGATGGTGGCCCACCAGTTTCTGGCTCCATTGTTTCTTTACCGACTGTCCGAATCCAACGCGAACTTACATGGGCCGGGCTGCTGTAGTAGTGGCCGTGGCTACTGGCTTTACAGCAGCTCCTCCACTCTTCAGACTGTGAACCCGTCGAAGGGCAGAGTCTGCCTTTCAGTTGTCTAGCCCAAATGGAAGCTGCTTATGTAGTTTTACATTCTCTAGCAGCCACATGCAAAACTAAAATGAAACAGGTGAAATTAATTTGGATAATATACAATATAACGAAAATATTATCATCACATGTAATCAATAGAAAAATGATTGAGCTATTTCCTTTTTTAGCACTAGGTCTTTAAAATCTGGTGTGTAACGTATACTTACAGCACATCTCCCTTTGGACTAGGCATCTT
Organism: Saccopteryx leptura; assembly: GCF_036850995.1. Taxonomy (NCBI): domain Eukaryota; kingdom Metazoa; phylum Chordata; class Mammalia; order Chiroptera; family Emballonuridae; genus Saccopteryx; species Saccopteryx leptura. The sequence continues at coordinate 156,121,871 of NC_089503.1, forward strand.
TCAAATGCTCAAGAGACACATGTAGCTAGTGTTTGCTTTCCTGGACAGCCTAAGTCTAGCACTCTCCCTGCCACAGAGTAGGTAAAAAGTATTCACTCAGTGCATGAATTTATAACACTAAATGTTATCATTACATCATCCTGCCTTTTGAGAATCCTTTGTTCCTTTGGAGGTAAACTCGCTGTGCCTTTCCTGTCCCCCTCACCCCCCCCCCCCAGGCATGTTGCCTCTGACTTTCCCTCTCTTCAGCTCCAAGGGCCTTTCCTTTGCTTCTGTAACTTGTTCCCTGAGCCTAAGCAGCCATATGGCTCACTTCTACTACCTCTATAACTTTAAATAAACTTTCTTTTATAATTTGAAAAAAGAAAAAGTAGAACAGAACAACATAGTATACTTTACCTTTGATGTCTAGCATCTACAGGGCTTGACCAATACTACTTGGCATTAAATTTAACAACAATGTAATAGAACATATATGTTACTATGTCTTAAAAATGCACATTTAAATAGGACATTGACTTCACTGTGCTCGTGTCAAATTGTAGCTCAAAGAAACTTGCAGCCCCTTCCAAAATAGTTACCTGTTTACTTTGTCCTCAATTGCATTGCCATACCTAATATTTGTGGAGCCTGGTATAATCTCTATGACATTTCACAGAATCTCAGTCTTTTTCTTTTTTTTTAATTTAATTGAGATGTTCTGTATTTAATTACTAACCCATTCATTATCCATTTACTTGGCTTCCCAGTGATCAATAACCATGCTCACTTTGCCTAATTGAAGATTAATTTGATCAAAAAGGTAGTCTGTCCCTATGGTAGTTTCCTGTGGTATAAGATGATCATCCTCATGACTGTCTGGCTATTCATTTCCCATTGTGTACTGCTGGAGTTTGAACTATATATAATATTTGCTGCCCCTTCGTAAGGACAACGCTGTATCTTCTTTCTTGTGTTTGTCTTTAACTGCTTTTCAATGCATTCTAACATGCCAAGAATGTTTAATTCCCCTCTCAAAATTGCTAGTGATTACAATCAGGCTGTGTCTCTCCCCTTATCACTTAGTTACTATTGGAAGGTATGAAATGGCATTGATTCTGGAACAGAATGAATGTTATGGCAATATTGTGGAGAGAAAGCCATTATCGAGTGTTCTTCTTCCCCAAGTGACTTAATTGTTACCACTTCACAGTGGCTCCCTTGTCAATGTGTTTTGCTACTTTACTGCTGAGAATGTCTCTCACAAGGTTAGTATCTATAGTGGACAATACATTTTCACATAACAGTAGTTACTTGATGCACAGACTCATCAGTGGCCCCTTATCAACAGCTTCCAAACTCAGAGAGTGAGACATACAAACAACTCTAAACCTCCTGTGGTCTCACACCAAGTCTAAGTATTGGGGTTTCCCTATCAGAGGAGGGGCCTCATTTAAGGCCCTAATTGTCCTCCTTTGGAGTCTCCTAAATAGTATTCCAGTGATTTCCTCAAGCTTGAATTGCTCCTCTCTGCTTGCTGGGGGAGCTAGCCAGTCCCTATCCTGTGGATTCCCTACCCTGAGAACTATGAGGTTTCTTCCCCCTTTTTAACATCCTCTTTTTTGGCACCTACAACATATCAAGCTCAAAAGATACAGAAGGAAACAGGCTCCATGGAGCCCCTTAGAGTGCATGGGCTAGCAACATTCCCGGAATCAGGATCAACTTTCCTGCTCACACACAGCCCTTTCTTTCGTAGCTGGTGTCTAACCCTAACAATAGTCTTAGGCAGGGGTCCCCAAACTACGGCCCCCTGAGGCCATGTATCCGGCCCCCGCCGCACTTCTGGAAGAAGCACCTCTTTCATTGGTGGTCACTGAGAGGAGCACATTGACCATCTCATTAGCCAAAAGCAAACGCATAGTTCCCATTGAAATACTGGTCAGCTTGTTGATTTAAATTTACTTGTTCTTTATTTTAAATATTGTATTTGTTCCCGTTTTGTTTTTTTACTTTAAAATAAGATATGTGCAGTGTGCATAGGGATTTGTTCATAGTTTTTTTTATACTCCGGCCCTCCAATGGTCTGAGGCACAGTGAACTGGCCCCTGTGTAAAAAGTTTGGGGACCCCTGGTCTTAGGTTTAATTAGAAAGGACTATCTTGCTAGTAGTCTCTTAAAAAGTCAAGGTGACAACATTGAGCATCTAGAATATATACAGATTTACAAATTCTGGGTGGCGTATTCTGCTCAAACTTTTAAGGCAGTCGCACTTGGCTGTTCTGGAAACTAGAAAACGTTAAGATTGAATTCAAATTGAGTCGTTCAGAAATCTTACAGGTGAAGCTTAGCTCTGGTTGCTAGGCAACCTGACAACTCTCAAGCGGGGACCAACTTCCCTCCCACACTAGACCATCTCTCCCCAGTGGTGGGACGCGGAGGCCCCATTGGCCCCTGTCTCCTCTCACTCTGCTCCAATTGGTCACAGAACCTCTCACTCCGCTCCAGTTGGCTCTCGCCGTCTCGCGCCGCCGTGTCATTGGCAGGCTGGTTCTCGGGCCACTCGACGTCACTCTCTCACCCCACTTCCTCTGTCCTCCGACTTGACACCGCCCCTCCTCCCGCCCTTCCAGCCACGAGGGAAAACCCGAGAGAGGGACCGCCTCTATCTCCTTTCTGATTGGTAGAAGCTGGGCTGGAGGGCGGGCACTGCCGTGCGAGTCTGCCGGTCGCGATTGGCTGCTTGAACCACCGCCCCGCCTCCCACCGCCTCCCGGCGGTGCCGGAGTCGGGTGGGTGGGCGGCTATAAAGCTGGCGCAAGGGGAGTCGCCTCTCACTGCGCCTTTCGTGGCTTACTCTCTTTTCCCGCGGTTGCCAGGTCACCTTTGGGTGAGTGTCCCTCTCGGAGGACCGGAGCTGGACTGCTGAGGGGCGGCGGTCGGGGTGAGAGCCGGGCGGAGGCGGTGCCCTTGACTAGGCCCGAAGGCGCTCCGGCTGTGTCCTGCTCGCGGCAGGGGCATTGGCCGCGGAGGGTGGGCCGCCGGGAGTCTGGCACTGTGGGTCCCCTGCTGGGGACCTGGAGCCCCGCGGCGGGTATGAGCTGGTGGGCGCGGAGGGGAGCGGGTGAGAGGGAGTTGAAGGTGCGGTTCTGGTGGCACAGCCAGCCCCTGGCGGTGCCGGGGAAGTGGCCGCGACCACCGGGAGGGGATAGGGCGGGCCGTGTTCGTGGGGGCACTGGGTGGGAAGGGACTGGGCTGCCAGGGCTTTCCCGCAGCCTAGGGGGAAGGTGGACGTCGAAGGATACGGGCGATCGCGCTCAGGTGGCGGCCTGGCAGGGGGGTGTGCCCTCCTGCCGCCCAGACGGAGTGGGTAGGAGAAAAGAGAGTGGGCAGCGCTACCTCTGTAGCGCAGGTGCAAGAACGCATCGCAGCCGGATTTCACCTGGCGGAGAACGTGTGCTCTTGACAGCTTCTCCCTGTGCTCACTTGGGACATCACAGATTCCTGCCTCCCACCTTCCCACCTCCACACTTTTTGTGCCCACTTAAAAAAAAAAAAACAACACAGAGTTTCCGGATGTTCTGAAATCCTGTACCTCCCTCCTGCTAATAGCCTCAGGACCAGCCTGACCTGCTAGGATGATGTAATTGGCCTTCACACACAAGAAAGAGGTTTTGGGTTAAGCCAAGGACATTTCAAAACCAAGTACATGGAGTCTTTGAAAACGTATGTCCCGCCTTGACCATGGGTAGAGAGAGGATTGCTCACAGCCCCTTGGAGGAGGGATTTGGACCACAGGTAATGGGAGGTGTCCCCGCTTGTCGTGCTTGCCCCGTGGCCTTGGCCTTAGGGCTTCACGTGCTTTGGTTGCTCTCCGCCGCTGCAGCCCTCCCCTCCTGAGCCTCTGCCACCCTACTGCAGCAGGACGATGTGTTAAGCCGCTGCAGAGTAGCGTTTGCTCTATTTCAGGGATGAATCGTGAAAAACAAGGGCGAGATGAATGACAAAATTAAGAGAAATGGAAGTGCTCATCTGGTGAACAGATTTCTCCTAATGAGATGGGGTGTGGACTTTTATTGCACAGATTCTGTTAAAAGGCAGCTTGAAAGCCCTTGTCACTACCACCTGTGCCAAATGGTTCTTTGTAGCTTGAGACATCTAAGCAGTTTGTGTTCTTTCATTAATCAAAACTTTATTTTTCAAATTTCAGTTATTTTGTAAGGCTAAGAAGGTTGGGAATAGCATGTCTTAACCAGAGTGGAGTAAGACATTCATTTCTTTGTCCTTTGTAGGTTTCTCTCTTCTGAGTTTGTAAGTTTGCCCTGCTTTTCAATTCTAGTTTAATTCAGTTCAATTCTACTTTAGTCGTCAGTAACTCCAGTTCTCAGAAGGCGTTTCTAATGGGGAGAGTTAAACGGATGTTATGTTTGAGGCCATAGAAGGCCACGTCATCTGTTAGACTAATTCTGGGTCTTGGATTTTGATCTTATTTAAAATATTCCTCCAGAATGCTTTTATATCTTGTTTCTCTTAACAGATTGATTTTGAGATTTTTTTAAATAGTTTTTTTTTAAGATTTATTGATTTTAGAGAGAGAGGGAGAGAGGAAGCAAGATCATCGTTGCTTCACTTTAGTTGCTCACTGATTGCTTCTTGTATATGCCTTGATCGGGCGAGCCCAGGGTTTTAAACTTGTAACCTCAGTGTTCCAGATGGATGCTCTATCCACTGCACCACCACACAGGTCAGGCAATTTTGAGAATTATTTATTTATTTATTTTTATTTTCTGAAGTTGGAAACGGGGAGGCCGGCAGACAGACTCCCGCATGCGCCCGACTGGGATCCACCTGGCATGCCCACCAGGGGGTGATGCTCTGCCCATCTGGGGCGTTGCTCTGTTGCGACCAGAGCCACTCTAGCACCTGGGGCAGAGGCCAAGGAGCCATCCTCAGCGCTGACACTCTACCACTGAGCCAACTGGCCAGGGCTAATTTTGAGAATTTTTGATCAAGAATTTAAGTAGCTTTTATCACAGGAAATGTAAAACTCTGATATTGATGTAATGTGTTTTCGGGATATCCTAGAATTATTTAAAATTATAATCCAGTGGAACTGAATTATACACTGGGGTGATACAGTTGGTTGTGGATGGACAAGCTTGATAGGTTATGTATCAGAATCTCTGTGACCCTGGCCAGTTTGCTCTCTGAATTGAGTATTGGCCCAGCGTCTGACTGTCCCAGGTTTGATTCCTGGTCAGGGCACACAAGAGAAGTGACCACCTGCTTCTCTTTTCCCTCTTCTCGTTCTCTCCATCTTCCCCTCCTGCTGCTAGTGGCTCAGTTGGTTTGATCGTGGGCCCTGGGTGCTGAGGATTGCTCAGCTGGTCTGAGTGCTTCAGCCTCAAGTGCTAAATAATAGCTCTGTTGATTCGAGCCTCTGTCCCCAGAGGTGGATCCCAGTTGGGGCACATGCAGGGGTCTGTCTCACTATCTCCCCTCCTCTTACTTAAAAAAAAAATCTGTTTAGTTTCATTTAGAAAGGAATATAAAATCTTACAATTTTATGTTGGGTTACTAAAAAACCAAATATAGAAGGTGTGACTTTTTTATGTTTCTCAAGAAGGTGGTATGGATTAAAAAGGTTGAGAAACGTGTTACCCAATCTAATGGGAGGGTGGTAGGACTCAATTCTTTCTAGTATGTGTGCTGTTGAAGTGAGCATAGGACTCAGTTCTCAATGATCTACTCATGCTGATGCCTGGCACATGCTGATGCTCACTTGCTGTCTGTCAACTGAGTATGGTTAGAGCAGTAGAAGAAAACCTAATCTTTCAAACTCCCAGTCTTGATCTTTGTAGCATTTTTGGTTGGGTATGTGTGCATGTGGAAGTGATTGTAAGACCAACATATGTTCTTTTCTGATTCTATTTGACTCCTTACATTTTTCAGGTTAGGATCTGGGAATAACTGAAACCTCCTATTTGCTTTGAACAACAGTCAAATGCCAACTTTCTGCACACTCTTTGGTGTTCATCTTCATAGTGATAGCAAAAAGAACTCACTAGTGAGGGTTTCTACAAGTACTTCAATCTGCAATATTTGTCCTCTAATTGCTGTATCTCCAAATTCAGCCCTTTAAAAAATGGCAGTTGAGTGCTCTTCGCTCTAAGGTCTCAAAGGGATTTCAGAAGATTCAAAATACAATCCTTCCCCCAAGAGGAATCTTCTCCCCCAACCCAGTGTGGATAAGAAGACTGCCCATAGGTTTCTCTTGAGTGTAAATATGAAGACTCCCAGTGTGAATGACGTGACTGCTGTAGGAGTGCAGGGCCTATGAGAAAACTCGAGGAAACCTTCCTGGAACAGGTAGCCTGTAGCCTACAACAGGATCTTGAAATATGAGTAGAATCTCTGAGAAGTAGACCAGGAATTCGGGGTGGGGCAGGCAGGGATGTCCATGTTTTACACTTAGAGAACTAAACCAGAGTGTACAGTGTAGGCAAGGCTTTCTAAACAGCAGTTTTGCTTGCTTGCTCCTAAGGTAGAAAGGTGGCTTAGTCTCAATTTCCTGAATTTCTCTGCTGTACTAGTGAAAAAGATCACCAGGTACTGCTTATAGTTTATCTTGTACCAAAATGTGTACTGGCTGCACCTCTCTGAGCACCTGTTTGAATAAAGGCTTGGGAGCCAGAAGGAAGAATTGAGAGTACTCACTGAACCCCAGAAGGAGGCATCACTGCAGAAACCTGTCTGGCCCCAGGCAGTCTCATCGTTCTTCAGTTTTCATGTTTGCCAAACTCAGTGCATCTCCAAGTCTCCAAATGTGCTTTGGGAACCTGCCCAGCGACTTGTGATGCATTTACTGCGTCCTGACCCATGTTGCTCTGTTCTGTTGCTTGCTCTGAAAACTCCTGTGAAAATAAGCTGATGACTTGTTGGGGACTTAAGCAGGGTTGTTGTAGTCAGAACAGCAAACCCACCTAGCAGTTGCAGAAGAGGAGAGAAAGCCAAACCCCTCTCTGGCGGCCTCCCCCAGAGTGGCAGTGGCTGCCTCTGTTTAACAGGCCTCTTTCCTGAGAATCTGATGGCCTGCAGCCTCTCTTTCCCTCCCCTACCCCCTCCTTCTCCTCCTCCCCTAACCTTCTTGCCCAGTTTATTTATTATTATTTTAAAATTTTATAAAAGTTTATTTGAGCCAAACTGACAGCGTATGCCGGGGAGATCTCAGATGCCGTCCTTCCCCCCAGTTTGAATAATCCAGATTGAAGGTGGGAATACTGGCGGTGTGGGGGAAGTTTTCTTGGCCCAAATAGTATCAGATGCACACACATATATACATGGCTTCAAGAAGAAATATTACTGTTTTCTAAATAGTCTCAACATGCAGAAGGAACCGGGTTTTCTCCCCTCCCAGTGAGACTGCTCTCCATGATCTGCTTTCATTTTCAGGTCACAGAAGCATAATTTGAGATAGCAAAAGACCAAAAATTAGATTATTTTATTTTCAAAGTGTGTATTTAGTACTTTAATCAAAGAGGTTTTTTTAGAATGTAGTAGTCATCTTTTCCTGTAAAACCCAGGACTTATTTATTTTGGGAGGTGCGACCAATCTTAATGCAGTAAAAGGTAAAGAGCTCCTAATGATCTAATGATGTAAAAGCAGTAAAGCTTTAGCATCTCATGTAGTCTCTGGGCAGATCCCAGATTGGCCGGTAATTAGAGAGATAAGGCAACTGTTAAACACAGAAACTGTTAATCTCAAGTAACAATCCTACCAAACTGATGGGCTAAGGAAAATGCTGCAGGCACTGTCCCATTTTATTATCACATAATATAAATATTGCTAAAGCTTCATGTTCCTTTGTCTTAATATATCAAATGCTTTTTTCCTAATACAAGCACCTAGGGGGAAATCACTCTAAAAGGTTAGGAAGGGCAAAAGTGGCCCAGTTGAAAACCAGGAGCATAAGAGTAAATAAATGAAGATAATTACATCTCACTAAAAAAATAGGTTGTTGTTTTTTTAATACTGAGAACTAGGATAATAGCATTATTCACATATTTTATCTTCTCAACAATCCCTCACAATGAGCCAGGAGGGCAGATATTAGTTTCATTTTACTGATGAGAAAATTGAGGCTGAAAGAGGCACAAATTATTGTGAAAACCACAAGATCCTAAGTGCTGAGCAAGTTCTTGAATGTGTAAGTCTCTACACTGGAAATTTGTTATCCCAGCATAACTCATTCCTTTCTCCCAATTCTTTTTTTTTTTTTTAATTGATTTTGAGAAGGAGAGAGAGATGAGAAGCATCAACTTGTAGTGTCACTTTAGTTGTTCATTAATTGTTTCTCATATGTGCCTTGACCAGGGGGCTCAAACAGAGCCAGTAACCCTGTGCTCAAGCTGGTGACCTTGGGTTTTGAACCAAAGACCTCAGTGTTCCAGTCAGTGCCCTATCCATTGCGTCACCACTGGTCAGGCCCTTTCTCCCAGTTCTTGAAAACCCAGATTTAGTCAAGACTACAACTCTCCCAGCATTATACTTGGTTGAAAGCCTGAACATGAACTTATGTCAATTCATTACCAGGACAGAGCCTACCACTATAAGAGCTAATAAAAGAGCAAGTTTTATTTATAAGCTTTATGTACCATTTTTTCTAAGCAAAGTCATTACTACATGATGTGATTAGACAAGGAAATATTTATTTTAACTCACTTTGATTTGAAGTCATTATTTGAATTTGTGTGGTAGTTTATGACTTTAAATGAAGTTCTTATTTGGAATTCCTAGTGCCTGAAGGAGGACGCAGAGTGACAGACCTGGAGACTGAAGTCCTTTGTCCCTCACACAGGTATGGTGTCCTGTCCTGCTACTGAAGAGAGTGTTCCTCTAGAATGGAAGGGGGAATTTAACTTTTATCACAAGGCAAATAATCATCCGTATGCACCACATATCCTTAAAACTCTTTATAGGGTTACACTCTTAGCTTTAAACAGTAATTAATGCCATAATGCTGAAGGAGACTAATTTTCAGTTTAGTAGACTAATGGTTAAAAGCTAGAACTGATTTTTTTTTTTCCTGAAGCTGGAAACGGGGAGGCAGTCAGACAGACTCCCGCATGCGCCAACCGGGATCCACCCGGCACGCCCACCAGGGGGCGATGCTCTGCCCCTCCGGGGTGTCGCTCTGTTGCGACCAGAGCCACTCTAGCGCCTGGGGCAGAGGCCAAGGAGCCATCCCCAGCGCCTGGGCCATCTTTGCTCCAATGGAGCCTCGGCTGCGGGAGGGGAAGAGAGACAGAGAGGAAGGAGAGGGGTGGGGTGTGGAGAAGCAGATGGGCGCTTCTCCTATGTGCCCTGGTCGGGAATCGAACCCGGGACTCCTGCACACCAGGCCGACGCTCTACCACTGAGCCAACCGGCCAGGGCCTAGAACTGATTTTTTTTTTTTTTTAAGATTTTTTATTTATTGATTTTAGAGAGAGAGAAAGGGGGTTGGGAAAGAGCAGGTGGCATCAACTTGTCGTAGTTTCTTCTCTTATGTGCCTTGACCGGGCAACCCCGAGGTTTTGAACCAGCGACTTCAGCATTCCAGGTTGTTGCTTTATCCACTGTGCCACTGCAGGTCAGGCTAGAACTAATTTTAAGAATATTCGGCTCTGGCCAGTGGCTTAGTGGAAGAGTGTTGGCCCAGTGTATGGATATCCCGTGTTCAATTCCCAGTCAAGGTACACAGGAGTAACGACTGCTTGCCTCTCTCCACCCCCCTTTCCTCTTTCTCTCCCTCTTCCCCTCCTGCAGCTAGTGGCTTGATTGGTTCATGCATAACCTGCAGTTGGTTTGAGCGGGTCAGCCTCAAGTGCTAAAAATAACTAGGTACTGGACCATAGGACCCAGATGGGGGTTGCTGGGTAAATCCCAGTCGGGGCACATGCAGGAGTCTGTCTATCTCCCCTCCCCTCACTTTAAAAAGAAATTCATTCATAAGAGAACTCAATCTAAATAATAAACCAGAACCATGCATATTGCTTAGTCAGAAAAAAAATCACAGGTAATATGTACCAACAGTGCTTTTTAGATTACAGCCTCAAATGATATGTAGCCAGCTATGGATGGATATTTATGATTATGTGAGGTTAGACAGTGGTTATAAATTTGTTTGAACCAATAATCTAATTATTTGTGGCCATTGTTATTTTGTGTTGTCATGGAGCTCCTCTTGTGTGATTCTGCCATTTTGTGTATGTGTTTCGGTAGTATGATTTGCTGCGATTACTTCTGATTCTTGGTTTAAAAGGCTAGTAGAATTTTATTTATTCAACCTTCAGTTTCCACCGTAGCCAAGTGCTGGGCTGGGTACCGGAGACACAGAGAAGGACAAGACACGCTTCCTGCTCTCTAGAGACTCCTTGTTTAGTGCAGAGATACTGATCCCAGATAATAGAGAAGTTGGAAGAGTTTTCAGTAGCCTCTTGACAAAGGTCAGGCGTGCATTTTGGACTGATTAGCCGAGGTTGGGGGGAGAGGGGAGGCAGAGACTCACTCAGGAGGCTTGCCTCGACTCCCTGGGATGGATGGATTGATGGATTGATGCCAAAGCCCCGCGCTCACCAGTCCTGGATGCCCCCGGTCGGGTAGCTCTCGCTTCAGCATTCTTGGTGGATTGCTCTGCCTTTCCCTTTCTCCCCCTTTTCCAGTTTTTGTTTATACCCAAATTTTAAAGATTCTCAGAGGATCAAATTGGTCCCTTTTGTGTCCTCCTAGGAAATAAGACCTGGAATCCTTTTTTGTCCCCCAGAAGGGCTGCGCCTTCCCTTTAGAACAGACTTGAGTCTTCTGTTGGTATGTTCTTGTTGGAGATAGCTTTGAGAGGGTTGTAGAGTTCTGTGGTGAAAGTATACTTCTTTCTTCCTCTTTAAAGAAATTGAGGCCCTGGCTGGTTGGCTCAGCGGTAGAGCGTCGGCCTGGCGTGCGGGGGACCTGGGTTTGATTCCCGGCCAGGGCACATAGGAGAAGCGCCCATTTGCTTCTCTATCCCCCCCTCCTTCCTCTCTGTCTCTCTCTTCCCCTCCCGCAGCCGAGGCTCCATTGGAGCAGAGATGGCCCGGGTGCTGGGGATGGCTCCTTGGCCTCTGCCCCAGGCGACAGAGCGATGCCCCGGAGGGGCAGAGCATCGCCCCCTGGTGGGCAGAGCATCGCCCCTGGTGGGCGTGCCGGGTGGATCCCGGTCGGTCGCATGCGGGAGTCTGTCTGACTGTCTCTCCCCGTTTCCAGCTTCAGAAAAATATTAAAAAAAAAAAAAAAGAAAAGAAATTGACATATTTTATGCAGAATACCCATTCTGCTTAGACTTTTTTTTATTATGAGTAATCAGAAATACCTCATTCTCTATGGGGTTAACACCATATTGTGAATATCTCAGATCTTTAGGTAGCCTTTTTTTTTTCTTTCTATTTCTAATTTGTATCTGGCCTACTTCAGAGAGCATTTGAGAGGACAACATAAGAGTATACACTTAATAGGATAAAGGTAAATACAGTGTGTCCGTAAAGTCATGCTGCACTTTTGACCGGTCGCAGGAAAGCAACAAAAGACGATAGAAATGTGAAATCTGCACTAAATAAAAGGAAAACTCTCCCAGTTTCATACCTATTCAGTGCAGTTTGATGTGGGCTCACACACAGATTTTTTTAGGGCTCCTTAGGTAGCTATCCTGTATAGCCTCTATAGACTCGTCACTGACTGATGGCCTACCAGAACGGGGTTTCTAAACCAAGCTGCTGGTTTCCTTCAACTACTTATCCCACCGAGTAATGTTATTCCTATGTGGTGGCGCTTCATTATAAACACTCCGATATACACGTTGCACTTTGGTCACGGATTCGGATTTAGCGAGCCACAGAACACACTGAACTTTCCTCTGTACCATCCACATCTTGACTGGCATTGCTGTGGGCTGCTCTGCTGTATACACGGTGTTACATCATCATCTGCACATGCGCACATGCTGCCACATCATCCTACAGAAACTAGGAGTGTTTTCCTTTTATTTGGTGCAGATTTCACATTTCTGTTGTCTTTTGTTGCTTTCCTGTGACCTGTCAAAAGTGCACCATGACTTTATGGACACACTGTATTACACACCACAAATTATATAAACTTTTTGTTGTTTGAAATGCCATGGAAAAAGTGCTTTCCTGTAATAATTTTTCTCCCTTTCTTAATTAATCTTAACTCTTCTGTAATTTTAACCAAAAGCTAAATATTTCACATTAGATTGCTTTTTGCCCTGGCCGGTTGGCTCAATGGTAGAGCGTCGGCCTGGCGTGCAGAGGTCCTGGGTTCGATTCCCGGCCAGGGCACATAGGAGAAGCGCCCATTTGCTTCTCCACCCCTCCCCCTCTCCTTCCTCTCTGTCTCTCTCTTCCCCTCCTGCAGCCAAGGCTCCATTGGAACAGAGATGGCCCGGACGCTGGGGATGGCTCCTTGGCCTCTGCCCCAGGCGCTGGAGTGGCTCTGGTCGCGACAGAGCGACGCCCCCTGGTGGGCGTGCCGGGTGGATCCCGGTCGGGCACATGCGGGAGTCTGTCTGACTGTCTCTCCCCGTTTCCAGCTTCAGAAAAAGAAAAAAAAAAAAAAAAGAAGATTGCTTTTTACTAAGAGTATAATGAAAACTTAGCCAAGAGAATGGGCATGAGCATTACTGATTGATTTAGACAATGTAAATAGTTTTTCCACACCAACCTCAGAGCCATGATTCACCTTGACTGTGGGTTATTTTAGTTAAGCTACATTTGTTTTTCCAAGTGAAACAAGCTGCTTATTTAACCTCTAGGAAGTTTAAGAATGACTGCTTATTATTATTATTATTATTATTTTTAATTTTTTTCTGAAGTGAGAAGCAAGGAGGCAGAGAGACTGACTCCCACAGTGCCCAACCGGGAACCACCTGGCATGCCCATTAGGGAGCGATGCTCTGCCCATCTGGAGCACAGCTTGTTGCAACCGGAGCCATTCTAGCATTCTAGCGCCTGAGGCAGAGGCCATGGAGCCATCCTCAGCGCCCAGGCCAACTTTGCTCCAGTGAAGCTTTGGCTGCGGGAGGGGAAGAGAGAGACAGAGAGGAAGGAGAGGGGGAGGGGTGGAGAAGCAGATGGGCGCTTCTCTTGTGTGCCCTGGCCGGAAATTGAACCTGGGACTTTCACAAGCCTGACCGACGCTCCACCACGGAGCCAACCGGCCAGGGCAACAGCTTATTTTTAAGTGCTGTAATACAAGAATTAATCAGAGCTGGTTAGTTGTCATAAATATGGTACATACAGAGTAATTCTGGAATTAAAGCCTGGCTTTAATGACTTTTTATAAACTTGTTTATACCTTCAGAAGATGGTGTATATACCTGTCCTTTTCGTTTCCGCAAGCATTGTGAGCCATTGGGCCAGGCTGGGAAGATTACACTATCCCCAGCTTGTTTAGAGTATATTAAAAAGTTGGAATCTGTGGGACAGGCTGGGAAGGTGGCTAATACTCCTACTTCTGCTTTTGTGACTTAGAGTTGGCCTGCAGGAGGGGCTCCTCTTATAAGTATACGGACTGGTCTTTAGAACAGTAGTTGTAGAGTTCTTCTCTGTGGACTGTATAGAAGGCTTATTCTTACTTTTATTTTACACTAAGAATCTGCCTAGTGCTATTAGATAGTCCTTATATCTTCATTAAAGTTCCAGTGTAGCCTGACCTGTGGTGGCGCAGTGGATAAAGCATCACCTGGAAATGCTGAGGTCGCTGGTTCGAAACCCTGGGCTTGCCTGGTCAAGACACATATGGGAGTTGATGCTTCCTGCTCCTCCCCCCTTCTCTCTCTCTGTCTCTCTCCTCTCTCTCTCTCCCTCTCTCTCTCCTTTCTAAAAAAATAAAAAAGTTCCAGTGTAGCCAAGTTTAGACTATGAAATTGATGGTTTCGTGGGAGAAGGGGAAGGTAGAACAAGACGGAAAGGGGCTTCTCTGTATTCATTAGAGGAACCAGTGAGCCAGTCGAGTTAAAACAGTAGAGGCTACACATCTGGATGTCATCCTGAGCACTCCTTCTCCTAACATCTAGCTGAGTGATTTTCAGCCTTATTCATCTCATGGCACACCTAAACTATTTACTACAATTCTGCGGCACATCTAAAAGTATGTTTTTGCCCATCTGATAAAATAAGTATAATTTTGATTCAGTCACACCGGGTAGCTATTGTTATATTGGCTGTTGTCATTTTATTATTTTTATTTGTAATTTATTTATTTATTTATTTTTCAGCATAAAAGGGCAGCTTGCTTTATTGTCGCGATGCCAGTGGAGGACAGGGATGGGCAGCCTGTGCTCTCCAGTCTGAGGCTCGCAGAGGCCTGGGGGCCCCAGGGAGCTTGAGGCCGGCCTCTCACTAAATGAACCAGTCCCTGAGGGCTGCCTGGCTATTGTCATGTTTTTATCTGACAATCTAAGGGAAAGAGGTCAGTGCCCCTGACTAAGTAGTCAGGTACTGCACATTTAAAAAAATTTTGTGACACACTGGTTGAAAATTGCGGGTCTAGTCTATCACAGTCCTGCCAATTTTTTGCTTCTCTCATATTTTCTAAAGCTGTTTCTTCAAGCCTTGTGCTGTAGAGTTCAGGCTGTAGTTCATGGCCCATCTTATTGGGACTGCTGCATCAGCTTCCTAACTCAAATTCGTTCTCTAGACAGCACGAGTGACTGTGAGGCAGTGGCCCTCTGTGAGAAGCACGCTTCATGGAGGTGTGATAACTGACACAAAATTCTTATATAAATATTTACCCTGTGCTTACAGTCTGATACTCCCTGGCTTTTTGTTGTTGTTGTTTTTTTTTAAGTGTTGTTTATCATCCACTGACTTGATTTTAGAATTGGAAAAATACTCATCTGAACACTAAATATGACCCTGTTATTCCTGCTTAATATTCTGATGTCTTATTGTCTCTATGGTAAACTTGAAGCTCCCTAATCATACCAGACCCTTAGGACCGGATCCAGTGATCATGTAGACCTACTAACAATCTGATCTACTCACTGGGCCTCACCTTTCACTTCAATAAATTAGTTACACTTTTTATAGTTCCTTGGGGTGTGCCTTTGTGTGCACCATTCACCCTGCTGAAAATCTCCTACCACCGTCGTTTCTGCAGAGCTTTTCCTGATGACCTGCTCTTTGCTAAGACTCAAGTTGGGCACCAGGGACTCGGAAGCCTTTCTCACACACGCCCCTTACACCAAACTGAGTCCCATAATTCCCTAAAACACAATGCGACTGTCTCTGCTGTTTATTGTTAATTATTTATCTTACCACCCCAAGAGACACAGTCCATGTTTGAGAGAGCGAGGGTCATATCTGAAACTCACCTCAAATCTTAGACATGCAACGTGCTGTTGTTTGGCTGAATGAAAAAATATATGATTCTAATATTTAGAAAGAAGATACAACAGATACCGCTTAAGATCTTTAAGTTAGATTATATTTTAAGGTGCTTATTTTTTAGGTTTTAATATATACATAATTTGATGATTTATGGGCTAAGGTTAGATTTCATGGTTTAAGGACAGCCTTTCTATAATACTTTTGATATTCTCTCAAGATTTCAACATTTAACTCACTTTGGCGGTGGTCTGTAATTTCATTATACCTAACGCCATTCCAGAGTTTGCAGTGTGGCAGAGGACAGGTGACCAATACAGGATTTGACTTTGTATTTTCAGGAGTCAAATTAGAGGTGAGTTGGCAAATGCTATAGAAGGTTAGTGAAGCAGTTTGACCCAGGTAACTCTCGTAAGCCAAGCCCTTATGTCATTGAAGAGCTGAAATCCTGCCGCTTGGGCAACACCGTCCAATTATGTAGTACGTAAACAGGAAACTGAGTTGTAGAAGTTTAGTTAACGGGAAGAATTTTTTTCTATAAAAATGAGGGCTGTGCCACTCCTCAGAGCCTGACAACTCCATTTCTCTGACTCCTGTGCCAACTGGGTTCTGGTGGGACTGCGATGGGGGCACCCCAGTGGGGGTAGAGGGGAGGAGGTGTGGCGATGGCAGCCGCAGGCGTGGGTCTCTGGGTGCCAGAGCAGCGGCAGAGAATTGGACACAGTGGCTCCAGCAGCTTCAGTTGGAGTGGGAGCTCATGGGATCTGAATACCCACTGGCCCCTTTACTCCTGTAGCTTGGTCAACAAGTTTGTGAGGGTTTTTTGTTGTTTGTTTTTCTTTTCTGGAGAGAGACAGACAGGAGGGAGAGAAATGAGAAGCATCAATTCACAGTTGCATCAGCTGAGTTGTTCATCGATTGCTTCTTATACTTGACCGGGGGGCTCCAGCCACGCCAGCAACCTTGGGCTTTGAGGAGTGGTTTTGAGAGGTATTATCTAAGAGTTAGTTGCCATACTAATAATGTGTGGTTTACCAGTTTTCAAATTAAAATCAGTTTTTCTTTTTTCTAATTTAGAAGCTAAGTGATACTTGTGGTTTTATGATTATTTACCACCTAGACATTAGTTAGAGAAAATATAGAATATTGGCATTTGAACCTGTGGTAGGTCCTGGAACTTGTCTTCGCTTAAAATTTTAATCATTTGGGTTCTGGGAGGGGGCTTCTTTGGAAGGGTAGGATCATAACATCAGGGCTGTATATAGATCGGCTTGGTAGACTTCTATATTGTGGTTTTTCTACTAGCTGAGGTTGTTTAGAAGATCAATGAAGAATGCAGTATTGTTTGATCTAACAATTTTTAAAGTCCCATAAAGTTAATAGCTATGAATAATGACTGTGATGACTGACTAACTTATTTAAACTTTGAGTGGCCAGGAATAGACCAGGTACTTGAATTCCGATTTGTGGACCATAATACTAAATTGTCACTATATTTCATCTTATAGTTCTTTACAACACAGAAGAATCTTTTTTTAATTTTTATGTTTTATTGATTTGAGAGAAAAAGAGACAGGAAGGGAGAGTGAAAGGAGAGATGGGAAGCATCAACTCGTAGTTGCTTCACTTTAGTTGTTCATTGATTGCTTCTCATATATATTTTTTTGGGGGGGAGCTCAAGCTGAGCCAGTGACCCCTTGCTCATGTGAGTGACCCTTGGGCTCAAGCCAGTGACCTCGTGGTTTCAAACCAGGGACCAGAGTGGCTCAGGTCAACACTCTCCACTGCATCACCACCAGTCAGACCAATACTGAAGAATCTTATTTGAGTTTCCTTTATTTGTAATAATCATGCTTCAAATCTAAAGATGTCTAATGTTTAATAAAGTGCAAACCTTTTTGAAAGATAATAATTTTAAATAATAGCGTTTCTTACTATATTATTACTTTTACATATTTAAAATTGACTGCCCTAAGTAAAATATGCTAAACTTAGAAAGTAAACTAATATTTTAGGTGATGGTTGAACTCTAATGTTGATTTCTCAACTTTGAACTTGAGATTATATAACAAACGATGGCTTTTGTTTTTCTTCTAAAGCTCTTTCATCATGCCTGGTTCACTTCCTTTGAATGCAGAAGCCTGCTGGCCAAAAGATGTGGGAATTGTTGCCCTTGAGATCTATTTTCCCTCTCAATATGTTGACCAAGCAGAGTTGGAAAAATACGATGGTGTAGACGCTGGAAAGTATACTATTGGTTTGGGCCAGGCCAAGATGGGCTTCTGCACAGATAGAGAAGATATCAACTCTCTTTGCTTGACTGTGGTTCAGAATCTCATGGAGAGACATAGCCTTTCTTACGATTGCATTGGGCGACTGGAAGTCGGAACAGAGACAATCATCGACAAATCGAAGTCAGTGAAGACTAATTTGATGCAGCTCTTTGAGGAGTCTGGGAACACAGATATAGAAGGAGTAGACACTATGAATGCCTGCTATGGGGGCACGGCCGCGCTCTTCAACGCTGTGAACTGGATCGAGTCCAGCTCGTGGGATGGTACGTTACGTCTCTGTCTCAAGGAAATGGTCCTTGAGGATGAATAGGCCCAAATAACCTTTTAATTAATGACATATGCAAACATGACCACTTTGCTTATTGGAATATATTCAGAAATATAGCTATGACTTTCAGTTCACCTGTATGATGAATCAGTTATCTTTATCATGTTGGATAATTAAAATTTTTTTTTATTTTTCTTTTTGTTTTAGAGAGACGAGAGAGAAGGTGGGGGCAGGGAGAGTATCAACTTATGGTAGTTGCTCCCCGTATGTGCCTTGACTCGGGCAAGCCCAGGGTTTTAAACTGGCAACCTCAGCATTCCAGGTCAATGCTTTGTCCACTGCCACCACATGTCAGGCCTTAGGAAGGGAGAGAAATGAGAAGCATCAACTTGTAGTTGCATAACTCTAATTGCTTCTCATACATGCATTGATCCAGGGAGTTTAAATCGAGCCAGTGACTCTTTGCTCAAGCCAGCAACCATGGGATCACATCTGTGACCCCACACTTAAAGCAGATGAGCCCATGCTCAAGCTGACAACCTCGGGGTTATGATCCTGGGACCTCAGCGTCCCAGGTCAGCGTTCTATCCACTGTGCCACTACCTGTCAGGCACATGTTGGGTAATTATCAAATTTAGTCAGACCATTTTCTTTCTTTACCTAAAAAGGGGAAAACATATTGTGGGGAAAATGTAGCACTTCAATTTCCAGCGTAACATCTATAGTATGGCTCACCTGCTTTTGCGCTAACCATGTTTTTCAGGCCGGTATGCCCTGGTAGTTGCAGGAGATATTGCTGTGTATGCCACAGGCAACGCCAGGCCCACCGGCGGAGTGGGAGCCGTCGCACTGCTCATTGGGCCCAATGCTCCTTTAATTATTGAGCGAGGTGAGTGTTTGTGAAAGTTCTTTGTGTTTTCTCTAATTAGCACAATATGCTGAGAGATTTGAAAATAGAATCTAGTAGTGACTGTTCATTCAATGCAGGTACCACCTGCTGCTAAGTGTGGTATGTGTGTTACTATAGTTAGTCTTCACAGCAATTGTATGAGACGAGAGATACTTCTCCATTTACAGAGAAGTGAAATGGGTTACATTGGGTTTAATAACTTAAAGGAGTAACTTGCCCATAGGCACAGTAAATGTTAAGTTTGTTTTCAGTTCAGTAAAGAAATTGTAGTCTCCCAGTAAGACTTATGAAACTTGCATGAAAATGTACACCCAAGGAGTCTTAGCCTGTTTTATTTTAATCATGTGTTGACTTCCTGGGTGATTATATATGCACACTGGCAAGGGGTGACTTGTTAAGGAAGGCCCCAGTGGTGCTCACATGCAACCATCGAGAAGCAGAAACCCTGACATCTTCCTTTCGGTTCTAACAGGACTGCGTGGAACACACATGCAACATGCCTATGACTTCTACAAGCCGGACATGCTTTCTGAATATCCCGTTGTGGATGGGAAGCTGTCCATCCAGTGCTACCTCAGCGCCTTGGACCGCTGCTACTCTGTCTACCGCAAAAAGATCCATGCCAAGTGGCAGAAAGGTGGGGTTCTCCGGCTTGCTGGGCTCGGTCTCTGGGGGTGATGATGTGCCAGAGTCTTCAGTGAGCAGGTGCTTCCTGGGCATCCTTCATCAGTGTCCTTGAACTATTTCTGCTTCGTTCACCAAATAGCATTTTTCTGTAGTTTTGGAGAATGGGTAATTTAGGAAAAGAGGTAAGCTTTGGAAATGAGGTATACAATATCTCTGCGAAAATACTTAGGTTGACTTACCCCAGTAAGAAAACCAGAAGTAGGGTAAAAGAAAGTAACTTTAATTCTGTTCATCTTTCAAGAAAGGCATTCCTATAAGGTGCTTTTTTAAAAAAATTATTGATTTTAGAAGAAAGGGAGGGAGGGAGAGACAGAAACATGGGCCTGCTCCTGTATGTGCCCTGATCAGGGATCAAACCAGCAAACCTTGTGCATCGAGACAATGCTCTAACCAACCAAGCTATTTATTTGGCCAGGGCTTCACAAGGTTTTAGTTTGCAGCTGTGATCCAGAGAAAACTAGTGAAGCTCAATTTTTAAAGTGTGATCTCCCTTTCCCCCATTTGCATTGACTTGTGAATTCATATTTGCTTTTTTAATGTCATCATTAGTCTTTATCTAACCCTAAAAAAAGTTCCCTTTATTCCCCCAGTAGTGTACTTTATAATTATTTTTAGAATCTAAGCTGCATAGTTTTTTAGAATAAAAATAATGATGATACAACCTCAGGTATATGCTTAGGACACTTGGTTAAACATCAAGCAGCCTATGTCTTTGATGACCACTTCAAGAGTGGCAGACTTCACGATGTAACTTGAATATGGACGTGGCAGTAGATGTCACATCACAGCATGTTGTCTACAACAGTGATCCCCGACCCCTGGGCCGCTGACCAGTACCGGTCTGTGAGCCATTTGGTACCGGGCCGCAGAGAAAGAATAAGTAACTTACATTATTTCCGTTTTATTTATGTTTTAGTCTGAACGATGTTTTATTTTTAAAAAATGACCAGATTCCCTCTGTTACATCCGTCTAAGACTCACTCTTGATGCTTGTCTTGTAAGTTCAACAATTATATTTAAAAATACCACAGTTTTTTACGCCAGTCGCATAATTTTATTTTGTACATTTATCCATCCCACCCTAAAGGCCAGTCTGTGAAAATATTTTCTGACGTTAAACTGGTCTGTGGCCCAAAAAAGGTTAGGGACCACTGGTCTACAAAACAACATCCTGACAGAACTTGAATGGAACAAAATCTTGAGGTGTGGAAAGGACAGTGTTTGGGTCAATGCTGTTAAAACGCATAGTATCACATAAAATATGCTTACCCTGTAGTCCAGCTGTGCTTTATAGAGGTTGTGAAAGAGGATTAGAAAACAGGTATTCAGAACCTAGTAGCTCTAGATAAGAAGCATTCTTGCTGTATGTGATATGTCACACTGTCTCTCAGGACACATTCAACAATACAGTGATTTTCTACCTTTATTAGGATCACAGTAAGAAATACACCTAACATTACTTATGCATGCTAAACTTGAACAAAAATGTCATGAAATTACTTATTCATTCTGCAAATTATGCAGTTTATTTTCTACTTTCATTAAAAACAAAAAAAACACCCAATTTTTATTTATTTATTTTTGTGACAGAGAGATGGAAAGATAGGGACAGACAGACAGATGTTGCAGCATCTTAGTTCATTGATTGCTCTCTCATATGTGCCTTGACCAGGGGCCTTCAGCAGACCAGATAAGCCTGTGCTCAAACTGACGACCTTGGGGTCTCGAACCTGGGTCCTCTGCGTCCCAGTCCAATGCTCTATCCACTGCGCCACCACCTGGTCAGGCAAAACAAATTTTTTTTTTTTTTTTCCTTTTCTGTATTTTTCTGAAGCTGGAAACGGGGAGAGACAGTCAGATAGACTCCCGAATGCGCCTGACCGGGATCCACCCGGCACACCCACCAGGGGCGAAGCTCTGCCCACCAGGGGGCGATGCTCTGCCCCTCCGGGGCGTCGCTCTGCAGCGACCAGAGCCACTCTAGCACCTGGGGCAGAGGCCAAGGAGCCATCCCCAGCGCCCGGGCCACCTTCGTTCCAATGGGGCCTCGGCTGTGGGAGGGGAAGAGAGGTCAGAGAGGAAGGAGGGGTGGGGGTGGAGAAGCAAATGGGCGCTTCTCCCATGTGCCCTGGCCGGGAATTGAACCCAGGTCCCCCGCACGCCAGGCCGACGCTCTACCGCTGAGCCAACCGGCCAGGGCCCAAAACAAATTTTTTAAGATAAAAAATATAGGCATTGACCCACTAAATTGATGACACAACTCACTAATGGGTTATGACTCTCACTTGTGAAAAACAGTGATAGTGTAGTGTATATTGTTCTACCCCTGAATGTCTTTGTGATATGAATTTTAAACCATAGAGCTATTTCATGGTACAGTATATTTTTGGTTGTGATTTAAAGATACTAAAAATATCCTAGCTCTGTTCAAAAATAAAACTTCAAAACTCAGTGGCCTACATGGATTTTCTAATGCCTTTGGGTTTCTTTTTCAGAGGGGAATGATAGAGATTTTACCTTGAATGACTTCAGCTTCATGATCTTCCACTCACCCTACTGTAAGCTGGTTCAGAAGTCTCTGGCCCGGATGCTGCTGAACGACTTCCTTAATGACCAGAACAGAGATAAAAACAGTATCTACAGTGGCTTGGAAGCCTTTGGGTAAGAGGACTTGTTAGGATTGTTTTCCTTCTGTGTGAGAGCATTTTTATATGTGTTAAACCATTATTTGTACAGACCTGACATTTTATAGTCAAAGGATCTTAGAAGTAATCTAGTCTGATTGATTAATGTCATCAGTGAAGAAACCAGTCCCAGAGAAGTGGTGGCTTACCTACACGAATTCTGTCATCATTCCCACTCAGATTTTCCGCTTTCCACTTTTAGCTCCCTTCTGTCATCACCACACTGAGGGGCCCACACGTGCCTGTGTCACACAGTGTCCGCGCTGTCCTCCCTGCTGCTCTCTGTCCCCGGGCCCAGCTCCACCCTGCTCACGGCCAGTGTCGGGCCGTTTCCATGCTCCGTCACACCCCCTCCAGGGCTCCCTGGCTGCTGCCCTGCTGCGCCGCTGTCTCCCTGCCTAGGTCCCTCCCCCGCGGACCCAGCTCTACCCAACTTCCGAGACCTGGTTCTTACACTATAATGACCCTTCTAACTAAGTAGACATTATGGGCCTACTAGTATACTTTGGGGACAACAGTGCTTTAGTGGTTTTATCACCCCATTAGACTCAAATTCTCTTAACTTGATTGTAAAAAAAAAAAACTTTGAAAAAAAGGGTTTTCTATCTACAACTGTTCTGTCTTCCATAACATCCTACTTGGCTTTTAACAAATGGAATCATGAAAAGCAGAGTTACAACACACGGGCAGATTAGAACATTAATTAGGTGCACTGTCTAATACAATAAAAATGGAGTCTTTGAACACTAAAACTGTCTTTTTTACAAATCTTCCAGGGATGTTAAACTAGAAGATACCTACTTTGACAGAGACGTGGAAAAGGCATTTATGAAGGCTAGTTCTGAACTCTTTAATCAGAAAACAAAGGCGTCTTTGCTCGTATCAAATCAGAACGGAAATATGTACACGTCATCTGTGTACGGCTCCCTCGCATCTGTCCTAGCACAGTGAGTACCGTCTGGGCTGCTTGAGTTCTCGCGTGGGGTGTGCTTGGGTTCTAAGACCAGGTCTGGTGCCAGATCACAGGCAGCTGCTTTATTCCCAGGCTCTCTGGCCCATTGTCCCTTGACATGAAGGCTGCCTGGGTGAGGCCACAGTCAGTCCAGAGCATTCAGTGTCACCTGGCTTTTCTGGCTACTGTTCTCATGGATTTATTATTCCTGACCTACAGTTGAGCCATAAACCCGGGGTTGGCAAGGTAGCTTGTTGTATGGTAAAATACCTGTTCTAAGTAAGCCCCATCATTCTCAGAGAGAAAAGTGCTTGGCTCAGTGCGCTTGTGCAAGGCAGAAGCTTTTGGTTAGGCCCCTAAGGCCACGGGATGGGTTTTTATTCCTGTTCCTAGCTTCCTGCCCACCGTTGCTTGGATCGAGGAACCTTCCTAATGACTTCTTTGCCACACAGGTACTCGCCGCAGCAGCTGGCAGGGAAGAGGATTGGTGTGTTCTCCTACGGTTCCGGCTTGGCTGCCACGCTGTACTCCCTCAAAGTCACACAGGATGCCACCCCAGGTGAGCGCTGTCTTTCGGCAGGGCTGCATTGAGGGGACTTGGCGTCGTCTCCGGCGAGCTCCCCAGTTTGCCCCGTGGGTCGTCACCACGTCGCCATCGTCGTTACTCCTCCCGTAGCCAGCTTTGTACTCCAGTCTAAAATCTGCCTGGACTGGGCCAGGGGCAGGGCTGTGTCTGAGTGAGGGTGTCTTCTTGCCTGCCTTCCAAGTCAGAAAAGAAGTATCAGTTTAAACATATTTTATGGTATAAGTGTTTTTGACGTTTCCTTTTTTGGTAAATAACTTTATCTTTTATCTCATGTTTTAAACATGTAATTGGGAAAGGCAGGTTTGAGTGTTTAATAATCGAGTCTGATCACCTGAGTAATACGAAATGATTTCTTATTGTGCACTAATATCTACGTTATCTGGTTTTTATAGCTTTATGGTCTTGGCTATATGTAAGGAAATTTCTGTGCCTTTCGTGAGCTGAAAGAAGCAAAAGCATTGAAAAAAAGTGATGGTACACTTGGCATTGCTTTAAAAGCTGTCATGGGTTGCCGAGACAACAAGCCAGTTGCAGTTCCTGGTCCCACCTGTCTGCTTCCTGCCCGGGGCTCTGGCTGACCCTGCACAGAGCTGGGCACGGCACAGGGAGCGGCCAGACAGATCCCGTCTATGTGTAACTGAACGACAGCCAGTTTTCCTTTTGGCAACATTTGTGTAGGCTTTTGGACATGCTATTTTTAGTCTTTTAATGTTGGAATTATTTATTATTATAGGATCTGCTCTTGATAAAATAACAGCAAGTTTATGTGATCTTAAATCGAGGCTTGACTTGAGAACTTGTGTGGCACCAGCTGTCTTTACTGAAAGCATGAAGCTCAGAGAGGACACTCATCACCTGGGTAAAAACCTTACATTGTTAATGTCCACAATTGTACATCCAGAGCCTCTTAGAGGGCACAGCAACACTTGTGACGTCACATGGAAGACAAGGGTTTTCATATATCTAGGCTGTATTCACACTGATCTGATGCTGGTAAAAACTAGAGGGAAATATGGAACTTCTCTCATTTGTTGCCAGATAAGTTGTATGTCACAACTAATTTTTTATATTCTCTCCCTTTCCTTTAGTCAACTACATCCCGCAGAGCCCGGTAGACTCGCTAGCTGAAGGGACATGGTACCTCGTGAGAGTGGACGAGAAGCACAGGAGAACCTACGCCCGGCGACCCTCCCCCAGCGAGGACACTCTGGACGGAGGAGTGGGGCTGGTGCACCCGAGCTCAGCGGCTGAGGTAGGGAGCATGCTTGTCCTGAGCTTCCCCTGGTGCACCTGCTGCTCCAGGCCCTGCGCCTGCAGCACCCAGCTGAGGCTTGGCCACCTAGAGGAGGATGGGGAAGCAGGGACGTTCTGCGCAGGGCTCTGGGGTTGGACGACTGCTGTGCCATTGTCCAATTTTATAAAGTCCTTGCACTTAAATTATTAGCATTTTTAAAATGCACAGTCAATACTAGGTTTTATAATACCAGAATTTAAAGGGAAGCTGATCTCCAGGGTATGTCTAGTGAGGGAATCAGGGCAAGGTGTGAGGCCCTCACCTCTTCATACAGGTCAGAATTACCAGGAGTTAACAGTAATAGCTGTGCTTTGTGTTTCTGCCATGCTTGGTACTTCATTTATGTTCTCTAATTTAACCCTTATACAAACTACTTTGCAATATATGATACTGGGCCCATTTTAGAGACGGGGCTGTAAGACATTTAAAGATTTCATAGCCCTGGCCAGTTGGCTCAGTGGTAGAGCATCAGCCCGGCGTGCAGGAGTCCTGGGTTCGATTCCTGGCCAGGGCACACAGGAGAAGCACCCATCTGCTTCTCCACCCTTCCCCCTCTCCTTCCTCTCTCTCTCTTCCCCTCCCGCAGCCAAGGCTCCATTGGAGCAAAGTTGGCCCAGGCACTGAGGATGGTTCCATGGCCTCTGCCTCAGGTGCTAGAATGGCTCCAGTTGCAAAGGAGCAAGGCCCCAGATGGACAGAGCATCACTCCCTGGTGGGCATGCTGGGTGCATCCTGATCGGGTGCATGTGGGAGTCTGTCTCTGCCTCCTTGCTTCCCACTTCAGAAAAATACAAAATAAAGACTAGATAATTAGGCTTCAACCAAGGACTTTATAACCTTGAAGTTACTTATCTGCTCACCCCAAATTTGGGGCCTGCAGTCTTCTTGCTATTATACAAATTAGGTAGCAGGTCAACCTTCTAGAGTTTGAGTCATGAATGCAAAATGTAACAAGTAGAATACAGTGTCTGATAGATCTCTGTGGCCTTCCCCTCTCTCTTGCTATATTGATAATTGCATAATAAATTCACCATAAGGTAACGAATGGATATTTAGTTCCCGCTAAGAACAGAGAATATATATTTAGCACAAACCTCTTCAAAGTTGTTTTCTCTGTTTTTCCATTGGAACTTTTATTAGCACATGACTCAAAAGAAAAAAGAAAGAGACACAACTTTTCCCCTTTGATTTTAGCATATTCCAAGCCCGGCTAAGAAAGTGCCAAGACTCCCGGGGACAGCAGCCGACCCGGAAGCAGCTGTCATCAGCAACGGGGAGCACTGAGGAACGGCTGGGCGGCACGGGCCTTCCGTGTGGGGGGTGGGGCTGGTATGTATGGGACGGTTGGGCATGGGATGTCTGGGGACAATATTAAAGGATTACATATTGCTTAAATTTTTATGTGACTGACATGGAGCCTGGAAAACCACCGCGTTCTTGGGGAAGTCGCTTTGCTCAGTTTGCTAATATGCTTTCTGTTGTGATCTAGCCAGTGCTTACCGTACTCCAGTGATGTTAAGGGCTCTGTGAAACTTCATACCTCTCCGGCCATGTGTATGCATGAAGCTTATTAGTTTTTTAATGTGGTTTGATGAATCGTGTGCTTCCGGCAGAAAAGAGCAGAGATACTAGTCAATTTTTAATTTTTGTGAACATGGAAGAATTTTATACTTTGAACGAATAAAATTGCTGAAAGTACCTGTGGTTTTTGAAAAAAGCTTCTAGTATAAAGAATGTGTGCTCTTACATGTGATATGCACAAACCCTGTTTGAAAATGGCAAGACAGACGTTCTTTTTTAAACTTTGTACATTCTGAAGAGAGAGAAGAGTTGGGATGGAAACTCTGGTTCTGGGAACCGGAATGTGGCTCTCTACCCAGGCCGGTGGTGACGAGTGATTGTAAAGGGTTCTGACAGCGGTGCCGCCCTGGGCAGGCGTCTGGGCCGCCCACCTGGTACTCTTGGGAGCTGCGGACTCAGCCACGCTGGCTCAGGCCCACAACGTGGAGTTCTTACTAGAACTTGTGTATGAGAAAGTTTGTTGCTGCAACCTTTGTACCTTACTTTGAAAAATAAAGAAAACATTTTTCTGGCTGCCTTTTAAAAATTTTAAAAAGGAAGGATAGGGCAAGGCATTCTTAGGTGACTTCTTAGGCTTCCGTGCTATAAATTCAATGTGAAGACTGACAGCCTAAAGTCATGGTGTAAGTATTCATGTCCTTTTTTAAAAAAAAACAAACCTGTTTAATGAAAATAAAAAGTGAAACCCAAGTTTTTACATAGTTTGATCAGCCAAAACGAATGTTCCACTTCAAGATCTGGAAGTAGGATTTGTAAAGCATTTTCTCAGACTTTTACCTTAAAAGGAACTATCACATGGTAGAGTAAGACTGGTTAGACAGTTCTGTAGATATTTTTGGTGCTGAACAATGACATGAGCCTTATAGATTGTAAAATAGAGATAGTTGGAACTAATGTACAGAATTAAAATTTTAAACTTTATTTGCTGTTCAATTCTGTGAAGTTTCACTTATCTAAAATGAACTTACACAAATATGTAATGTTACAAATTGCAAGGTAATATGTACTGTTTGTAAAATACTCTTGTCTAATATTAACTAGTGGTATTTTGATTTGTACAGTCATAATTTGTTAAAATAATTTCATTTTAACACTTACTGATATAGGTTGATGATGGAGGTTCAGATTTAAAGACTGATGGGGAAATGGTGCATGCAATACTTTCACAAGTATTGGGAGTTTGGTGTGTTTTGGAAAGAGTAATTGAACGTTTGGGTGTCAGAAAATAGGTTTTTCTCAACGCCCATTGCCAGCAATGGGCAGGCCTAGTAATACCGGCAGAGAATTAACTGTACACCTCACAGACAGTGAGGGGAATAACTGAATAAAGTTTTAGAGAAATATTTCAGATATTTGAGTATTCTTTTTCCCTTTTGAACTAACATTTAGGCAAGAAATCAATAATCTGTATTCAGATATGGGCGTTCATGTCATCTCAGTTTACTCATTCACCAATTAATTTGTTCATTATTCAATAAACATTTGAAAACATGATTTAAACATGGCACTCAGAAGTCAAGACTGACAAGGTGAGTGGTGTTTGGTGCTCCCAGGGGTTTTATGAAGGATAATACTGTAATATTGGACTAGGTAATCTCTAAGAGTCCTGTCAACTCTTAGAATTGCATGAATTAGGAAGTAAACCTAATTCTTGAGTACTAATTAGCTCATTTTATCATCGTGCCTAGATTCAATATTTAGTAATTTCATTTATTTTCTAGAATAGTCTCCTATCTTTGAGTTATTCAGAAAAAGGCCAGTGTTCTCTAAGATCACTTCTGCAAATTCTAGAACCCTAATCAATATAGCTTTCCCCCCACCTTCTGGTTTCTTAATTTTATTTTTATGCGCACTAATGAGTGAGTCTAAGATTAACACTAGATGAAATTCAACTAGATGCAAACATCAACTTTTGATCCTCCTGTGACAGTTGAAACACTTCATCTCTTGTCTGCTGTTTGAAATGTCCTCAAGAAGAGTCAAGTGGAAATCTAATAGAGCGAGGACTATAACGGTCTTTAAGTGACTTAGAGCTGTGTAATCTTATTTTTATTTTTTTTTTTTACAGAGAGTCAGATAGGGACAAACAGACAGGAATGAAGAGAGATGAGAAGCATCAATCATCAGTTTTTCGTTGCAACACCTTAGTTGTTCATTGATTGCTCTCTCATATGTGCCTTGACCGTGGGCCTTCAGCAGACCGAGTAACCCCTTGCTCGAGCCAGCGACCTTGGGTCCAAGCTGGTGAGCTTTGCTCAAACCAGATGAGCCCGTGCTCAAGCTGGCGACCTTGGGGTCTCGAACCTGGGTCTTCTACATCCCAGTCCGACGCTCTATTCACTGTGCCACTGCCTGGTCAGGCGAACTGTGTAATCTTTTTTTTTTTTTTTTACAGATACTGAGAGAGGGATAGATAGGGACAGACAGGAACGGAGAGAGATGAGAAGCATCAATCATCAGTTTTTCATTGTGGCACCTTAGTTGTTCATTGATTGCTTTCTCATATGTGCCTTGACCGTGGTTGCTACAGCAGACCAAGTAATCCCTTGCTGGAGCCAGTGATCTTGGGTCCGAGCTGGCGACCTCGGGGTCTCGAACCTGGGTCCTTTGCATCCCAGTCCGATGCTCTATCCACTGCCTGGTCAGGCAAGCTGTGTAATCTTGACACAGGTGAATACTTTCTTTAAAATTTCTAGCAGCTGCTCTTAATTGAATCATAGGTTCTTCATCCCTCCCCCCCAAAGGGTGGTGGAAGCAAATAATTGACCAGTGATCTTCCCTCCAATTACTATAAAGGCAGTAATTTGATGCTGGAGTTTATGAACACCAATCTTCAGCAAACTTCTGTATCAGGACTCTAGCTTGTAATAAAAAATGTGTGTGCATTTTTAATGTTTAGAAGTAGAAAACAAGGAACTTGGTCCTATTCCACCACCATGTAGACATCAATAGTAAAAATAAAAGTTATTGAGTTTTGTAAAAGGTCCAACCCACCTTACCAAAATCTTGTTGATCTTTGAAGTCTAGCTCAAGAGTTGCTTCTGTCCTCATGGCTGCCTGGACCACCTTACTGAGTAGTAAGTCCTTTTCACCCTGTGCACCAAATTCCTTATTCAGGCTTGCAGATTCCTGCAGATCTGGTCCCTGCCAGTACCGTACTGCTTTCATTCCTCAAACGTGCCAAGCATGTTCCAGCCCTCAAGCCTTTGACCTGTGCATCAGAAACCTTGGGCCCCACTTCCGACTGTCTGCCCTGCGATCTTGACCAAGATCTCAAAATATGATAGCCCCTCCCCTTGGATCCCTGCCATACACCTTTCACTTTGGCTTCCCTTTGATGTTGGGTCCCCACAGAACTCATTCGGTGCCCAAAATTTCTACCCCAGAAGAGCAGATGAGTTAAGTTCCCAGAGGGTCACCCTCAACTAGTGGTAGACACTTGCGAATAAATGCTTCTCTATCCATCCCCTGAGCATGGTTCTGAGCAGCATCAGAAGATCCTGCAGAATCAAGCAGCTTCCGATGGTCCGTTCATGGTAGTGTCCTCTTCTGTTCCACTCCTGTGTGTCCTATGTCTTGGGTCCCTTCCCAAATAAATGACTTGCCTACAAACTTTCATCTCAGGCTCTACTGTTGTGGAAAATTGAGGCTAAGTT
Organism: Saccopteryx leptura; assembly: GCF_036850995.1. Classification (NCBI taxonomy): domain Eukaryota; kingdom Metazoa; phylum Chordata; class Mammalia; order Chiroptera; family Emballonuridae; genus Saccopteryx; species Saccopteryx leptura. The sequence goes on from NC_089503.1 coordinate 156,152,179, forward strand.
GACTGATACCCAGAATAGTCATAAAGCAGGCCCTCAAGGAGGGTGGAGCTGGTTTACTCATCAGTCATGGTAAACTTCCCATTGCTGTTTGTAGTTGGCAGAATGACGGCCCCACCCCTGAGGATGACCACCTCTGGACCCTGAGAATGTTACCCCATGTGGTGAAGCAGGTATGGTTATGGCTAAGGACCTCAGATGGGAGATTTTCCTAGATGGTCTGGATAAGCCCAACCTAATCACTTGGGTCCTTAAAAGCGACCTGTCTAGGTCATGGTCAGATATGGCCCTATGGAAGGCTGGTCAGAGGATGCACACTGCTGGCTTTGAGGACAGATGGAGGGATCTACGAGCCAAGGAATACAGGACGCCTCTAGAAGCAGGAAGAAGCCATTAAATGGGTTCTCCCTAGTGCCTTGAGAAGGGAGCCCAGACCGACCTCCACCTGATCTAAGCGCAGGAAGGCCTATGATGGACTTCTATCTCACAGAACGGTGAGATAATATATTTGTGTTGTTTTACACCTCTAAAACATCATGACATAGACACAACTCCAATGCACTTTGGTGAGTAGGGTGCTGAGAACCCCCTGCATACTCGCACTGCACGGTCACTACCAAGACAATCACCTGGAGGTGCAGGTGGACGGTGAGCCCGGGGTTCTGTTACCTGTGGTGCTTGAACAGCATGGAGGCGATGATGAAGACTAGATTTGGCCAGCTTTTATGAACTGCTTTGGAGGCCTGGGGGAAAATCTGAACAAGCTGCATTCAGCCAACCATCAGCTGGAGACTCAGGGACCTCAAAGGCCAGGGTTAGGAGGAGGGCTTTTTCTCCTGCAGCATTAGAAACTACCCAAAACAATCTCAGGATCCACCTGAAGGGTGGCTGAACTGCAAAAAAGATAAACTCAGTCTCGACAAGTCTCCTTTATCCAAGTCAGGGCCCTGACAGGAAGAGGAGGAGCCTGGGGTCTGAGTGACAGGAGGGTGGAGGAGTCTGAGAACGCAGGACACCAGGATTTCCTTCCTGCAGGTCTTCCTTGCCTGAAAACCCTCCCATTGCCTCTGGGGAGGCAGATACCTGCAAGGGGACGCTGGACCTCCTCCAGATCCCCTTTCCAAAACCTCCTTTATTCTCCAGGAGAACTGGGTCGAGTCCTAACACAGCCTGAGCAGAGAAATACAACCCATGTCTGTATCTAGGAGGAGACCGCTTAGACACTGACAGAACTCAACCTGGCTGGTGCGGACTGTCGGGACCAAGAGGAAGGCGGGCAAGCGGGTCCTGACGGTCACAGGCCCGAGGTGAAGTCTGATGGAGGAATATAAGGCAGGATGAGAGACTCTTGACCTCTGACTTGGGGTCAAGGACCTCTGAGCTGGTACTACTGCATTGCTGGGATGGCTGTTGAGGTTGAACATGGGTGTGGCTCACAGGGAATGAGGCGGACACAGTGGAACTGCCGGGGCATCGAATTCAGGAAAGGGAAGGACAGTTCCAGGAGGTGTGAGGGCTAGAATGGACTCATTACATGAGAAGGAAGAACCACCTGTGTCCCCAGAAGCACATGCCCTGCACGGGAGCAATAAAGAATGCTCAGCATGGCCCTGGCCGGTTGGCTCAGCGGTAGAGCGTCGGCCTGGCATATGGGGGACCCGGGTTCGATTCCCGGCCAGGGCACATAGGAGAAGCACCCATTTGCTTCTCCACCCCCCTCCTCCTTCCTCTCTGTCTCTCTCTTCCTCTCCCGCAGCCAAGGCTCCATTGGAGCAAAGATGGCCCAGGTGCTGGGGATAGCTCCTTGGCCTCTGCCCCAGGCGCTAGAGTGGCTCTGGTCGCGGCAGAGCGACGCCCCGGATGGCAGAGCATCGCCCCCTGGTGGGCAGAGCGTCGCCCTTGGTGGGCGTGCCGGGTGGATCCCGGTCGGGTGCATGCGGGAGTCTGTCTGACTGTCTCTCCCCGTTTCCAGCTTCAGAAAAAAAAAAAGAATGCTCAGCATTGGTGGGAAGTTCAGTGGCAGTTCTCGGGGGTCGACAGGAAATGCTGCCATGGAACAGGGCATGCTATTTAAGTGGGGACGGTGGGATTCTCGTATGGCAGAGGCTGTATATTATTACTTAACTATCAGGGGTGAGGTTGGACATACTGTAATGGGTGGGAAGGCTGAAATGGAAATCAGGGTGCCTTTACCTGCAGGGGTTTGTGACAATGGCTAACAGATCCCAGAGTTCTGAGTGACAGCTGGCTAGAGTGTTACTTGACTTGCATAGCCAAAAAAAGAAAATAGGCAGGCTGGTGAGCAGAAGCCTGGTGTAGCCTGCCCCAGTGAGAAAACGATGGTCTCAGATGTAAGCAAATTATCAATCCAGTGCATGGGGCGGGGGAACAGAGGGAGGCCAGGTCTTCTGGGGCAACAAGTATATGCAATACACTCAGTATCTTTTTTTTTTTTTGGTATTTTTCCGAAGCTGAAAACGGGGGGGTGGGGGGGGGGGAGGCAGTCAGACAGACTCCCGCATGCGCCTGACCGGGATCCACCGGGCACGCCCACCAGGGGGTGACGCTCTGCCCACCAGGGGGCGATGCTCTGCCCCTCCGGGGCGTCGCTCTGCGCGACTAGAGCCACTCTAGCACCTGGGGCAGAGGCCAAGGAGCCATCCCCAGCGCCCGGGCCATCTTTGCTCCAATGGAGCCTTGGCTGAGGGAAGGGAAGAGAGAGACAGAGAGGAAGGAGAGGGGGAGGGGTGGAGAAGCAGATGGACGCTTCTCCTGTGTGCCCTGGCTGGGAATCGAACCCCGGACTTCTGCACGCCAGGTCGACGCTCTACCACTGAGCCAACTGGCCAGGGCACACTCAGTATCTTGAAGCTGGACATTCTGCAGAACATCGTGCTTGCCCATGGTGGATTTAGCATTAGAAAGTGGCAAGGCTTCCAGTAGCCCTGGTAAGGTTTATGTGTGTGTCAGAGTGTGGGTGATAACTTCCATGAGGAACTGGGGGCCACCCACGTTGAGGAAGCAGAGGACTGATGACCTGGGGCGTGCCTGCATATTCATTCTGCAGTGAAGTTGTTGCACCTTGTACCCCTGGGCCCTGGGACAAGAGACACAGGGTCTATAGGCCTCTCTGGGTTTTACAAGCACAGGTGTTGTGCTTGGTGTATTCCTCCAACCCATTTATTGGGGCTGCCAGCTTCAAGTGGACCCACCCACACACACACACACACACAAAGACACATACACATAAAGACACAGTTTCAGGCTTCAATCAAAACTGTGCTGCTACACCAGCTGTACATGTGGCAGTGAAGAATGCTGTGTGGAGGCTCTGGCAGCCCCAGGAGGTTATAGCTTGGCCCTGGAGGAATTTGGAGGGAGGACATGCTTTCTGCAACGGAGAACTACTCAGATTCCCAGAGTGCTACTGGGCACTTGAGTATGGGACAGTAAGGGACCAAGCCATGGGACTGACGTCTCATGAGCTGGGTGTTATTGGAGCCAGAGTTGTGGGCACAGCAGTGACGTGTCCTCACTGGAGTTGACATCTAGTAGGAATATGGGTTTGCCTTTCCTGCCCACAGTGTTTTCTACAATACAATCATGTTATGGTGAGAATATCGGGCTCACTGTCATGGGATCTCACATAACATCCCCTCAAGGACCACTGTTTCTGCAAAGGCAGTGGGGCAATGGCCACCCGACCACAGGGTCTGCTCATCTTAATATTCGCCACACCACCAGAAGCAGCCAGTATAAGTGGAACAACGGAGCAGGTCAGGGAAGGCACCAGCTACAGGACAGTACCCTGCAGGGCTGAGGGGTTGTCCTCCAGGATTCAGTAAGCATGCTTTCATAATGGCTGGCAGATACATGCCCCCCCTATTATTAACATACACAAGGCTGGGACCCAACAGGCCGACGTCGGGTTGACTTCCCTCACCAGCACAATCAATGACCCACGTGAAGAGTTTCTACTTCTGTTTCCTACAACCTAGGCTCAGCTATATCAGAGTGGTTTGGTCCTCAGGGGCACCCAGTAAGGGTCCAGTAAACTGGAATCTATGACTGTCACACTGTCACTTTGGGATCTCTGTGCCAGTTGTCAAGCAGGCAGAGAAAGGTGCTTTGATTGTTGACCCTGATTATCATAAGGATTCAAAGGAGAGTATGTCTGGAACTCCAGAGATTCATTGGAGTGTCACTGTTGGACCTCATGATGACAGTGAGCAGGCGATTGAAGCCAAGGCAGCTAAAGGCTCAGATCCTTGGACAATCAATGTCTGGGTCATACTACCCAACCTAGACCAGCTGAAATCCATGCCAGAGGTGAGAGAAATTCAGAACGGGGTGAGTCCAGTTATGGCCCCAAGGCTAGCTGCCGTAAGGTCAGCAGCTCAGTGGTGTTCAAAGTGTGGTCCCTGACTGGCAGCGTCATCATAACCCAGGAACTTGGGAGAAATGCAAATTCATAGATCCCACCCCAGATACTCTGAATCAAAAACTGCGTGGCTGGGCCCTCCTCAATCTGTTTTAATGACCCCTCCAGGTGATTCTGATGCACTAGAACTTGAGGACCAAGGCTATAGCTTCTTCTACTAATTCTGCTCCTTTAATAGTGCCTCCAAAAAAAAAAAAGTGCCTCCAGGTCCCACCCCCAAGCCCCAGCCCTTGGAGGAGAGAACTGCTATGCATTGGATTTAAGAAGGTAACTCTGGGTAGAGCTAGGTGGGGCTGGACTGCATTGGGCAGCCCCTGTGTGCATCTCAGACCCTTTCAGCCACTGCTTCCCCCAGCCACTGATGCAGTGACCGTTCCCATGCACGTGTGGATAGCTCCGTGCAGGTCCTACTTGACCGCATCTTGTCTCAGGCCAGTGGTGCGTGCCTCTCACTTCCCAGGGCTTCCCTAACACTGGCGTGGGGAACATAGGGAGCCCATTTGGCACTCACACAGTGTAATCTGAGCGTGCAGGGCCGGTGAAACTGTGGGGCCGCTCCTGAGCAACATGAACAGATGCTGATGGATAAATGTTTTTCCCTTTTGTACCCTGGGCAGACTCCTAAGATCATGGCTCCTCAGAGGAGCCTGCAGGGCTGAGCACCAGTCACCTGGAGCACTAGCCAAGTTGTACTGGCTTTTTCGTTGTCTCTCCCCTGCCCCTCACGCCTGGTCTCTAGGATCACTTCCCAAATAAACTGCTCTACATGATAGCTCCATGCATCTCTCCCTTGGTTGTTCTGAATATGCTCTTCTGTGATGCCCAAATGTTCCAATGTGCTTTTTTTTTTTTTTTTGTATTTTTCTGAAGCTGGAAACGGGGAGAGACAGTCAGACTCCCGCATGCACCCGACCGGGATCCACCCGGCATGCCCACCAGGGGGCGACGCTCTGCCCACCAGGGGGTGATGCTCTGCCCCTCCGGGGCGTCGCTCTGTTGCGACCAGAGCCACTCTAGCGCCTGGGGCAGAGGCCAAGGAGCCATCCCCAGCGCCCGGGCCATCTTTGCTCCAATGGAGCCTCGCTGTGGGAGGGGAAGAGAGAGACAGAGAGGAAGGAAAGGGGGAGGAGCGGAGAAGCAGATGGGCGCTTCTCCTGTGTGCCCTGGCCGGGAATCGAACCCCGGACTTCTGCACGCCAGGCCGACGCTCTACCACTGAGCCAACCGGCCAGGGCCCCAACGTGCTTTTGACCTCGTTTCATCTCAGGCTGTTTGGGAGGAACCCAGTCTGAGACCTCTGGCTTCCTGTAATGCTCTTGCTCTGTGTTCTAAAAGTCACTCCTGCTTCTCGTTCAATCTCAGATTGCCAACTACTCAGCGTGGCCTTCCCCAATGATCTCATCCAAGTAGCAAGCCTGTAATATCGCATCTCCCAACTTGAATTCTCTGTATAGCATCTATCACTATCTGATAGTTTTCTTTTTTTTTTTTGTATTTTTTCTGAAGCTGGAAATGGGGAGAGACAGTCAGACAGACTCCCGCATGCGGCCGACCGGGATCCACCCGGCACGCCCACCAGGGGCGACGCTCTGCCCACTAGGGGGCGATGCTCTGCCCCTCCGGGGCATCGCTCTGTTGCGACCAGAGCCACGCTAGCACCTGGGGCAGAGGCCAAGGAGCCATCCCCAGCGCCCGGGCCATCTTTGCTCCAATGGAGCCTCGGCTGCGGGAGGGGAAGAGAGAGACAGAGAGGAAGGAGAGGGGGAGGGGTGGAGAAGGAGATGGGTGCTTCTCCTGTGTGTCCTGGCCGGGAATCGAACCTGGGACCTCTGCACGCCAGGCTGATGCTCTACCACTGAGCCAACCGGCCAGGGCTCTGATAGTTTTCTTAAAAAAAACTTTCTTTTGCCGTGGCCGGTTGGCTCAGTGGTAGAGTGTCAGCCCAGCGTATGGAAGTCCTGGGTTCGATTCCCAGCCCGGGAAGACAGGAGAAGCACCCATCTGCTTCTCCATCCTTCCCTTCTCTTTTCTCTCTCTCTCTCTTCCCCTCCCACAGCCAAGGCTCCATTGGAGAAAAGTTGGCCTGGGGGCTGAGGATGGCTCCTGTTGCAACAGAACAACGCCCTAGATGGGCAGAGCATCGCCCCCTAGTGGGCATGACGGGTGGATCCCGGTCGGGCGCATGTGGGAGTTTGTCTCTCTGCCTCCCTGCTTCTCACTTCAGAAAAATAAAATAAAAATAAATTTTCTTTTTTATTAGTGCCTTTTGTCCAGTGGTAGAATATCCTGCACAGAAAAGGAAGAACTTGGCCCAGTTCATTTTTTGCTGTTTCTGCAGCAATTTAAACAGTTCTGGGCATATATTAGGCACCGAATAAGTATTTCTTGAATAAACTAATGAACGCTAGAGTTTGAGAATAATAGAAAATTGTAAATCAAGCCAGAATCTGAGCTAATAAATACACTTATTTTGAGGAAAATAATGCATACCTTAAATTTAAATTTATTTTAAAATTACAAAAATGTCCTGCACCAAGTTGTCCATGAAAAAAAAAGTAAAAGCAGCAACAATGCTCTCAGTGAATTACTAACAGTCTTAAATGCAATTTATAAAATTGAGCAAAATTTGGACGTGTGTCTTATGCCTCTGTAGACACGGGAGCCTTTCTTTACATCCCTTTCTTTTGGGTCTGGAAGTATCATCACTGGGATGCTCTCCAAAGCCTTTTTCCTTTGGACCCTGTGCAGAATGATACGATAGACCCCCGTGATGGAGCTCCGTGCATCTCTCCCTTGGTTGTTCCGAATATGCTCTTCTGTGATGCCCAAATGTTCCAACGTGCTTTTGACCTCGTTTTCTTCTTCTCTGAGGGTGCTGGTTTCTGACAAATGTTTGGGGTCCAGCTGGAAGGGTTCCAGAGGGGTGGGGTAGGGCACCCCTTGCATCCACTCGTGGTTCATGATGGAGTCGATTCCGCACCGCTCGGTGGGGACAGGCTGCAGGACCGTGCGGAGGAGCCGGAGGCAAGGCTCAGACACGTGCGGGGGCACACTGTATGTGCCCTCCAGGATGCTCCGCTTCAGTTTTGTCACAGTCTCTGCCCGAAACGGCATGGTGCCTGTCACCATGAAATACAGAAGCACCCCCAAGGCCCAGATGTCCACATACACGCCCACATAGTGCTCGTCTCGGAAGAGCTCAGGTGCGGCGTAGGGTGGAGACCCACAGAAGGTGTTCAGCATTTCCCCTTTTCTGCTTACGGTACTGAATCCAAAGTCGCCCACCTTCACGCAGGTGTTGCTGGTGTAGAACACATTTTCTGCCTTCAGGTCCCTGTGAATAATCTGGTTTTCATGCTGTGGAAGAAGACACAGGGGAAATGATCATTTCCAAAGGAAAATACCACCACCACCACCAACAAAAATGCATCCATTCCTCTGAAACAATGAGATGGGATAATATGTAGCAGAAATTCAGTCAGCAAACCTCCAGAGCTTCCGGGATGTAACCTTTAGCCAAACGGGACTCCCACAGGCTGCAAAGCACTCAAAGCTTTCATTTTCATGTGAGGGGAGGGTTGGAGTCTGTCCCACATGTGAACTCAGGAATCTGAGTCAGAAATAAGACCCAGATCTTATGAAGTTATGTGTTCTGAAACTGCAAACGAAGCAGCTATCTTTCGTTTTCGAGGTCGCAGATGGTTTCTTCTGGCTGAGCAATCTCTTGCCTGGGGTCAAAGCCAAGCAGGCCTAGTTCATTATTCATAGGAGCCCTCCCCGAGGCTCCAACTATGCTCCTTTGGGTGGGCTCCTTTATCTTTACAGAACTAACAGAAGGGGGGACATTTGTGGTTGTGAGGGGCCACTGTGGGTTGTGAGCCCATGCCCACCCCAATCCACCCTTGCATTCAGAATCCAGACTATCTTGACCTGTTCAGCCCCAAGGGCTCCTGGGAAATGGCTTACTGTTACTCTTGCTCATGAGCCTCCTGGGGTCAGAATCCAGGCTTTGAAGCCTAACAGCTTGGTTAACTCTATGTCCCGGGATCCCAGCCATGTCACGTGTCAGCACTCCTCCTTGTAAAATGGGGTACTCACAGGCACCCCATGAGGGTGCTATGAGAACCATAGATGACACCGTGTCTGTGGCGCTCAGCGTGATGCTGGCAGAGCAGATGCGCTCGATGAGGTCTGGAACCCTGTGCCTCATCTTCCCTCTTCTCGGAGACCAGAGAGCTGGATGAGAGGCCAGGGGCAGAGCTTCGGAGGACCCAGTCGGCCCCCTCTGCTGCTCGGTGCTCTTCTGATTCCTTTCCCAGGAGAACGTGGAAGACTCCTTCCCCAGCTGTTCCCTTATCTGGTGTGGGTCTGGCCTGTGCCCTGGCCCCGGGAAGGCTCGCCGCAATAGAGGCCACTTACATGCTGACTGGTGGGGCCATGGGTCTAGGACACACAGCACCGTTATAGTCAGATTCTTCTCGCGGGCTTATTTTTCTCCCTTCCCTCTCTCCCTCCCGACTGCTGTCTTAGGGCCCTCAGTCACTAATTCCCCTGCTGATAATTGACCAGGAGGTCACTGATCTTGGGCCTTGACCCACAACATCCAGGCAGAGGGGTGAACCAGAAACAGCCTCTCAGCCAATCCAGACCCGTCAGGTGTCTCTTTTCTGCCCAGTGGACTGACAGATCGGGGTAGAGTGGGCACCCAGGTCTCTGCACTAACAGCATCGTAAACGTAGTGGTCAGGTCTGTGGTCCAGTCCCTCCTGTGTGCCTAGCAATATGGCCAACAGTACAAAGGGCACAGGAGTCCCCCTCATAAAAGATCTAGGGCAGGGGTCCCCAAACTACAGCCCGTGTGCGGCCCCCTGAGGCCATTTATCTGGCCCCCGCCGTACTCCTGAAGGGGCACCTCTTTCATTGGTGGTCAATGAGAGGAGCACAGGATGCAGATGGAGTACTGTATGTGGTGGCGCCGCAAAGCGCGGTGTTGCTAACATACAGTACTACTTTCTGTGACGCGGGACGCACACATCACGGCTCCGGAAGCGCGTCATATCACTTGTTACAGCTAGCAGTGACAAATATGGAACCAAACATTGACCATCTCATTAGCCAAAAGCAGGCCTATAGTTCCCATTGAAATACTGGTCAGTTTGTTGATTTAAATTTACTTGTTCTTTACTTTAAATATTGTATTTGTTCCCATTTTGTTTTTTTACTTTAAAATAAGATATGTACAGTGTGCATAGGCATTTGTTCATAGTTTTTTTTATAGTCCGGCCCTCCAACGGTCTGAGGGACAGTGAACTGGCCCCTGTGTAAACAGTTTGGGGACCCCTGATCTAGGGAGTGTGCTGCAGGAGTCCACTTATCTAAAGACATCGTCATAGAACTAAAATAAGAATGACAAAGTCAAGTCCGAGCACAGAGGCAGCAAGAGCCAGAGGATGTCCCCCAGGTCAAGGAAGACTGGTGTGAGCTGACGTGAGAGGAAAGAGTTCCAGAGCGACAGGTCTGAGCCGGGCCTTGAACTGTGGCTGGGATTTGGATGAGAGGCGTGTGAGCAGTATAGAGGGCATCCTTAACACAGAGTTAAGAAGGAAAGGCCAAGGAACTAGGAGGAGCTTGCTCTCCGGGTGGTGGAAGATGGAGGTGGAGAGATGGAGGCGACCAGGGAATGGGTGAGTGTCATCAGACAGCCCAGAGCGACTCCTGCTAACTTCCCGATGCCTGAAGGCTGCCCTGTAACTGGAGATGCCTAGATTTTGCTTCAGAAGTGAGAAGTGTGAGCTTCTGACTCTCACAGAGGGACAGCCATCTGCCCTTGTAGGTCTAAAGCCCTCTGGGACGCTTGGATGATGATAAACCAAGCCCCATGCCCCCGCGGTGGGTAGACTGGGAACAAGACTCTTATTTCTTGCCCCACTCACCATGTGCTTCACGGCAGACACAATCTGGGAGAAGATGAGCTTGCTTTCTGGTTCGGAAAGCTTCCCTTCAGTGCTGATTTTCCCAAAGAGCTCCCCACCCCCCGCGTATTCCATCACCAAGTGGAGTTTGGAGAGCGTCTCCACGACCTCGTAGAGGCGGATGATGTTGGGGTGGTGCAGCTTCTCCATGCTGGAGATTTCGCGGGAGAGTAGCCGCTGGGTTTTCTGGTCTAACTTGGTCTTGTCCAGGATCTTAATGGCCACCTTTTCTGGAAAATAAAGAAGTCAAAGGATGTGGCAGTGTTCATAGGCTCACAGAAACTGAGAACCTAAGGAGACCTAAAGCGGCCCCTTTATTTTATGAGACACACGAGGTTCCACGGCTGTTGCCAAGCTCACAGAGCCCATCCCTGATCATCAGTGCAAGTCCTCTGTGCACAGGTATTGACGCCAACTCCTGCCTTCCAAGGAGGTTTCAGTGTGATGACCTCTACCCAGGTTTCGGGATGAAATTTAAGCTCCTTTGCTTAGCCAAGAAAGTCCCTCTTCCCTCAGACCCAACCCCCTTCTTCAGCCTCACCATCCACCACTCCCGTTCACCATCCTCCCCTCCCTATGCACACCTTTAGTCCAACTGTTACAAAACCATTTGTTTGTCCCCATCCTTCTTCCTGTTTCCTGGGGTGCCCTCCTGCATTTGGCTCTGCATCAGGATCTGCGTCTGGCAGAAACCCAAACTAAGACAGACAACCACGTGGAGAGGTCATATGGGCAGGTGTATGTGTACAACAGGAGTCACTAAGAAAAGGGAGGTTGGTGACAGCCAAAAATTTATATTAATCACTTGTGTTAATTCTTGCTTTAAGCTCTTCAAACGCTCCCTGATACCAAAATGACAAAATACAAATATGTAAGAAGATTCTTCATGATCTGGCCCCTGTCTCCATCACCCACAACTGCCTTCAAACCTCTGAGTACTCCCCAGCCCAGTTCACACCTCCATGCACTTGACATCCTCTTCCTGCCCAGATTTCTCTTCTCCCTGTGTCTTGTGTAATTTCTCCTCAAACCTCAAGACCCAGAACAAGCCTTTCCTCAGTCAACCAACCCTTTCCTGACATTCTTGGGCACCACTGAGCATGCCCTTTGTACCTTACTGGGTGACAGTACATCAATTGTTTCCTGTCTCCATGACATATTGAGAGTCCCTGTCCAGCTAGAACTGCATCTCGTTCATCTCTGTAAAGGCCCCGAGTGAAGTATGAGCACAGGAGAGCTTATTATATTCTTCAGAAGAGGAATAAACAAACTGATGAATAAATAAGTGGAGAGAGGAGAAGAAAGGGTTCCAGAAACATGAGATGAGAGCTACAGAGAAGAAGACCAGGGAAGAACAGGTCAGAAAGGGCAGCAACAGAGACAGGGACAGTCACGTTGCCTTTGTTACTGTCTGTGACAACAGATGGGACATAAAATATTTAGAAGGGTGAGTGCATCATCTCTTTTGAGAAATTTTTAATCAGCCTAATTTCTAACCATGCCGGCTTCAGCCTGCCTTATCAGCTTGCAAGGCCCGAGGGAATCTGAGCTGTTAGCTATAAAAATCTACTCCACCAGCAGGGGCCTGTATTGGAGCTTTTTTCTAGAGATCAGAGCAGTTTGCACCATTTTTTTTTTTTAAAGTACTATCCTAGAAGCTGCCCCTGGCACTGAAACCCTCCACTTCCGTGGGAAACTCCTTCCTTATCTTATCCAGACTGTCTGTATTTCCTAGGAAACCTGCTGACAAACCTGGACAAACTGGCTTTGTGTGGGGCCCACACTGACACGAATTGCTGTCTGTGTTACCCAGTCTGACAGGGCCTGGAGGCCATGGGACCGGGGCTTTGTGGTTCCCAGCAAGGCTTCCTGAACCACTCACTGATCAGCCCGCCCTCTTTCACAGGTGAGGGTTGCAGAGGCACATCCCCCCTTTTCTTCCCACACTCATCTGCTCAGAGTAGCCGCCTGTCCCCTCCACATTTACAAACCTTGGTCTTTGCGTCCCGACTCTGTCACCCTCCCCAGAGACTATTTCCCACTGGAACTGCCATCTGCCTTCACTGGATGGATTTTCACCCAGGTGTTCCCCGCCTTCCTTTTACTCTCCTTTTCCTACTTTCTGTTGCCTGGGGGCTCACTGAGGGGTGGAGCCAGGAGAGCGACGAGGAGGTACCAGGGCTGAGCCAGTGAGGAAGGGCCTGTGAGTCCAGAGGTGAAGTCCGCAATTCCTTTTTTTTGTTGCATTTGTCTGATGTGCTCAGTCTCCTGCTGGTACATTTTCTGGTCTGTTTAAACTTGCTTCGGAACCGATTTCCCCACTGTCTGTGCTGTTGACCTTCTTCCACTTTCTCACAAATATCCCATAATCAGAGGGTGATTTGTGCCTTTGACAATAGGGCAGGTGAGCAGTGAGGGTAGCATGTCAGTGAGGCCACCCAGGTGCCCAGCTACCTGGCAGGGAAACACCGTGTTCTCTGAAACTCAAGGGACTGGAATTAACTCAATTTCGCAATACAACAGAAAGCTGCGGAGTCCAAGAAGGAAGTCACTATATAAATACCAGTTGTTGTTGCTTCTCTTTCTTTCTTCTGCCCACACAGCACCATAGCCTGTCTAAGGAATTAGATGCCGTCTCATGGCTATTTCTTGCTCTGCTGGTTCTTGTCTCAGTGGTGGACATGCCTGTCAATTTGCTGCTCTTTCTACTCGCCTTCTCAAAGACAGTCTTGTGGACCTTAGGCTCTGATGAGAGAGAGAGAGAGAGAGAGAGAGAGAGAGAGAGAGAGAGAGAGTCGTGGGGTGTGCCCTTGACTCGAAGCTGGCCTGCCATTGGCTGGTCAGTGAGCAATCAGAGTATTCTCTGTTTAAAATCTGAGCTGAAATAGAAGGAAACAAGAAGAGATGGAGAGGGAGAAGAGAGCTGAGAGTTTACATGGCGACGGGACCTGCATCAATCAATCATTCTCTGTCGTGAGCCTTCTGACACTTGAGCAGAGAAACCCACTCTGCAGAGGAGTGTGCAAAGGTGGCACACGTTCATCAAGGGAAGTGGAAATGAGAAACCACGCGGCCCCAGGGAAGGGGAAGGGGTGAAGGCAGTCCCATCCTGGGACCGGGCTCCTTGCTGTGGGTCCACCTGAGCACAACACAGCCCTTGTGCTGCAATGTGAGCTATTTGAGTAGGCTCCTGTTCCAGGGACAGAATGACGTGTGACTCAGGCCGAAAGGACAGAGACTTCTTTGAAGGCAGACTAGACTGGGATTCCACCCAGGTCTGGTTGACTTCAAAGCCAGTATCGTTTCGCGGTATTGCACAACCTTCTGCCACCTAAAGGCGTGGTGGCAGGTCTCCCTTGGACACTGAGCAAGAGAAGGCCAGGCGGGGAGAAGACCTTTCTCTGAGTCTTGAGCTGTGCCCTATTGCTCCCTAACGGCTCCCTGTCCCTCAGACCTTCTGCAGGCAGTTCGGGGGCAGAACCGCTCCTGGAGGTGTAGCCACAAGGGAGAGGGAGGGTCCATGATCAGCCGGAGTCGGGAGTTGAGCTGCAAGTGATGCTGGAGAAGGCAGCGGTCCCACAGGGCCAGCTGGTCGGGGCAGCTGTGGAAGACGCCTCCTCCACACCTCACCAACGTCCCCGGCAGCGCAGCGGAGAGAAGGAAAGCTGAGTCCTAGACCTGTCTCTGCCGTGACCTCGCGACAGTCACTTCTGGGGCTCCGCTTCCTCCTTTGTAAAATGCAGGAGGACGAGATGAGGCCAGTGTTTCCCTGAGTGGAACCTTTATCATTCAAGTCTCGAGATGATTTTAATGCACGGCACAGTCTGAAATAGCACTGACTCACAGTGCGCACACACGTCCGCTCGCCCAGCTCTGTGATGGAGGCGAAAATAAAACCTTCACGTGGTTGTGGGCCTGTTTTCAATACTTTCTATTACTTCGTAATCTTCCTTGAAAACTTTTGAAGTTAAGAAAGTAGATTTAAAAGTATCTCACTGCATATTAAAAAATCGCAACTACATGAGGTGATGGGTGTGTTAAATAATCTTATTGTAGTCAGTAAATAAAATTACTACACTGTACTCCCTAAACATACACAATATTATGTGTCCCTTATCTCAGTAAAGCTGGGGAAATAAATAAACAAATCTTTTAAATGTGTTTGCATTGTATTTATTTTTTCCATTTCTATTCATAGGGCAAGTGATGTTAGGTTTTCATTATTTTAACAATATTCAATTTCCTTTTGAAATACGTTTAAGTAAAAAAATAAAGCTGTACCAATGTTAGCTGTTATTTATTGAGTGGCTTCTACCAGCCATGAACTTCATACATGCTATTTCTAATGTTCCCGACACTTTGAGAAATCATGCCTCCGTCTTACAGCTGAGATGACCGAGGACCAAAGAAGCTGAGTCACACGCACCAAGTCAGATGCCTATAAGTGACTGAATGAGGACTTGAAGCGAATTCGTCTGATTCTCAAGTCTCTGGGCTTCCCGCTGACCCGTCTTCTTCCTCAGCGGGGAAAGTGAGCCTGCACTTAGGACTGCTCAAAGCTGCCCCTATCCGGCCTGCTCTGCTCAGGTGTCACCCCTGTGGCTTGTCTGCAGAACTGGACACCGTCTCCTCCCTGAGTTCCTCTCTTGGCTTGCCTTTACCCAACTTCTCTCTGCTTTCTAATCATGTCTTTGCTCTCAGTGTCTGGCCCTTAGCCTCTCATGTGTTTGATATTTTTTCTCTCATTCTTGCTAGACCATTGAAAAGCAACATCTGTCCCAATTAGATGTGAGTTGCAGAACTAGATCCCCCTGAGGCTTACAAGAGGGCTGTGATTTACCCAGGTACGTAAGGTGAGTAGCCAGGCTGTGAAGACAAGGACCCAGACACTGAGTGGCATGGAAGGGGACTTGGGAGTGTGTGTAATATCAATACATGCTTATGTGTGTGCGTGTGTGTGTGTGGGATTATGGTGCTTTCTCTATAGGGGCCAAACACAGGGATGGGAGGAACGTGGGATTGGGGGTGGAGAAGAAGCAAAATCAAAGGATAATACATGTAAGCAGAGAGTGGCCTTGGAGACTCGGTGGCAGGCTGAGTCCTTGGAGAGAACATGTCAGGACAGGACTCTCAGGGAGAGGGCAAGACCCATGGGTTTAGGAAGTTGATAAATTATACTGAATTGCAAGTGTTCCTTTTCTGTCTGGTAAGTCCCTTTGATAGCATCCAGGCTTCAGCTAAGTAAGAGGGCTCCCAGGGAAGTGCCCACAAGGAGTTGGGGCAGCAAGAGCCCACATTGGGCCCTGGCCGGTTGGCTCAGTGGTGGAGCGTCGGGCTGGCGTGCAGGAGTCCCAGGTTCGATTCCCGGCCAGCGCCCATCTGCTTCTCCACCCCTCCCCCTCTCCTTCCTCTCTGTCTCTCTCTTCCCCTCCCGCAGCCAAGGCTCCACTGGAGCAAAGTTGGCCCCGGGCGCTGAGGATGGCTCTGTGGCCTCTGCCTCAGGCGCTAGAATGGCTCTGGTTGCAACAGAGCAACACCCCAGATGGGCAGAGCATCGCCCCCTGGTGGGCATGCCGGGTGGATCCCAGTCAGGCACATGCGGGAGTCTGTCTGACTGCCTCCCCCGTTTCCAACTTCAGAAAAATACAAAAAAAAAAAAAAAAAAAAAAAAGAGCCCACATTGCTGGGCTCTGTGCAGAGTCCCCCTGAGGCCAGAGTGCTGGCACTGCTCCTCTAGAATCTAGAGGGGCTGGTCCCAAGCAGAAGTGGCTCTCTGGTGGACAGAAGGAACCTAGCAACAATGAGAACATACAGAGCAGACTGAAGCAGGGAAGGTCCTGAGATCAAATCCCTTTCCCCCAAACGTAAGAGAAGTAGCAGCCTCTGGTAAGGAGGGAGGAGACTGGACCCTGCTGTCCATTGACTGGCCCTCCGGGAGGCCTCCTGGGCTGTTCTGTGTCATTGGTATTGACACACGAACACAAGCAGAATATATACACAAACACTTGGACCATGTGTTGCCTTGGGACCAGGCCAGACTCCACTTCCCCAGGAGAGTCTGCTCAGTGAGTGAGTTCACCGCATGGTGCAGTGGGGGACGTTCTCGGGGTCAGAATCATCCAAAGTCAGACTGCTGGAGCCACAGTTGATTTCTTTGAACCTTAGTTTCCCTATCTGTAAAGTGGAAATAAAAACATTGCCCTCACCCCATTACTGTGAAAATGAACTGAAATACAGAGGACAAGGCCTCAGGTGACAGTGCTTCCCTTGCTTCCCTGGCCCTGGGCTCCTAACCCCCGCCCACCCACAAGGCCATACCCCACGGGAGGGTCATCCTCCTCCGGAGATCAGATCCTACCTTTGGTTAAGGAGTGGATCCCAAGCTTGACCTGGGAAAAGTTCCCACTTCCAATTTCCCCTCGGATTCGGTAGAAGCCGATGCGTTTCCCCAGTGTGATCTCTCTCACCACCTTCTCATCATGGGACATGTCCTGGGTCAGCTTCTCGAAGGGTGTCAGCTGGCGAGCCTGCCCCTCCTCCTCCTCCTCCTGGTGGCAGTCTGTCTGACAGCCGCTTTCCACGCTCTCCCTCCGATCCCACGGGCCGCAGTGGGGGTTCACCAGGCCGCCTCCATTCACGTACACTGTTGTCATTGTCCCGTCCCGCAGGCTCACGTATCCATCTCAGCAAAGGGGCCCTGATCAAGGGCCAGCTGGGGGTGGGGGGTAGGCAGAAGAGGCCCCGGGGGTGGGAGATGGGAGGTGGGGACAGCTAGAGCCCCGGGGTCCCCTTCCGTGGAGCTGGCCTGTGAAAATCAGCAGGGCCAGCGGAACTTACCCAGCCGGCCTCAAGCTGCCTGCCTTACCGGGGACATCTCACACCTCCCTTCCTGTGCAACAGGGCACACCTGCAGTCATTATAGTCACTTCCTAAATCAGGCTGCAGGAACCTCCTGGCCAGCCGGCAGGGCCGTGTGATGCTCTGGGCTAGGTGGCTGTGCCCCAGGACAAAGGCTCCAGCTGCTATTTCCTTTGATGGCCACAGACTCTTTGGCTCCAGGGGCCCCTGCTTCTGACCCGCATCTCTGACCTTCCTCATGGCGTGCAGCTCCTGGCTCCTGCTGCCATGTCACAGGGCCCCTGAGACCTAATGATCTGGTCTCCGAGAAGGAAGTAACCTGCAGATCAGCCTTCTGGTCACACGGCCTGCCGGAGAAGGATTAAATCCTGGCAGTGTCACTTTAGCCGGCCTTTATTTAGATGAGCCTTCCTCTAAGCCGTGAGCTGTCTCAAAAATTTGGCAGGTGCTGGCTGGTTCATCCTAAGAACAAAGAGGAAGTTAATGTATGAGCAAGGCTAATAAACTGGATGGGGTTCCTAACGAGTGTGGGACTGCTTTGGAGCCACCTATCTGAAGGCACTACTCGAACTTCAGCTATGACTCATTCCAGCAGTAAACGCTGCATTACAGGTGATTTAGTAAGAAAACTTACCTACACATACTCCTCAATCCACGTGTCAGAAACTCCCTCACAGTTTGTAAGTATTTCCAGAAAAAAGTTTTTCTATTTTTTGATACTTAGAAAAATATGCATGTTGCCTCGGATCTGCTTGAAAGCCAGACTTTAAAAATTATGATAGTAATAATGCTATAGTTCCCATGTATTTCCACGAGTATGTTTTCCTACAACGTTTGCTGTGCTTTTTGACTCCTGCACTTTTTTTTTTCTGTTGTCATTCTATGACAAAGGCTAATGTTTCTGCTGGCCTTATTTCCTGGGTACTCTTGACCAGGTGTCAGCCTCAGGCCCAGCGGCTCATCTTGAAGGTTCAGAAGAAGAGTAATGTTACCAAGGATAAAAGTCCATGGCGTCCTCAGTGACAAGAAATACTGCCCAGCTCGAATGTCTTCATGACCTTTTCTCTTGCGCCCTCCGGTAGGAAACAATTACTTCCTCTCTAAATCCTCACAGCACCTGGCACGTTTTCCAGATGTCTCCTCTGTGAAGGTGGGGACGGGTTTAATTTGTCTGGACGCCCTGCTCCCCTCCCTGTCTCCTTCAGTGTGGAGCACGATGCCCCGCACAAAGAAAGCGTTCGCTATGTGTGTGTTGAACTTGAGTTTGGGATTTGAGCATTCTGCACCAAAAACCTGCACCAAAACATGAGCGACTGCCTTGGAGATGGGAATTGCCCGTTCTGTTTGATATATCACATTATGACGGTGAAGTACAGGACTGCCTATGTTGTTATTGTGGTTTAGTATGGAGTTGCCAAATAAAGATTAGTGAGGACAGGAAGGAGCAGACCTGTGGGGTTGGCAGAGGGTGGCAGGTGGGGGTGGGGGGTGGAGCTGGAAAGATAAGGGATAGAGGTTTAAAGGGCCCAGGTGTTAGTAACCACACACCTCCCTAGGTTAGAGTCTGATTATGATTGTTTTAAAGGATGGTGTTAAGATAAAAGATCCTTAATCAGGTTGAGGGAACTCTAGATCTGGTTTTCAGGCTTTCCAGGGTCACAGAAGCCTCTGAGATTCTAACAAAATCTATGACCCTGTCCCCAGGGAAAAAGCAAGCACATATAATTTGTGTCCAAATTTAAGGGGTTTGCAGACCCTCTGAAACCCGTCCCTGTCCCTCAGATGAAGAATGTCTCTGATGCCTGACCTGTGGTGGCGCAGTAGAGGAGGGGTCCCCAAACTTTATACACAGGGGGCCAGTTCACTGTCCCTCAGACCGTTGGAGGGCTGGACTATAAAAAAAACTATGAACAAATCCCTATGCACACTGCACATATCTTATTTTAAAGTAAAAGAACAAAACGGGAACAAATACAATATTTAAAATAAAGAACAAGTAAATTTAAATCAACAAACTGACCAGTATTTCAATGGGAACTATGCTCCTCTCACTGACCACCAATGAAAGAGGTGCCCCTTCCAGAAGAGTGGTGGGGGCCGGATAAATGGCCTCAGGGGGCCGCATGCGGCCCACGGGCTGTAGTTTGGGGACCCCTGGGATAGAGCATCAATTTGGAACGCTGAGATCGCAGGTTCAAAACCCCAGGCTTGCCCAGTCAAGGCACATACGAGAAGCCACTATGAGTTGACGTTTCCCGCACCTCTCCTACTTTCTCTCTCTCTCTCTCTCTAAAATCAATAAATAAAATGTTAAAAAAAAAAAGTCTCTGGCACTGGATCTCAGATCCCTGGCAGAAGAGACCACACAGATGAGAAGCAGGTGGCATTAATTCATTAATTGTAATTCTGAAAGGAACTTGACCTTAACCCATGCAAAGAGAGTGAGGGCTTCCAACAGGACAGGCTGCTCGGTCACCCCCCGCTGCAGCGGGCTCTGTAAAGGCCTGCTGGGCCCTGCATCCTCGCTGGGCTCTCACAGGGCCCGGGCATGCCTGTCACAGAGCATGGCACCTGTGTTGTCCGTGTCCCTGCCCTACCTGTTTACCACCCACATGAGCACTTGGAGGGCCCCTTATTCTACTCTCTCCTAGAACACAGCACTGTGCCAGCACTTATTTAGTAGAAGTTGGATGAAGACGGAGTTAACATATCAAGTTAATGATTGCTACATGTAGATGTGATTGAGTGGAAGTAAGCATCTTTCTTTATAAACTAATGACACCATCCCAGCCTTTACTTGAATTCCTCCAGGAAGCTTATTTCAGTTTCACATTCAAGGCCTGGCTACCTTCGCTGGCCACCCGGAGTCCGGGCCCCACCTTCTTTGCCATTGAAAGCCTAGTCAGAATCCCACTGTCAGACGAGGATGGCTACAGGGCTGCTTGCAAAGGACAGGAAAGCAAAGCCTCCCTCAGCCTGGCTGCTTCCAAAGAGTCAGCTCTCCGCAGGCAGCAGGTCTCAGCCTCCTGCATCTTGCTCTGACGCCCCACACAGTAGCTGGCCAGGACTCTCTCTCTCTGCTTTCCTGCTTACCCTGCTCTGCTGATCTGGG
The DNA here is from genome assembly GCF_036850995.1 of Saccopteryx leptura. Taxonomy (NCBI): domain Eukaryota; kingdom Metazoa; phylum Chordata; class Mammalia; order Chiroptera; family Emballonuridae; genus Saccopteryx; species Saccopteryx leptura. The sequence goes on from NC_089503.1 coordinate 156,172,558, forward strand.
CTCTGTATCTTCAACTCCACTCAAGTCTGGGATTTGGAACTGGGTTTTAGACTTGCTATTCTGATTAGCCTCAGATGCCCCCAGGAAGCCCCCCTCTCCCCCTCCCAATTCTACATGAAGGGGTCAGACACAGCGGCCAAAGTGTGGTTGGATTATATATTCTACACCTGCAAATGAAATTTCCTGCACAGTGGCATTGAAGCTAATTGTCTCGCCTTAATGACCAGGGAGACAGTTAATCTGGCTAGATCAGATAAGGAAGTTCCTACAATTTTGACAATGTTGTTGTGGGTTTACATGGAGGGAAAACTGCAATTTCGGGACAGCCAGCCAGCCAACTGGAGAAAAAACCAAAACTGAACCTCTATCTCTTGTCTACTCCAAAAATAAATGCAAAACAAATCAACTAAGTAAATGAAAAATAAATAAAACCACAAAATACTAGAAAAAAACATATTTTTATGATCTCAGAGGACATAAAAATTACATATTATAAAGAACATAAGCAGACATTTTACAGAAAATACAATTGGTTCTATACTATATAAAATGATGCTCAATCTCACAAACAAAAAAATGCACATAAATTGGGAGACCTGGCTGGTTGTTGAGTGAGTTGGCTCAGTGGTAGAGTATCAGCCTGTGTATGGATGTCCTGGGTTCAATTCCCAGTCAAGGCACACAGGAGAAGCATCCATCTGCTTCTCCACCCTTCCCCCTCTTGCTTTTCTCTCTCTCTTTCTCTTTTCCGTTCCTGCAGCCATGGCTCGATTGGAGCGAGTTAGCCCCAGGAGCTGAGGATGGCTTCATGGCCTCCACCTCAGATGCTAAGAAGAGCTCAGTTGCTGAGCAATGTTCCAAAATGAAAAAAAAGCAACACCCAACCAAAATAATAACCTTGAAGGAAACAGAGAGCAATGCAGAAAGCAGAAGACAAAGGTGAGATAGTGCTTCCACAAAACCAGAACAAACTGCGAGAGAAAGAGAGAACAAGAAAGAGTTCTCTTGGAAACTGAAGTTAAAGAATTAATTGAAGAGTTGTAAAAAAATATTCTAGAAGAGAGAAACAATAGAGAGAAAAGACAAGAAAACCAAGTAATCAGAGTCCAACATCTAATTATTAAAATATCTAGGGTGACACTATTGCCTCCTAGTAAAGGCATATATATTTTTAAAATTTATTGACTGATTTTAGGGAGAGAGCAAGGGAAAGAGATTGAGAGAGAGAGAGAGAGAGAGAGAGAAACATTGATCTGTTCCTGTATGTGCCCCAAACAGGGACCAAACTGGCAACCCCTACATACTGTGACAATGCTCTAACCACCTAGCTATTCGACCATGGCCAGATGGAAATCTGGGTTCTCACATATTCCAATACAATAAAAAAAGTAGATGAAAAACACCTTAACAGGAAAGATAAATCCTTTTTTGGGTGTATAGATACTAATTTTTACTTTGCAAAACATATTTTTTTTCCCTAAAGATTTTTCTTGAATGTTTGGAGATAAAAAATCTTTATTGTGGGTTATGGAATTGCTATAAACAGTTTAAATTTTGATTACTTTCTAGCTACATCATTTTGAAAAATAAGCAAGTCATGGAAATCATAACATACCTAATTGCAGATGAAATCTCTTTTTCTTAGATGCAAGTGGAATTTGTTGTCATATTGCCTTTTGCCCCTTGGATTTTGACCAATGTTAATGGACATTAACGAGTGCTTAGGAACCCAACCAGCCAAAACTATGGAGTCCCATCATTGCAGATCAAAACCTCTGGTGGAGGCAGAATGGTCCTTAATTATTAACTCACTATGGCTGCATAGCAATGCATTAAATAAGATTAAAGAACACAGAGCTTGCTTGTAATTTATTTCCTTGACTTGCAACCCACTGTGAAAATAATATCAAAGAAAACCATCTCGCTTTTGTTCTCTTTGTCTGAGTTTAAATTAGAAGACTTCTGGGCCGGGCTCTCAAGCAACCTCTTCCTTGGTTGGCGAAGCCAGGTACTGCTTTGCTAAGAGGAACAGCTGGGTCTCCCCTGCGTGGCCAAAGAATGCGATGACAGCCAGATCCTTCTCTGTGCTGGTGCACCCTCGGGGGAATTACTAGCAAGCATGCTTCATCTGAAAATCGATTTGTACCATTTAAAAGTCATTTGCACCATTGTAGCTTGTGGCCTTAGCTCTCAATTTTTCACCACGCGTGTCAAGATCCTCACAGGTGGAGGCGGGGCAGCTGGGAAATTCTGGAGCAGATGGAAAATCAGCGTGAACCGGTGGTGCCCTAGTGATGAACAGCAGTGCTGCTGGCTGGTGCTGGTCACCTGTCCCTCCTGACCTCACAGGCTCCTTTCCTGACCGCTCAGCCCAGGTCTCCCTCAGTCTATTGACCACTCACAGTCAGTCCATCCATCTGATAGGCTGACATTGACTCTTGCCGCACGGAGTTCAACCACACCTGAGGCCCCCTGGACTAGCAAGGTCATGGACTCAACTGCCTAGGAGGGTCATGCAAGTGTTTTATGGGGCTTAGCACAGCACCATACCCTGCGTAATGAGGCAGCCCATGCCCAGCTCCAGGGGCGGGGGGGAGGGGATGCTGGAATGCGGGCTTACATTTGCCAGGCCTTTTCATTCTTTAAAAACAACTGGAAATCAAGACAATTTTGGTGAGTGCTTCCCATTTTTAAATGGTAGATTAAATATCTTGAAAACATTATATGGGCCAGTGAACTCCACAGTCAGGCCAGATTTGGCCTTCAGGTTGCCAATTTGCAGACCCTGCTCTCGGTTTTATAGGCACATCATCAGAAGAAATGGAAGGGCATCCTAGGTCCACAGCCAGGTACAGCTGGGAATGGTGCATGCTACCACTCTTACATACCTGCGCTAGTACCTTGCAGTCTTGTGGTATTTGAAACACACACAAGCAAACGGACAGAATCTGTTTTTTATTTCTTTCAGTATTCTCCAAGTTTATTTAACCATGTAATTCATTCTCACGGAATACCTTTTTATCATTGGCATTTTTCTTACAACTCTGACCTCAGAGTTAGACAAAAGCTATAAAATACTCAATTAACTGTCAATTGAGTATCTATAAGAATTTGGGTCCCGCCCTGGCCGGTTGGCTCAGCGGTAGAGCGTCGGCCTAGCGTGCGGAGGACCCGGGTTCGATTCCCGGCCAGGGCACACAGGAGAAGCGCCCATTTGCTTCTCCACCCCTCCGCCGCGCTTTCCCTCTCTGTCTCTCTCTTCCCCTCCCGCAGCCAAGGCTCCATTGGAGCAAAGATGGCCCGGGCGCTGGGGATGGCTCTGTGGCCTCTGCCCCAGGCGCTAGAGTGGCTCTGGTCGCAACATGGCGACGCCCAGGATGGGCAGAGCATCGCCCCCTGGTGGGCAGAGCATCACCCCTGGTGGGCGTGCCGGGTGGATCCCGGTCGGGCGCATGCGAGAGTCTGTCTGACTGTCTCTCCCTGTTTCCAGCTTCAGAAAAATGAAAAAAAAAAAAAAGAAAAAAAAAAAAAAAAAAAGAATTTGGGTCCCAAGAGGGAGATTATTAACACAAAACACAACAGTATAGAATGATACAGAAAGCAGTTTGGTTGGGTTTAATTCACGAATGTAGCCAACTGGGTAAGAGCTGCCCCTGTCTGTAAGGTCTAGTATGACAAAGCAGTTTCTTAGTAATTAAGTGTCTTTTAAACTTGGGAAGATTTAGCATAATTCAATTGCAAAGCACAGATGTTCTGATGTTCCGTCTTCTCTGAGAGAGCGACCGTGTCTCCAGATAAGCAAGGAATGGCACTAAGACACAGAGTGGAATTGTGGATTGAGTCACTGAGCAGAAAAACAGAATGTGTTCTTCCTCAGAAATGACAAATTTAGGCCCTGGCCAGTTGGCTCAGCTGTAGAGCATCCGCCCGGTGTGTGGAAGTTCCCCTCTCCTTCCTCTCTGTCTCTCTCTTCCCCTCCCGCAGCCGAGGCTCCATTGGAGCAAAGTTGGCCCCAGGCGCTGAGGATGGCTCCATGGCCTTCACTTCGGGTGCTAGAATGGCTGCAGTGGCAACAGAGCAATGCCCCAGATGGGCAGAGCATGCCCCCTGGTGGGCATGCCGGGTGGTTCTTGGTCCAGCACATGCTGGAGTGTGTCTCTCTGCCTCCCTGCTTCTAACTTCTGGAAAAAAAAACAAAAACCATAAAAAAAAAAGAGAAAGAAATGATGAATTTTGAAAATCCTGTGAGGGAGCACTCTTGCCTATTTGCAGCTCGTGGTTTATCTTTAGATCAAAAAACCTACGAGTCAGAGCAGAGATGGCTCTTTCGCCACCTATAACGTTCTTCAGCTCCTACAGAGTGTGCTCACTAGGAACACATCTGAGTGATGGCTCTAGGGAGTGTTAGAAGTGACATTCTTTTTCATTGGAGCAGAACTCAAGAGAGTCTAGGCCCTGGCCGGTTGGCTCAGTGGTAGAGCGTTGGCCCAGCATGTGGATGTCCCTGGTTCGATTCCTGGTCTGGGCACATAGGAGAAGTACCCATCTGCTTTTCCACACCTCCCCTTCTCGCTTCTCTTTCTCTTTTTTTCTCCCTCCTGCAGCCATGGCTCGATTGGAGCGAGTTGGCCCTGGGTGCTAGGATGGCTCCATGGCCTCCACCTCAGGCGCTAGAAAGAGCACAGTTGTGGAGCAATGTAGCAACGCCCCAGATGGGCAGAGCATCGCCCCCTGGGCTTGCCTGGTAGATCCAGGTACAGGAGCGTGCTGGAGTCGGTCTCTGCCTCCCCCTCCTCTCACTGAATAAAAAAAAAATAAAAAAAAAAAAGAAAGTCTATTACAGCAGGAGGCTGGAGGACGATGGACACAGATGAGGAAAACCATGTTGCAGAACAAAAGCTTACTTTTGCTACCACAGAAAGTTCAAGTGGAACTTGAAATATTTATTAAGAGCCTCCCATGCCTCATAACTGACCCCTTCACACAATAGAAGCAACACATCCGAGAATTCTTAACTATCTACCCAGCGGTGGAGGCAAGTGGAGGGTGGCGGTGACGGGGGACAGGAGAGAAGCTATTCAACACGAGACAGGGAGCAAGCGTCAGGGTACAAGAGCAATCTGAACTAACAGAATAGAGATTTTTTTTTAAAAAAAGATCTTTATAGATATGGACATTTTATATGTACTAGTGATAACATTTTAAACCACTGGGAAAAAATAAATGATTCCGTACGTTTCACTTGCCAGGGCCAAACAAAGAGGTGGTTTAGGTAGGCGTTAGCTCTTCCACCACCTCACATTCTCCATTAGAACCCCCCCATTCTTGAATATAGATAATTCACATTTTCTTAAATTAGTGTAAGGTGCCATGCAAATAAGCAGAGAGGCTCACGCTTTTCCGGTAACATTACTATCCCAAGACCCACCCGTACAGAAATTCTGGAGTTACTAGTGGGTGTTGGGACACGTGTGCCTGTATGTCTGTGTGCATTTTGTATATTCATAGAGGAAAGTCTGGAGGAATACTGACTGAAGTAAGGAATAACCGCTGGGTGGTGGCGGTGGGCGGTCCCGGGGGATGGGAAGTGGAGGCTGTTCCTTACCTCCCTCTACCTGTTCTTTCTTTCTTCTATAGCTGAGGTTAAAACCACTAGGGCGCTTTCTCAAAAATGCAGAAGCAGAAACCCAGGCCCTACCTCCAAAGATTCTGATTTAACTGGTTTTGGGGGAAGGCGTGTTTTTTCTATCTGTCTGTTTTTAAGTTTCCCAGGTGTTTCTACTGTGTAGACATATTTGAAAACCACTATTCTAAAACGTTTAACAGTTTTATGTGGGCATATTGCTATCCAAGTGCTGTACCCGCCCCCCCCCCCCCCATCCCCGTCGCCCTTGTACTTAGGTTTGGCCGTGTATCTGGGTTTTGGTCGTGGGCTGTGGACTAAGTGGAACATGCAACTTTCAGGTGTGGCCTTGAAGGGAAGAAGCAGGCCCTACACTTCTCTTTGTGCCCTGGTTCTTGCTGGCTGGCCTGCAGACATGGGAGTGTAAATGGAACTGGCCATCTTAGACCCAGACGAAAGCCATGAGTGCAGAATGGCAGAGCCGTGAGAGAGGAGGGGACAGGGCCTGTTCTTGCAGTCACCAGGTCAGCCCTGGGTTGCTGATGTCTAGATTATGACGTGAGAGAAATGAGATTCTATCTTTTTAGAGCTTCCGTTGTTTTGACCTCTGTAAAGAGGTCAACCTAATATTTGTACAACATAATGTTCTACAATGCTTATAATGCTTATACCATGAACTCTCACTCCATATGTTTATGTATTGTTTGAGTGTCTTATATAATAAATTTAAAAATTAGAGCCTGGCTTGGGGTGGCGCAGTGGATAATGCATCGACCTGGAATGCTGAGGTCACTGGTTCGAGGCCCTGGGCTTGCCCGGCCAGGCATGCCACAATGAAGCAATGAACAACTAAAGTGAGGCAACTATGAGTTGATACCAATTGGTCCCTAACCCCGCTGTAAAATCAATAAATAAAATAATGTTTTTTAAAAAAGGAAATGTATAGACAGACAGGCAGACAGAGAGACAGAGACAGACAGACAAGTATACATAGAGACAGGAAGGAAGAAAGCACATGCATCAAGGATAAAATAACAATTGATTAACAGCAGAAGAGAACTGAAGAGATTTTTTTTATTTTTTTATTTTTTTATTTTTTATTTATTCATTTTAGAGAGGAGAGGGAGAGACAGAGAGAGAGAAGGGGGGAGGAGCTGGAAGCATCAACTCCCATATGTGCCTTGAACCAGGCAGGCAAGCCCAGAGTTTCGAACCGGCAACCTCAGCATTTCCAGGTCATCGCTTTATCCACTGTGCCACCACAGGTCAGGCTGAAGAGAGATTTTGGTTTTCTGACATAAAAATATTTCAAATTGTTAATACCTTCATACAAAGCAAATTCAAATATTTATTGAGGACTGCTTATATGAAAGAAACTAAGGTGATAAAAATAAGCATGTAATTGTTTAAAAATAAATCCAGATTTACTTAATATACTTATGAGTAAATAGTTAATTTCAGCACAATAGTATCATCCCTATTTTCTTTTTTTTTTTTTTTGTATTTTTCCGAAGCTGGAAATGGGGAGAGACAGTCAGACTCCCGCATGCGCTCGACCGGGATCCACCCGGCATGCCCACCAGGGGGCGACGCTCTGCCCACCAGGGGGCGATGCTCTGCCCCTCCGGGGGCGTCGCTCTGTCGCAACCAGAGCCACTCTAGCGCCTGGGGCAGAGGCCAAGAAGCCATCCCCAGCGCCCGGGCTATCTTTGCTCCAATGGAGCCTCGCTGCGGGAGGGGAAGAGAGAGACAGAGAGGAAGGAGAGGGGGAGGGGTGGAGAAGCAGATGGGCGCCTCTCCTGTGTGCCCTGGCCGGGAATCAAACCCGGGACCCCTGCATGCCAGGCCGACGCTCTACCACTGAGCCAACTGGCCAGGGTTCATCCCTATTTTCCAAGTAATAGTCTTAATTTAAATTTCATTGATTTGAAGTTTTGTTTGTATTTTAACTTGGTAACATTTGTTTTGCTCTATAGAAATATACAAGTGATAAGGAAAAACAATTTAAATGGAATGTTATTCTTATATAGTTTTAGTATCTGTAATGAAGAATTTTTATGTACATTTGTCTATAATAAAATAATTTCAGTCCTATGCACCCAGGAAGTTGTGAGAATTTAATTTCTTTAAAAGATGTCCACACAATACACAATATGACTTTGAGACTATGCAGATTCTCCCAAAGTAAACGGCCGAGTGGGGTGTGGAGTAAGGGAGGTTTAGAGTCAGAACGAAGTTGGAGTTGTGGCCCTCCCACTCAGTGCCTGGGTGACCTTGAGCGAGTCCCTTCTTCTCTCCAGACTTTTTAGTCTTTCCTGGTGAGTGAGAGTGTTGGACACCAAGCTGTCTACAGAGCTTTCCAGCCCTGATCTCTGGGGTTCTCGATTTGAGGGTGGAGTCCAAAATATTTGTGAAAACAAAACAAAAAAGCCCTCCTGAAGTTCAAGTGTCACATTGCCCCCTCCTGGACCTTTGTAGTGTTCATATGAACCAGGAGGAAAAAAATGAAGGGACTAATTAAGAAATACAAATTGGTCATTATAAAATAGTCACAGGGATGTAAATAAAGTACAGCACAGAGAGTATAGTCAGTGATATTGTAATGACTGTATCAGGTGCCCGGTGGGGACTTGAAATATCAGGGGAACACTTTGTAAAGTATATAATTAGTCTAACCACTATGCTGTACACCTGAAACTAATATAAAATAATATTAAATGTTAAAAAAAAAAAGAACAGCAGGTCCCCGTGTTCAACGTTGGAAGTATATTCTATGTTTTTACTAAGAAAGTTAACTGGAAAGGACCTGCAGTTGTACAGTAAGACATATCATAATTGTACAAGTGACTTGTATGTCAGGGGTCCACGTGATGCAATTGCCTTATAGGACACTTTGATTTGGGGGAGAAGTGGAAGAATATTCAACCTTTCTACTCTTATCTTTCCAAAGATTTTTTCTTCTTCTTCTTTTTTTTTTTTTTTTGTACTTTTCCCAAGTGAGAAGAGGGAAATGAGAAGCAGGGAGGAGACAGACAGACAGACTCCCGCCTGCGCACAACTGGGATCCACCCAGCATATCCACCAGGAGGTGATGCTCTGCCCATCTGAGGCGTTGCTCCGTTGCTGCCGGAGCCATTCTAGTGCCTGAGGTGGAGGCCATGGAACCATCCTCAGAGTCCAAGCCAACTTTGCTCCAATGGAGCCTTGGCTGCAGGAGGGGAAGAGACAGAGAGAAAGGAGAGGGGAAAGGGTGGAGAAGCAGATGGGCACTTCTCCTGTGTGCCCTGGCTGGGAATCAAACCTGGGACTTCCACACACTGGTTGATGCTCTCCTGCTGAGCCAACCAGCCAGGGCCAATTTTTTCTTCTTAATCCTCAAAAGGAATCTGTCCTGATGCCGCCCTTAGGAACTATGTTTGGAATGGTGCATACATTTCCATCAGAAACATCGCCTCTGTTGCTTCCGATTCCTGAGCCCACCCATCTCCCCAGCTCTGAAATCTCAGGCTGGATTCATTTACAGCAACCTAATTGGAAAGAAAAGAAACTGGGTTTTTTCCCTCTAAATTATCCATCCATAGGTTTCCTCTATCTGAAAACCTCTGAGGTGGAGCTGGGTTTTCAAAGGTAAAAAGCAGCTCTTCATCACGGTAATCATTTAACAAATGGAACAAGCATACTGAGAAAGAGAACTGTTGCTTCTTCACAGCTCAAGTTGTAAAAAAAATCCTCACAAAATACCCAACAGCCTGACCAGGTGGTGGTGCAGTGGATAGAGTGTCGGACTGGGACATGGAAGACCCAGGTTCAAAATCCCGAGGTCACTGGCTTGAGCGTGGGCTCATCTGATTTGATCAAGGCTCACCAGCTTGAGCCCAAGGTCGCTGGCTTGAGCAAGGGGTCACTTGGTCTGCTGCAGCCCTCTCCCTCCCCCCACCAAGACACATATGAGAAAGCAATCAATGAACAACTAAGATGCCTTAGTGACAAATTGATGCTTCTCATCTCTCTCCTTTCCTGTCTGTCTATCCCTATCTGTCCCTCTCTCTGACCTTCTGTCTCTGTCACAAAAATAAGTAAATAAATAAACAAAATTAAAAAGCTACACAAATAGTAGCTTATAAGAAGATGCATAGGTAGCCAGGTGGTATAGACAATGGGAAACCTAAACTTTTATTGAAATTTACTGGATAAACTCAACTAATAATCCTGGTCTCTTTAAATCATAATGATTATATCAATAATAAGAGTACATAGTCTGTGGTAGGCACTATTCCCTATGCTTTATGTGTATTAATCATTTAATTTTAACAAAAATCCTCTGGGAGGTAGGGAATAATAACTCAAATTTTACAGAAATGGGAGCTTTAATGAGCACAGGAAGGTCAGGCTGAGACTGAGCCCAGCAGAGAGCCTCCAGTCTTGAGCATCTTAACAAATACATTGGGCTATATAATTATTTCCAGGATATATTTTATGACAATGAAATAATTATTTATGTCTAGGATACAATACTTGGCATAAGGGAAGTTGAACACTTTGCTATACGCATCTCTAGCCTAGTACAAAGCAGGCTCTCAGTGACTGTTGTGGGTGAGTGGATGCGTAAGTAAACGTAGACTATCACAGATTTCCTCAGTTGCCGCAATTTACCACCAATAGTTTCCACCTTCCTCTTCTCACTGCCCACCCTCCACCTTACTAACCTGGTTAATGTTAAATTTACCCTGTCTTCTCTCTGTTCAGTCCTAACCAACAGGCCTGTACTTCCCATGCTTCATTGATTGGACATCCTGCTCGGGTCATACAAAGAGAGACGGCAATCCAGCGGGGATGTGGGGCACAATGTGAGAAACCCCGAGGAGTTACAGACACTGAGAAGAGGCGGAGGGGAGCACAGGGATTTCTCAGACTGAGACTCTCTCACCTCATCCTCTGAGACCTGTACCAGCCATAGCATCCTTTGGTCATTCACCCAACACTGATCGAGCATTTACTGTCTGCCGTCCCTGTGCCAGGCATCAGATGTGTAGACACTGGATGAGAAAGACACTCTGTTACTTCTCACTATGATTAATACATCTCCCTCAACATCGCCACAACTCAGGTGAACCTTATTTCTCTTTCTTACTCATTTCCACATCTTATCGGGACTCCCTGTCTGGGAGTTCTTTTATTATCTGTATGGCATTCATTATTCATTTACTTGCACAGTAAGTAAGCACCTATGGTGTAACAAACATCGTAGTAGGTGCAGGAGATACGATATTGAGCTAAGCAGAGAGCGTTCTGCACTCATGGGGCTTAGAATAACTCAAGTTTATCTGCACTTGCTATCCTTCCTTCTCTCAGCTTCTTTAAAAGGCATAAAGTTATATAAAAGTGATAGCTATAACAATATGCTGTATTTTTAACATGTAGAGATGTAATAATTATAACAATAATAGCACAAGAAAAGGGAGAAGAGAATGGAGCTGTAAAAGAGTGAACTTTCTGGATTGGAATTAAGTTAGTATAAATCTAAATCAGGTCCTGATAAGTTAAAATGTCTATTTTAAACTATAGAGCAACCACTCGGAAAATAAGTAGAAATATAGAGTTAAAAAAATAATTAAAGGGCTATCCACATGCAGAAGAATAAAGTCAGACCCTTACCTCACACCATAAACAAAGGTCAACTCAAAATGCATCAAACACCCAAATGTTAGAGCTAAAACTATAAATTCTTAGAAGAAAACATAGGTATAAATCTTCACAACATTGGGTTAAACAATAGTATTTTAGACATGACACCAAAAGTACAAGCAACAAAAAAAATTTAATAAACTGGACATAATCAATTAAAAATGTTTATGCTTCAAAGGACACCATCAAGAAAGTGAAAGGACAATCAACAGAATGGGAAATATTTTTGCTAATTCTGTATCTGATAAGGGACTTGTATCTAGAATCTATAAATAAAGCAACTCATAATAAATAAGAAGATAACCCAATTTAAAAATGGGCAAAGAATCTGAATAGACATTTTTCCCAAAGAAGATAGACTAATAACCGATAAGCATGTAAAAAAGATGCTCAACGTCATTAGCCATCAGGGAATGTAAAACCACAATGAAATCTACTTTACCTCCACTAGGCTGGCTAGAATAGAAAAGACAGATAATAACAAACATTAGCCAGGCTGTAGAAAAACCAGAGTCCTCATACACTGATGGTGGGGATGTAAAATGGTGCAGCCCCTTGAGAAACAATCTGTCAGTTTCTGAAACAGTTGAATACAGTTATCACATAACCCAGCAATTTCACTCCCTGGTGTATACCTAAAAGCAACAAAAACACACATCCGCACAAGAACTTATATACAAATATTTGCAGCAGTATAATTCATAACAGCTAAAAAGCAGAAACAACCCAAATTACCATCAAATGATGAATGGATAAACAAAATGTGGTATATTCATGCAATAGAATATCATTTATCAATAAAAAGAAATGAAGTACTGATATATGCTACAACATGGGCAAACCTTGAATATACTAGGCTAAGTGAAAGAAATTAGTCACAAAGGGCTATACATTGTATAATTCCATTTACATGAAATGTTCGAAACAGGCAAATCTATAGAAACAGAAAATACATTGGTGATTGACTAGGGTTTGGGGTGCATTTGGAAATGCTGGCTAAGAATAACATTTCTTTTTAGTGTAATGAAAATATTTGAAAATTGACTGTGGTAATGTATGCACAACTGTGAACATACTACAAGCCGTTGAGTTGTATACTTTAAGTGAATGAATTGTATGGTATTTGAATTATATCTCAATAAAGCTGTTAAAATGCATTTAAGAGAATGAAAGGAATTGAAATCTTACACTAGAAAATACTCACTGGATGCAAACTACCCAGCCGGCTGCCTGCAAATCTTCTTCCTGTTACCTTCACCATGCTTTTGGATTGAATATAACCTTCTAATTCTAGACCACTCGTGTTTCATTTCTGCCTGTCACATCTCTAGAAGCCCCCATCTTCCCCCAGCTCACACTCTCAACAGCTAGCTCCCCTTTCAGGTTTTTATTTAGTCTTGGCTACAGCTCTTTGGCCAAACTGCCCCAGATGGCTACAGCAAAGATTTACAGAGTTGTGGAATGTGAGAAAGAGAAGACGCTTCAGCTCTCCTCTCCTCCCACATCTTCACTCCATGGACGAGGAGACAAGGGCCCCAAAAGGCCACGTGACTTGTCCATGGTTCCAGCACTACTTAGTCCATGCTCACCTCCTCCAGAAACCTTCCTTCAGTAAGGGCCAATGTCTCCTCTTCTTTCTGCCTGGTCTCTGATCATTGCATCACTTAAAGGTATGGAATGCATTGAGCTAAGACATCATTCACATCTAGACTCAGATCTTGCAGCCCAGAGAGGAAAACAATGCCTTTTATGGCCACAGCCGCCCTGTCTCAACTGCTAAGGCTTTTCTTCTCTTCTTACAAGCGATTCAAATTCATCGAGACCAGCTCAGTGCTAGCCAGGAGCACACATGGGTACAAACTCCCTGGTTTCCACCAAGAACATTCCCTCAACTCACCTGACAGAAAACCACTGTTCAGGTTTTCAGAAAAGAGCTATTTGGTTCATATGAAACATAGCATCTTTACGTGTTTCAATGCTCCCAGGAAAGAGAACGGTGTAACACAAGGTATTTACATTTCTTCTGACGGGCTCTCCCACTTCCTGTCCTGCCCAGAGCTCAACTCTGTTTGCCAGGAAGCCACCTGCCAGGCCTTTCTTTCTAAAATGTAGCTGTTACTGACCTGCCTGAAATCCTCCATTAGAATGATGATGGAATTAAATCCAATCTCCATTGCATAGGCTAGAAAGCTCTTCCATGCTGGGTCTTTTTTTTTTTTTTTTATAAATAAATTTTTATTTTAATGGGGTGGCATCAATAAATCAGGATACATATATTCAAAGAAAACATATCCAGGTTATCTTGTCATTTAGTTCTGTTGCATACCCATCACCCAAAGAGAGATAGTCCTCTGTCACCCTCTATCCAGTTTTCTTTGTACCCCTCCCCCTCCCCTTCCCCCTCTCCCTCCTTCCCTCCTCCCCCCCTAACCACCACACTCCTGTCCATGTCTCTTAGTCTCACTTTTATGTCCTACCAATGTATGGAATCCTTCAGTTCTTGTTTTTTTCTGATTTGCTTATTTCACTCCGCATAATGTTATCAAGATTCCATCATTCTGCTGTAAGTGATCTGATGTCATTATTTCTTCTAGCTGAATAGTATACCATGGTGTATATGTGCTCCATCTTCTTTATCCAGTCTTCTATTTTTTTTACAGTGATTAAAAGCCTTTAAGCAAACTCTTGGCCAATACAGCAAGAATCCATAAAAGAGTAGTGTCCTTAACATGTTCACCAAGTCCACGTTGGTCCCATCACCATGCCAAATCCCTGAAAAATGCAACCCAACCACAGTTCAGTCTATTAGGAGCTGTCACAGGGAGCAGGAGTCCAGGAAAAGTCCACATCCAGAAAAAGTCTGCATGGCACTGGAATTGTTGTCACCATTCTATACTTTGCAGCTCATGTCCAAGTCCCAATGACCGCTGCTTCTAGCTGGTAATGATTCAGGTAGACTGGGAAAGCCATTTGCAGCATGCGTGGATATGGAGCTTCTGTTCTCCTCTGCCTGGAGAGATGAGACCAGGTTGCTTTTCCCTGGAGCTCTGCGACTGTCATGCCTGGATCTTTGTTTTATTTCTAGCTTCATTTCTCATCTCCCTTGCTCTCATTTACCCCCCACCTCGATAGGGTTCAGGACACGCTTCCCCAAACTAGGGCAGCTTGAAATAGTGAGTGTGTGAAGCAGGAGGGTAACTGACTTTATTCTCTCCTTGCTCACCTTCGCTGAGTCATGTTATAAACCTGCAGGTGGGAGGGAAGGAGCATCCTTATCTCTGAAGGCAAGGGGGCACGAGGAGAATCCTAACAAGCTTCCCCCAGTTTATCACACTAATCTCCTACTCTCTGACCCATCCTGTTTCGCCATGACTGTCCACTCTTCACCAAAACCGCCATCACAATCTCGGGTCACACTGTTTCTTCGGGTCGTCATTTCCTTACACATGACCCTGGGTTACAGAAAACTCATATTAAATTTATGTGCCTTTCTTCGGTTAATCTGTCTTTCTTGGTTTAATTTTCAGACCTAGTCAGGGACTCTTAAGAGGGTGAAAGGAAACTTTTCCTCCCCTAAAATCCTATATTTGAAACATATCGAAATGCTTGAGATCCCATAAACATCCCAAGCTGCTTTGTGCTTCTGTGCCTTTGACCGTGAATTCCCTCTGCCCGGACTGTTTTCCTCGACCCATTCCCCCATGATCTCTCAAAGCTCTAGCCCTCTGGGAAGTCCTCTTTGACTTTCTTAAGTCCACAGAGCTCTCAGAGTATTTGGTGCACCTCTGTTATATGTATTTACCTCTCTGTGGTATTGCTATTTATATGAGCATCTCGTCTACCTGTCTAGACTATGAGGGTACTCAGGGCAGGGAGGATGTTGTATTCATCTCTATCTCAAACAGTACCTGGTATAGTGTAGGTACTCAATACATGCTTATGGAATAAATAAATGATTAAATGAATTAAAACAGGTTTGTTGGTAAGCACAAAATTGTTTTGAATTTTTGTTTTATAAGAGATTAATTCCATTCTTATTTCAATCATTTAATGGTCGAAATTCTACTTCTTATTCAAATTTAGCTTAAATTCCTTTTCTTTCCTGTCCCTTCCCTTCTCTTCTGTTCCTGATACCCCAACCAAAGTTCAGCTCTTCTCTGGTATTTCCCCCATGAACTTTGTGTTTTCCTTCAACATCTTCACGTCCTATCTAGTGTTTGGTTTACTTGTGTACACATGTCTCTCTACTGGAATGTGGATTTCTAAGGCAAGGGTCCTTGAGCTTATTAATTTCAGGATTCTAAGCACCTGGTACCCAGGAGGTGTCCATAAATGCTGGCTGGCTTGAGCAGTGGTGGTGTAATGGATAGAGCATCGACCTGGGATGCCGAGGTGTTGTGGACCATAAATGGCAAAAAGCCATTTTAGATTCAAGGCTTAGCAAAAGGCTAAGTTCTCCCCCCTCCATCTCCATATTTGGCTATGATGCTGAGTATTTGCACCCACTCTAGTTGCTTCCTTGGGTTGCTGGAAGCAATATACATGCCCTTCCTCTGACTCTTTGTTTGTTTCAGATGTTGGTAGATTTCACTAATGTATCCTGTTTTTGCCTTGGGAAAGTTCCTGTCTTAGCCTTGGATGTGCAACTTTGTATCAGGGTCCTTGATTAGCATATGGCTATATAATAAAGCAAACTGGGGCTATAGGGCACTCGGATACTACCAGGCATTTTGAAGAGTCCTCCTGGTCCCATCGTTTTTGTTTTGATAAGTGTGTTTCCTTAATTCCGCACCGTTATTAGGAGCAGCGCTGGTCCGTGGCACCTAGGTCTCAGGTTCAAAATCCCAAGGTCACCAGCTTGAGTGTAGGCTCACCAGCTTGAGCACAGGGTTGCTAGCTAGATGGATTCACTGACATCATCCCATGGTTGCTGACTTGAAGCCCAAGGTTGCTGGCTTGAAGCCCAAAGGTTGTTGGCTTGAAGCCCAAAGATCACTGGCTTGAAGCCAAAGTCACTGGCTTGAGCTCAAGGTCACTGGTTTGAGCAAGTGGTCACTGGCTCAGCTGGAGCCCTGCCCTCACTCCAGGTGAAGGCCTGTATGAGAAGCAATCGATGAACAACTAAAGTGCTGCAACTACGAGTTGATGCTTCTCATCTCCCTTCCTGTCTCTCTCATTCTCTCTCAAAAAACAAACAAACCTTTTTTGTAATGTTAGTTGAATTTACTTGAATTGTACTGATAGAAAAGGCAGTGGATTCTAGAAGATACAGAAATAGATATTTCTGTCATAAACATCCTCCTCTGGCTGAGAAAAAAAAACATAGCTCACTACAAATGACTGATCTATGATAAGGAAGAAAAGGCATAAATTTAACAAAACAAAAACAAAAACGCTCTCAATTGTTTTCGCCTGAAACAAGGGCAGGTTTCTTTCAAGTGCCTCTAACCAGAGCGGCTCTGGCTAGAAAATTTCTGTGACACTGTGGGTTTGACGGAATGCCTCACTGCTTCTGTACAGCATTCTAGGGCTCCCAGTGAGGCACGCCTCAAATGTGGCTCAACATTCCTGAGAAGGTTGTTTGAACTGTAAGCATCAGAATGTTTACAGACTGGTGTTAGCTCCAGCCCACAAACAATAAAAACAATCCATTTATGGCTTCCTCTTGGAAGGCTACCAAGGTTAAAATGAGAACAGTTAGAGTAAAAAACACTCCATTTCCCTCTTTTTTTTTTTAGGGTGTGATAGGCTAGAAGCTTCCAGCAGAATTTGCTTTATTTTAAAGCATGAGAAATAATCCCTGCTCTGTCTTCAAGACCTTCTTTGCACTTCTAGATCCTTCTCAACGGTTCTACAAACGCACACTCATGCACTTGCCCTTCTCCCTACTCCCTGCCTTCCTTCTGTTTATTCTTCCTCAAGGGAGCCAAGACCAACACTAATTAGCAGTGAATTAAATCCCACCTCTAAGCCACTAGGGAGTTGGTGTGTACCCAGAGTTCCAAGGCATCCTACTCCCTTCCCCCTCAAAGACTCACAGTTAAATATCCAGCCCTGAAGGAAAGTTGTGAGACCTGAATCAATTATGCAATTTATTCCTAAAGTTTACCTTCCCTATAATAAAATATTCTTTCATGCCTCTGGCGCCCATCTTGGCCTACCTGGAGCCCACTTGCTCCTCGTCTTACTCAGCCTTCAAGACCTTACTGTAATAGCACCTCGATGTTTTCTTTTCTCTAGTCACCCAGAGAAGGCTGGGACTCGCAAGGGTGGCAATGCGGGAAGAATTAGGGAAGGTCACCAGAAGCAAAGATGTGTCATTACAGACCAAGGTTAAGATCAACCCATACCCTCCTTTTCCCAGTGACTATGTACAGATGCAAAAGTTGGACAGTGAATAAGGCTAATAGGAAAGAAATTATTCACTTGAAGTACAGTAATGGAGGGGAGTTCTACAGGTACCACGGATCACCAGGAAGACAAGCAAGCTGGACATTCAGATGCTTTATGACCTCATCTCAGTTTTCCTCTGCAATCTTACTTCTTAACACATCCCTAAACCACACCAACCAGAGGCTGCAAGCAGATTGGCCGTGTCATGGTTTCCCTTGATGACCCAAGCACATGTGTGGATTTGTAGGACTACAAAGACGGGGTCCCTCAGGGTTAATCTCCCATGTTATGTTTGAGAAACAGATCCAGGGAGGTCAAGAGACTTGCTAGTTAGTGGCAGGAACAAGATTAGAACCAAATATCTTTATCTCTTTACACCATGTCAGCCTACCAAGCAGCCCAACAGAATGAATGAGTCTCTAAAATGAATTGTTGGGATTTAAAAACCAAGCTAGGAAAAAAAAAACAAAAAAAAAACACATATATATATATATATATATATATATATATATATATAATCAAACAGCTAAGTAAATATTTTTATTTGATATCAACTCAAAATAAAATTTAGAAAATATCAATATTTTCTCTCGATCATAGAGGACTTTATTACTAAAACAGCTCAAAGTCACACCTCCCTACGTGCTCCACAAGAGAATAATTTAGAAAACCATTGTTCACTGCACATGCAAAATTATTGCGATAAGTTGTTTGTGATGGCAAAAAATAGGTATAGAATTGGCTTAATAAATGTCAATGCCGTCTTATTTTGTGCCATGATTGCTTAGCATGCTCATAGGCCGAATCATCTCTTAGCACTGGACCCCACATACAAAGTGGTCACCTCGCAAACAAAGGCAGCATTGAAACTTGCTTGTTGTTAGTCTTTCAAAGAAAAGTCCCTGGCACATACACTATGTACTTTTTCATCTTTCAAACTGTGCCCAGTCCATTTATCTTTCATGCCTGGTGTTCCATCTCCCCCCAAACCAGCTCACCCAACTCATTTGTCATTTCCCGCTCATTTCTCCCTCCTGCAAGCCCAGCTGGTCCACAGCCTGGGCCCCACAAGCCCTCACCACGCCCAAGCGTAGCTGGTTACTTATCTTATGGCTGCGTTCTTGCTTCCTCATTGATAACTATCTACTGAGAGCTTCCAATAAACAGCACCTGCTCAACAAGTAGGTTGAACACAGAGAATCTGTCATTCAAACCACAACCCTTTCCAGAGGAGAAGGGGGCACTATTGACAATAACACGGGGACATCAGGTGTAAGGCAGGACTGTCCCTGACAAGGGGACATACAGGTACCCTGTCACTAAGTGCCGGTGTGGCAGACACTGCAGGGTGGCCCACTCAACCTGTTTACTAACTCTCTTTTTCCTTCTTGCTACCTCCTATTAGAGAGGCTGGGAATTACAGCCTCTCTTTCTCCACCAGAGTTAGCGCTGGCTTGGAGACATGTTCTGGGCAATGAGAACTTAGGGAGGGGCTTCTAATGAACTTGGGCTTCCTGATAAAACGGGACATTTAAAGTTAGCATGGCTCCTTTCCCTTTCTTCCCGTGTGGAAGTCGTCTGGAGCTGTCTGGCCACCTAAAGGCCATGACCTGGTAACTATGGCAGCAAAAGGAAAGATGACAGAGCAGAAAAATAGGAATACACTCATGTTTTCTTTTTATAGCAGTTAAAACGAAGTTATTAATCACCTATTACAGCGATTTTCAACTTTTTCACGCCATGGCACTCATAAACTAATTACTAAAATTCTGCAGTACACCAAAAAATATACAGTATTCTATTTTCTGCAGATCTGACAAAATAAATAAATATGTGTAATTTTGATTCATTGGCACCGAACAACTATTGTTGTGTTGTCTGGTGTCATTTTATTTTATTTTATTTGACAATCTATGAAAAAAAAGGTCAGTGCCCCTGACTAAATCATCAGGTATTGCATGTTTTAAAAATTCTTGCAGTACACCAATTGAAAATTGCTGGCCTGTTACTATGTATGAATTATGTTCCCCCCAAATTCATATGTTGAAGACTTAATGCTCAATATGATGGAATTTGGAGATGGGGCCTATGGGGGGGGGTAATTAGGTTTAGATTAGCTTAGTTCATGAAGGTGGGGTCTTCATATTGAGATTAGTGTCCTTGTAAAAAGAGACCAGAAAGCTGGCATTTTCTCTCTCTCTCTCTCTCTCTCTGTCATGTGAGGATACAGAAAAAAGGTGTCCATCTATAAGTCAGAAAGAGAGCTCTCACCAGAAACAATCATGCTGGCTGGCACCCTGAGCTCAGACATCCAGCCTCCAGACCTGTGAGAAAATTAATTTCTGTTGTTTATGCCTCCTGGTCTAGGTATTACATTATGGCAGACTGCACTGATGAGTACACCTATTTAGACTTCTTCTTCTGCAAGAAAATACACTTCTGGTAGCTAAGTAGAAAGGTTCTTTTATTATTTGCAGCCAAAAGCATTCTTAACTTAGAATAGCTACCATCGTTTGGGTCCAGTTACTTTATATATATGATCTTTCATCCTTCCAACAGCTCTGAAAGGTCCCTGCAATTACCCTCATTTTTCAGACGAAGAAACGAAACTTCAGGAGGACGTGGTCATCTGTTCACAGTCATACAGGCAGTAAATAGCAGTTTGATGCCCAGTCCAGGCCTGTCTGACTGAGAAGGCTGTGCGGCCCACACACAGAGGCTGCTGCTTCGCCAGCCCCGTGGGCAGCAGCTGTGAATGCACAGCCGTCTCTGCTGAACGATGCTTCAGGAAAGAGAAGCAGGGAAAAGAAATCATTCTCCCCTGCTGTCTGCTCTTTCCTGCCCTAAGCAATGTGAGGGCACCACCCACTCACTCCACTATAGAATATTCCTCCAACACAAGGTGAGATGCCCAGTTCAGCCAACATTAATTTTGAGTGCCTGCCTGCTTTATGCCATCGGTAGGAGGCCCTCCCCAGGAGCCCTGTAAATACGACTAAACCAGCAGCTAGCGGGGCAAAGTAAATACATAAACGCCTTGTTGAAATACACCTCTCTCTGCACAGGAAGGTGGGCACCCAGAGAGCACGGGGGCGGGACGGAGTCAGGACATTCAGGGAAGGCTTCCTGGGAGAGGGGACCCAAAGGAATTTGCCTGTGTGACTGCACAAGTACTAAGTTAAGAAAGTGTGGGTCAGGAAACAGAAAGCGAAATGGATTTTTAAAATTGTACCCCTGAATTTGAGGCCACATGAAGGACAGGGAAATGCAGCGCCATCGCTTGCTCAGGAGGAGCGCGCATGGTGCTGTGGTGTGTCCAGGGAGCACTTGTCTAAATTTGAAGTCCAGAAAAGTTTAAAAGGCTTTAAACATCTTCAGGATTAAATGTGATCAGAGTGTATTTTCTTAGCCAAGAGTGGAACTAATATCCTATTTTTGAATCTTTGTCTCTGTTGTGATGGGCAGCTTTCACCAAATAATCTGGCATTGAATAAAAAGGTTTAATTCACCAGTTTGCAATGTTCACTGAATATTCTAGCAATGAAACAAGCCATTTCAAGCCAAGAGTTTATTTACTTAGCATGGCAGTATAGTAACCTTTAAGAGTGTTGCATCCTAGCCTAACCTGTGGTGGTGCAGTGGACAAGGCATCAAACTGGTAATGCTGATGTTGCCAGTTCAAAGCCCTGGGCTTGCCTGGAGGGGGCACATGCAATAAGCAACCAAGAAACAGTTAAAGTGAAGCAACTATGAGTTTATACTTCTCGCTCCCCCACCCTCTGTAAATCAATAAAAAATATTTTTTTAAATGTTGCATCACGGCCCTGGCCGGTTGGCTCACTGGTGGAGCGTCGGCCTGGCATGCAGAAGTCCCAGGTTCGATTCCCGGCCAGGGCACACAGGAGAGACGCCCATCTGCTTCTCCACCCCTCCCCCTCTCCTTCCTCTCTGTCTCTCTCTTCCCCTCCCACAGCCCAGCCGCAGCCGAGGCTCCATTGGAGCAGGGATGGCCCGGGGGCTGGGGATGGCTCCTTGGCCTCTGCCCCAGGCGCTAGAGTGGCTCTGGTCGCAGCAGAGCGACGCCCCCCCCCCCCCCCGAGGGGCAGATCATCGCCCCCTGGTGGGCAGAGCGTCGCCCCCTGGTGGGCGTGCGGGGTGGATCCTGGTCGGGCGCATGCAGGAGTCTGGCTGTCTCTCCCCGTTTCTAGCTTCGGAAAAATACCAAAAAAAAAAAAAAAAAAAAATGTTGCATCACGTTTTCTGTAAATATGAACAAAGGCAATTGTTTTAGAGCTTTGGTAAATCTTGTTTTACTTTCCTGGACAGACAGTAGTCACCAGACCACACAAAATGGTTCTCAACGTGGATGTGATGTGCTATACAAAGACAGTGACTCCTGAGGAAGTCTGAGTTTTGGCAAGATGAAGTACTCCTCGCCTAGATCACCTTCTAAATCTCTCCATCCAAAGCCGGCCACCCAGCCCACAACATCTCTGCCTCCCAATAGCATCTCTGCTTCCCTGAGAGATTCTGAATTCTCCAGCGCATGCAATGTGATGGAACACAAACCCACTAACACAAATTTGTCTCAGCGTTACACGCAGTTCCTTCAAGAGGCATGATTTTTTCACTGGGGCTGCTCAAGGCTTAATTTTCAAACTCCCAAAACGCTGCTAAATGGCTGTTTCTGGCCACACATGTCCTGCATAAATGAAGCAGGCTGGTGACTGTCATGTATTGTGGAAGAGCCCAAACAGGTCAGATCTCCCAAGAGGAGATTGTGGCGATCACAGAATGCCAACAAAGGGCAGCAACCAAGTTGTTCAGAGCTAAAAGTCCTGAGTTGATGCAGTCAACAATAATCGATATGTGACAAGGAAAAATAACCAATAAAAGTGTGTCTACATTGTTAATTTACCAGAAGTGCAGAACTCAAGTTTCTAGGGCCCACCAGGTAGATGAACATAATCTATACAAAATTAACCCATCTTAGTGAAATTTCATAAAACAATGAAAGAATCCTCCGAGGCTCCAGAGAGAAAAAGTAGGTTTCATGCCAAGAAACAAGAATTGGAATGACACTGAACTTTCAGCAACGCCAGAAGCTATAAAAGATGAACCGATGACTTTGGACATTTGCAGGAATTAATTCCTCTACTTAGCCAACCATCAATTAAATGTGAGAGTAAAATAAAGGCATTTTCAGACATGTAAGTTCTCAAATGTTACTTCCCATAACCCTTTCTTAAGAAGCTACCAAAGTGGATGCTCCCTAAAAAGAAGGTGTAAACCAAGAAAGGAAAACTAGAACACAACAAACTGACAAACCGGAATCAGCACAGCAGGGAAGTGAAGGGAAGTCTTAGAATGCCAGTGCGTGTCAGGGCTAGAACTGAACTGGGGAAGGAAGAGGAACCCAGGGGTCGCGAGGGGTCCAGCCAGGGGAACCAAGGCTGATTTTGGAGGGGTTGGGTGGGGTAGAGAAACAACTAGCAATTCTCTGAAAATACCAAGGAGTGGTATTTTACAGAGTCATTAGTATTTGGGAAGAAACAGCAATAGGATTCTGAAAATTGAACAAATGAAAAAAATAATTATTTTCTCCAAAAAACTGGTGCAGAAAAAGCAATGCAATTATAGTTACAGTCATGATGCAAACTCAGTGTTGAAGTCATTAAAATTGTGATATTGCATGTGGACGGAATTTTCCAGTGAGATGTGTGCGAACTCTCGTCCTCATCATTCTAGCACAATCAGTAGCCCCCCAACTCTGCTTCTCTGCACCCCTGTACTGAAATGACAGCTGTTAATCTGTAAGAACAATTTCCTCCTTCTTCCAAAAGTCATGTTTGACCAACCATTTCTGAAACTAGCCAAATTTTGGCTGCTCTGGCTAAGTCCTAAGAAACATTTAGCCCGAGCCAGATAGTCCTAGGAGCTTTCCTATGCCTGGCATCTTCAAATAAAGGGCTGTGCTAATAACGCTCTGATTTCCTCCCACAGACTGTGTTGCAAAAATAAAGGGAGGGAAGTGGGAGGAGATGGAGTAAGAGAGCTGTGCCCTCACCTAAAATAAGGAAAAGTACATAGATTCTGTCTAAAATTGAATCAAGAACTGGCTGGCCATCTAAACAAATTATTTGGAAATAGGGAGGTAAGTACTCCAACAGCTAAAAAACAGAGTGATTGTATCCCAGGAAGGAACTATTGTTTTGTTAAAATATTTTTAGGTGCTGTAATTCATAAAATTAGATGAAGGCATTATTTTGATATTTAAGAAACTTTTAAAAAGTAAACATTTTCAATTTAAAGCAAAAAAAAATTTACATAATCAAGTGTGTCTATAAATTATCCCAACTAAATGGTCCCAACAAATAGAGCTGGAGAAAGCTTTCTTGGTGGCTTTCAGGATTGGAAAGAGGAAGGTCTAGTGAGCAGCTAGTTCGGCAAAGATGGGGAAGCAGTTAGTTGGAGTGCATTCCAGACCTCCCAGACACACTGTAGGTCAGAATAGTTTGCTAAATAGGGTATTGGGGCTTCCTAGAAAAGCATCAAGTTCTCTGTTGTTCATGGAAGATAAAGAAAAGAGTTCTTTTTAGCTTCCTGCTCTCCAACTTAACTTCCTTCCTTCCTTCCTTCCTTCCTTCCTTCCTTCCTTCCTTCCTTCCTTCCTTCCTTCCTTCCTTCCTTCCTTCCTTCCTTCCTTCCTTCCTTCCTTCCTTCCTTCCTTCCTTCCTTCCTTCCTTCCTTCCTTCCTTCCTTCCTTCCTTCCTTCCTTCCTTCCTTCCTTCCTTCCTTCCTTCCTTCCTTCCTTCCTTCCCTCCTTCCCTCCCTCCCTCCCTCCCTCCCTCCCTCCCTCCCCTCCCTCCCTCCCTCCCTCCCTCCCTCCCTCCCTTCTTCCCTCCCTTCTTTCCTCCCTCCCTCCCTCCCTTCCTTTCTTCTTTCTTTCTCTCTCTTTCTCTCTCTCTTCTGTGCAACTCTCTTTAGACTGGACTTTTTCTCTTTTACTCACTTTCCCCTAATCTGTGAGTTTTCTCCTCACTTAATACTCTTTTTCCACTTGGCTTTATTTTTCTCTGTAATCATAAATCCTTCCTGTCATACCCACCCTCTCTCTCTTCTCATTTCCATGCTAATTCTTGGCCAAAGTGCGTGTATTTTTTATCCTTAATTTTCCAAGTAGTTAGCTGAAATGATCTGTCTTTTGAATGAGACTCGCCCATCTGTAAAATTGGTTAATATTACATGGAATGCTTAAAATAATGGCTGAGCTATCTTTGAAGTTCTTGAAAAAAAAATAATTTTAAGAGCTGTGATCTGCTTAATTCAAATTGTAGACTATTATCTTCATAAATTATTTGAATATTCATTCTTTTCTTGAAATTTATAACTTCAATTCTAGAGAACTTTTTCTAGCATGACAAAAGGAAATGACAACAATAGAATGAGAGTCATTTTATGAAGTTCTTCCTTTCAGAAATAAAAAAAATTAGTGAATTAAGGCTCCTACTTCCTAGGGAAATACTGTCATGAGACTCAAAGAATATAGTTGGATTTTTTAATGTTTTAATTTTCTCAAAATAAAATGATATATTTGACTGAAAATGCTAATCTACTAAGACAAAATCTTTTCTTCTTTTAAAACTGTAAGTCTAGGGGTATTCAAATTTTCCGATCATATGTTATCAATGAATAATATTGATTTATAGGATTCATTGCTCAGGAATTAAGGATGTGTAAAGAATTATGGTTCTTGGCCTGACCTGTGGTGGCGCAGTGGGATAAAGCGTCAACCTGGAACACTGAGGTCGCCGGTTCGAAACCTTGGGCTTGCCTGGTCAAGGCACATATGGGAGTTGATGCTTCCTGCTCCTCCCCCTTCTCTCTCTCTCTCTCACTCCTCTCTCTCTAAAAAAAATCAATAAATAAAATATTGAAAAAAAAAGAATTATGGTTCTTTAAAAACACCAACATTTGCTAATTAACGTATTTGAATGGTTTTGTTAACCAATGTCACCCCAATAAATTCAATAAAAAATAAAAGTAAATTAAAGTATTTGAATGGTATCAGTGCTTCTCCCAAATTAATCCATTTTAACCGAAAACCTCAGGGTAAACCAAGAGCACTGAGGGCTCTATGGCCTATGTGGGGAATGCAGGTTTCACACAAACCTGCCTTTATTTTAAATGTAGGCTAGTTATTAGAAAAAAAGCACATACCAAACTAAACATCCAGCCCACATTTCTTCCTAACGCAGAAGGAGGTCTTTCTGAAGGTTTTTCCAGGCTTACCACTTACCAGCGGTCAGGCCAAAAATAAACCCGTGCGGGCTTAGCGGGGCAAATTCAACAGCACACGAAACACTAGTCCATAGAGAGGTGGCCTTAGCCTTCTCCCTATTAGCCTCTCTTTGGGACCCCACCCACTCACCCCCATCTCCTAATTAGAAAGCTAATTAGAATTCCAAGTTTACATGCTAAATAG
Source organism: Saccopteryx leptura (assembly GCF_036850995.1). Lineage (NCBI taxonomy): Eukaryota > Metazoa > Chordata > Mammalia > Chiroptera > Emballonuridae > Saccopteryx > Saccopteryx leptura. The sequence goes on from NC_089503.1 coordinate 156,198,744, forward strand.
GGAGGGAGGTGAGGTGGCAGGCCAGGATTCCTTAAATTCGAGCACTCTTCTCCCTGGTTAGTGCAGGGAGCCCGGGAGAGAGCCGTCCGGGACTAGTTGGCGGAGGGCAGTGTTTACTTTCAGTTGCCTGAGAGGAAAGATCTGTTTTACAAATTGCACATTCTGAAAAAATAAAATTAAGAACAACAGCAACATGCCTTTGGCTTTTAGCACTTTAAGGAAAAGAAACAAGAAACAAGTATCTTATAAGCTCAATCATTAGTACCATGGTAACCTAAGGGGACACAAGGAGAGCTCCTCCAGAACAGTTCCTGGTTCCTGCCAGGCTGCGTCTCAACAGTGCAGGGCGACTTCTTCAGTTACCATGGCAACCAAAATTAGAAGTGGTTTTCCAACACTAACAGAAACCATCTTTTTTGAAGCGCTTCTGTGAATCATATTGAATACTTATGATACAAGCTTGAATGATACATATTTTCTTTAAAAAACAAAAGCACAAAACCCACCATAATGCCATAAACACACGCTTGTTTTAGATTCCTCTTTGAAATCCTGACTAGGCTTTTCGGTCCGGATTTGTTTGTTTCCCTTTCGGATCCCCGCGGGCTCCCGTGCGAACGCGATTTGTTTAATTTCCAAACTTGTCTGAACTGCTCGGGTGAGAGTTAAGAGTGTGGTTCGTTCGCTCTGGTTTTGTCACGGGGTGAGGCTTAGGGTTGGGGCGGGGCAGGTCTTGTCTCCTAAACTCAGGAGGACGAAGTAGGGTGCGGAGCTGGAGGGGGAGGGAGAGGGGGAGGGGAAGGAGGAGCGGAGAGGAGGGGTGGGGAGGAGGGGGAATGGGGTGGGAGGAGGTAGAGGAGGGAGAGGACCCGGGAGAAAAAGTGCAGATGGCTCTGAGTCTTCGCTGCCCCTCTGAGGGCTCAGAGCACTATCCTTTGCTGTCTTGAGCTCTCCATCTGCCCAGATGCTGTGACAGGCACACAAAGGCTGGTCAGAAGTGGCATTCTAAAGCCCCCATTGCGACCCTTTGCCCTCTCTGGGTCGTCACCGCCGCCTTGGGCGTCCGGGAAGAGAAGACGAGGCTCTTCTTTCCTTGCACTGTCTTTCCAAAAAAGCACCTTTCCTTAGGGGGAGTCGTGGCGTGGGGAGAGGTGGCACGTTTCATCCCCTGGCCACTGCCCTTCGTTGTCGGTCCCGTCCCCCACCAGCACGGCTCAGGCAGGTGCCCAGCCCCGGTGACACACGGCAGCCCGGGGGCCCGCGCTCCAGGTGTGCTCGCGCAGGGCGCCAGAGGCCCTCCTGGGCTCACGTGCGGCGCGCACAGACCAGGGCTCAGGGACACACGCACACATCCCCGCACACGCCACACAGGCCCGGACCACGCGCGCGGGCGCTCTGTCGCCTCCCGCCCCAACGCCCTGTCCCCTGATGGGCCTGGGTGGGGACGCTCCCAGGCAGTGCCTCCCGACTCCCACTCAGCCCTCTTCCCACCTGGATTGCTCTCTCTTTGCTCCTGGGAGCGCGGGGAGGTGGGGGGACAGGCGACCCTCCTAGCCCCATCTACGGGCGGGGTGCGGGTGCTGGCTGCGAGCCCCACGGCCCTCCCTTACCTTCTGGCGAACCCGACTCCGATCGGCAGCGCGGCTGGCGCTGGGGCGGCCACGGGCGCGAGCGGTGCGGAGGTGTCGTGGCACCGGGAGCCCCCGGGGCTCCCCAAGCTGTAGGGGCGGCCGACCAGAGCGACAGTGGCCGCGGCAAACCCCGCCCGCCCGCCCGCGGGGCCAGGGCTTGGCCGCGCGCGGACCCAGGAGCCCCGTAGCGTTTCCCGAAGGACCAATCGGGAGCGGGGGGCTGGCCCGGGGGAGGGGGGCTCGGTTGGACCTAGAGACACGGGCCCAGACCTAGGAGGCTGGTTTCTATGGCAGCCTGGAGGGAGGGGCGGTAGGGAGGAGGACAAGCGGCGGCGGGACACCTATCACAGACAGGCAAAGGGGGGGGGGGCGTGCCGCCGGGAGGACCCCTCCTAGAGCGTAGATGGGAAGCCGCGACACAGCAGAAAGGGATGGACGCAGTCCCGTGGACTCATGCCTGGTACTGAGCTGCTCCAGCCTCTTGACCAAAGGTTTCCCTGTCCTCGGGAGTCTGCCACCCGGTAACTCTCCGGACAGAACAGGGGTTTCCAGCAAACAGTGACCGCTCCTTCGGGTGAGTCTGGCGGGGCCCATGCCACCCTCTGAGTAGGTTCCTCGCCTACATTAGGTCGCTCCTTTGGCATCACTTGGGCAATGTGCCCCTGATCCCCTGTTTGCTCCCCAGCTACGGCCCTCAGCCCTGGGCTAATGAACGGCGGCGAGGGTCAAATACTTTTCCGATTTACACCAAGGAAGCCAACTCATTCACTTGACTGTGGAGCCGGGAATGCAACTGGGAATGCAACTCATAGACTACTAAAGCAGAGAAGTTATGAGTGAAGTTCAAGTCCTTTGTTTACAGAGGAGGAAATGGAGGTCAGAGAAGTCAGGCAACTTAGGAAGGGTCACACAGCTGGTTAGTGGCAAAGCCAAGGCAAGGTGGGGAGTTCTCTTCCCACCTCCTCATGCCCCTGGAGTCTGTATTCATAATCGCCAGGGCAATATTTACAAAAGCAAAAGTGCTGAGACGAAAAATAACTGAATTTTTAAATCCTTTTATGGTAGAAATTAGGGAACCCAGAAATTCCTCTTTTTTTTTCCGTTTGCCAGGCATTGTTATAAGAATTTCCACAAAGATGATTAAATCCTCAAAATAACAAATTAGGTGCTCCAATCCATCCCCCTGTTGACAGATGAGGAAACTGAGGCCCAGCAAGGTTGTTTGACTTGCCCGAGGTCACACAGCAGTCCAGTCCTGGCCGTGGGATTCAAACCCACTTGGTCTGACTCTGGAGTCGGTTTTCTCCTTCTTCACTACCCTGCGCTGCTTCTCTGAATGGTGATGGAAGGGGCCAGGACAGGAAAAGCCGGAAACAAAACCTTGGACAGCTCCAGGGACTGGCCGATGAGAATGGCAAGAAGCCAAGATGGAGTGATTCCTTCCTTGGTTTAGTAAAGAATTGTCAGCGTGGGTAGGACAAGGGATCTCTCAGAAAGGTTTGTCTTTAAAGGGGTGTCCTCTCCTCAAAAGGCAAGAGGATTTTTATAAAGAGAGTAATCTTTAACATAGCACACACCTTCAGTCTATTCTCTTTTAAAGCAACAAGATACAGGATAAAACTTGACATTTTTTAAACAATAGAATATTTATAGTAATTGAATTCTATAACATGACAACATGCAGGCTAGGATGTCATCAAAAGAAACAGCCTAGAAACAGAAAGCCCCTAACACTCTGCTTGACATAGGCTGGCCCATCATAACTCCACAGGGCAGAGCAGATGCTCGAGTCCAGGGGCTCAGGGCTCCTGGAGACTATTATAGGAGAGGAAAACTTAAAATTCAGCATCTGAGACAACTTCTAAAGTCCACTGGCCAGATTCTATTCTAGGATCCCCGGCACCCCGGACCGCCATTGCTGTTGGAGCCATGCTTCTCGGACCTGCTAAATTTCACACCAGAGCCTTCCCTCCCTCGGGAGTCCTGGGACCCACAGCCACAGAGGACCGACTTCCCTTCAATGCCCTACACTTGAAAAAAGTGTTGCTTTTCTCCTACAAGGGGCCATTGAACAATACATTGATTACGATGTAATAGAATGCAGAGGTTAAAAATTTTTTGTTTTGAATAGTATGGGAAAATATTTTCAATATATTAAAGCAAAACGTTTTTTGTTAGCTGGTAAGAATCACAGGTTAGATTTAAGTGATCGTAATCCTTTCCAGTGTTTTTTTTGTTTTTTTTTTTATTTTATTTATTTATTTATTTATTTATTTTTGCATTGTTCTGAAGCTGGAAACAGGGAGAGACAGTCAGACAGACTCCCGCATGCGCCCAACCGGGATCCACCCGGCACGCCCACCATGGGGAGATGCTCTGCCCATCCTGTGCGTCGCCATGTTGCGACCAGAGCCACTCTAGCGCCTGAGGCAGAGGCCACAGAGCCATCCCCAGCGCCCGGGCCATCTTTGCTCCGATGGAGCCTTGGCTGCGGGAGGGGAAGAGAGAGACAGAGAGGAAGGCGCGGCGGAGGGGTGGAGAAGCAAATGGGCGCTTCTCCTGTGTGCCCTGGCCGGGAATCGAACCGGGTCCTCCGCACGCTAGGCCGACGCTCTACCGCTGAGCCAACCCGCCAGGGCTCCAGTGTTTTTTTTTTAGAAAAACTTTAATGCCAGAAAAAGATTATTTTTTCTCCAAAAGAATGAATGAAACTGTCAGATCTATAAAGATAAGGTAGGTAGTTTCATAGTTTTTAGGAAGCTCATTAAAATTTGGTTGTCTAGCCTGACCAGGCAGTGGCGCAGTGGATAGAGCGTCGGACTGGGATGTGGAGGACCCAGGTTCGAGACCCTGAGGTCGCCAGCTTGAGCGCAGGCTCATCTGGTTTGAGCAAAGCTCACCAGCTTGGACCCAAGGTCGCTGGCTCGAGCAAGGGGTTACTCGGTCTGCTGTAGCCCCACGGTCAAGGCACATATCAGAAAGCAATCAATGAACTAAGGTGTCACAACGAAAAACTAATGATTGATGCTTCTCATCTCTGTTCCTCTCTGTCCCTATCTATCCCTCTCTCTGACTCTCTCTCCGTCTCTGTAGAAAAAAAATTTTTGGTTGTCTAAACCTGGCTCCCTTGAGCTGGCAGCAAAGAAGTCTAATACATTTCTTAGATTCTAATGCAGGAGGTACTTGTTCCGTGCCTTGAGAAACATGGACAGTGACTAAGAGTTTAGAGCAGGGGTCGGGAAACTTTTTGGCTGAGAGAGCCATGAACGCCACATATTTTAAAATGTAATTCCGTGAGAGACATACAACGACCCGTGTACCTTACGCATTATCCAATAAAAATCTGGTGTTGTCCCGGAGGACAGCTGTGATTGACTCCAGCCACCCGCAACCATGAACATGAGCGGTAGGAAATGGATTGTAATACATGAGAATGTTTTATATTTTTAACGTTATTTTTTTTTATTAAAGATTTCTCTGCGAGCCAGATGCAGTCATTGAAAGAGCCACACCTGGCTCGCGAGCCATAGGTTCCCAACCCCTGGTTTAGAGTCCTACACTACCCACTGACTCCTAGCTGTGCAACTTACTAGCTGTGTGACACCCTTTGGTTTCAAGAATCTTCTAACCGCAGCTTCCTCATCCATAATCTGGATGTTGTTGTGAGAATTGAGATAAAGTTTCTGGCAAATAAAAACTAGATTTTCTTAACTTGGAGTCCATGGCCTTGGGGTGGTTGGCAGGAGGATCACTTGCTGAAAATGTATTTTAAGTGTATTCCTTTCATTGTAATCTCTAGGTGATGAGGCTCAAAGGAGGTCAGAACCTCCTTTAATAAGAGCTTAATAAGTGGTAGCTATTAATACAATTACTGCAAATTCTGAGGGACCCTTGCATATCTGATGCTGTTCTGAGCCGTATAGACACATTCTACTCACATTTTCTGGTTATTAAGTCACCTGAATGTGAACTTGGGCTATTTGTGAGGTTGTCCTACCCCCACTTTCTTTCCGTCCTCCCTCTGGTGGGGATATTTGACAAATCTTGGGAGAGAAGGCAGAGCAAAGACTGCATAGTGCTGTAGAGTTAAATCTGCAACTCAAAAAGACATCCTCCGTGCCAGGAAAATGGGTCCTCTTGACCCTATTCAGGATCTGTGTCTACTTCATGTCATTTCTCAAGTTTTCCAGAGTTTTATCTTGGTTTAACCTTCTTTGACATTCTGGGTATTTCCTTCAGATCTGTCTTCTAGTTCACTGTTTCTTTCTGGTGCTGTAATTAGCTGGTCCGCCTGCACACTGACTTTATTAACCTCGGCAATGCAAATATCATGAACAAACCAAGAGGTGAAAGTATGAGACGGCCAGCTCATACTATTTCACAGCAGGGGTCAACTGTTAGTGTAAAATTGAATCAATTGCAACAATTAGTATTTATTAAATTTTTAAAAATTTTATAGGGAGTTTTAAAAATTCACTTTAGCCTGACCAGGCGGTGGTGCAGTGGATAGAGCGTCAGACCGGGATGCGGAAGACCCAGGTTCGAGACCCCAAGGTCGCCAGCTTGAGCACGGGCTCATCTGGCTTGAGGAAAAAGATCACCAGCTTGGACTCAAGGTCGCTGGCTCCAGCAAGGGGTCACTCGGTCTGCTGAAGGCCCGCAGTCAAGGCACATATGAGAAAGCAATCAATGAACAACTAAGGTGTAGCAACGAAAAACTGATGATTGATGCTTCTCATTTCTCTCCATTCCTGTCTGTCCCTGTCTATCCCTCTCTCTGACTCTGTCTCTGAAAAAAAAAAAAAAATTCACTTTAGATTTTCCTGCCTCATCATTTAGTCATGAATGTTCAATACTAAACTTTCTTTCTAAGGGTGAACTACAATAGAGAAAATAATTGTGATCTTGAGGAATTTTTATTATAAAAGTAATTTTAATTATAAAATGAGTTTCTGAGATTCTCACTAGAGCAGCAACTATACTGCAAACCTTTCTTGACTACGTACCCATGTGTAGCAACTAGTGTAATATTTTCTTATAACTGGCACTTGTCCATTTATAATTGGATGATGAAGGACAGCTGAGGGCTGTGGGCTGCTTGATACTTTTAAAGCAAAATTGTCTCTATGGAAAGTTAGAAAGATCAAATTTGAATCATTACCTTTGTTTAGTTTTACTCTTTAGTCTTTAAATAAGCACCATTTCAATTGGAGTAGGGTTCTGAGCCCATTATTCCCTCCGCAGTATTTCTTAGCTCTAACGGGTAACTATTATTTCACAGGACATAGCTCCTGTTCTAATCTAGGTAAGTCGACCAGGATCCCCAAAGCAGTTAATGGTCACCTATTCTCTTCAGTGAATCCTTGCATTAACATGTACTTCTTAGCAGATACTAGCTAATATTTTGTGTCTAAAGTATATGAGTTACCCAAATGAAGCAAAAGTATCCCGTCAATCATTTGAACTTTCTGGTTAGAGTAGCACCTGGCCACACTATAAAATAGAAGAGACCGTCAAAAAAGTTCATGTCACTGGCTAGTTATCTGTGCCTCCTAGAAGTGCCCTATGTCCATTTTTTCCAAGAAGGATTTGAGCACTATCATGGAACTTGTTAGTGATCCAATTTCTCCCACTCTGACCCAGACCAGCTGAGCCAAGCAACGTGTATTTGAACAGTCCTGGTGTAATGCACACTAAAGCACTAAAGTTGGAGAACCACTGCGTAGACGGTTTAGTCTCAGGGCAATGAGACAGTAAAGAGACATCAAGACACAATTTGCTGCCTGTACCTTTTCAGCACATATCCCATTCCCTTCATCCCTGACCCCATCAAGGGCTGATGCCAATTCCCAAACGGAAGTGGGTGTTTTAGCCCAGTGGTCCCCAACCTTTTTTGGGCCACAGACCGGTTTTTTTTGTTGTTGTTTTTTTCTCCATTTTTCTGAAGCTGGAAACAGGGAGAGACAGTCAGACAGACTCCCGCATGCGCCCGACCGGGATCCACCCGGCACGCCCACCATGGGGAGACGCTCTGCCCACCAGGGGGCGATGCTCTGCCCATCCTGTGCGTCGCCATGTTGCGACCAGAGCCACTCTAGCGCCTGAGGCAGAGGCCACAGAGCCATCCCCAGCGCCCGGGCCATCTTTGCTCCGATGGAGCCTTGGCTGCGGGAGGGGAAGAGAGAGACAGAGAGGAAGGCGCGGCAGAGGGGTGGAGAAGCAAATGGGCGCTTCTCCTGTGTGCCCTGGCCAGGAATCGAATCCGGGTTCTCCGCACGCTAGGCCGACGCTCTACCGCTGAGCCAACCGGCCAGGGCTACAGACCGGTTTAATGTCAGAAAATATTTTCACGGACCGGCCTTTAGGGTGGGACAGATAAATGTATCATGTGACCGAGACAAGCATCAAGAGTGAGTCTTAGACAGATGTAAGAGAGAATCTGGTCATTTAAAAAAAAATAAAACATCGTTCAGACTTAAATATAAATGAAACAAATAATATAAGTTATTTATTATTTCTCTGCAGACCGGTACCAAATGGCCCATGGACCAGTACCGATCCATGGCCTGGGGGTTGGGGACCACTAAAGTTTAGCCTATGCTGCTCTTGTGTAAGCCACTGTTGTGGACTACAGAGGTCTCACATAGCAGTGACAGCCTTTCAGTGATGAAGAGTGTAGTCTGCAGAGTCCAGTGCCCTGGTTTCTAATGCTGGCTCCACGCTTCACTGTTTCTCATCACTTCCTCTCGTAGGTTCCTCCATTTTTATCTACCTCACATGGCACTGAGGTGATTAACTGTAAAGGGCTTGACATCATAAATGATGCTATTACATTACAATGAAATTTCATGTCCATCTGATGCTGTAAGAAGATTATGGTCTATAGTCATTGGGTCTGTAATCTTCATACATCAATATGGTTAACCCTTTTGCAGACTGGCACCAGTTCAGACTGGTGGCTGAAAACCATTGTCTGAAAGACCTACATGGACCCTTCTAATCCTGAAATCTTCTAAGTTGAATGCAGTGGGAGCATTTATATCACAAAAATATTCCCACTTCAATAGTTTTAGGCAGCCTTTTAAAACTAGTGAGACTATAATAAGAGCCTTCTGGTTTTATACATTAAGAAAGATTTCTTGGTTTTAAATGCATTGGCATCAGGGTTTAGTTTTTCTTTGAGCCTCAGATGTTAGGTGTGGTATAATAAAAAATATTTGGTCTTGGTCCCTGGCACTGAGCTCCTAAAAACTCTTGGAATTTCCTGAGTGATTGGTCATTTTTATTCATAAGAAGCCCCTTTGGACCAAACCTGAGTTGATGTTAACAAGGTGAGTTTTGGCCTCTGTTGCCAGGGGAACCAACCACATTAGAGGGTTAGAAAGGTCAGCCCTGCTCCGAGAGGGGCAGGTTAGTTCAATAAACAACAGGCAATCATTTAATCATTAATTTAATGAAACTGGTGAAGGTCAAGGAAGCTTCCAGGTTGGGGAAGATATTCACATGCTGGGAGGGCCAGGGCCAAGAACCAGGGGGGGCTCTGCCCACAACCGCCCCTTGCCGTGTGCCTCTTGCTTCTAGCTTCTATTATAATATGTACATTTCCCTGAGCTCTTGAGTCATTCTGGTGAATTACTGAATCTGAGGATGAGAACCCCAACTTTGTAGCTGGCCAAGCAGAAGTGCAGCTATCCTGGGGGGTCTAATGTGGGGGCAGTCCTATGATCACAACTTATGGAATCTGTGCTAACACAACAGTGTCTGAAGCGATGTGATGGACACCCAGCTGGTGTTGGGGAATCGAACTGCTGTTGGAAGGATGGGAGCCGAAAGAGGCTCCATCAGTCTCCAGTGCACTTCGGGGTCCTGTGAACACCAATGCCTGGCATCCTCCCACCTGGTTGGTACATGGCAGACCCAGCTAAAAACCTCCATACGAGTCAGATGGAAGGAAGAAAATATCCCAGTTCAGTAATGGAAGTTTCTACCAGTTGTTTTATGTAAAATGCTTTGCAAACAGCAAGTCAACGCGAGGTTCATCACCAGTGGGCACCTTCCCTCCCCCTCTGCCATTTGGCATTTGGGGAACACTGATCCAGCTACCTTTTGGGGGAAGTAAAATCAACTCTATCTGCCCCTGAAACTCACCTTAAAAGGCCTTGCCAAATCTTAAAACTCAAATGGTCATTTTAACACTTGATTGGGCCTTTATCCTGATCTTCTACCTTGTGGTCAGAGCGCTGAAAGATGGTTTAAAAATAAACCTTGTTTCATACCTTGGCTTCGGGGCACAGTGTGAGCTATTTTCAGCATTGAAAATTCACTGGTAATTTGTGTACTGGAGACCAGTATCAGTCTGGAATTTTTTTAAAACTACAACTCAGAAACACGGACAGCCTAAGACAAACTGAAAATTCAATGTGACATAATTTTATGCTTTCATCAGTACTTCCTGACTTCAAATATAAACACAATGTCCTATTCATCATGCTCTCTCTAAATCTGGGACTTCTCCAATGTGGGAAGCCATTCTCTTCAATGTGCTCTATAAATGTGATACATTTAATATCAGGATTACCAAAGGGGAATAAGTTGATCTTTTAAATTTAACATATTAATAAGTAGAGAAAGTTACTTTAAAAATAGGCTGTTGGCCCTGGCCGGTTGGCTCAGCAGTAGTGTCGGCCTAGCGTGCGGAGGATCCGGGTTCGATTCCCGGCCAGGGCATATAGGAGAAGCACCCATTTGCTTCTCCACCCCTCTGCAGCGCCTTCCTCTCTGTCTCTCTCTTCCCCTCTCGCAGCCAAGGCTCCATTGGAGCAAAGATGGCCCGGCCGCTAGGGATGGCTCTGTGGCCTCTGCCCCAGGCGCTAGAGTGGCTCTGGTTGCAACATGGCGACACCCAGGATGGGCAGAGCATCTCCCCATGGTGGGCGTGCCAGGTGGATCCTGGTTGGGCACATGCGGGAGTCTGTCTGACTATCTCTCCCTGTTTCCAGCTTCAGAAAAAAACAAAAACAAAAAAAACAAAAAAACCCACATAAAAATAGGCTGTTGTGCCCACTGTTTACTAACTGTAAATATTAACCCTTTCCTTTCTTTTGAACTGGTTTTTGGGGATGGAGGTGTATTCTGAGAATTTCATACCTCAATCCACATATGTGTCTTGTTAATATTGGTGCATAAAGTCCTGTAATACAGATGAGCAAACATCTCTGACCTCAGAGCAATTTCCACCGTAGTAATTAAAAAAAAAAAAGAGTCATGAACATAATTTTAAAGTTTACTTTAAAAATGTAAATATCTCCCAATATTTAACAGGTCAAGAAAATAGCATATTGGTTTATTTTATGTGGTTGTTATATTTTATTTTCCAAGTAATACTGATTAAAAATATTTACACACCTACTTTTAAGTCCACAGTTTAGCACTCTTATTGGTATGGCTTTAAAAGTTATAGCACAAGATCTTTACATTAAGGATTGGGGGGGGGGGATTCATTCAAAACAAAGCCTGATATATTATATACATGTTTGTCTCTGTACTTTATTTTAAATACATTAATTTTTAAATGATGCCCATCTTTTTTTATCTGGTGGTAAAATACTAGTGCAATTTTTCATCAAAATAAAGTTTACCACAGATATAAATGAACTTTCCCAATTGAAAATGGCCCTTCAGCTGCCATTAAATGAAATTTCTCAACCTAACCAAAGTGAAAAAGAACTGGTAGTTGTCATTGTAAGCAAAAATATAAAGGACTATATAGCATCATCTATATCGCTCCTTACAGCACAAACTTTGAAAGAACCAGAGATGCTTTATAGTAGTTGGTTTTGAAAAGGCACGTGGGTGTGGAATTTTTTTTTTTTACATTCTGAAGGCTTTGCCACCACCACTCTGTTTCTGTTGCAGAGATGACATCTGTGACTATCAGGGTAGACAAGAATGTTGTTCAAACTAAAGAACGCCAGAGGCCAAAATGTAACTGCACAGGAACAAAGGACTTTTCTTCATGCAGTCTGTTTCCTACATATTCAACTCTCTAACATGCATTAGAATACATACGCCTGTATTCTAATGATTTTATGTTTGATTTTACAACATGGAAAAACTTTGAGGGAGAACACAACCTGGGAGAGAGAAGGGAGAGAACCCTCACCACAATGAAAAGAGATACATTCGTACCCAACTATGTAAGAATATTATCCATTTAAGTTTCCAGAAATAGACTTCTCAGAACTTTCCATTCACTTATGGGGAACCTCCCTTAGCTGTGGCATTAAGTGGGAGGAAATCAGTTTGTTTCAACAAAAACAGTTCAGCACAAGAAAGTTTAACTTTGGTCCACTTGTCTGTTAGTTCAAGGACAGTCACACTGCCCAACATCAGTTCAAATACCCAACCCATAAATGTCAGGACATGTTCACGTGTGATTTCATTCTAGAACCGGCAGCACAGGTGCTCTGTTCTCGTTCCCTGCACTCTCAGCCTGAGGACTCCCTGCTGGCTTGGTCTCTAAGCCCTCAGCATCTTCGTGATCTTCTCTGGCAGCCTCAGCGGCGTCTCCTTGGCTCGGCTCCCTCTCCTGGTTCATGATGGCAGGGGTCACTTGATCCAAGCCTGCTTCTACAAGCTCCGTGTGCACTTCCAGGGGCACCTGATTGACCCGTTCCACATGCAGCTCCTCCACATGGACTTCAGTACCTTCTTCAGTCTGAATGCGCCCCACTTCTAGATAACTCACCTGTACCTGCTCCGGAAGCTCACCCATGTGTGACTCGTGCACTTGGCTGTCCTGGAGCAGATCTGGGTGCACCTGTTCCACAGTCACCTGGGCCGAGTCCACCTGAACCTGAAGCAGTGGTAACACATGTACCTTCCCAACTTGTTCTATAATAGTCATGGAGGTCACGGGTTCGGTCTGCACACGTGTTTCCACTGAAAGAACTTCTTCGGTTACTAGACGCTCAGAAATATTATGAATATCACTGAGATGCCTTCTTAGTTCATTTCCTTGCATAAACCACAAGTCACATAAAGTACAATGGTTGGGTTTGTCTCCAGTGTGTATTACCAAGTGATCTTTGAACTGGTCCCAGCTGTTAAACACACTATTGCAGACCTGAAATGGCCAAACATGTGTGTCAACAAAACTTACATTCAAGCTAAAGGAAACACGAATTCAGTGACAAAGAATTAAAAGATTTTTCTGAAAATGTTATTGAAGATATCTGCAATATAATCTGGTCCAAGGAATTTCATAATGCTTTTATTTGGTCTTTCAGCTGATATAGCTAACAAAATAAATGTATTTTGGGAAACATTTTAGTACTGACTTCACTGTTTACATGTCACATAAATTCTAAGAATATAAAGTAACACTATCTCTCCCATAATAACAAATTTAGAAGCATACATTATTCCGGATAAATACACACTAATCATGGGAGAACCAATTCCAGCTGGTCTACCTTTCCCTGCTCCACTCCTGCAGAGTTGCAGACTCCCTGTTACTTAGAACAGAATTTATTGAGAGTGCTGTCACCTTGGGTCAGGTAAAAAACACAATGATAATCCCCCTTATAAAATCAAGACAATGATGTTCTTTGCTCTCATTTCTTCCCAGACCAATTAGCTCTGCATCTCTGCTCATGCCTGTGATTCTCCACGTTTGAGGGTTTCAAACAGACTCCCCTCTGCTCAGGACAGACGACACCACACGTACCTGACATTCGTAAAGCTTCTTCCTTCCCTTTTTTGCCCCCACTCCAGTTTGGCATGCGGTCAGGTGACATTTGAGGGTGCTATTTCTGGCAAAGCGCTCATGACAATTTGGACATTCAAAAGGTTTTTCACCTATTAGAATAGAAAAAATTATACTGACAAACTAAGAAAAACTAAAAAAGCAACTAAAAATGGATTTTGATAAAATATGGATCTAAGTTCTGTTCCACAGTTTTACATTTCTTAAAAAAATTGTATATTTTCACTTAAAAACTAAGACCAAGCTCTATTCCAGAGAAACGCAGCCCTGTCCAGCCCACCGGGATTTCTGAGCTCTTACTGTGTGCCAGACTGTGCTATGTGATGAAGATAAAGAAACTGTCCTTGTTTTCAGAAGCTTCGTATCGCAGGCCAGGGTACTTCATGAAGGTGAAAGGCATGAGAATACGCTAACGCCTTGCCCTGCAGAAGGCCTACTATAGACAGGAAGGCAGGGACAATGTCCCGCAGACACATAGAGAAGTGACCGACACTACCTGGGATGGAATGAGAGAAGGACAGGAAGGAAGAACACTTCTAGGCAGAGGCACAGAAGCAGCGCGGGGTGAGTGAAGAAGGAGGTAGCAGTGACGACTCCCAGAGCTCTGGCTTAGAATACCAACCAGAATAAGAACACAGAAGTCCTAGGAGTTTGAGGTGGGGATGCTGGGAAAGACCGGAAGTTCAGTTTTGTGTCCACTGAGTTCCAGGTCCTCAGAGCCAAGGGGAAAAAAGCCCAGGAGATAGCTGGAGAGACAAATCGGGAGGGTGGACTGATAGACCTGAGTGACCTTAGGTGGTAATAAAGACCTTTAAGATAGATAAAACTCTCAGTGTGTTATGTGATAACAGAATCCAGGACAGAACCCAATGAAACACCAAGATGAAACAGCATGTGGATGAGGCAGAAAGGACACGAAACAGAACCGATGTAGAAGAAAATAACACTGAGTGAATTTAAAGCCAGTTCAGGGAGATGAGGGTAACACACAGTGCCACGCTGACCAGCAAAGTTGGGCCGGGTTACAGGGGGCTGTAACACTCCAGGAAGAGCAGTGTGAGTGCTGCGATGGAACCAGAGCCAGACTACGGGGGGAAGAGGGACAGTGAGGGAGAGGCAAGTCAATGACAAGTCAGCAAAGAAATTCTTCCAAGAGGGCTAGGAAGTAAAAAGAAGTGGCTAGAAGGGGCAAGTCACTGCGAGGCTCTTTGAGCCGGCAGAGTCCCTGGTCATCTGTTTGCTGAGGAGAAAGGAGCCAGTGGACAGGGAGAGCAGGCACAGTAATTGACAGACAGAACACAGCCTTGGAGGAGACATTAAGTTGCAGGATCCAGAATTCAGCTCTTAAAAATTCAATTACTTCAACATGTACACAAAGATAGATGTACAAGTATACTTACTGCTGCAGAGTCTGCAACAGCAAAAGACCAGGGACAACCTAAGTATGTACCAACAGCAGTGAAGTTAATTATCATGCACTCATACGCTGAAATGCCATGCAGGCACAGATTCATAAATGCTTCATGTGGTAAAAAGATAAATGAAACAGCATAGCACTATAACTGCACATGCCTGTCTCTCTGGTTACCCGAAAATGCAAAGACTGTATCTGGAAGGATAAGAAAATGATGGCAGTTGTGACTTCTGGAGAGATCTGCTGAAGTAGGAAAGAGATTCCCTTTACCTTGTACATCATCTGAGCTTTCGCTATTTAAAAAATTAGTCTAATAAGCCCAGTAAAATCTAAAACTAGTAACAGATTAATTACATTTTAGCTGTGTGGAAAACAGTCTTCAAAGTGCTTTTATTATTTTCCCTTGTTTGTAACAACCCTGTAAAGTAGTTATCGCTCCCCTTAGTGGCACAGACAAGGAGAGGACCAAAGATAAAGCAACCGCTCAAGTTGCTCGTGCTGGCAAATGTCAGAACCGGAGCAGGACTGATTCTGATTTGCAGACCCACATTCTTTTGACGACTGCACTCTACTTCTCTGGGAAACCAGGAAACAATGATTTAAAAACCTCATTAAAGGTCTCCTTTAGGTTCCCCTTCACACTGGTGTCCCACAGGTGTATCTGTCTGATGTCCCCCCCCCCCCGCCCCCACCCTGAAGTTCTGACCCTTCTATATCTTTCTTTCTAGGTGAATAACCTCCAATAACGGAGTCACCCTCACTCCCACATCGCACCAATCACCGAAGCCTGTTGATCCTGCCTACTTGCTATATTTCCAGCCCCTTTCCATTATTGCTGCCTTGACTCAGCCCCTCATTCTCGTTTACTCCAAAAGCTTCCTAATTAGACCTAGGTCTCACCCATTCCAACCTATCCTGCCCATTATCTCTCCAATACAGAAATCTAAACCCATTTATAGCACTTATGAAAGTACCTACATGATTTTAGCCTAACCTCCCATTACTTCCTCTCTGTCTCTTTAACCCCACACTAGTAGATCATCCTGACACATCCTAATCATCCTAAGTGCCTGCCACATGGTCAATTGTCCTAACCATTCAGCTGAATCTCTTGGCTTCCCTCTACTTGGGCCCAATCCTGGAGCCATAATAACCACCTAGCAGTGATCTGAGTTGCTCCCTCCCTCTCCTCCATGCCTATGTGTGCTTCATCTCCTATGCCTGGAATGCTTATCTCCTGGTCCTCTGGGAGTCATCATAGGGTAAGCCTCTAGGAAGCTACCCTTGTCTCTTCCAGCATAAACAAAGAGCCCAGGCAGGCATTCCCATAAAACCAGCATGTCACCAGTCACAATGGGACTGTGCCTTGAAAGCAGGGACTCTAAAATTTCTTTATTTCCGTGACCACATAGGTTGGCATTATTACTATTTTCCAGATGGAAACAAAATAATTCAAAGGACAAGTAGCCAAAAAGTTACAAGCCAAGCCATAGAGTACAGTGCATGCTTTAAGAATATACAAGAAACCAAATCACTAAACTAAATAAAAGCAAAATATGAAACTGAAGGGGTGCATCATGTATGTTTTGAGGTTAGGAAACAGAAAAAGAATCGTTTCCTTATTTTTACACTTAGTTTGTTATAAGAGAAAAAACGATTCATCCTTTATTAACATGAATACAATTTAAAACTATGATGCTCCTCCTGAATTTACTATCTCAGTGATCATATCTGCAACTATTTTGTCACTGATATTCTGTGTAACAATTGAGATTAAAAAGATGACACTCAGTTTGCTTTACATGCTTGTAAAACTGTCCCTCCGAAGTGTATCTGGTTCTAGAATTTGTAATCACCACTTAAGTTGATTAAGTTAATTATCTCACATCATTTTGAAAGAAAAGACAAAGACATTCGGTAAGGTCCCTTAGCTCTGTATTCTACTCTTCTATCCAAAATACAAAGCGCAGGGCTTGGGAAGCACATTTTAATAACTGCCAAAAGTGGTCTGTATTATCTAATTTTCAAATAGGTAAGTCACTAGGTTGTTTTTGGTAAAAGAAACAATTGCTTCTACTTTCACACTGCTGGGAAACAATTTACTAAATGATTATCTGTTCAGTTACTGGAAACTGTTATCAAAGTGTACCAGTTACCAAGTAACATTTATGTACTAATTTAAATGAGTTTCTGGTATGTCAAACCTTTTGCTAAATGACTTCAGCTACCACACAAATGTTCATCAATAGATCATTAATATAGATAAGTATTTGTTTTTCAAGGACCTATAATTATAGGCAGTTTCCAAATATACAATAGGTATATACATATGTTTGCAACTATGAAAGCAATGGCCCCCAAATTTTCATAAATACCCATTAGTTACCTAAATTATACCTTCAAACCTTTTATCTTAGACAAAGAAGCTAAAGGAGTTCATCACCACCAAACCAGTATTACATGAAATGTTAAAGGGATTTCTTTAAGAAGAAAAAAATAACATAAATAATAAAATGGTAATAACTACATACCTATCAACAATCACTTTAAGTATAAATGGATTAAAGGCACCAATCAAAAGACACAGGGTAGCTGAATGGATTAAAAATCAAGACCTCCATAAATGCTGTCTACAAGAGACCCCTTCCGATTGAAAACACATACAGAATGAAAGGAACAGAAAAGATACTTCATGCAAATGAAAATGAATAAAAAAAGCCAAGGTAGCACTACTTATACCAGAAAAAATAGACTTAAACAAAGGCTATAGTAAGAGACAGGGAAGGACATTACACAATGATAAAGGGAACAATTCAAGAGGACGTAACCACTGTAAACAAATATGCATCCTACACAGGAGCACCCTAATATATAAAGCAAATCTTGATGGACATAAAGGGAGAAATCGAAAGTATTACAGTAATAGTAAGGGATTTTAACACTCAGTGATATCAATGAATAGATCTTCCAGACAGAAATCAACAAAAAAATACCAGCTATAAACAACGCATTAGATCGGATAGATTTGATATTTTTAGAGCAGGGGTTGGGAACCTTTTTGGCTGAGAGAGCCATGAACGCCACATATTTTAAAATGTAATTCTGTGAGAGCCATACAACAATCCGTGTACGTTAGGCATTATCCAGTAAAAATTTGGTGATGCAGAGGACAGCTGTGATTGGCTCCAGCCACCTGCAACCATGAACATGAGCGGTAGGAAATGAATGGATTGTAATACATGAGAATGTTTTATATTTTTAAAGTTATTATTATTTTTATTAAAGATTTCTCTGCGAGCCAGATGCAGCCATCAAAAGAGCCACATCTGGCCCGTTTTAGAGCATTTTACCCCAAAGCTTACGATATATTCTTTTCAAGTACTCATGAAATCAGTATTCACAACAGTTGAGACATGGAAGCAACCTAAGTGCTCATCAATGAACAACTGGATAAAAAAGCTGTGGTCCAGATATACAATGCAGTATTACTTGGCCATAAAAAAGAATAAAATCTTACCATTTGCAACAGCATGGATAAACCTAGAGGATATTATGCTAAATGAAACGAAGTCAGACAGAGAAAGACACCATATGATTTAACTCATTCATGGAATTTAAAGAACAAAATAAACAAAACAGAGAATCACAAAGAGAACAAGCTGATGGTTGCCAGATGGGACGGAGTTTAGGGGTTTAGAGGACTGGATGAAAAGGTTGCAAAGTATATTTTGGTAGTCACAAAACAGTCCCAGGGATGTAAAATAAACACAGAGAATATAGACAATGATACTGTAATAACTATGTATGGTGTCGGGTGGGTACCAGGACCTACTGAGGGGGATCCACTTTGTCAATTATGTAAATGCCTAAACACTATGCTATACACTTGGAACTAATATAAAGTAATGCTGAACGTCAACTGTAACTGAAAGAGAAAACAGTACTTCTTAAATCCATCCTGAGCCTGAAGTATGAGATTCCCTTGCTATTTGCATATTTATTCAGTCCCTGAGTAGTAATTCTAAGAATCTGAACAGTGAGGGATACATTTGAATCTATCTGGTTTCTCAGTTTCAAGTGTGTAGTGAATTCTGAACAGTGAAGGATCTATAAAAAAATTTCACCCAAAGTTTTACAAACTCCAGCATCAAAGCAAAAGAGTGAACAGTGGGGGACAGCTAATAGTCCAAACGGCTCTAGCCTTCACACAGAAGGACTTGCAAACAAATGTCAACATATGACACTTAGCACACTGTAGCAACTGCTCTCCCCCAAACTGTTACAGTGGTTTAGGGACTCTCCAAGACTCAAATCCCTGGTGGGAGCAGACACACACAGGGAATCTGACGGGGAAAGAACAGGCACAGGTGATGGACACAGGACTGTCAGGGCCACAGCAGACTCTCTGGGGCACCTCCCTCAGGTCTGGTGGTTCCCAGGGTGCAGACCTTCCCCTTCCCATCCCCTGCTTGACCAGCGACCTGACATGTCTGCCCACGGAGAGGTGGGAGGGAGAAGGACACAGACTCTCTACCCATCTGCCAGGCCAAATCAGATGACCAAATGGACGCAAAGGGACCAACACCCAGGACTGCTTCTAGAGGTACTCATCTAGGTACTGAGTTAACATAAGATAGGAAATGTAAAAATAGTAATAGTGAAGTTTCACTATAATTAAATTTTCATAATTTATGACCTTTAAGAATTAATCACAAACTATACATACTTCTTTTAAAAATAAAAAAATTGGCAAGGTGCAAGAGTGCTGATTCCTTTCAGTCGATACCGATTTTGCTTCTGAGACACCAATATTTTAAACGAATGCTATAAAAGCAATGTGTACTCAGTCTGCACATTTGAAAATACAGGCACTGGTTTCTGTGGTAGTGATAAAAAAAGGATTTAGACATTTAGAATGGAAGTGATTTGGACAAAATACACTTTTACCATAAGGTATGTGTTAATTAATTACCTGTGTGTTTTCGAAGATGTTCTTTAAAATGTCCAAAGTGGTCAAACTGTTTGTCACAGTACTGACAGATGTGGATTTTTTTCCCCGTTCTTTGCTTCTTGCTGGCCCCACCCTCCTCAAGGTGGTAGCAGCTGAGGTGCTGTTTCCACGCGCTCTCCCGGAGATACCTTTTATTGCATATTTCACACTTGAAACTCTCAGTGGAGTGTGATTTCATGTGTTCCTTAAAATGGTAAAACAATTTAAATGAACGGTTACATTTCTCACAATGGAACAAGTCCTTCACATGTGACAGCTGAAGTTCCACAATTTCAATACCTTCTACCTGTTTGCTTGTGGGGTCAGGGGCGCAGCCTTCTTCCTTAATTTGCCCTTTCCTGTCGCCTTGGCGGTACTTGCTGGTAATGTCCGCCAGCAGCGCCAGGGCGGAATCGTCCGAGGAGCCTGCGCTCTGAATGTACTTTATGGCCGGCTTGGCAGAAGCCATATCCTCGAACGTCTCGATGCTTTCGTCCTCCACTTCAATGGTGCCTTCGGCGATTTCCACCTCAATCTCAACGGGCTCCGATTCCACTGATGGCAACGACTCCGTGATCACATTTGAAGTTTCTGCAATCTTTCTTTTCTTTGCCTCACTTTTTCCTGTGGTATTTTCCTCTACTGGAGCTGAGTTTTCTTTGTTCCTGAAATATATAATGTATGAATTTAAAAATCAGTAACATCAATCAAAATCCTAGTACGGTAGGCTTTTTGGAAAAAACTGATAAGCAGGTAATAAATTTCTATGCAGAGGCAGAAATCAAGACTGGAAGGCTGATATGAACCGATTCCAAGACTCACTATGAAGCAAGTCAATTCAGGCATGCCCTACTAGTCAAAGGTCACACAGGAAGATAATAGAACCACACTTCTTTAGCCAACTGACTTCTGAAAAAACATCCCAAGGTAATTTAATGAAGAAAAGATCATCTATTACCAGTGGTGCCCTGAATAACTGGTATCTATATGGGAAAATAAACCTTAACTCTTATCCTTACATCACATATACACAAACTCAAAATGGATCACAAACTTAAATCTAAAAACCAAAACTTCTACAAGAAAGCAGGAGAAAAATCTTTGTAACATTGGGTTAGTGAAAGACTTCTTAAACAGCACACGAAAAGGAAAAACCTCAATAGCAAACACTGGTAAATTGAATTTCATGAAAATTACCTGTATCCTTTAAAATACATGGTTAACAGAAAGGCAAGTCACAGACCAGAGAAAATAACTGCAAACTATTTGTCCAAGGTATTGTATAGAGAATATAAAAAGAATTCTCACAATTTATTAAACTCAGGAAGAGAAGACCACTGTTGGGAGACGACCCCTCACAAGTGTCTTGTGTTTCTCCACACACCTTACAAACTCAAGGCTTTGGTTCTGGACTATCTGTTCAAGAATGTCTGCTGTGGAGCCGACTGTGGGGGAAGACAGAGACAGTGGCCCCTCTGGAGCAGAGGAAAGCTTAGCTTCCTGTCCAGTATAGTAACATGCCCCTCTGGGACAAAGGTCAGGCAGGTTTGCTGAGGGCCCATTGTGAAAGATTTGGGTTTCCTAAGCTAATGATTCTTGAGCCATAATGTAAACCAACCACACCCACAGCACCACCTGTGTCACTCCTGTGGGACTTGGGGAGAAGGGGAATGGCACAAATATAAAACTCATACTGCCTGCCATGCAGAGTAATCAAGTCCTGTCTTTCTAGTCCTGGCTGAGTAGTTCATTCAGTTAAGAGTGTCATCCTGATAAATCAAGACTGTGGGTTCGATCCCCAGTCAGGGCACATACAAAAATCAACCACTGAATGCATAGATAAGTGGGACAACAAAGTGATGCTTCTCTCTCTCTAAAAATCAATAAATAAAAATTAAAGTCCGTTCTTTCTGACCTACAAGCCACACCTTCTATCAGCACCCATGAGACTGCAGCAGAATAACTTGCTGGTTCGCAGTCGGGTAAAATCTAAGATCCCTCACAGCTCTTGCCACGTTCTGGCAACAAAGACAGGATGCTGAAGAAGATAAGGCTTCCTGGGACAGGGAGGATGAGGCCCCAGAGAGGAGCCGATGGGACTGAAGGGAGTCCATCAGAGCTGGCCTCAAACATACTGAACCAAGTGTACAGCCTCTACTTAACTGCCTATGGCTGAGACGAACTGTGTCCCCCAGAACGGAATGTTGAAGTCCTGATCCCTGTGAATGTGACCTGATTTTGAAGTCTTCGCAGGTATAATTAAGATGAGGTGACTCTACTAAAGTGGGCCCTACTCTAATACAGCCGTGCCCTATGGGGAGAAGGACATTTGGACACACAGAGGAGAAAGCTGTATGAAAACAGGGAAGACAGCAATGTGAAGGTGTAGGCAGATATTGGAGTCAGGCTGCCACAAGCCAGAGAACCCCAGGACTACCAGAAACTAGAAGAGGCAAGAAAGAATCCCCAGCCCCTAGAGGCTTTTGAGGGAACACAGCCCTGCCCACAGCTTTAGGAGCTCCAGCCTCCAGAGCTGTGAGCCAGTCAGCTCCTGTTTCGTAAGGAGTCAGGCAGCTGGTGGTCCTTTGTCCAGGCAGAGCCCCAGAAAACTAACACACCTGTCAGTGAGGAGGAGCTGGCAAGGTGGCTGCAGGACGAGTGCAAAGCAGCAAGTTCAGGGACAGCTGCTGGCCCAGTGCCCCAGATGTCACACTCTGCAGAGCTGTGGCGGATGGCGGATGGGGGAGGACTTCCTTCCTAATCCCCATCTTAACAACTAATACTAAGATTCACGGGGGGTGGGGGGGTAAGGGAGTGAGAACAGAAGAATCTGCCCCTTTACAGACAAGTTACTACTGTGAAGTCCACCTAAAGCCAGTGCGACAAGAGAAGCTCCCAAACGCTGTAACAGAAAGCAGCCGAGTCCACATGGAGGTGCATGGACAAGGTAATGCTTGTTAAGGAAGACCAGTAGACACCTGGGCCACCTCAGGGCTCAGCCCTTCTGCAGTCTGTCATGTCTGCCTTAGATCCATCCGGAGAAGACTGTGAAAGTCTGAGTGTTTGCAGTGGGTCCCAGCTGCCTGACAGGTTTTGGTGCTCTTGGGGAAACAAACTCCTACGTGAAGCATTAACTAGTAAGAGCTTTCCTGCCCAACTTGGTTGACAACACTGATGAGGACAAGTCATTGGGGAACGAGAAAATAATCCCAAACAATATAAATTCCTGTGACTGGGCCTGCTGAAAAACCCTGTAACCTTTATCTTAATCCAGGCAAAAGCAAAAGATGTTACCATGACAATGGGGCAGCAAATGTCCAGAATTAAGGTACACTGTTTAAAAAGGCTACCACTGTGCAGGTCAAGTCTGAGTTAACAAAAGACAGACCTCATGGCCCCAGCTGTAAAGCAATGTGGACAGGGCTACTGATCACGGGGTGCCCATACCTGAGGTGGACAGTGTCAGTAAGGATGGCCACACTGCGGACACAGGGCCCTGGCTGGGCTGAAAGCACTGGAGGTGTGTGGTTGTGCAACACGCAGCTCCTGCACAACTGAAACCAAGCATACATGCCTGCTTCCTGGCAGAGTCACTGTCTCCCTCCAGATTGCTCTCTCTTCTATCCACCTTCCCATCCCCTCTACCCTGACCTCTCCTGCTGGGAGGAAGACAGTGAAGGGGTGGAGTGGAGGTGTCCCTGTTCCCGTGGGTACACAGAAGGCACCATACACCTAGCCCAGTACACCGACGAAAACTCAGAAATGGGAGGGACTCAAACTTTCATGGCTCTGTTAGATTCAGGTGTTTGCCCATCCCAGCTGGGTCCATGGACAGGAGATGCCTGCATTTAAAATCTGATGCGGTCTGGGCAAAGTTCATAGCAGCAAAAAGCTGTCCTGACCCTGTGGAGGGGTGTTCTCCATGCTACTGTTGCCTTGACATCTGAACGTACAGCAGGATTTGCACTTCCCCATCCCGAGGGTACCATGGCTGGGTCACCCCAACTGGGAAGAGCCACGTGTAAAAAGAGCTGCTGGAACAAACCTCCTGCCACCTGGCACTAGCTAGGTGAGGACAAGACACAAGTGTTCTATCTCGTGTGCTGTCTGAAGTTTACATCTACTGATGCCAGCCGGTAGCCAGGCAAGCCGGAAGTTTCCCTCTCAAAGGCCCTGACTGCAGTGTGGCCTCACCTCTCCCAGCAAGGACTGCTCCTAAAGCCCTACACATTCAGGGGCCTGCTCAGCAAGGGAAGTTTCTTGGGGCTACACAGGTGGATCTACAACACTCAATCCCCATAGCAGTAAAAGAAAAATGACCATTCTTCACCTGCTCCCTACCAAAAATGAAATAGCAGCATAAGACGTTAGGGTACCGAAGACAGTGTATGCTTCCCTTGAGCATTCTACTTTCTTCTTTATGTCAACTCACCTGCAAATCACCAAACAATTGGCTGCACTGGAAGCCCTCCATCAAGCCATGGTCCATGTTTCTACCCTTAGGGCCCGTAATCCCAATAACTCCTCTGAGCTACAAGTGTCTAAGACAGCTACTTCTGCAATTAAGAGTTTCTGGCAAAAGGAGGCGCCTCACTCAAAGGTAGTCCTCCTTGGGTTTCAGACTTGTCAGTTCCCTGACACGGCTACAAGGTCCACTCCCTTTGACAAGCATGGATCCGCCTGTTGTTGGGCTCTTGCTGAAACTGATGCCTGATGGGGGCTCTGAGGTTTTCTGGCCTGATACTGCTATTTGGGAGTGTGTCAACTAAGACTTCAGGACTAGCAAGGCAAGATGCACCCAAGTCTCACTTGTCAAACAGAAATATTATAATCATGAAGGCAGTCAGCCTCTTGGCTTGACATGAAAAAGTGGTGGCACCCTTACTCTGTTGTCCAAAAAAAGCTACTAGATTGATGGGGTTTCTGATTCACTGCCAGTTAGCTAAGCTGAGGGCCGTTGCCAATGTTCAGCCTTGGCACCAACTCTGCGAGACCACAGTGGATGTACTTGCCCTGCGCAGAAGGCAGAGCTCAGGGCTGGCTGTCTCAGAGCTCTGGACAACACTCTCCACAGTGAGCCTTACTTTACTGACTTGAGCTGTTGCCAATGGCCCAGATGTTTGGAAGACTTGGAAATCTTGGCAGATTAATGAATCCATCTTTTGGGCCACAACTATGGAAAGAAATAACACCTGCTGATCAAACTATCTGATCACTGATTTAGAGGCCCACGTAAGGGCCTGTTCCCTAATGAGACCCATTGGAATCAAGCTGCTTCTCAAGCCCGCACAGCCCAGATTTCCATCACTGACACCTTCAGCCAACACTGTTCTGAACACGGTGACACTTCTGCCACCACATAATGAGCAGGCTCAAGTTATGAGATGGGTGATTATACTCAGCTGACATTCAGGTGCTTGTAATAGGGCAGAATGAACTGACTACCCTCGTTCAGTCCCTCCAAAACCAAGGCCAGTGGTCGGCAATTCATTAGTCAACAGAGCCAAATATCAACAGTACAACGATAGAAATTTCTTTTGAGAGCCAAAATTTTTAAACTTAAACTATATAGGTATTCCTTTTTTTTTTTTTTACGGGGACAGAGAG
Source organism: Saccopteryx leptura (assembly GCF_036850995.1). Lineage (NCBI taxonomy): Eukaryota > Metazoa > Chordata > Mammalia > Chiroptera > Emballonuridae > Saccopteryx > Saccopteryx leptura. The sequence continues at coordinate 156,224,153 of NC_089503.1, forward strand.
AGAGTCAGAGAGAGGGATAGGAACAGACAGACAGGAACGGAGAAAGATGAGAAGCATCAATCATCAGTTTTTCATTGCGACACCTTTTGTTCATTGATTGCTTTCTCATATGTGCCTTGACCACGAGCCTTCAGCAGACCGAGTAACCCCTTACTCGAGCCAGCGACCTTGGGTCCAAGCTAGTGAGTTTTGCTCAAACCAGATGAGCCCACGCTCAAGCTGGTGACCTAGGGATCTCAAACCTAGATCCTCCGCATCCCAGTCAGACGCTCTATCCACTGCGCCACTGCCTGATCGGGGGTACGTACATTCCTTATCGAGGTAGCACCTGCGTGTGGTATTTTGTGGAAGAGCCACACTCAAGGGGCCAAAGAGCTGCATGTGGCTTGCGAGCCGTGGTTTGCCGACCACTGGACAAGACTGTTATTCTAACTGAGCTAGGAAAAGGGGAGGCCACATTAGATACAATGTCAACCTGTGCCCCTGACTGATGAAGGTCCACTTGGGGGCACCAACAATAGCAAATAACACTTTCTTTCAAAAGCACCTAAATGCCCCTGAGTCTGTACTTCTTGTGTGGAAGCCAAGCATAAGTTCCTTCCCTCCCAAAACTACGATGACTTGCAACTCAGGGGTGGGCAGAAGAGAACATGAATGTAAGGGAACACCACTGGTAGGCCAGTTTACTTCAGATGACTGTGGACATCTCTCCAAAAGCGAGGCTGCCCATGGTTACTTAGGGGAGCTTTCTGGAGTAATGACTTATGCATGCACCATGGGTAGTTTTCCTAACAATGGGAGTCATCCAGTTACATAAGGCAGCATACAATTTGTGCCTGAGATAAGTCGATCTGACCAGTGATGCCACCTGGGCTCTGGAGGCATGCATGCCGGCCTCAAATCACTAGTCAGGGTTACTAGAGATGACAGACTCACCTTAGACTTCCTCCCCCTATGGGCCAATATGGAGACTGTGCAATTGCTAAAACATTTGCTATTCTTAGATTAATGCCCAGGGCTAAGTTGAGGAATCAATCCCAAAACTAAAGAAGAAAGCCCCCAGCTGAGTCCAGGACCTTAGGAGAATGTGTGCAAGGTGAAGTTCAACTCAGCAGGGCGGCCACATCCTGCTATGTGGAGTTCTGTTGACAGCTGACTTAATAAAGTCCAGTATGAGAACAGTTGAATGAATTAGGTTCCAGTTCCTACTGGTCAGATTATCTATCAGTGGTTATGGAGTAGCATTCATGGGAAAACTCACCAGAAGCTAAAATAATACAGGAATAAGGACACTGTTGGCAGACAACTCTCCATGGATCCTTTCTGTTTCTCGGATCTTGTAAACAAAGAACCGACAGCCTTTTGTTCTGGACTATCTTTTCAAAGTTGTTTGTACAGCAGCCAGCCTCAGAAGACAGAGCCTAACATTGGGCAGGTTTGCTTGCAGCTCATTATAAAAGATTTGGGATTCCTAAAGATCAGAGTTCTCAAATGTGACGTAAACCACTGTGAGTCTAGCACACACCACCACATCACTGTGTCACCCCTGTGGAACAAGACAGGGTGTAGAGAGGGGACATGAAAAACTGATACAAACATGAAGCTCATGCTGTGAGAATAGTTCTCTGAGCTGGCATCTCACTCATGTCTGCTGCCAACATCCATAAAACTTTAGCTTGCAAATAGGCTAAACTCTCAGACCCTTCATAGTTCTTGACAATAACCCAATCTTACAAATAGACAAAAGATGTAAACAGACACTTCACCAAAAGATAAACAGATGGCAAAGAAGCCCATGAGAAAATGCTCAACATCATTAGTTGTTAAGGAAATGCAAATTAAAACCACTATATACTAGGAAGACAGTGAAAGAAAAGGCTTCACCATACTGAGCACCAGCAGGGCTGTGGAGCGACTGGACCGCTCCGCTCACGCACTGCAGGAGGGAGTAGAAAATGGCATGCCACTTTGGAAGACAGTTTGGTGGGTTTTAAAAAAAATTAAGGCCCTGGCCAGTTGGCTCAGCAGTAAGGCATCAGCCTGGCGTGTGGAAGTCCCAGGTTCGAATCCATCTCAGGGCATACAGGAGAAGTACCCATCTGCTTCTCCACCCCTGCTCTCCCTCCTCCTTCCCCCCTCCCCCTCCCCCCTCCTTCTTCTCTCTCTCTCTCTTCTCCTTCCACAGCCATGGCTCAAATGGTTTGAGCAAGTTGGCTCTGGGCACTGAGGATGACTCCATGGCCTCACCTCAGTTGCTAAAATAGCTTGGTTGCTAAGCAATGGAGCAGTGGCCCCAGATGGGCAGAGCATCTCCTGATAGGGGGCTTGCTGGGTAGATTCTGGTCAGGGAGCATGCAGCATGCAAGAGTCTGTCTGCCTCTCTAGCTCTCACTTAATTAAAAAAAAAAAAAAAAAAAATTAAATATTTACTATACAACCAAGCTATTTCACTCCTTGGTTTTTACTGAGAGAAATGAAAGCATATGTCCAAAGAACTATACATAATATTCATAGCCACTTTATTTGTAAAAGCTGAAAATTGGAAACAACCTAAATATCCATCAACAGGGTGCAAATCCATATAATTAGAACAGTACTCAGCAATAAAACAAAACAAAATAGTAGTACCCACCACAAGGAAAACTCTCTGAAACATAATGCTAAGTGAAAAAACCAAACACGAAAGACTACACAACGTGCAAGTCCATTTATGTGACACTCTAAACAAGGTATCAGTGGTTACCTGGGGCTGGGGATCAAGGTCCACTGCAGAGTCATGAGAAAACTCAGGGTGATGGAAATGATCCTATGTCTTAACTGTGGTGGTGGTTGCACTACTGTACACAATCAACAAAATTCAAACTCTGCACTAAAAATGGGTCAATTCTACTATATGTAAATTATACCTCAATAGGTTGGGGAAGGACAATCTATAAGGCAACTGCTGCTTCCTAAAAAATAACAGGAACCTTCCCAGTTAAGCAAACAATGATGCAATTCCAGCGAAGCAAAATAAGGCCCTAGGCCCTAGTAGTTTTTCACTGTCAAACAGTTTACATTATATTCCAAAAATACTGGTATGCTGCAAATGTGAAGAGAGCACCTTATTCACCTTCTGTATCTGACAAGTTATACAACAATCTTCTCAGTAAAGAGCTGCCCTGACCAGATGATTTAACCACAACTACTCTCTATTTTAAATTATATTAATATAAACAGCCAATAAGTAACACTGTTGCCAAAAAACTGTTCCAAGTATCCTGCATGCCCATACTGTATATTCTGTATACAATCCAACATGTAACTGTATTTAAACTGAAAGCACTGATTGTTGTAATACTATAAGGATCCCAGTCTCACAACAATAAATTCTCTAAAAGGTTCTAAACAGGACTAGAAAAACAGCTGTAGCCAATTGTTCTTACCTTCACCTCCCAAATCCAACCTGGAATAAGTGCCGCCACCACATTGCAAGGACTTCCCTGTAGTGGTCTTACTTATTACCATGCAGCCAAGGGCACACACAGATACATTTCTTTTCAGAAGATTCTCATATAGGATTTAACCACAAAACTGGTACTGCCCATCTACGTATGTACCCCTAGTCTCCCTCTACTTGAAGAAGGTCTGACCTAATCAGACATATCCTCAGCACACCTCTGTGGTGCTCCTCAGCTCTCTCCGCAGAATACTGATCTGGTTTTCATCAGCATGCAGCCATCCAACCATTCAAAAGGCTTACTGCATACCTGTGTGCCATGGCACTAGGGATCAGAGAATGTATACACACTGCCCTACTGTGCAAAAACTTTAATCTCAAGTTGTCATCAAACTAATTAAAAGCTCATTACGAGAAATGCTATTTATGAATGACTATACTTCAACTACTTTTTAGTTATTTGAAATTATATCTTTTGACAAAACCACACCAGGGAGCTGGACTGAATTATTCTGTCCCATGTGAAACCGATTTTCCAAACCACCCTTTAATGTTATGCCAATGATCATCATAAGGAACAGAACAAGGAGGTAACAGCAGTTTCCATCTTAGGAGCAGTGCAGGTCAGACACCATGCTAAGGACTTCATATGTATCCATTCATTTAACCCTCCCAAATAATCCTACGTAGAAAGTGCCATTATCATCTGCGTTTGACAGACAGGAAACTGAGCTGCTGACAGGAGGCAAACTTCATTCGAGCCACACACCCACGGGAGCAGAGCCGGGCTGACCAGGGCAGCCCGACTTCAGAGCGCTTGTTCTGAGACACAATAGGACAGTGCCACTATGGACTGGGAAAATGCTGAAGTCTTCACTCATTTCATGTTTCCCTAATACTTCCTAGAGAAATTCTGTGTTTTAATACTAAGAGTGGCTCCTAAGCAATTAATTAGTTCTCATATTGTAACCATGAATAATGTAACTGAGTATTTTTTCCTTTTTTTTTGCACTTGGTGCCTCAGAACTCAAAGCTAGATCTGGCCCATGTAGCAGTTGTACAGACTAACACGACATACACTTTGGCCATCATATTTCTAACTCCACTGATCATCACCCCTATGTTGTTATCTTCACCAGTTTCCTCACTTTTAAAGAACTATGTTAAGTTTTGTAAGCCAAACCCTCTTTAGAGTAAACCTTGGTACAAATAATTAACAACTTGAATTCAATAGAACAGTTTACAGAGAAGTCCTTAAAAGCTGCCTAATCTAAAAGATGCCACTTGAGTTAATCTTAGCAGTTTTTACATAAGGACAGGAAATTAAGTGTGAGGGAAAGAACAATTAGTACCCAGAAGAATTTTATAAATCCTTAAGTGGTCTTAATTTGAAAACCTAAGTACTTCTAAGAATCAGAGCATTGGTTGGAGTAAAAACACCTCAGTAAGAACACTGAACTGAGGTTCCAGCTGCAGCCTTGAACTCAAGCACAGATAAGAAATTCTCTCCCCTGAGGACCTCAAGCATTAGCATGGACAACCTGGGTTTTGTTATTAAACTAAGTTTAAATCTAAAATCCAGAAATTACCTGCTCCATGGGTCTGAATGGCTCCCTGACTCAGTTTCCTCACCTGCAATAGCAGGATGTTAATTCTACTCTGGGGGCTGGTGGGATGATTCATAAGATAATGGATGTAACTAAACTGCCTGGAGGGGAACCTGTAAAATGGCAGCTGATTTTCTTCAAACCCTCAATCATAAAAGAAGATCTGATTGTAGCACCAAGGTTCATACTAAGTCAGAATATTTCAGTTTCTTGGGTGACACAATCAGTCTGAGATATTCCAAAGAAAGCAGCACTGAATATTTCAATCATTTGGCAAAATTGTATTGGGCATTTACATGTTTGTATGGATAATAATACAATAATTAATAAATAACACAAGAATAAAAAATAAATAAAACAAAACAAAAAATAAAACAAAAAACCTAAGTTCTTTATGGCAGGACACATATGATAACTCCTTGAGTATCATGGTGAACATAACTGAGAACTGACTACTCCTCATTAAAGGAACAAGCAATTACCTGACTTCAAGAGCTTTGATGGCTTCGAGCATCTGTAGAAACTCTGCTGCTTTCCACACATCATTGGCTTCTTCTTCTCCTTGTATCATTAATTTTGCTGTGTATGTGAACTCAATTAAATGACTAAAGGCCATTTTACTAACACCTGTAAAAAAGAGGTGCATTAATGCATATCCATGTTGATTTGAGTCTTACAACATTTAGACAAAAAAAAAAAAGCCCAGTGTTTGGAACTTGGTTGGTACTTGTCACTTCAGAAGATTATTTCCTAGCAGAGTTTTCATTAACAGCACAATATTTTTGTAGACAAGTTCCAGCACTAACTAGCAAACTACATTAAGACCTTTAACAAAAACTTCTGGCTCTTACAAAATCCTGTCACTCAACGAGATGAGCTGGCTCACTACTCCATGTCTGACATGCTCTGGTCCCTGCTAGGGAGCCTGCATCAGCTACACTTCTAAAGTAGTCAATGGCCTGCCACGGCTCAGCAAAGCAAGTTCAGCACCACTCTGCCTTTATTTCAAGGCTCTTCATATTATTTTCCTATTTATCACTATTCTACTATTCTGCCTTCCAACTGTTAAAGCATATTAAACACACGATAGTGATTTTCAAGCCTATTCACTTCCTGAGAGCTTCCGTGCCTTCATTAACACGTGCCCTCTTTCCTGAATGCTCGATCACTTTAACCCTACAAATCCACAGCCCCTGAAGGCCCAATTCTAATGTCACATCTTGGCCTGACCTGTGGTGGCGCAGTGGATAAAGCGTTGACCTGAAACGCTGAGGTTGCCGGTTTGAAACCCTGGGCTTGCCCAGTCAAGGCACATATGGGAGTTGATGCTTCCTGCTCCTCCCCCTCCTCTCTCTCTCTCCCTTCTCTAAAATGAATAAATAAAATCTAATGTCACATCTTTATTGAAAACTTCCTTAATATTTCTCCCAGGCTGGACTCAGTACCTGGTCTGATAACTCATGACCGTCTCCTGAATGTGTTACTTGAGGGAAATGATTTTGTATCGGCACTTACTTCACGGTACCTAACACAATGCATCCTAAGATGTAGGCACACAAAGTAGAAATAAATGCCAAAGTCACTTTCAAAAATAAACTTCCTGACTCCTACTTTTCTTTACAAGTTTTCTGTTTAAATTCTGGCCCAAAAGGATATACTATTTCTTTATGCCCTTTAGTCTACATATTATTTAGCCTGTTGATGCAAGGTTTAAAAAAGCTATCGACTGGAACAAAGACAAACTTACTTTTAATATACAATTATTTAATGCTAAGAAACACCCAAGTCCAAACTGCATATAGTATATACAATTTCAAATACATAAATATTTTCAGGTTCTTTCCATTTACTTTATATACCTCAATGTGGCCTTCAGGACAATAGTAAGAATACTGGTTAAACATCCACCATCCCCTATTTGTGTAAAGAAAGGACATGCTTCAGGAAGTCAGAATTTAGTTTAGTCCCAGCTCTCCATGACCTGTGTGATCTGGGGCAAATCAGAATCCCTAAGCTTCAGCAGACTCATCTTCAAAATGTTTGAAAGCAATCTGAATAATGAGAAACGCTGTAAAATGTAATGTAATATGACCACGTTACATGCTATCAAATAAGCAAACCAAAAATAACTGGAGTTACTGAAGGCTGATTGTATTTGGGTCCACTAAACCATTTTTTTCCTGGTTGTCTTTTGACCATGTTATCCTTCATTCCATGAAAATAGCCTAAGGGACAGACTAGATTATGCTGTTTCTTTCTTTTTTTGAGGGATTTTTGACCAAATGTTTCACAGTGCAGCGAATGTCCTTTCTAAGAACAATGTGTAAGTTTTTCCTGAAATGGGATGAAATTTTGACTGTTAATAGAACACACATATATAATGTTTACTTTACAAGTACTCACTCACTTATTCTTTATAACAACCCTATAAAGTTCTATTATAATCCCCATTTTACAGATGAGGAAATTGAGACATAGAGAAGTCACTTAACCCAAGTCACACAACTCTTAAGAGATAATGAAACTAGGATCAAACCAATGCCACAACTCCACAGTTCACGATAAAGATTTTTAAATAGGATGATGGCAGGAAACAGTCCTGCCTGGAAGTTTGAATACTCATAGTCTCATTCACTACAGTCTCACAATCTCTTATTTATAATCCCAAAGTCTCCTAATCTCTTAAAACCAGAAGCTTCCCACAAACTTGGCAGGAAGCTTTGATCTGAACTGACACGAGGCTGGTGACAGTCTTTATCACTACTATTATAGTGGAGTAATGTGCTACACTGCCAATATCTTACCTGTTCCAGTGTGTGCCCCTAGACCCCACTGGGATTATTTTGTAATACATATACTGCATTATTGTTAGAAAATTCTAAAAATCTGTCATTTTGAGAAACATCTAGCCTCAAGGATTTGACTGTGGGCTCTGTTTCCAATCTTGGTTAATCAGAATCACCTGCAGACTTAACAAAAAAATTGGCCCGATCTCCAAAATCAAATTGGGACAGGGAACTGTTTCTTTTTTTTTTTGGATTTTTCTGAAGCTGGAAACGGGGAGAGACAGTCAGACAGACTCCCGCATGCGCCCGACCAGGATCCACCCGGCACGCCCACCAGGGGCAATGCTCTGCCACGACCAGAGCCACTCTAGCGCCTGGGGCAGAGGCCAAGGAGCCATCCCCAGCGCCCGGGCCATCTTTGCTCCAATGGAGCCTTGGCTGCGGGAGGGGAAGAGAGAGACAGAGAGGAAGGAGGGGGGGGGGGTGGAGAAGCAAATGGGCGCTTCTCCTATGTGCCCTGGCCGGGAATCGAACCCAGGTCCCCCGCACGCCAGGCCGACGCTCTACCGCTGAGCCAACCGGCCAGGGCCGGGAACTGTTTCTTATCAGCGCCATGTGCTTACGTAGCCGGTCCAGCACTGTTCACAGGAATAAACCACGGGCCAGACTGATTCACTAACATGAACTAAACTGTAACTCCTACCCAGGAAGTGAAGCAGTGCGAGATGACACGTGGCTGCAAAAACATTTTATTCTCTATCAGGACTCGTTTGGTAACTTGCAAACCTCAGCCTGCTATCTATCGATCGCATACGTCATTTATTATAGAAGTGTGCTGTAGAATACAATTTTTCTAAGCCAGTTCTAAGGAAAATGTTAATATTAATACCTTCATAATCTTCCTTTCTTATATAAGAAACAAAAGGAATGCATTCTGAAATTTCTCTAGTCAGGGAATTCCCCCAACTGGTGAAAACTCTCACTCAGAAAGGATGCATGAACATGTACTTGGATGTCTGTCCTTGTAAGAGCTAAAATTTGACTCGATGGTAGAGTTGCTGTTAGAGAAAAAACTAGGTTCTTATGGGTGTGATTTCAGGAGGAACAGAGAAGAAATGGATTTAGAAAGCTGGAGGCTCAGGAGGCTGTGCTCCGAACAAGGAAATTAATGTTCGTTGGACATTTTATGTGGTGTGAATCCAACACAAGCCACAAAGCAAATGGCTTTGAATTTCTGTTTGAAGCCAAAGGTGAACCTATGGTTCTAATCAAAGGTCACTTACTTTACCAAGGACCTAGAAAACAGAGAGAGGTAGCTCAGCTTGCATCTAATGACAATTTGTAGTCATAGAACATATTAGAATAGAAACTTATTTTATATGCATGTCACTTGCTTATACAAAACCCCATAAGGCAATGGTTCTATGGCAGTGCTGCCCTCGCTTTCCTGTAAACAGGCATCATCTAAGGAAGGATCTAGAACTGATTCACTAGTCCTAGGGTGAGACTAAGAGTCTACACTTCTAACAAGCTCCCAGTAATCCCCATGCATCACTGGTCCTCAGACCACACCTTAAATAACAAGGACCTAGACCCCTTGTCGGCAAACTGCAGCTCGTGAGCCACATGCGGCTCTTTGGCCCCTTGAGTGTGGCTCTTCCACAAAATACCATGTGAGGGTGCTACCTTGATAAGGAATGTACCTAACTATATACTTTGTTTAAAAATTCTAACTCTCAAAAGAAATTTCAATTGTTGTACTGATGATATTTGGCTCTGTTAACTAATGAGTTTGCCGACCACTGACCTAGACAACTTCTAAATATAGATGCTTGGATCCCAACTGTCAAAGACTGATTTAACTCATCTGGAGATACACCTGGGCACTGGTACCTGCAAAAGCTCCCCTGGTGTTTCTAATGTGCCACTAAGAATGAAAACCATCACTACAGGTAATTACTCATATTTTACAGATGGGGGCTCCAGTCTGGCTATGATGCAGAAAGCACACTCTACCATATGTTCTCCACTCATTCCAACTAAAAATCCTGGAGAGAATACATAAAGCAAACAATACGAGGACTCTAAGCAACTAAATGGAAGCAAGCAGACTAGAGAGAGATATCAAGTGAAGTAAGTTTCCTGGATTTCATTTTTCCTCTTATAGATCTCAACTTAGACTTGAACATGGTCCAAACTCTGTAACTGTGCGGCAGGTGCAGACAGAAAGCTCCAAGAGAAACTTTCTGGCTAGAGAACCAGGAAAGAAGACAGAATGTGCATGCAGGTGAGGGGAAAATACTTGGTTTCTATTGTTCCATCTCAGACCTCCTCAAGGTAACCCCAGTGCCAATGCTGCATACCTGTGCTTGGTGGCCACCAAGCAAGCACCTGAAATCTAAGAGAAAGCTCTTCTCTCTGGCAGAACTAGGAAGGACAGCAGGATGGAAAGAGCATGAAGAGAATTCTTGTTTCTTTTCCCTCTCCCTTTGCTTTCAACACAGAAGTGGATCCCATGGCGGAAAGTGTACAGAGCACGGGGGGGGGGGGGACCCCAGTTCTGCAGCTGAAGGACCGGGAGTAGGCGCTCCTGGGAGCTAACACACGGAGGACATCAGAGTGACCTGGAGAGAGGCCTTCTCCATCTGTGCACACAGGCAGGCTCAAGCTCAGCGAGCGTGCAATGACACATGCAGAACTGACCTGGGGACAGGCAAAGGCTTTGAGAACTGCACCGGTGTGCACAACCACCCGCACACCAGGGACCTGAATAACACAACAAAGGTTCTGAAAACAAAATTGGAACAGGATCCTAACCAGGTTGACTGCCTCCTAAAATAAACCAAAATCATAACAATAAAAGCATTCTCTAGAGGTTTTTAAAAGCATCCAGCGTGTGACGACATAATACTCAAAATGTCCATTACATGGTCCCAAATTACTTAATATATACAGTGTGTCCGTAAAGTCATGGTGTACTTTTGACAGGTCACAGGAAAGCAACAAAAGACGATAGAAATGTGAAACCCATACCAAATAAAAGGAAAACCCTCCCAGTTTCTGTAGGATGATATGGCAGCATGTGCACATGCACAGATGATGACGTAACACCGTGTATACAGCGGAGCAGCCCACAGCCATGCCAATCAAGATGTGGATGGTACAGAGGAAAGTTCAGTGTGTTCTGTGGTTCGCTAAATTCAAATCCGTGACCAAAGTGCAACGTGAATATCAGCGCGTTTATAACGAAGCGCCTCCACATAGGAATAATGTTACTGGGTGGGATAAGCAGTTGAAGGAAACCGGCAGTTTGGTGGAGAAACCCTGTTCTGGTAGGCCATCAGTCAGTGACGAGTCTGTAGAGGCTATACGGGATAGCTACCTAAGGAGCCCTAAAAAATCTGTGTGTGAGCCCACATTGAACTGCACTGAATAGGTATGAAACTGGGAGAGTTTTCCTTTTATTTGGTGCAGATTTCACATTTCTATCGTCTTTCGTTGCTTTCCTGTGACTGGTCAAAAGTGCACCATGACTTTACGGACACACTGTATTTTCAGAATAAAAAAGAAAGCCGGCCCTGGCCAGTTGGCTCAGTGGTATAGCGTCGGCCTGGCGTGCAGAAGTCCCAGGTTCGATTCCCGGCCAGGGCACACAGGAGAGGTGCCCATCTGCCTCTCCACCCCTCCCCCTCTCCTTCCTCTCTGTCTCTCTCTTCCCCTCCCGCAGCGAGGCTCCACTGGAGCAAAGATGGCCCGGGCGCTGGGGATGGCTCCTTGGCCTCTGCCCCAGGCGCTAGAGTGGCTCTGGTCGCAACAGAGCGTTGCCCCCTGGTGGGCGTGCCGGGTGGATCCCGGTCAGGCGCATGCGGGAGTCTGTCTGACTCTCTCCCCCCCGGTTTCCAGCTTCAGGAAAAAAAAAAAAAGAAAAAAAAAAGAAAGCCAAGATGCCCAAGGTTAAACAACTGACAAAGATTATAGCCAGGACTAGAAGTCAAGTTTTCTAATTACACACCCAGGCTTTCTCCAGGTGAGCCAGGCAGATAGGATAGCAATCCCAAAGTTATCGGCTTAGGAAGACATTGAGCTAAGCTGATTCTTTAAACCTAAACCTGGCAAATAACAAAAACAGAAAGTGTTCTTAGCTTTCACGTTCTTACTGACCTACAGTTTAAACACTGAGGGCTTGTGTATGCTGTACAACAATGGACATAGCTGGTCAGAGGTACTGAGAGGTACAAGAGACATCCCAAGGTGATTGACTGGTCTTCAGAAGAGAAGACCCTACTTCTCCAGGTATTAAGCAGTCCTTGCTGCACCACCTGTGATCTATATTCTAGCTTGGCCATCTACTTTTTAAGATTCTGCTCAGAAGTCGACTCCTCTTTGCAAACTTTTCCATCTCTCTAAGGTAGACTAAACCACTCGTTCCCCTCCTCAGCGACACCATTCCACAATAGAAGTCTCTGCAACACTGCACTCCTTTCTTTACTGTCGCTCAATCGTGATTAAATCTGCAAATGTTTAAAGCAGGCGTCCCCAAACTACGGCCCGCGGGCCGCAATGTGGCCCCCTGAGGCCATTTATCCAGCCCCCACTGCACTTCTGGAAGGGGCACCTCTTTCATTGGTGGTGAGAGGACCACTGTATTTGGCAGCCCTCCAATGGTCTGAAGGACAGTGAACTGGACCCCTGTGTAAAAAGTTTAGAGACCCCTGGTAAAGGTTTGTCTCATTCATCAATTCTTCATTTCATGGGTCTAGCTAGCGTAGCACATGATAGGTATTCAATCGCCAAATAGCCCCAATTTACTAAGCTTTGACGATTCACTAAACACTATGCCAAGCACTCTGCATGCGATTTCAATTAACCAAGCCTACTGACCCACTTATCAGATGAGGAGGCTAATATGCAATTGAAGTCAAATAACCTGCCTGTGGTCACACCTGAGATACCTCAGGTGAATAAATGCATGAAATCTTCTAATCTTGTGATAGAAACCAACACCATCCAAGCAGCTGGATTCCAACTTTAGTAAGCTTTGTGGATTCCCACCGTGCCTGTGCTCTGTCCATCACTGATAACCAAAAGGTAACCTACCCATGGACATAGCAGCTAGAATGTTAGATAAACTGAAATGTACCAAAATAAGATACAAAACCAAAACTCAAGAGCCTAGAAAGAAGCTAAAATTTGATATTTATGTAGGAAAGCTGACTTATTTCCTAAGACGCAATTGTAATCCCTTCACTAGCTGGGCAACCCTGGGCAGTAAGCTTTTGGAGCCTATTCCCTGAGGTATAAACTGGAGATAATACTACTTATTTCAATGGACTGCTGTGAACCTCAGAAAATGTACATAAACTACATAGCACAATACCCAGCAGTTGGTGGACCATTCATTACTACAGAAAAGTCAAATGACCACAAAAAAAAAAAAATCCCTTACTGCTGTGAGACAATGTCCAGTGGATAACCCTGCATCCTCGACCTCCTACAGCCACAGGGCTTTCCAAATGCTACTTCAGCTCACCTCTCCTAACCTGCCCACATTATGGCAGCCCCCTTCACACTCCACACCTCTGCTAGCAGAGGCCGCTACAGTATCCTTCAGCATCCTCAAGGTCTGAAACACAAGCCCGCTGAACAAACATGGGACTTTACTTGTAATTCATGTTTTCAAAAGTAAGTGGGTGACCATTAGTTTTATCAGCGAAATAGACGCCTTTAAGAGACCAACACCACCTAACTAGGAGTTTTTCCTGGCAGATGATTGTAGCAAGCACTTTACTGAAAGTAAGAATTCTCAGGTGTCAAAAGGACAGTTTATCCAGTCACCCAACAGGAACTACTGACACCTGTATCCCATGTATCTTGCTGAAGTAACTGTTTAATTAAAACTTCATCAACTAGAATGTTTCCTGAGCAGTTACACTTAAAACAAGCACTTACCTTCTATTTCCACCAAAGGTTCCTGAGTAAATTCCTGAAAGAATTTGTAGAAGAACTTACTGCAAGCAGCCAAAACAGCCTTGTGAGCCTTAAAATGGTGACCTAGATAAAAAGAAAATAAAATACAGTCACAAAAAATCAAACATAAAACTAGGAAACAAGTTAGGAAATTATATAAGTCCTCATATCCTCATAATGTAATTCTGACTATATGAACTGAACTAAAGTCACACTATTCTTGGCAGTTATTGTGACAAATTCTAATTTCAATTAGACACAAAGCCAGATCTTTCTCTCAAAGACCTTATTAAGTCAGTTTTATAAAAGGCCACTTTACAACACTTCGGGATGCAGGAACCTACTACTACTTAATTAAAGAGTGATAGGCATATGCTACTCAGTTGAAACTACTAAATATAAACACCACTTAAAAGGTTATAGATCATTTGGAAAGTGAGAAGAAAAACCACAGAACAACCATGGAGATGGACATCTTTGCTATAGGAAAAATTTTAACATGCCTAATAATTGGAAGAAGCCAATTTCACTCCATTTAAAAGACCACCAAGCTGGGTTTGCCTCAAACACAGTGACAACACCCAAGGCTGATAAGCAACCCCATTTGACTTTGGGGGTTCCCCAAGAGGGTACCAGTGCTGCCAAGTATTCTCTCACCGTCTCCTTCCGAGACCATTTAAGAAACTAAACAAAAATCAACTTTTCCCACGTCACTCCTGGGAGCTACTCCTCAAAGCAGCTCATCCACCGGAGGGCTATCAACCAAACCCTCCCTGTCCCCACACTGCAATCTTGCACTCGAGTGTGCAATGAGAAAACTTCAAGAAGTTCAAATGCCATGGTTCTGTCGAAATGAAGTCGCGACAGGCCACCAGCGGGCGGCCTGGGTCCCAGCGCAGTGCCCCGCTGGCTGTGATGGGGAGCCCCGAGGGGGTGGGCAGGCAGGTGAGGCCGAAGCCCCGAATCTGCCCCGAGCCCACCACCGCACCCACCGTCCACAATCAGGGTGATGTCAGTGAACCGGTCTTGCTCTCGCTGCTCATTCAATCGGTCCAGGATCATCTTGTGATGTTCAGGGAACTCCTGCAGGCACTCCATCGTCTCCTCGGCCTCCATGGCCGTCGGGGTGCTCTACAAGAGAGGAGCATGGTCAGGTACCCCCATGAGCTCGGGCCGGGGAACGGAGCCCTGAGAGCAGAACACAACAAACACCCCAGCGACGCCAAAGGAAGGGGGGAGGGCGAGGCGGGAGCGCAGGAAGGCGAGAGAAGAAAGAACGGCGAGCCCGTGGCGGCCGCGCGCCGGAGCCGCGGCCGCCGGACTCCGAGCCTGACCTAATTGGAGTCGGGAGACGCGAGCTGGAGCGGGGTGGGCACCGCGCCGGAGGCTCCGGGAGCGCACGCCCGGCCGGGGAAAGGGGCCGACCGCCGCCGCGGCCCTCTAACGGCCCCCCCGGCCCTGCGGCCCGGCCCTGGCTCCCGCCGCTCCAGGACCCGGTCCGGCCCGCGGCCCACAACGGCTCCCGGGTCGCCTCTCCCTCCCTCGCCCCCCCTCTCCTCCCCCGCCCGGACCGGGCCGGCACTCACTCAGGGAAGGAGGAGCGGCCCGGGCCTGCGCGTCACTGACGTAGACGTAATGCGTCACTGCGTCTTGCTTCGGCTGACGCGGCCGACGACCGAGCGCAGACCGTGGAGGGACGGGCCACGCCCCCACGCCCCCCCCCTCTCCCAGCGGCGGGGAGGAGCCAACCGTGGGGACTTGGCGCTCGGAGACCGTGAGGCCGCGCGCGCAGGGCGGCGGAAGTCCGGCTGTAAAGGGCTGGGCCGGTGCCGGGCTGGCCGTGCGCGGCGGCGGAATCTGCGGTCCCCCCCACCCGCTTTCGACCGCAGGTGTGAGCACTTGCATCCGGACCGCAGGACGACCACGCAGCGCCGGCCCCCGGGCTTTTATTCCCCGGCCCGCGGCCCCGCCCCGCCCCGCCCCCTTCCTCCCAGCGCCAGGTCGGCCCGCCCGCCTTACCTAGCTCTTACCTAGCTCGGGTCCTCCCGCTCCACTCCGTCCCTCAAAGCCTTTCCTGCCCTGCTCTGCTCTCCCCTCCCGGGGCGCGGCTCGCCCCGCACCTGCCCCTACCCCTAGGCAGCGCCTCGCCCTCCATGTCCGCCGACTGCCGGGCGCTTCTTCCGCTCGGGCCGGCCGGCGCACGTGCGCTCGCTCCGGGGCCCGGCGGCCACGGGCGCGAGCACGTCGGGCCGCCCTCTCCGCACCCGGCGGGCGGCACGTGTTCGCCAGGCTCCCGACCTGGCGGGGCTGCTCCCCGATCGCTTGCCAGTGTACTGTTGCGGCAGCTGTCCCCTCTCTGCCCCCCCTCCGCGCGCTTAAAGAGGCCACTGACCCATCATCAGCCTCACGTGATGGGCTCCTTCATCCATCCGGGAAAAATAAAATGTTTTCTAAGGAAAATGAGATACCTGACATTATTTTCTCTAAAAAAGAGAAGCTATTGGGAATTAGGGAAGAACTCTAAGAGCTAGATGCAAAAGTAAATGTAACCATTTCAACAGACGTTAATTGAGCGTCAGCGCTGTGATAGACCCTGCTTAAGGGACTGGAAAATCCTGGATGAACAGGGCATGTGGAGTCTCAGCTTTCCAAATCTTGGTTTGATAGCTTCAACAGTTAAATTGCCTGGGGGCTGACTGCTGAGTGTTATGAGATGTGAAGAACGATGTAATCTGTGGGTCAAGGAAAGCTAATGACTTTTTTTTTAAATATTTTATTTATTGATTTTTAGAGAGAGGGGATAGAGAGAAAGAGAAGGGGGAGGGGCAGGAAGCATCAACTCCCATATGTGCCTTGACCAGGCAAGCCCAGGGTTTTGAACAAGCAACCTCAGTGTTCCAGGTGGATGCTTTATCCCACTGCACCACCACAGGTCAGGCCACTAATGACTTTTAAGAAGCAACCTCAAGTCTGAGTGTTAGCCAAGGCGCGCCGAGATGATAGCGTTCCAGGAACTGAAAGAATGTTGCTGGGACAGACCAACTGGGGTCTTGCAAACACCATTAAAGGTGTAAGACTTACTTAAACTGACAAAGGGAAGCCTTGAAGATTGAGCAGGCTAGTGACACCATAAGATTTCCCTTTTCAAGTGAGAATTCTAACCCGAATATGGAGAATAGATTAAATGAGACTAACGCAAGAGTAGAGACCAGTTGGAAGGCTGTCAGTGATCTACATGAAACTGTGGTGTCAAGTGGAATTAGAGAACTGGAGTGAATAAAGAGTTGGAATCAATTTTGGCAGTATCTATGGATACTGCCTCTAACATTGAGTGTATTCATGACAGGAGCAGTCAAAGATGACTCCTAGATTTCTGGCTTCAGCTGGTTGACTGTTGGTACCATTACCAAAATGGGGGGGGGGGGGGAATTGCCATAACAGTGATAGAACTCTCATTAAAAAATGAGAGTGGAACCTGACCAGGCGGTAGCATAGTAGATAGAGCGTCAGACTGGAATATGGAGAACCCAGATTCGAGACCTCGAGGTCGCCAGATTGAGCACAGACTCATCTGGTATCAGCAAAGCTCACCAGCTTGGACCCAAGATCACTGGCTTGAGCAAGGTGTTATTTGGTCTGCTGAGGCCCACGGTCAAGGCACATATGAGAAAGCAATCAATGAACAACTAAGGTGTCACAACAAAAAACTGATGATTGATGCTTCTCATCTCTCTCCGATCCTGTCTGTCTGTCCCTATCTATCTGTCTCTCTGACTCTCTCTCTGTCTCTGAAAAAAAAAAAGAGAGAGTGGAGAGAAAGGAGTACCTGTACAGAGTGATGGGGCAGTCCAGTTTTAGGTTTTATGTTTTTGGATAAAAGAGACATAAGCAATTGAAATACTGACAGGGAAGAATCCAGCAGAAGATAATAAAAATATAGGGGGGGGAGGGGTTAACTTTGTAAGAGAGGAAGAGACTAGAGAAGAATTTGAGAGGATAGGTCAATGAATGAGCCTTAGATAGGAGGAAGGACACCTATTATTACTGAAAAGATTAATTCATTGGATGCTCTTAGGAGTGTATGTTTGAGATTAGAAGATATATTAGTATTTAAGGCTGTGTAACAAGTTATTCCAAAATGTAGTGGCTTAGAACAATATTATTATTTCACAGTTTCTGCAGGTCAGAAACATGGATGTCACTTACCTAGGTTGTCAGGGTCTTTCACAAGTTTTCAATCAAGATGTCAGCCAGGACTGCTGTCATCTCAAGCCTCAGCGGGGAAAGATGTGCTTCCACAGCCATGGTAAGTGACTGTTGACAGAGGCCAGTTCCTCCTGAGCTGTTAGACTGAGGACCTAAGTTTCTTTGCAAGCTCTTCCTCCATGTGGGGTTCACCGCAGGGTCTGACAGCTGAGTCTGTCTGAGAGAGCAAAAGAGAGTGAGCAAGACAGAAGTCAAATCTTCTTGTAGCAGAATCTAAGAAGTGACATTCTGCCACATTTGCTACATCCTATTTGTTAGAAGCAAGTCACCAGGTGTAGCCGCAGTCAATGGCAGACACGGAGGAGGTGTGATCACTGGGAGCAGTCAGCCTTAGGAGCGGCCTACCACGCAGGAGAAAGGAAAATATTTTAAATGTCACAATAGCATCAACAGGACTGGCAAAGTTGGTAACCGAGATATATGATAGCAGTCTGAGGGGCATCGTGTTCCCTCCAGAAGCAGTCAGTAACCAGGTACCTACAAGGACAGGTGACAGGAGAGTGAAGTTGGTGTACACGCACAGTTCTCTGTGGTGCAGATTTTTTAAAAACTAAGTTTATTCGGGTGACATGGGTTAATAAGATTATTAGGTTTTAAGTGTACCGTTCTATGATGCATCATCTGTATATTGCATTGTGTGCCCACCCCCTAAGTTACATCTTCTGCCGTCACTGTGTATTTGACCCTCTGTAGCCCTTACTACCTTCCCTCCCAACCCGATCCGTCTGGTAACTATCATGCTGTTGTCTGTGTCTATGAGTTCGTGTTTGTTTTTCTTGTTTATTTGTTGCTTTCAGTTTTATATCCTACATATAAGTGAAGTCATATGGTTCTTCACTTCTGTGGTGTACATTTTGTGTCAGTTAATAATAATGAAATTTATAGATGTTCTCTGGAGTTAATACGATTCTTCAAACTTAAGGAGACTTGACCGATAGATCTGGCTACCTCAGTGGTGTCTTTTTCTATGTTCCAAAACAGCAGTGGGAACGAGACACCATGGTAGTCAAGAGTTCGGTGTGAAAGCTAGCCTGTGTTGAAGTGTTTGTTCAACTTCCTAGCTGGGTGACTTTGGGCAAATTGTTTAACTTCATTAAACTTCCATTTCTTTACCTTTAAAATAGTGTTGTTGTGGGAAGTAAGTGAGATAACACATGGAAAGCACTTAGATTAGATGTCCTGACACCAGATTGAACTGTGACATCAGTGCTCCAGGAGTCCTCAGGCTCCTTGACCTCTTAATATCAGAGCATGTCTGCTAGGTAGTAAGCTTTCAGTAAATGAAGTTCCTTATTATTAAGGTGACCAACTTTTTTACAATGAAAAGGAGAACAAAAATAAATTGACGAAAACAATATAATAAATAAAAAAACATTTTATTCATTGTAACAATAATACATATAATATGATAAATGCATAATAAAAACATTTGTAATACTTTATATTGTAATTATGCTTACATGCCTATTAACTTTTAATAATTGTAAGAAAAAGCTACTCATTTAGATACAAATACGTCACATCACATGCAATGGATTGACTCTGCATCGATTGAATACGGACATTTACAGATTAGTCTTTCAATATCAAAAAGGAGGACATGTAGGAGGACACTTTTCGAGGGACAAAAGAAGGACTGTCCTCGCTAAAGGAGCATGATTGGTCACCTTATTATTATGACTCAGTATAAGGTTTATGATGCTCCCTGTTGGATTTTTTAATAGCCATTTATGGATTAAAATTGAGATCTTCTTTGTGACTGCCCAAAGGCACTGAAACTTGAAGATATCCTCAATAAAACCAGTTGCAACAAGATAAAAAAAAAAGGATTATGACAAGTCCAGATGTTTTCAGGGGCAAGCAATATTTTAAATATGCCACAGATAAGAAACTGACAACATTATTAAGATTATTATTCCCTCCTTTTCTTCCTTCAGAGCACATGCGAGGCTCAGGACAGGAATGTGTACTTGAGAGCAGTTACTTAGTAGCCTCCTGGCTTGTGGATGGTGACTCAGACAGGAGTCATGGAATGCGGGCTTGCACGCTCCAAAGTAGGGAGTTACTCAACTGTGTGGTGGAGCTGGGGAAGAAGGCAGGACCAGGGCCAGGGCCAGCAGACCCAAGCAGGCTAAGCAAGGAATGACACCCCAGGCCCAGAAGTTTCCCTCTCAGCATTGTGGTGCCAAGCAGCTGTCAGATCTTGAGTGTTCAAGTTCAGCTCTGGTCCCATCTTGGTACAACAATCTGAAATTGTAATAACCTCTGGGTGTGGAAAAGGTTGCTATTCTCCTGGAAGTTGGAGAAACTCCAGAATGTTGTTATTGTCAAAGGGTCCTTTAAGGTCTGAGTACAGCTGCTGCTTTTATTTATTTATTTTTAATTTTTCTTGCAATCTTGGAACTCACTGGAACCTCCTTGGAATTTCTGTGGATCTTCCTCTTTTCCTTGACCTATTTTTTTTTTTAATTTTAATTTTGCATTGTGTTTTGAGAGATAGAGAGAGAGGGAAGCATCAACTCATAGTGCCACTTAGTAGTTCCATTTACTTGTGCACTCATTGATTACTTCTCCTGATTACTCATTGATTACATGCCCTGACCCGGGATTAAACTCATGACCCTTTGTGCCTGGATGACGCTTTATCCACTAAGCCACCTGGCCAGGGCTCCTTGACCTCTTAATATTTGAGCACCACTGTCCATTATTTTAAATGTCATTCTAGTATATTTTGGATTCAATTTATTATGTTAGTACTATGTTTTCTGTTTGTCTTACTGTTCTGTGTTATTTCTTTCTCCTTTTTGGATTGATTTTTAAAATTATTCTAGACTCTAAGATGACTTCCAAACAGGGCCAAAACTTCAGTGGCCTGAAGGAGGCATGTGCCTGAGGTGACAAATTTAAGAGGGGATCGAAACTCAGAAATCGAAATGAATAATATTTTTATGCAACATTTTTTTTTTAAGAAACAAAATGAATGCAAGACTTCCCCTTCCAGGAAGATAGAGTCAGTGTACTCTATGCTATTTGTCCCACTAAGCACAGTGAAAACATTGGACAGATATAAAAATGTTTTTCAACTAAACTCTTTTAAGAATGATTCATTTGACTTCTGAAGTTCAGGATACCAGAATGTGAGTTTTCTATTCTGTTTCTAAGACTCCTTAAGTCTTGGGGCTTTTTTTTTAGTATTTTATATATGTGTGTGTGTATATGTACATATAGATATATTGGTATTATATGTGTGTATATTTTTAATTGATTGTAGAGAGAGAAATATCAATTTGTTGTTTCACTTTTTATGCATTCATTGGTTGATTCTTGTGTGGGCCTTGACAGGGAGTTGAACCCACAGCCTTGGCGTATGGGGACGACACTCTAACCA
The DNA here is from genome assembly GCF_036850995.1 of Saccopteryx leptura. Classification (NCBI taxonomy): domain Eukaryota; kingdom Metazoa; phylum Chordata; class Mammalia; order Chiroptera; family Emballonuridae; genus Saccopteryx; species Saccopteryx leptura. Next base: position 156,245,606 of record NC_089503.1, read on the forward strand.
GGCCAAGGCCTAACTCCTGAAGTTCTATTCTACACAAAATTTTGAGAGTCTCAGTGCTGTTATGGAAATTGCAATACATAATTATTCCTCGCGTTTTCTAAAATAATTTAAAATTCTCATATGGAAAATCTAAGTGAAATTCAATGAATGTATGTGTGTGTGGAGGGGGAGGGGGAAGGGAGGAAATAAACACAGAATATCTATCCCTCAACTTCTGACCCCATCCACCCATTTTATTAGGGCTGAACCCAAGGCATGACAATCAGGGAACTCTAGAGCAATCTTAGGGGCATGCTAGAGTAGATAGAATCTCTAGAATGTCCTAGAAACACCCCAGCCATCCCAGACGCCCCAAGACTGGGAAGTCCAAGGCCAAGTTTTGGGGACAGTACAAGTTGCCTGGAACTCACCTTCTGTCCTTCTCTAACTCCACACACTCTCGCTAGGTGACCTCACCCTTGGTCTTGCTTTATATACACCCAGACCTACATCTCCAGCCCAGACAGTGATGTTCAGCACCAGGCAGGAGGCTCTGTTGGGGTGCCCTAGGGGTGCTTCAAAGCCGCATCTTCTGGACATCAAATTCACTCCTCTAACTGAGATTATAGTCTTGGTTATTGATACCTACAACTACGCACTAGTAGAACAAGTCAGAAATCTGAAGATTGTTTCTTTTGCTTTTTTCTCCCACTTTTGTCTCTCTGTCACACACATACATCTAATCAATATATACCAAATCCTGGTGATTTTAAACCCGTAATAATGCTCATACCATTGACAAATACAATTTCTAGAAAGTCATTTGGCAATTTTTATGAAGACGGTTTGACAATTTCATATCCTTTTACGAATTATATAGCATTTTGTAAATCAAGGGCACAATAAAATCCCCAACTTTACATATATAGACGAGTGAGTATAGGCATAGCAAAAAGTGAACAAAGAAAATGCAACAAAAAGTTAACACTAGCTGTCTTTTAATGGTCGAGTGATGGAATGTTTTATTCTTCCCTACAAGATTCAATATTTTCTGTTTTACACCAAGGCTGTGCTATCATTAAATATGAACTCCATGTGTTTTTGAAGTGCCTAGAACAGTGTCTGACAGATAGTTGGTGCTTAATAAATATTTGTTAAATGCATAAATCTTTATGATGTAAAATATAATATGAAAAGGAATAAGTGTATAGAATTCCCATTTCATCCTTCCCTTGGGTTTATTTTACTATGATTTTTTTTCCAATTAAGTGAGAAGCTCCTGCAGAGACAGACTCCTGCATGTGTCCTGACTGGAATCCACCTGGGAAGCCCCTTACCAGGGCAATGCTCTGTGCATCTGGGCTCTGCTCCATTGCTCAGCAACCGAGCTATTTTAGCACCTGAGGTGAGGCCATGGAGCCTGGGGTCAACATTTCTTAAACCATTTGAGCCATGGCTTCAGGAGGGGAGGGGAGAGAGAGAGATGGCATATAGGTGGAGAAGCAGATGGGTGCTTCTCCTGTGTGCCCTGACCAGGAATCAAACCTAGGACTTCCACACTCTGGGCCAACGCTCTACTGCTGAGCCAACCGGCCAGGGCCTACTGTGATCTTCATTGCTTCCTGTAGACCACCTGTGGCTAAAACAGTCAGCGGTGGCCATGCCCGCAGGTCATTCCTAGATCTTGGATTTTTTTCTGCCCAACCTCACGAAGTCTTCCCTCTGCTCTTTCCGTTCACCTTCCCCACAACACTGTTAGGCAGACTGGCCCCAAGCCAGTTTTCAGAAAGTGATGTGAGCATCATGCTGGAACAAGAGGTTTTGTCTGCCCCTCCACAACATTAAGTTGGTATCCACACACACATGCAAAAGTGCTTTTGTGGACACCATGGGATCCAGCACCCATGGAGTTGGGAGGAGTCTCCCCCACCTGTGTGTCAGGTAACAGACACATAGACCAGTTGTGGGTCCCGCAGTGGCCTGTGAACCTCTTGGCTGTGGTCTTGCAGCCCCTAAAAAACAGTCTCAGAAATCACCAATGGACAAGAAGATTCTTTGTGAAAGTTCAGGTTTCCAGAGGAGAGGTTCCAATGCACTGTTGGATTGAGAGAGAGAGAGAGAGAGAGAGAGAGAGAGAGAGAGAGAGAGAGAGTGTTTGGGGCATTGGAGAGAGGAAGAAAACAGTTTGACTTGACCTGCATGAGCACTGTCCCCAAAGCAGCACAGCATAGGGTCAAGAGAGATCTTCCCGGTTTGTGATTTCTCTTGACGGTGGGGTGAGCAGGAAGAAGTGAGCACCGCTTTCCCACGGGGCAGACGCTGCCAACGAGGCGCTTCTCAGGCTTTGGCAGGTGGATAGTGAATCTAGGCAAAATACCTGGCTGGGTTCTGCAAGCCCGAGAAAAACCACAGGCTTGACCTTGAGCGCCACCTTTGGGCAGAGTGAAGAAAGGCGTAAGCCTTTCAGTATCCAGAGAAGGTATACAAGCTTAAGAATTCTGCCACAAGAGGGCGCAAAAAGCGTGGAGCAGGTGTATGAATAGGTCTGAGATCTCCAGAATTTCTCTCCCAAAGTCAAGACTGGAGGAGGTGTCTGCTGTTTCAAAGGCAAAAACAGAAGTGTAAAATGCAAGGAACATGAAAAATTAAGGAAACATGGCACTATCAATGAGTCACACTAACCTTTACAGAAACCAACACCAAAGTCATGAAGATCTATGAATTGCCTGATAAAGAATTCAAAATAGATATTTTAGGGAAGCTCAGTGAGCTACCAGAAGACACAGAAAGACACCTCAACTACATTAAGACAACAATTTGTCAAAGAACATGTAAAGAGAAACAAAATAGTTTTCAAATAAATAAACGGAAACATCACACACCAGAACTAATGTAGCAGAAGCACTTTCCCATCTTGTTTTGCCAGCATGTTGGCCAACTAGCCATACTGCTCTCAGTGCCTGGAAATATTGATCAGATGTATGTGATGTATAAATATTTAAGATCATCAGGATGCTTACCCTTCCATAAAACATTCAGGATCAAGTATAGTTCTATCAACTCTGCCCATTAAGCAGATTTCTCCTCACCAGTGCACTTAATACTACCTTTTTTCTAACCAATAATTTGATTAACAGGCAATTATTGAACCAAGTCATCTGTGAACAATCCCAAATGCATGCCTCCTCCATCCACAGTTCACAGTTAACAGCCCACAGGGGTGACATGAGTTCCTACAACACAGGACAATGACATTGGGCCTGGGTTGCCTATCCCATTTACTTATGATTCCTGGGTATTCCTGGGGTCATTTCTGAATGCACCACACCACGGGTGCTGCAGTGCCTGTTCAACTGTGTGTTGCAGTGAATCTGATCAACTTGATTCTGATAGGCGTTTCCACTTGCATGGTCAGTTGGTGCCCATACCATGGATTGGACAGACTGGGTCATGTTAGCTTCTCCAGGAGCTTTGTTCTGCTCTGGACGAGATCCCTCTCTTCTTCTGGCCCCATCAATGTTCAGAGACTCATGAGTCACTGACTAAATGGGTTGGAGAACTGTTGTTAAGAGTGATCTGGCTGGTCCGATGGTAGTGGGTTATCAGAACTTATTAACTTAGTGTCAAGAGTGATCTATGCTGCCTGACCAGGTGGTGGTGCAGTGGGTAGAGCAACAGACTGGGATGCCAAGGACCCAGGTTCGAGACCCTGAGGTCGCCAGCTTGAGTGCAGGCTCATCTGGTTTGAGCACAAGCTCACCAGCTTGGACCCAAGGTCACTGGCTAGAGCAAGGGGTTACTCGGTCTGCTGTAGCCCCACGGTCAAGGCACATATGAGAAAGCAATCAATGAACAACTAAGGTGTCACAACGTGCAACGAAAAACTAATGATTGATGCCTCTCATCACTCCGTTCCTTTCTGTCTGTCCCTGTCTATCCCTCTCTCTGACTCTCTCTCTGTCTCTGTAAAAAAAAAAAAAAAAAAAAAAAAAAAGAGTGATCTATGCTGACTTCAAAACTGAACGCCGCCCTGGCCCATTGGCTCAGAGCGTTGGCTGCCTGTGGAAATCCCGGGTTCAATTCCGGTCAGGGCACACAGCAGAAACAACCATCTGCTTCTCACCCTTCCCCCTTCTCTCTCTCCCTCTCTCCCCTCCTCCTGCAGCCATGGCTCCAATGGTTCAAACAAACTTGGCCCCAGTTGTTGAACATGGCTCCATGGCCTCACCTCAGGTGCTAAAATGGCTCCGTTTCCGAGCATCTGAGCAGCAGCCCCAGACGGGCAGAGCATCCTCCCCAGGTAGAGGGCTTGAGGGTGGACCCCGGTCCAGTGCATTCAACAGTCTGTCTCTCTGCTTCTCTGTCTCTCACTTAATTAAGAAAAAAAAACACAACAAACCCAAAACAACAACTGAAAGAGGCCTCAAGTGCTGTGCTTATTTGTGGAGAGGAATTCAAGGTACAATAATTTTTCCTTTATTGGCATGCCCTCAGCCACTAGTACCCTGAGAACTGTATCAAAGTGGCACACCCTCAATTTCTGTAGGGTTTACACTACCTACTGAAATGCAGACAGTAACTTTTTGGTAAATCATGTTTTTTTAGGAATATGTCTTTTTTATTTAAAATTTTCAGATTTGTTGATATAAAATTATATACAGTACACCATCATTAATATCTCTTTACTGTCTACAGACTCTACCGTGATGTTCTTTTTATTCCTGATCCTAAGATACTATTAATTTTTTCTCATTTCTATTTCTTGTTAGCCTTATTAGGGGCTGTCTATTTCGGGGTTATTTATCATTTCTAATGTCTGTTTAATGTCTACATCATCAATGTTTATTCTTATAATTATTTACTTTCCTCTATTTTTTTTTGGACTTAATTCCCATTATATTTCTCTAATCTCTTGAAATAGATTCTTTTTTTTTTTTTTTTCATTTTTCTGAAGCTGGAAACAGGGAGAGACAGTCAGACAGACTCCCGCATGCGCCCGACCGGGATCCACCCGGCACGCCCACCAGGGGCGATGCTCTGCCCACCAGGGGGCGATGCTCTGCCCATCCTGGGCGTCGCCATATTGCCACCAGAGCCACTCCAGCGCCTGGGGCAGAGGCCAAGGAGCCATCCCCAGCGCCCGGGCCATCTTTGCTCCAATGGAGCCTTGGCTGCGGGAGGGGAAGAGAGAGACAGAGAGGAAAGCGCGGCGGAGGGGTGGAGAAGCAAATGGGTGCTTCTCCTGTGTGCCCTGGCCGGGAATCGAACCCGGGTCCTCCGCACGCTAGGCCGACGCTCTACCGCTGAGCCAACCGGCCAGGGCTTGAAATAGATTCTTAATTAATATTACAGGTATTGGTTTTATAAGTATAGTTATTTAAAGATGAACATTTATCTCTCAGCATGATTTAAGGTGCATTCCTCAGATTGATGCTGAATATTCATTAGAAATCAATTAAAATATTTTATTTATATATATTATTTGGGGGGCGTGACAGAGACAGAGAGAGTCAGAGAGAGGGACAGACAGACAAGAAGGAAGAGAGATGAGAAACATCAGTTCTTCATTGCAGCACTTTAGCTATTCATTGATTGCTTTCTCATATGTGCCCCGATAGGGGGGCCACAGCAGATTGAGTGACCCCTTTCTTGAGCCAGTGACCTTGGGCTCAAGCTGGTGAGCATTGCTCAAACCAGATGAGCCTGCACTCAAGCTGGCGACCTCGGGGTCTTGAACCTGAGTTCTCTGCATCCCAGTCCAATGCTTTATCCACTGCATGACCACCTGGTCAGGCCAAATAAAATATTTTATAATCCCCACTGTGGTCTTTTTCTGTGACTCATGAGTATTTAGATGTATATTGCTATTTTATTTCCAAATATTGGCTTACTGCAGAATTTTTTTGTTAATAATTTCTAACTTAATTTTTTTTTTTTTGTATTTTTCTGAAGCTGGAAATGGGGAGAGACAGTCAGACAGACTCCCATATGCACCCGACCGGGATCCACCCAGCACGCCCACCAGGGGTGATGCTCTGCCCCTCCAGGGCGTCGCTCTGTTGCGACCAGAACTACTCCAGCGCCTGGGGCAGAGGCCAAGAAGCCATCCCCAGCACCCGGGCCATCTTTGCCCCAGTGGAGCCTCGGCTTCGGGAGGGGAAGAGAGAGACAGAGAGGAAGGAGAGGGGGAGGGGTGGAGAAGCAGATGGGTGCCTCTCCTATGTGCCCTGGCCGGGAATTGAACCCAGGACTTCTGCACACCAGGCCGACGCTCTACCACTGAGCCAACCGGCCAGGGCCTAATTTCTAACTTAATTTTAATGTGACATCTGTTGAAGTAATTTCAAGTGCATACTGGAATTTAGCAATAGGATAGTGTTCGTTTCTCAAATTAATGGAAAAAGATTACTTATTCATTAAATATGTGTAACATCCAACTCCTAGAAATATACAGAAGTGGTTTCCTACCCAGAGGCGGACTAAGGTGGGTTTAGGTCCCGGGCGCACAAAAAAATATTGGGCCCCAAGGGCCCAGTGAAGGCCCCCCCTTCATTAGAAAAAAGTGTAAAGTTGGGGTTTTGTGGGGCCCTTCAGAAGTGGAGGCCCAGGGCGGGCGCCTGATGCACCTGCCGTGAAATCCGCCTCCGTCCCTACCTCACTCTTTACTCCAAAATACATTCCTGGATAATAGAATATTTGATGTGTATATGACTAAAAGATTTAAATGAAAATATTTAACATGTGAATAAAAGACTGGAAGATTTATATGGAAAAGTAAACACATTATAGGATCATAGCTTCGAAAACCACCTTTTGGTTACTGATTATATTACAGATACAGAATTCTTAGCAAATTATCATAATTCATCCTTGTAAGAACATATTCCTATTTTATTTGTTTTGTTCTGTTATATTATATTCTCTCATCACCAACCACCATTTCCACTCTTGTCTCATTCTAATTTTTCAAAATTTTAAAAAGTATGTATACATCCATCTAAATTTGTGGAATTTTAATGTGTGTTTTTGATATATATGAATGGTACTCAGACCTATTTCTCTGTTTTCATTATTCACTCATCATTATGATTTAAAATCAACAGGTCTGTACATATTACTTGTCTATTTCACCTGACTGCTGCAATATATTTTGTAGTGAGCATGTTCCACATTTTATGTAAAAATATACCTAACGATGATACCAACTCTTCTACATGACAAACAATGCTGTGATGAATGTCATCACACTTATACTCTGTGGACCTGAATGGAATGTTTTCTGTGACAGTCCAGGAGTGTGGTTTGTAGGGACAGAGGGGAAAAGTATACGAAGCTCCCCACTTACCACCATATTGCTGTTCAGAACCATCAGTCCTGAGAAAGGGCTGTTTTCAAATCTGCACCAACTCTTTAATAAACTATTCACCTTTCTAATGTTTGCTTCTTTGGAAGTTTTATGGTTTTAACATTGATTTATCTATGATGAATTTGAGCCTCTCTTTACACACCCGTTAGCCAGTTTGTAGTATAGGTTTCCCATTATCTAAAAGTACAATCTTCTTATGCAACTTTTTAAAACTAAGATGGCGTAAAGCAAAGAGGCAATTGCCATAAATTTATATGAAAAAATATTTCAGTTTCCCAGATCCAAAATAACCTACCAAATAACGCGTAAAACCTCAAATAGCACTAACATAGAGTAAAAGCAGAATGACATTGTTAGACAAGAAAACTTCCACGGCCGAAATCGTTCCTGAAAGAAAGGGTTTACTGAGCCAAATGCTGGCCAGAAGAGGCCCAGGTCCTGGGGCGTGGACCAGGTCTACATGGAAAAGACCAACAAGATTGCTGTCCTTAGTTGACGGGCTCCTTTATGGACGCGGTTTGGGAGAGAAAGATGTAAGTTGTTCTGAAAGAACTAGCCTTGGCTGTAGACCAAGCGGGTGGTGAAGGTGAAGCATCCTTGTTCTGGGGAAGGCACACAGTACGTCAGGAAAGTGAGGGGTCCTTCGGATGGGTGTTGGGCAACAGCATGGGAAGCTCACGGGTGGTCGAGGAGCAGAGGCTCCCGGTGACCGGTGACACCTGGCTTTTCCTTAGATAATCACAGAAATGGGCACCGCGAAGTTAAGTCCGCTTCTACGTGCACTCAGGAATGTAAGCAGCGCTTTCTCGGGCTTTCCCTGCAGCTGTTAATGGGTTAACCTCTCCTGTACTTCCTTCCATCCTCTGGCCTGCGTTGATTTAATTTAGGGCATCTCAGAGTTCTTTTCTTGTCAATCTGATAAGTACACAGACCGTATAAAGTAGAAATAAGGTGTGCACAGGATAGCTCCACTTATTAAAAAGCCTGACTTGATTTCTCCTTAAGTTGAAGAAAATGGAATACCACTCTTTGCACACCCGTCAGTCCAACTCAGACAACAGACTTTTCGTTTTCTCCATTACTGGATGCCGACTGAAGAGACCATCTGCTACTAGCAGAGCCTATAGTAACTCCAGCAGCTCTCTCGTTCCTTCTCTCTGCATGTAAGCAGTATGCATGGCACACGCAGGCAAGCTCCACGCATGCGCAGTCTTTATTTTATTCACCGGTATTAAGACGCTTAATTACATCAAATTTTACTCTACGTGTAATACCATGCAAGCTCTTATAGGCTTTTCTGATCCCTTAGGACACATCTTGCTAGTGGATGCACAGAATGAGTCAAGGTAAAGCGCAGATGCTCACTGACAGCTCAAAGCCATGGCAGCTTGAGGCTGAGGTGCCGAGTGTAGTTCCCGGGGAAGGCGCTAGGGATGCCCGTCTCTGCTCCAGGTGCGTGCTGCCTCCCGAGCAGCTTGAAAACAAACGCTGAATGCTATTTCCACTTTCCTTTTCTTTCTTTCTTTTTGTAAAAGAAAAATCCTTTCCAGATATTTTTGTTGTTCTTAGCAAAAACAGGTACAGGGGGTCTTCAGATTATGACAGAGTTCCGTCCTTACACCAGTGATGTAACCCGAATTTTGGTGTAAATCGAAACACACCCTAGCCTAAGTCACTTACCTATCCTAACACAGTTGTAAAACCATAATTTAAAACATAGAAATACAACTAAGAACATAAATATACTGTACTGCACACGGTAATGTAGTAACAGAAAAAAGACAAAAAGTGAGTGTATGCAAAAATTCCTTACCTTTACTCCTGTGGTTGGCTTGCACACTGGAAGGGGCATTGCAAGGTGGGAGACAGTGGCCTGTTGGGAGGAGGAAGCTGCAGAAGGTGCTGGAGACACTGGGTCAGGGGAATCAGGATTGCCTAAGGAACATGCAGGAGATGCTGGGGATGATTCTACCTGCACTACAGGTGTTTCATTTGAGAAGCAGCTGATGCAGAGGGTACAGGATCTGTTGCAGGCCTCTCTACCTTCTTAAAGATTTGTTCCAAGCTAGACTGGAAGGTTGATGGCTTCTCTCTTCCAAAATCTGCCTACAGCATTGCAAGGCATCCATAACAGCCGAAACACTCATATCTCGAGTTTTTTAAGTTTTTATGGGAGTGAGCATCATAAACTCAAAAAGTCATATGTCAAGACTATTGTAAGTCGAGGACCCTCATACTAATATAGGTCTTTCATGAAAGCAAAGTGGTGTAAAGCAGACATTCGAAAAGCAGGGTTTGCCTTTATTGTGCTATTTATTCTCCGGTGAATTTTCTTTGGCTTTCCTGATTTATTATTTTGATTTATGGAAGTTATAAGTGGTGTGTATACCTATTAATTACTTGTAAATTTAAGACTTTGAAACTATCTTCTCGCCTGACTGTTTCTAAATTCAATTTGAAAATAGAAAAAAAAGAAACAACAGGCTCAAAAAAAGGAGACACTGGGAGAATCCTATCAATTTTTTGTGTGTGTGTGACAAAGACAGAGGGAGAGAGAAAGAGAGAGAGAGAGAGAGAGGGAAATAGGGATAAACAGGAAGGGAGAGAAATGAGAAGCATCAGTTTCTTATTGCGGCACCTTAGTTGTTCATTGATTGTTTTCTCATATGTGCCTTGATGGTGGAGGGGGAGCTACAGCAGAACAAGTGACCCCTTGCTCAAGCCAGCCACCATGGACTCAAGCTGGTGAGCCTTGCTCAAACCAGATGAACCTGCGCTCAAGCTGGTGACCTCGGGGTTTTGAACCTGGGTCCTCTGCACCCCAGTCTGAAGCTCTAGCCACTGCACTATCGCCTAGTCAGGCAAAATCCCACCAAAATTTAACATTGAAACCAATTGAAGTTTTAGCCTCTCACAAGAGGGGACTTTTTAAAAAATTAGTGTATAATTTTCCAGATCAGCACTAGTGAGGTAAACTGTCAGATAGGACCCCTGCTGCCCTTTCTCCAAAGAGAGGTGTCCTTACCTGATACAATCTTTATTTATTTATTTTTTTGCTAACAACTTTCTTGTTGCACCAAGTTCCTCCCTATGAAAACCTTCCATTTTGTTCAACATCTCTGAGCACCTTCATGAATCATTAAAGCCAATCTTTAATTTTACTCCGATAAGTTTTTGTTCTTTCACAATTCAATAAATTGATGTTTAGGCATGTTTATGGCATAATCCTACCGACGGGCATATCCTTGAAGGGATTCTCTCACAAGGGGACTCTTATGTGTAGAAGGTGGGTGAGAGGTGATCTGGATGTCCACATGGACAGCAGATTGGTGACATAGGGCAGGGCTCATCAGACGTTAGTATGCCAGCATTGGAAGCAACAGATAAAATGTACAGATAATGACCTTAGAAACTTGCAAATGAATAGAAAATAATGGACTAAATTAGGTATATACATTGATCACTGTATCTGAATTTAAGATACATGCACACAAAAGAACGTCACATGTTACTAGACCAATACAAAAAAGACACAAAAAATTGTTCTGGCCCTGGCGGTCCAAGGTTGATTCCCGGCCAGGGCACACAGGAGAGGCACCCATCTCCTTCTCCACCTTTCCTCCTCTCCTTCCTCTCTACCTCTCTCTTTCCCTCCTGCAGCCAAGGCTCCATGGGAGCAAAGTTAGCCCTGGTGCTGAGGATGGCTCTATGGCCTCCACCTCAGGAGCTAGAATAGCTCCAGCGGCAACGTGCAGGATGTGCAGAGCATCGCCCCCTGGTGGGCATGCCTGGTGGATCCTGGTAAGGCACTTGTGGGAGTCTGATTGCCTCCCTGCTTCTACTTCGAAAAATACAACAACAACAACAAATTGTTCCCAATGGGAAGAATTTAAAAAGAAGTAAGGAGAGTGTAAAGCCAGTAGCCACGGCCACCATCATAGCCGCCTGGCCCATGCAGTTTTGCATTTGATTCAGACAGTGGGTAATGAAACAATGGAGCCAAGAACTGGTGGGCCATTAGCTTTAATCCTAGCTTGTACCCAACGGGCAAGTAAAAACACACACTGGGCTCCGAAACCCACTCACTCAGTGCTCACAAAGCTACTGACTTATCAGAGTTTCCTAGAATCAAAGGTTTCTAGCTCACCAGATTTATTCACCTCTGTTCCCCATCTCCTTCTCTCTGCACAAACTCTGCACAAACTGGCTTCTCACTCAACACTCCACCATCTTGGCTGTTTCTCCTGCTCTCCTCTCTAATGCTAATCTTAGGAACCAAGAGAGCAAGCTTTATAGTGCCCCACTTTATAGTGTAGAAACCAAAACCTTTAATCCAATATACAAACAAGGAAGTCTCTGATACAAAGTCACTTATCTGAGGCATAATGGGATTCCTCATGAAAGTGCACCACCCCACATCAAAAAGAGTGGGAAAGGCTTAATCCCAAAACCAAGCCCCAGGCTACAAGGATCCTGCCTGCCCCCAACACACATTAATATAATCACTCCCATCCCAAACAAGAACGGCAACCAATACCATCACCTGGGAGAAGGGCATCCACGTGGGCAGCTCCATCTTTAACAAAGTGAGCATAATATGTTTTATCTGCCCAACAGAGAGCAGAGAAAATGGAATCACTAATAGGATAATGTACATAATTACATAAGACACAATAGAGGTTTGGAAAACAAACACCAGGAAATGTGGCATTAACTATAAATTTTTGCCATCGGATATGAAAAGCATAGCATATTTGAGGTCTTTCTTTCATTGAGATAATCCAGTGTAGACAAAAATAGAAAAGAACAGTTCTAAGTGAGGTATGGGACTCTCGTTTTCCTCCTCCTCCCTAATGACTCCTTGACTTATTTTCCTTCCTGACACATCTGAGCCCGGACGTGAAGTCTCAGTTCAGCTCCAGAGGTGAGCAGCGCTGTGATCTGCAAGGGTCTCGTCTCTCAGAATCTCATCTCTACAGCAGACAATCCTCTCTGGAATAAGAAAACAGCAAACGGGAGAAGAAAAGTTTGCCTGTAGGTGCGCCTTGGAAGCAGAGAGACTTTCTATGGAAAATAGAAACAGCCAGGAACTAGACCTTTCTCCCCAAGAACCTTCTCTCTCCTCCCACCCCCCATTTTAAATTCAAAAAATTCAATTTCGAAACCGCTCAGATTTTCAATAGGTCTTCCCCCACTGCAGGAAATGTCTCCTTAATCCCATCAATCTCCGAGGCGATTTGCAATGCAAATAGTAGCCAATCACGTGTAAGTTCCTTTCCCGGTCCCTGGCCTGTCCCAGAGGGACAGCATGAAAGGCACCCTCTGTACCCGACCGGATCATTCGCCTCTTCTCCCAGACCAGCTCTACGTCTCCGGCTGCCCAGGAGGCTGCAGCGATGGACACGCATCCATCCACCTCGGGAGACCCGTCTTGGATGTGGGGATGGCCAGAGCCTGCCATGCCGCCGGGCCTGAACCGCGAACAGGCCTGGGCCTGGGCCATGGACAACTTCCCTGCGCTGAGCCGCCACTCGTGCGATCCCCGCCGCCTTTGCAGGGAACGCAGCGACAGTGCCCTGGGGCTGCTGCGCCGTGCTTGCACCTGGCACGCGGATGACCCCGGAGCCGAGAGGGGCCAGAAACGCTGTCGAGACTCGCACGTCCGCGACCCAGTGGCTGAATCCGTTAAAGACCTACTCTCATCTCAGGAAGAGGCCTGTGGGAAAGACCTCACAGCCAGGTGGGACCTGAATCAGCCAGGAGATACCAGCACCAGAGCGCATGGAGAGAGAGATGCTCTTGGCGCCTCCTTAAGCCCAAACCGCCCCCACAAGCGGCTGAAAACCCAGGCTTATTAACCCCGCCAGAACAGCCAGATAATAGTTCTGCTGGGTTCTTCCTTTGCTGAGTGACTCACAGACTTTCCAGTGACGAAATACCCCTCTGAATGGAATCAATAAAATGCAAAGGACTTGGATTTTGCACCTACTTCCTATTGTCTTGGTTCTCTTCTTGGATAGGTGTCCCATGATTAAACCATTAAACCCTTTTCCACCCCTTCTGCTGTCCAATTGATTTTCACAGGACGCATCAGGATCGCAAGAGGTGGCCCTTGGACAGGAAGGGGACAGGGCTGGAGGTGAACTAGAGAAGCTCAGAGAATGAATAGAGAAGTCCTGGGTGGCACTGGGGAGGGAGGGGAACACGAGGACCACACACAGGGGAGGCGCGGTTGTCTGAGTGTGGGCCTCTAGCTGAGCCAAGAGAACAGGCATCAATAGATGTTTCTTGAATGTTTGAAGGGGTCATTAGCAGGGTGCAGAAGGGGCTGGTTAAGGTGAAGGGGCTAACTGGGAAGACTTAAGCCCTGTGCCCTCTGAGTTGACAGCCATGGGTTCCAGAGCACCAGCCCCAGGTCAGACTGTGCCAGGCAGCTACAGAATGCTCCCCTGGTGGGGTGCCTTGGGGCACGACCCACATGGTGAAGAGGAAGGCAGTCGTGGCCTGGACAGACGGGACCAATTACTGAGCCTGGAATATGTATGTTCTGTGGGCTTAGGTTCCAGCGGGCATGCTGGCGGGCAATCCCTGCTCCAGTCGGCTGACTGATCAAAGATGACAACCTCTCCAAAGCACAGGGAGTCAACTGGACTCTCCACTGGATGGGCCGAGGAAGTGGGCACTGACTCACTACCATGTCTGTTTAAATGTTGCTGGGCTGGCCAAGATTTCAACTAGACCACTTTCCAGTCTCAGCAAGGGTCCCCTGGCATTGCCCAGAGTGCAGAACACCAAGAAAGGAGGGCAGACATGCCCAAAACAGACGTATGACCCCAACCCCTAGGGAAGCAAAGTCGCCACCTCGAGGGTTGTCAAACCTCACAAATGAGACAGACTCCATCCAGGGCAAGCTGCCCTGGCCAGGATGCCCACCTGGGCCAACACAGCTTCAGACAGAGTCCTTTGAGCAGGGACCATTTGGAGCAACTCCTTCTGCCAGTTCCAGCTGCAAGGAGGCGCTATGGAGATTTCTCGGTCTGTTTGGAGTGGACGGGCTCCTCCTTGACCTCCTTGCTCTGGGTCAGCTGCCACCTGCCATCTGACACTGAAGTGCTTTCAGGACTCAGCTTGCAAATCTTTTTACATCTTCTTCAGAAAGGTTCTATGTGAAAACACTGTCTCATTCCTCTTATTGGATCTTCCTCTGCAACAAGAGAGTGGTTCATCAAACCTCTACTTTTGCTCTATAATGATGGAAGAAGTTCTGTCTTCAGTGTGCTTTATAGTCATCCTTCGCCATATAGTGGTTCACTTTTCGTTGTCTCACTGTATTGCAGATTTAAAAATTCTCTCTATATATATCTAATTTTGTATCACAGATTTTTTACTATATCACGGAATTTGTAGTATATAGCTAGTTTTATATATTTATTATCTTAATTATTTACAAAGTGTTTAAGAGCATAGGAAGTGTTTATAAGAGTGTGGGAAAGGTTAATAACAGTGCGGAGAGGTTTAAAAGAGTGTGGGGAGAGTTTATAAAGGCTTACAATATATATAAATAATAAAATAAATATAAGGTCACTACTTTGCGGGTTTTCGCCTATCACAGGTGGTTCTGGAACCTAACCCCGAGATAGACGAGGGACCACTGTATACAGATTTTGTTCTCTTTTTCAGTAAAACTGTGCTGCATGCCTCTGCTCTTGTGTGTCAGTGTGAGTCTGTGTGGGTGCGGTGGGAAATTGGACACCTATTGGGAAAGGGTGTAAATTTGAGCCTGTGTGTAGCTGGATGTGGGCTTCAGCTGGGTGACACTCTGGATTTGGGCAGTAGGAACAACCAGCAATCACTGTTAGGGACAGGTGGTTAGTGATTAAAAGAAAGTGTCTCCTGGGCCAACCTAAGATATATACTTTTTCTCCGGTCTACTCGAGGTCTAACCAAGCAATTTCAGGTTGCTCTGCCTTATCCTCTGACACTAACTGAATATCCACTCATCCCCATATGACATGTAAATTTAAGCTCTTTTTTTCAACAACAAAAAATAAATAAAAGAAATGTGAAACTTATAGATGAAAAGAGATTTTAAGACATCTCAACTCTAATGAATAGAACTTCTGTGAAATTAGGTGATCACAATTTTGTTGGTGACTGATACTGATTATCTGTAGTTTGACTGCATTTTTGGTTCTCATTACAGTGATTTCTTTTATGTGTGTGTGTGTGTGTGTGTGTGTGTGATAGAGACAGAGAGAGGGACAGTTAGGAAAGGAGAGATGAGAAGCATCAATTTTTTATTGCAGCTCCTTAGTCTACTTAGTTGTTCATTAATTGCTTTCTCATATGTGCCTTGACTGGGGGGGGGGCTGCCGCAAAGTGAGTCACCCCATTCTCAAGTCAGTGACCTTTGGCTCAAGCCAGCGACCTTAGGCATCAAGTCTATGATCCCACGCTCAAGCCAGCAGCACTGTGCTCAAACTGGTGAGCCCACGCTCAACCCATCAACCTCAGGGATTTGAACCTCGGTCCTCCGCATCCCAGTCCGACACTCTATCCACTATGCCACCGCCTGGTCAGGCAGTGACTTCTTTCTTGGTGCATCTACAAAACCGACTAGCTGCCCTTTACCTCCCTGGTGGAAATCAGCTGTCTCTGGGAGTCGAAGTATTGTCTGGGAAGGTTCTCCACCACGTCGCTGAGCCATCAAAGGGAACAGAATTGATGAACTCCTGTCTGGCCCACCTTTCAACCTGGCCCAGCAGAGTGTTCCACCTTGAATATCTTTATTCTGTGTCCAGAGTCAGCAGTAGAGAGTGCATGTTGCTCCAGTGAACCCTTTGACCTATCACTGTGAGCTACCTTAATCAGAGCGTCAGCCCCTCTGCCTTTTTTTTTTTGTTGTTGTTATATTTTCATTTCTCAAGTTTTGTTTTGATGGCATTTCATCTCTTTTATGTTTACTGATTTCTCATCTTTATGCCTACTACTATCTTTTCCCCTCAGCTCATGCAAAAAGAATAACTCAGATGAAAAACATCACAAACTTTAAAAGTGTTCTTTTCTGGTATCAATCAATCACCATAGGGAACAGGAGTTGGCTATGTTCTCATGGTCCTTGACTGTGATATTCTTCTCCCCTGAAAGTGTGAGCTCTGCAAAAGCAGGCTCCAATTCCACCCCGTGTGTGCAGCGCCCATGACAGCACCTTGATCATGGTAGGTGGTCAGAGCATGCTTGCCAAGCTCTTGAAGTGATCTGACTTTGTTACACTGAAGGTAACTGTCTGGTCATTGACATATCTGGGTTGGAATGCCTGGCATCTTTGCCAACAGAAGGTCAGGATCATCTGCTCAAGGCTGTCAGGGAGTGCCATTTTTCTAGATTTCAGACAAGAAGGAAAATGACTGACAAAGAATAAACATTGACAAAAAATAAATGACAAAGAATAGGATGACACTTTACACTTGCTATTCATTGATGTCACATTAGTATCCATGATCATACCTTTAACCAGGATAATGAAAATAATAATAATTGTGATTACTTTTATAATTACAACTTATTTTGTGCCAAGTAATCTCATCACTTAGTCTTTGTTAGTCAATGTAATCATAAGAGCTACCTTGGAAATATTCACGTTTCAGCTCTAGCCCTCAGGTAAAAATGGAAGACAAGAGAGATCAGGAAACTAGTTGAATGCCATGTATACAGAAATGATGGACCAAACTTGTACCCAAACACTTTGCGACTCGATCCCTAGACCTTGAACCCTCTCCGTCATACATGAAACCATCAGAACACCAAGGTGTGAGTCTGACTTCTGTCATTGTAAGGTCAGCAGTGTGACTTTATGTAAACTCCACTTCTCCCCCTGGTCATCTGGGTAACATCTGATTGCATGTTCCAATGAGAAAGGCTATGAGAGTCAATGAACATAAAGATACCTAGAAGTGTCAGGCACAAAGAACGTTTTTCATAGAAGCTGTCCTTCCAAATAGCATGTCTAGAACAATCCCCTCTAACTGTAAATTAAAAAAATTTTTTTTCAAAGGAATAAACAAACTTTAATCTTATCACTCCACAAAACCAGCTCCACCTTGGACATCCCCCATCCAAGATGACTGGATTTCCCTTAATCCCATCAGGTCCCCCTTCTGCAGCAATGTGTCCCTGGAGAAGTCGTTACCACCCAGCCTTAATATCCTCTGATTGGACCCCTGAGAACGCAGCGGACTATAAACGCGCAGGGAAGGGGTAGCGGGGAATCTTCCTCCTCTCGGCGGCGGAATCATGGAGCAGGACTTGCCCCGCTGTGTGCGCGAGGCCTGGGACTCGGTAGAGGACTCACAGTCGCCAAGGATGCCTCCACCCGGGGCCCCCGAGGTCGCCGGGCCCTGGCTTTTCTTTCTCTACCCTACGCTGAACCCGCTCATTTGGGAAGGCCAGGACGTCAGCGGGGAACTCGATTCTGTTCCCTGCGGGCTTCTGCACGGAGTCTGCCGGCGACACGGGCCCAGAGCACAAAACACGTCCCAGCGGGGCGCAGAGCCACCCAACCCGGATCCGGATGCGGCACCCGAGACCCAGCGGCCAGAGATACCCTCGGGAGTGGAGGCTGCGGATCGGAAGCCTGGCGGATGCTCGCCCCCCAGACGCCCTCTGCCTGTCGCTGGGCAGGAGGAAGGGACCCTTCCAGCATCGCTCTCAACTGCGACCACCTGACACCGAAGGCTGAGGCGGCGGATCTGAGACGCAGGGGCCAGGAAGCTGCCTTTGGCTCCCAGGAGTTCTTAGATTTCCTCTGAGACTCGTCACTGGATGATCCTCTACGACAACTGTTCTTACAATAACTTTGCAGTTTAACAATTATAAGAAATTTGCCTTCATAGACATTTGTGAGCTTTTCTTTTGCTTACCTAATAAAGTATACAAAAGCTACATCTTTCACTCGTCTGTGTGTCCCTGCTTTGGCTGTTAGGGAAGGGCTAGGCCAGGGTCCCCCTAATCACCTGGTAAGGCAGTGGGGTCTCCTGCACACTGGGGAAGAGGTACATAGTGGGTCATCAAACTGGGACCCTCCAACAGTCCAGCAGAGAGGCCACCAGCAGCTCTGACAAAGTCACTTAACCCAGAAACGCTTCTGCTTCAGAACCTGGTCCGTGTCCCCCCCCCCTCCCCCATGAGTCTCTCTTGGTGGCTTCTGGTCACCTCTCTATTCATCTGCTGCCTTCTCTATATGTAGGCACTGCAAACACATCTACAAGTACTGGCCTCTTATGGCCCAGAGCTTCTCCCTTTTTAAGGCACTTACTGGAACATGTCCCTTCTTCCTGAAGTTCCCCACAAAACTGACTTCCAGCACACACAAGCACAACCCAGCTGACCTGCTAGGGTGGCATGGGAAGGACACTGGAAAACCAGCCATGAGTCCTTGGTAGTGTGAGCTTTCTGGGTCCACATTCCTTAGTGAGAATGCTAGCTTCCATTCCCAACTCCAAACTGCTGACTTACCACTGGTCACACAGTACTTATGGCTAATAATGAACAAAAATTCAGCTGAGTAAATGTAATGATCTAATTGGCTTTAAGTTAAATCATTCATAAATAGGCAGTGTCCTTCATACAAAATTAAAGGTTTTTATGGGAAGAAGGTGTGGCAGAGGAGTTGTTAGCAAAAGCAAGAATTAATTTTTGACCAGGGCATCTTCTTTGGAGGGAGGAGAAAGAATAGCAAGGGACTTCCTATACCGATTGCATGCATCATTTGGAGATGTTGAGGGCGCAAAGATAGAAAGGGGCCTTATATGGCCAGTAGCCTCTGCCTTTGTGGTGATGCAGTTTCTCATTGGATTTTATTAAAGTCTCATACCAGCAGATGAGCAAACCAGGCAGGGAAGACTGCTTGCCTCTCATTCAGGGCTCCCAAAGCCCTGATGCATTCTTTGGTCCCACAATCCAGAAAAATCTTCTCCAGTTTCTCCTGGAATCAAAGGCCCCCTCCAGCCTCAGTGGAGCTCCCAAAGCCCCTTAGCTCAGGTTCTGCAACTGCACTCCTTCATCTCTTCTTGCAAAAACCCAGGCTGGGGGAAAAAATCCCTTCTCCAACAAACATCAGCAATACAATGACCCCTCCCAAGCAGGAAGGGAATCCGAAATTTGCAATCTGCCTCCCGGAGGGCAAGCCTTCCTAGCCTTTCACAGACTACATAAACATGGTGCTTCCCAGGCCAATGCAAACTATAAGCGAGCAAACCTAAAAAATCACATTTTACAAACTTATTTGCCCAACAGTCCTTGTGACAGATTACCTATCTGGTACTTGACTAAAAAAATCCAGACTAGTTGATTGAGATTATATTTCTGGGAGAGATGGAAATTGCAGTGAAATCAGGTATTAAATTAAATCTAGGGCAAGCATCGTGCGTGGGCTTTTAGCATGAGTGTCACCATTTTGCGGATATTCTTGGTCTCTCTGCACAGGCAGTTGTTTCGTGCCTTCATTTTCTGGGTGGCAACATCACTACAATCACTGGGTCATTCCTTTCTTAGTAACTGATAGATAAAATGGCTACTCAGCCACCATCTTTCTTAAGAATAAACACAATGCAGGCCTGAAGGAGGAAGAAGGACTTGCCTACTCAGCAATCTGGCTCAGGCCTCCTTTGTAACTGGATACTGATAAGGGATGATTGGGTTAGGGTACAGATAATTTTGAGAAACTGTGGCACTACTTCCAGCCACAAACAGAAGAAGACTATCTTGCAGCTGCCTTTGCCCAAGGTCCTTTGATGAATCCATATAACCCCTGCCCCATCTCTCCCTTGGGGCTGACACCCTTTGCTGGTCTCAGCCTGCCTGCACCCAGGCATTTTTAAAATAAATTTTCCTTTTGGAACACACAAGCCTTGCGTTTTTGGTTCAGCCCACAGTTTCTGCCTTTCAGTAATAACACCTCTAATCACACCAATTGGACAGTTTCAAAGTTGCAGGTTCCCCAGTTCTGAGTAGCAAAATGTATCTTAGTGGCAGCAGATTGGGTAGAGATCAAGGCCCTGATTCTTATTCTGCCCTTGAGCTAGAATAACTGCCAGTGCTCTCTCCTTCCAGTAGTGACAGACTGGTCAAAAGAACATAAGTTGGCCTTGGCCACTGGGCTCAGTAGTAGAGCATCACCTATTGGGTGGAAGTCCTGGGTTTGATTCTGTTCAAGGCACATAGGAGAAGTGACAATCTGCTTTTCCACCCTCCCCTCTTCTCTCTCTCTTCTCCCATGGTCATGGCTCAAATGAGCAAGTTGGCCCTGGGATGCTGAGGATGGCTCCATGGCCTTGCCTCAGGTGCTGAAATAGGTTGGTTGCCGAGCAATGGAGCAGCAGCCACAGATGGGGGTTGCCTAGTGGATCCTGGTGGGGACGTGGTACAGAGTCTGTTTTTCTGCCTCCTTGCTTGTCACTTGATTAAGAAAAAAACAGAACACGAGTTGTCTGTGTCATTTCTCTGTCGCATTTTCCCATGACATTGATATCATTGATTTCTTGGTCTTAGCAAATTTCAAATTAGAGATGCGTGTGCTTTCTCCTGGGGTGGCCAGGTCTGTGATGTCTACACTTTATAGAAGTTGGGAGACAGCTGTCAATATCAATGTGATGCTTGCACCACAAGTTCTGTACATAGCAAGTAGGGCTTTAGGTTTCACTGCAATTTCTTAGTCGTAGAAGTCAAACGGTTAGACCTAGCATCACTGTTGAATCATGCCTTTGAGATTTCTGATTATGAGCAAATCTGGGTTAAAGATTACATGGGGTGGCAAGTTAGGATTTAGTCAGGCTGCAGATTTCTTAGTTGTAGAAATTCCGATTTCGCAACAGCACATCCCGCCGGCTCCTGGGTGGCCGTACCACCACTTAAAGCACCCCCTTCGCACCCCCCTCATCCAGTCCTCTCTGTCCTGTCCTGGCATAGCCTTTGTTGGTACCATGATGGGCAGTAGTCCACCCCTGATACCCACTTGCAATTTTCTTAGGCGTTCGAAGGTGCTTTTTATTCTTTTTTTTTTTCCCCCACAACACATTTATATTAGAGGTTTCTTCAGAATGACACAGTCCATGCTTCTGTTGAAAGAAAATACAGAGAACATTACTTGATGTAAATATTTCACTGAGGGAAAAACAAACTTCTTCGTGTTTATTTTTTTTCCTGGAAAAATAAAACAGGAAGAGAGAGAGATGAGAAGTATCAACTCATACTTGTAGCACTTTTAGTAGTTCATTGATTGCTTCTCACAAGTGCCTTGGCAGCGTGGGGGTTGGGGGGAGAGCTCCAGCAGTGCCAGTGCCCTCTTGAACAAGCCAGGGGCCTTGGGTTCAAACAAAAGACTTTTAGGCTCAAGCTAGCAACCAAGGGGTCATGTTTATGACCCCACGCTCAAGTTGGTGAACCTGCGCTCAAGCCAATGAGCCTGCAATGAAGTCGGAAACCTCTGGATCTCAAACCTGGGCCCTCAGCGTCCCAGATCGATCGATGCTCTCTCCACGGCACCACCACCTGGTCAGGCAATGAATTTATAAAATATTTATTTTATTTTATTGATTGATTTTACAGAGAGAGGAAGAAAGACAGAGAAATAAAGAGACAAGAACATTGATCTGTTGCTGTATGTTCCCTGACCAAAATCAAACAAGCAATAATTGTGCTTTGGGACTACGCTGTAAGAAACCGAGCTGTCTGGCAGACAAAAATTTACTCATTTTTAATGAAAAACCTTATGCCATGCTGAAATTATTTTTTAAGTTAAATTAAAATCAATGGAACAAAGTCAAAATTTAAAAATAAATTACATGTAGTTAATTTTATAAAAATTAAAATAATGTTATTTTTTTAAAAACATTATATGAAAATTTAATTAGCATATTATTTGAATGGAAAGATAAGCAATTGAAAATGACAAATTAGAAAAAAGTTAATATCATTAAAATATTAATAAAAATACACAATCATAAAAATAAAATACATAAGTAAATATAATATTAAATATAAAAATAAATATTGTTTATTAATTGAAAACAAAAAGCATATATTAAAGTAATATAAAACAGTGTATTAGATATAAATATAATTATGAAATTCATCTACTATGACATTAAAATAATTAAAAAAGAAATATTACAAATTTAATTGTATTGTAATATTATAAGTAGTGCATTACAATTAAATGAAGATATAAAATGATTATATTTATTTCAATAATGAACAAATAAAAGTAATTTGTTTATCATTTAAAAATTAAAATGCATACATATAATGAATACATTGTAATTACATTAACATATTCTTTATATAAACTAAATAAAAAATATAGAAATTGTATAACAAAAACACTGAAAACATAAAATATATAACTTAAATAATAAATAAAACAATTTTATTTTTTAAGAATAAATGAATGAGCAATAAAATAAAAAACGTAGTCATAAATAGTAAATTACTGTAAGTTCCCATGAATAAGACGCACCGTTATTCGAAAAATTTGGGGTCTTAAAACTGGGTGCGTCTTATACAGGGTTGTAGATTTTTTAACTTGCATTTCCTTCTTTTTTCAAGCTTGTTTTTTCGCTCATTTTTGAAAACAGTGACTCCTCATCAGACACTGATGAGGACAATTTAATGGATGAAAGTTTGACAGTGGTGAGGAGTTGTATGAATTCTATGATGAATAAAACTTGAGTTCAATAACTATGGAATACATTTTTCCCCCAGATTTCGGGCCCAAAAATTAAGGTGCATTTGTTTATACATTGGGATCGTCTTATACATGGGGACGTATGGTAAGTACAGGTAAGTACACATAAACTCTAGAGTGCCACTGTTTAGAACCCAACCCAAGCCCTTGGTTGGATGGCCGCGACGACGACTCTCGGTAGTTCTTGGAGAGAGCAGATTCTTGCTCGTTCTCGTTTCGTTTACGTGCAAACAGTGTCATTTGCACGGAAATGGTCGGTTTCTTGTTCCTTCTTGTTTACAGTGCGGGTCGAGGTACGGCCCGCGGCGGCAGAAGCTCTGCTTTCCCCGCGCGACGGGGTCCTAGCATCGTTGCTTTACTCGAGGGTCTCGCAGTCCCGCATGGCGGATGCGCGGAACCCGGTTCCCGGGGTGACTGCGCTTGGAAAAGGGCCTGCGCCGCTGCTGTCGCCGCATAATTCACTGCCCCTTTGGAGCCAGCGCTATGTTTGTCTTTACTTCGTAAACGAACAAGGTTTTCTAGGCGAAACACCGGTCGTTCCATTCAGCCAGATGCTTTTCACTGCCTCTGAAAACCTCCGTCATTAAACCTGGCTGTTCCTTGACCGCAGGGACAGCTGTTCTCCGCTAAAGGAAAACAGGTCTTAACTAGGCTTGGGACCCCGCACTGCTCCGGATCCTGTCAGCGCTGCGAGCATTTGGGGATCGCTGATAGCTACAGTTTCCTTCCAGGGATGTGGACGAAAACGTAGAGTCCGGGGAGGCCTCGGCTGGCAGGTGACTCCTCCAGAGATCCAGTTTCATCACCATCCCTGAATTGCTAGTCGCTCTCAGTAAGATTTGCGACCGAAACGTGAGATCTAAACACTGTCTGCTCCCGGTTCTGTCGACGATGCTCTGTGAGGATGATTGTGCCCTGCGCCCCCCGACTCAACATTTCACAGCATTTTATTGCAGGTCACAGACGTCGCGCATTGACCAGCGAAGGGTGAGCCCGTTTTGAATTAGGCGGTGTTGCAATCTGAGGAGCGGCGTGGCCGCGTGTGGGTTTCGCGGAGACCCGCGGTTCCGTCCCCGAGTGGGCACCGTCAGCCGCTCTCAGATGCTTTCTGCGGTCTCTCAAAGCCTCCGTTCTCAGAGCCGGCTGATTCTCGGCGGCAGCGACCGCTGTTCGCCCCGAAATGGAGAAATGCCGTGCCCAGGGTTGGGGCCACGGCACCGCCCCCGGTCCTCTGTCACCGCTGCCGGGGTTTCGACGCCGCTGAAATGGCCGGTTTCCCTTCAGCGACTAGTCCGAAAGCGCGGGGCCCCACAGCGCCGGGGCTGCACGCTGGTTTGCCGGAGACCCGGGGTTCCGTCGCCGTGTCCGCAGTGTCCTCCGCTCTCAGTAAGACCCGCGACCGCAACTTTAGTTCTCGGTACGGTTTGAGCACGGTTCTGTGGACGGTGCTCCGTGAGCCCTGCTCCTCAACATTGCACCGTATTTCTTCGCCGTCACGGACGCAGTGCACTGACCAGCGGACGGTGAACCCATTTTGAATTAGGCGATGTTGCAATCTGGAGCAGCGTGGCCGCGACCGGGTTTCGCGGAGACCCGCAGCTCCGTCACCGTCAGCCGCTCTCAGCACGACTGGCGACCGCAACGTTGGTCTCAGAACGGTATGCTGATGGTCCTGCCGACGCCGCTCTGTATGGGTGACTGCACGGTGTTTCGAGCCCGTCGTTGTTGCCATCGGAGAAAGGCCGTGGGTGCGCGCTGCATCGCGGTACCCGTGGCTTCCTTGCCTTTCCTCCACCGGTAACCGCTCCCAGGCGAGTTTCCATGGCGACGTTAGTCTCAGGACGGGATAATGGTTCTGGCGGCTCTGCCCTGTATGCAGGACGGTTGGGTGCGCCCTGCCCACAACATTTCACTGTATTCACCGCGACCACCGACTTCGACACTGTCACAGGAGAGACACGGGGTATGAGTCAGCCGGTTATGCCATCTGGGAACGGCAGTGGGAGCACGCTGCCCTCGCGGAGATCCGCCGTTCCGTCGCCATGTTTGCACCGCCCGCCGCTCCAGTAAGACCGGCGACCGCAACCTTAGTTCTCGGTACGGTTTGCTCAGGGTTCTGGCGACGAGGTCGTGTGCGCATGACGACGAGGTGCGTCCTGCTCGTGCACTTTGTACCGGATCTTACCGCGACTACAGATGTCGTGCCCTTGTCAGCGGAGCGGAACTCTGTTGGAATTAGTTGGGTTTTGGCCTTACCTGTGGTGGCGCAGTGCAGAGAGCATCGCCCGGGAACGTTGAGGCCGCCACGTGGAGAGCCCAGGCTTGTCTCATCAAGGCCCATATGGGAGATGAAGCTTCCTGTTCCAACACCTTCCTCTTTCTTCCTCCTTTGCTTCCTCTTCTTTTCCCCCAAAATGAAGCAACAAAAAATTTAAGATTATTTTTTCTATATGTAAAAGTAGTGATGTGTTCCATCTGTGTGTTTGCACCCGCCCACGACCCCGCGGAGCATAAATACCCCGAGTCTGTCCCATCTGCAGCCTTTGCGTCCAGCACCGGCTCAAAAGTTTGTGTCCTCCGGCTCCGACGTCTCCGCGATGGAGCAGTACTTTGGCGACGCTGTGAAGCGGGTTTGGGATTACGCAGTCCCGGCGCCGGAGCCGGTGTCTCGGGCGATGCGGAGCTCCGAAGACTCAGGGCCGTGGCCGCTGCCCCTCTACCCGGCACTGGGGGTGTCCTCCGGCCATCACGGCGATGACGGCGGGCGCCTGCTTTCCAGCCCTTGTTGGCAGCTGCCCCCGATCTTCCACCACGACTACGGCCTCTCAAGCGGAGCTTGGACCGCAGTGGAACCGAGCCCAGCGCAGCCCGTTCCGGGCCCCTGGCCGGGTGCACTGATGTCGCCAGAAGCACCCGCAGATGCGCCGGAGCCCGCAGAGGAGAGCACGTTGCCGCAGGTTCCAATGACCCAGCCGCCCGACGCCGCCGCCGACGCAGCGCAGGACGCCGAGATCGCTGGGCGCGCGCAGCCCGAAGAGCGCCGCCCACCACCGGGCCCGGCTGCGTGGCGCCGGCAGCCGCTGTTCTCAGGCCTCCTGCAGTGGATCGCCGGCGCTCTGTCTTCTCTGAGCTGCTGCGGCCTGCCCACCTCGTGCGACGTGGAAGAGCCCTCAGATGGCAGCGGCGGGCCTTCTGGGGACGTTCTGGGTTAGGCAATAAAATCGCACGAAGCCATGTTCCGTTGTCGATGTTCCGTTCTCTCTCCTTTTGCCGCGCCGGTCGCGTCGTACTGGCAGGTCCGTCGCTCGCTGCCCAGCCACGGGGCCGAAGTGTAGGGCCGATCTCGAGGCAGCGGGGCCGGTGGCGTCTCGCGGCGCTAGCTGGCTCCAGTCCGGTTAAGTGCTCGGGACGGCATTTTGTGGCCGTGCCTCTGACTGGAGCGAAGCGCGGGCGGACTCCCCGCGCACCCGCCCCTGTTTCGGGACCAGCCCAGTCCTTCGGTTGGATGGGCGCGACGACGGTTCCTGGTGGTTCTCGGGGAGAGCGGATGCGTGCCCGCGCTCGGTTCGTTTCCGTGTAAACAGAAACGAACGTTTCTGGTCCTTCCCAGCGGGCGGTGTGGGGCAAGGCCCAGCCCGCGGTGGCAGAAGCCCTGCTTCCCCGGCGCCGAATGGGTCCCCGGAACCGCTGCTTCCCCCGATGGTCTCGCAGTCCCGCCACCGCGGATACGCGGGACCCGATTCTCCGTGTGAGCACGTGCGTGTGAGCGCAGCCCGCGCCGCTGCTGTCGCAGCACGACCCACGGAACCTTCCGAGCCAGCGCTGCGTCTGTCTTTACGTCGTAAACCGATGGCGTTTTTCTCCGCGCAACGCCGGTCGTCCCATTCGCCCAGATGCTTTCTGCGGCCTCTCGGAGCCGTCTCAGAGCCGGCTGATTCTCGGCGGCAGCGACCGCTGTTCGCCCCGAAATGGAGAAATGCCGTGCCCGGGGTTGGGGCCACCGCACCGCTCCCGGTCCTCTGTCACCGCCGCCGGGGTTTGGACGCCGCTGAGATGGCCGGTTTCCCTTCAGCGACTAGGCCGAAAGCGCGGAGCCCCACAGCGCCGGGGCTGCACGCTGGCTTGCGGGAGACCCGGGGTTCCGTCGCCGTGTCTGCAACCGCCCGCCGCTCCAGTAAGACCGGAGACCGCAACGTTAGTTCTGGGTACGGTTTGCGCACGGTTCTGTGGACGGTGCTCCGTGCGCCCTGCTCCTCAACATTGCACCGTATTTCATCGCCGTCACGGACGCAGCGCACTGACCAGCGGACGGTGAGCCCGTTTTGAATTAGGCGATGTTGCAATCGGAGGAGCAGCGTGGCCGCGTCCGGGTTTTGCGCAGACCCGCAGTTCCGTCACCGTCAGCCGCTCTCAGCACGACTGGCGACCGCAACGTTGGTCTCAGAACGGTATGCTGATGGTCCTGCCGACGCCGCTCTGTATGGGTGACTGCACGGTGTTTCGAGACCGTCGTTATTGCCATCGGAGAAGGGCCGTGCGTGCGCGCTGCATCGCGGTACCCGTGGTTTCCTCGCCTTTCCTCCACCGGTAACCGCTCCCAGACGACTTTCCATGGCGACGTTAGTCTCAGAACGGGTTGTTAATGGTTCTGGCGGCTCTGCCCTGTATACAGGACGGTTGGGTGCGCCCTGCCCGTCAACATTTCACCGTATATCATCGCGGCCACCGACTTCGCTACTGTCACAGGAGATACACGGGGTTTGAGTCAGCCGGTTTTGCCATCTGGGAACGGCAGTGTGAGCACGCTGCCGTCGCGGAGATCCGCCGTTCCGTCGCCGTGTCTGCACCGCCCGCCGCTCCAGTAAGACTGGAGACCGCAACGTTAGTTCTGGGTACGGTTTGCGCACGGTTCTGTGGACGGTGCTCCGTGCGCCCTGCTCCTCAACATTGCACCGTATTTCATCGCCGTCACGGACGCAGCGCACTGACCAGCGGACGGTGAGCCCGTTTTGAATTAGGCGATGTTGCAATGTGGAGCAGCGTGGCCGCGTCCGGGTTTCGCACAGACCCGCAGTTCCGTCACCGTGTCGGCACCGTCAGCCGCTCTCAGCACGATTGGCGACCGCAAGGTTGGTCTCAGAACGGTATGCTGATGGTTCTGCGGACACCGCTCTGTATGGGTGACTGCACGGTGTTTTGAGCCCGTCGTTGTTGCCATCGGAGAAGGGCCGTGCGTGAGCGCTGCATCGCGGTACCCGTGGTTTTCTCGCCTTTCCTCCACCGGTAACCGCTCCCAGACGACTTTCCATGGCGACGTTAGTCTCAGACCGGGCTGTTAATGGTTTCTGGCGGCTCTGCCCTGTATACAGGACGGTTGGGTGCGCCCTGCCCGTCAACATTTCCCCGTATATCATCGCGACCACCGACTTCGCTACTGTCACAGGAGAGACACGGGCTTTGAGTCAGCCGGTTTTGCCATCTGGGAACGGCAGTGTGAGCACGCTGCCCTCACGGAGATCCGCCGTTCCGTCGCCGTGTTTGTACCGCCCGCCGCTCCAGTAAGACCGGCGACCGCAACCTTAGTTCTCGGTACGGTTTGCTCAGGGTTCTGGCGACAAGGTCGTGTGCGCACGACGACGAGGTGCGTCCTGCTCGTGCACTTTGTACCGGATCTTACCGCGACTACAGATGTCGTGCCCTTGTCAGCGGAGCGGAACTCTGTTGGAATTAGTTGGGTTTTGGCCTTACCTGTGGTGGCGCAGTGCAGAAAGCATCGACCGGGAACGTTGAGGCCGCCACGTGGAGAGCCCAGGCTTGTCTCATCAAGGCCCATATGGGAGATGCAGCTTCCTGCTCCAACACCTTCCTCTTTCTTCTTTTCTTCTTCCTTTGCTTCCTCTTTTTTTCCCCCAAAATGAAGCAACAAAAATTTTAAGATTATTTTTTCTATATGTAAAAGTAGTGATGTGTTCCGTCTGTGTGTTTGCACCCGCCCACGACCCCGCGGAGCATAAATACCCCGAGTCTGGTCCCATCTGCAGCCTTTGCGTCCAGCACCGGCTCAAACGTTTGTGTGCTCCGGCTCCGACGTCTCCGCGATGGAGCAGTACTTTGGCGACGCTGTGAAGCGGGTTTGGGATTTCGCAGTCCCGGCGCCGGAGCCGGTGTCTCGGGCGATGCGGAGCTCCGAAGACTCAGGGCCGTGGCCGCTGCCCCTCTACCCGGCACTGGGGGTGTCCTCCGGCCATCACGGCGATGACGGCGGGCGCCTGCTTTCCAGCCCTTGTTGGCAGCTGCCCCCGATCTTCCACCACGACTACGGCCTCTCAAGCGGAGCTTGGACCGCAGTGGAACCGAGCCCAGCGCAGCCCGTTCCGGGGCCCTGGCCGGGGGCACTGATGACGCCAGAAGCACCCGCAGATGCGCCGGAGCCCGCAGAGGAGAGCACGTTGCCGCAGGTTCCAATGACCCAGCCGCCCGACGCCGCCGCCGACGCAGCGCAGGACGCCGAGATCGCTGGGCGCGCGCAGCCCGAAGAGCGCCGCCCACCACCGGGCCCGGCTGCGTGGCGCCGGCAGCCGCTGTTCTCAGGCCTCCTGCAGTGGATCGCCGGCGCTCTGTCTTCTCTGAGCTGCTGCGGCCTGTCCACCTCGTGCGACGTGGAAGAGCCCTCAGATGGCAGCGGCGGGCCTTCTGGGGATGTTCTGGGTTAGGCAATAAAATCGCACGAAGCCATGTTCCGTTGTCGATGTTCCGTTCTCTCTCCTTTTGCCGCGCCGGTCGCGTCGTACTGGCAGGTCCGTCGCTCGCTGCCGAGCCACGGGGCCGAAGTGTAGGGCCGATCTCGAGGCAGCGGGGCCGGTGGCGTCTCGCGGCGCTAGCTGGCTCCAGTCCGGTTAAGTGCTCGGGACGGCATTTTGTGGCCGTGCCTCTGACTGGAGCGAAGCGCGGGCGGACTCCCCGCGCACCCGCCCCTGTTTCGGGACCAGCCCAGTCCTTCGGTTTGGATGGGCGCGACGACGGTTCCTGGTGGTTCTCGGGGAGAGCGGATGCGTGCCCGCGCTCGGTTCGTTTCCGTGTAAACAGAAACGAACGTTTCTGGTCCTTCCCAGCGGGCGGTGTGGGGCAAGGCCCAGCCCGCGGTGGCAGAAGCCCTGCTTCCCCGGCGCCGAATGGGTCCCCGGAACCGCTGCTTCCCCCGATGGTCTCGCAGTCCCGCCACCGCGGATACGCGGGACCCGATTCTCCGTGTGAGCACGTGCGTGTGAGCGCAGCCCGCGCCGCTGCTGTCGCAGCACGACCCACGGAACCTTCCGAGCCAGCGCTGCGTCTGTCTTTACGTCGTAAACCGATGGCGTTTTTCTCCGCGCAACGCCGGTCGTCCCATTCGCCCAGATGCTTTCTGCGGCCTCTCGGAGCCGTCTCAGAGCCGGCTGATTCTCGGCGGCAGCGACCGCTGTTCGCCCCGAAATGGAGAAATGCCGTGCCCGGGGTTGGGGCCACCGCACCGCTCCCGGTCCTCTGTCACCGCCGCCGGGGTTTGGACGCCGCTGAGATGGCCGGTTTCCCTTCAGCGACTAGGCCGAAAGCGCGGAGCCCCACAGCGCCGGGGCTGCACGCTGGCTTGCGGGAGACCCGGGGTTCCGTCGCCGTGTCTGCACCGCCCGCCGCTCCAGTAAGACCGGAGACCGCAACGTTAGTTCTGGGTACGGTTTGCGCACGGTTCTGTGGACGGTGCTCCGTGCGCCCTGCTCCTCAACATTGCACCGTATTTCATCGCCGTCACGGACGCAGCGCACTGACCAGCGGACGGTGAGCCCGTTTTGAATTAGGCGATGTTGCAATCGGAGGAGCAGCGTGGCCGCGTCCGGGTTTTGCGCAGACCCGCAGTTCCGTCACCGTCAGCCGCTCTCAGCACGACTGGCGACCGCAACGTTGGTCTCAGAACGGTATGCTGATGGTCCTGCCGACGCCGCTCTGTATGGGTGACTGCACGGTGTTTCGAGACCGTCGTTATTGCCATCGGAGAAGGGCCGTGCGTGCGCGCTGCATCGCGGTACCCGTGGTTTCCTCGCCTTTCCTCCACCGGTAACCGCTCCCAGACGACTTTCCATGGCGACGTTAGTCTCAGAACGGGTTGTTAATGGTTCTGGCGGCTCTGCCCTGTATACAGGACGGTTGGGTGCGCCCTGCCCGTCAACATTTCACCGTATATCATCGCGGCCACCGACTTCGCTACTGTCACAGGAGATACACGGGGTTTGAGTCAGCCGGTTTTGCCATCTGGGAACGGCAGTGTGAGCACGCTGCCGTCGCGGAGATCCGCCGTTCCGTCGCCGTGTCTGCACCGCCCGCCGCTCCAGTAAGACTGGAGACCGCAACGTTAGTTCTGGGTACGGTTTGCGCACGGTTCTGTGGACGGTGCTCCGTGCGCCCTGCTCCTCAACATTGCACCGTATTTCATCGCCGTCACGGACGCAGCGCACTGACCAGCGGACGGTGAGCCCGTTTTGAATTAGGCGATGTTGCAATCGGAGGAGCAGCGTGGCCGCGTCCGGGTTTTGCGCAGACCCGCAGTTCTGTCACCGTCAGCCGCTCTCAGCACGACTGGCGACCGCAACGTTGGTCTCAGAACGGTATGCTGATGGTCCTGCCGACGCCGCTCTGTATGGGTGACTGCACGGTGTTTCGAGACCGTCGTTATTGCCATCGGAGAAGGGCCGTGCGTGCGCGCTGCATCGCGGTACCCGTGGTTTCCTCGCCTTTCCTCCACCGGTAACCGCTCCCAGACGACTTTCCATGGCGACGTTAGTCTCAGAACGGGTTGTTAATGGTTCTGGCGGCTCTGCCCTGTATACAGGACGGTTGGGTGCGCCCTGCCCGTCAACATTTCACCGTATATCATCGCGGCCACCGACTTCGCTACTGTCACAGGAGATACACGGGGTTTGAGTCAGCCGGTTTTGCCATCTGGGAACGGCAGTGTGAGCACGCTGCCGTCGCGGAGATCCGCCGTTCCGTCGCCGTGTCTGCACCGCCCGCCGCTCCAGTAAGACTGGAGACCGCAACGTTAGTTCTGGGTACGGTTTGCGCACGGTTCTGTGGACGGTGCTCCGTGCGCCCTGCTCCTCAACATTGCACCGTATTTCATCGCCGTCACGGACGCAGCGCACTGACCAGCGGACGGTGAGCCCGTTTTGAATTAGGCGATGTTGCAATGTGGAGCAGCGTGGCCGCGTCCGGGTTTCGCACAGACCCGCAGTTCCGTCACCGTGTCGGCACCGTCAGCCGCTCTCAGCACGATTGGCGACCGCAAGGTTGGTCTCAGAACGGTATGCTGATGGTTCTGCGGACACCGCTCTGTATGGGTGACTGCACGGTGTTTTGAGCCCGTCGTTGTTGCCATCGGAGAAGGGCCGTGCGTGAGCGCTGCATCGCGGTACCCGTGGTTTTCTCGCCTTTCCTCCACCGGTAACCGCTCCCAGACGACTTTCCATGGCGACGTTAGTCTCAGACCGGGCTGTTAATGGTTCTGGCGGCTCTGCCCTGTATACAGGACGGTTGGGTGCGCCCTGCCCGTCAACATTTCCCCGTATATCATCGCGACCACCGACTTCGCTACTGTCACAGGAGAGACACGGGCTTTGAGTCAGCCGGTTTTGCCATCTGGGAACGGCAGTGTGAGCACGCTGCCCTCACGGAGATCCGCCGTTCCGTCGCCGTGTTTGTACCGCCCGCCGCTCCAGTAAGACCGGCGACCGCAACCTTAGTTCTCGGTACGGTTTGCTCAGGGTTCTGGCGACGAGGTCGTGTGCGCACGACGACGAGGTGCGTCCTGCTCGTGCACTTTGTACCGGATCTTACCGCGACTACAGATGTCGTGCCCTTGTCAGCGGAGCGGAACTCTGTTGGAATTAGTTGGGTTTTGGCCTTACCTGTGGTGGCGCAGTGCAGAAAGCATCGACCGGGAACGTTGAGGCCGCCACGTGGAGAGCCCAGGCTTGTCTCATCAAGGCCCATATGGGAGATGCAGCTTCCTGCTCCAACACCTTCCTCTTTCTTCTTTTCTTCTTCCTTTGCTTCCTCTTTTTTTCCCCCAAAATGAAGCAACAAAAATTTTAAGATTATTTTTTCTATATGTAAAAGTAGTGATGTGTTCCGTCTGTGTGTTTGCACCCGCCCACGACCCCGCGGAGCATAAATACCCCGAGTCTGGTCCCATCTGCAGCCTTTGCGTCCAGCACCGGCTCAAACGTTTGTGTGCTCCGGCTCCGACGTCTCCGCGATGGAGCAGTACTTTGGCGACGCTGTGAAGCGGGTTTGGGATTTCGCAGTCCCGGCGCCGGAGCCGGTGTCTCGGGCGATGCGGAGCTCCGAAGACTCAGGGCCGTGGCCGCTGCCCCTCTACCCGGCACTGGGGGTGTCCTCCGGCCATCACGGCGATGACGGCGGGCGCCTGCTTTCCAGCCCTTGTTGGCAGCTGCCCCCGATCTTCCACCACGACTACGGCCTCTCAAGCGGAGCTTGGACCGCAGTGGAACCGAGCCCAGCGCAGCCCGTTCCGGGGCCCTGGCCGGGGGCACTGATGACGCCAGAAGCACCCGCAGATGCGCCGGAGCCCGCAGAGGAGAGCACGTTGCCGCAGGTTCCAATGACCCAGCCGCCCGACGCCGCCGCCGACGCAGCGCAGGACGCCGAGATCGCTGGGCGCGCGCAGCCCGAAGAGCGCCGCCCACCACCGGGCCCGGCTGCGTGGCGCCGGCAGCCGCTGTTCTCAGGCCTCCTGCAGTGGATCGCCGGCGCTCTGTCTTCTCTGAGCTGCTGCGGCCTGTCCACCTCGTGCGACGTGGAAGAGCCCTCAGATGGCAGCGGCGGGCCTTCTGGGGATGTTCTGGGTTAGGCAATAAAATCGCACGAAGCCATGTTCCGTTGTCGATGTTCCGTTCTCTCTCCTTTTGCCGCGCCGGTCGCGTCGTACTGGCAGGTCCGTCGCTCGCTGCCGAGCCTCGGGGCCGAAGTGTAGGGCCTATCTCGAGGCAGCGGGGCCGGTGGCGTCTCGCGGCGCTAGCTGGCTCCAGTCCGGTTAAGTGCTCGGGACGGCATTTTGTGGCCGTGCCTCTGACTGGAGCGAAGCGCGGGCGGACTCCCCGCGCACCCGCCCCTGTTTCGGGACCAGCCCAGTCCTTCGGTTGGATGGGCGCGACGACGGTTCCTGGTGGTTCTCGGGGAGAGCGGATGCGTGCCCGCGCTCGGTTCGTTTCCGTGTAAACAGAAACGAACGTTTCTGGTCCTTCCCAGCGGGCGGTGTGGGGCAAGGCCCAGCCCGCGGTGGCAGAAGCCCTGCTTCCCCGGCGCCGAATGGGTCCCCGGAACCGCTGCTTCCCCCGATGGTCTCGCAGTCCCGCCACCGCGGATACGCGGGACCCGATTCTCCGTGTGAGCACGTGCGTGTGAGCGCAGCCCGCGCCGCTGCTGTCGCAGCACGACCCACGGAACCTTCCGAGCCAGCGCTGCGTCTGTCTTTACGTCGTAAACCGATGGCGTTTTTCTCCGCGCAACGCCGGTCGTCCCATTCGCCCAGATGCTTTCTGCGGCCTCTCGGAGCCGTCTCAGAGCCGGCTGATTCTCGGCGGCAGCGACCGCTGTTCGCCCCGAAATGGAGAAATGCCGTGCCCGGGGTTGGGGCCACCGCACCGCTCCCGGTCCTCTGTCACCGCCGCCGGGGTTTGGACGCCGCTGAGATGGCCGGTTTCCCTTCAGCGACTAGGCCGAAAGCGCGGAGCCCCACAGCGCCGGGGCTGCACGCTGGCTTGCGGGAGACCCGGGGTTCCGTCGCCGTGTCTGCACCGCCCGCCGCTCCAGTAAGACCGGAGACCGCAACGTTAGTTCTGGGTACGGTTTGCGCACGGTTCTGTGGACGGTGCTCCGTGCGCCCTGCTCCTCAACATTGCACCGTATTTCATCGCCGTCACGGACGCAGCGCACTGACCAGCGGACGGTGAGCCCGTTTTGAATTAGGCGATGTTGCAATCGGAGGAGCAGCGTGGCCGCGTCCGGGTTTCGCGCAGACGCGCAGTTCCGTCACCGTCAGCCGCTCTCAGCACGACTGGCGACCGCAACGTTGGTCTCAGAACGGTATGCTGATGGTCCTGCCGACGCCGCACTGTATGCGTGACTGCACGGTGTTTCGAGACCGTCGTTGTTGCCATCGGAGAAAGGCCGTGCGTGCGCGCTGCATCGCGGTACCCGTGGTTTCCTCGCCTTTCCTCCACCGGTAACCGCTCCCAGACGTCTTTCCATGGCGACGTTAGTCTCAGAACGGGTTGTTAATGGTTCTGGCGGCTCTGCCTTGTATGCAGGACGGTTGGGTGCGCCCTGCCCGTCAACATTTCACCGTATATCATCGCGGCCACCGATTTCGATACTGTCACAGGAGAGTCACGGGTTTTGAGTCAGTCGGTTTTACCATCTGGGAACGGCAGTGTGAGCACGCTGCCCTCACGGAGACCCGCCGTTCATCATCGTATCCGCACCGCCCGCCGCTCCAGTAAGACCCTGCTCCGTGTGGATGAGTGTGCCGTGCGCCCCACTCAGCATTGCACTGTATTTTATCGCCGTCATTGGCTTCGCTGTGGTCAGTGGAGGGAAATGGGGTTTGAGTTAGTCGCTTTTAGCTTCTGTGTAGGGTCGGGCCGCACGGTGCCCTCCCGGAGACCCAGTGTTTAATCATCCCTTCCCCACTGCTATCCAGCCTCAGTAAGATTTCCTTTGCAACGTCAATCTGAGAACTGGTTGCTAATGCTTGTGGCAACGTGCTCCATGCTCATGAGTGTTGTGTGCACCCGGCGCGTCAACATTTGACCGTAATTCATCGGTAGTACCGATTTCGTGCATTTGGCAGAGGCGGGTAACTCTTTGAAATTCGGTAGTTTTTTTGTTTTTTTGCCTTACCTGTGGTGGTGCAGTGGATAAAGCAGCGACCCGGAACGTTGAGATCGCCAGTGTGAAACCCCGTGCTGTCCTCAGAAAGCTCTTATGGGAGTTGAAGCTTACTGATCCTCCTCCTCCTTCTCTCTCTCTCTCTTTCTCTCTCTCTCTTTTGTCATTGGAAGTCAACCGGGCAGGGTCCTTTCACAGCTGCCTTCCTCGCTGTCTCGCAGTCTGAGCAACATATATTTTAAGTTAGTTTTTTTGATTTTAGTGTTTTGCCATTACTTTACAAGATGTGCTTTTACCAAGTTGTGTTTTCTCTCCTTTAGTTTATTGTTGTTGTATTTTTAAAGTTATTTACTGATTTTTACCCAAAAGCACCCGGGGGACAGAGTGAGAGAGAGGAAGACAGAGAGCGCAACATAGCCCCAGTTTTGTATGTGTCATGACGAAGGATCAAACTGCTAGGATGCTGTAACCGCCAGAGCTACACAGCCAGGTTCTACGGTATTTTTCTTCTTGTACTTTCACTTTTTCTAATGTTTTTCAACTTACCGTGTTTTACTTACTTTTACATACTTGTACTTGATTTT
This sequence comes from Saccopteryx leptura, assembly GCF_036850995.1. NCBI lineage: Eukaryota > Metazoa > Chordata > Mammalia > Chiroptera > Emballonuridae > Saccopteryx > Saccopteryx leptura. The sequence goes on from NC_089503.1 coordinate 156,282,216, forward strand.
ACCTACTTTTATTCACTTTTTACTTCCATTCTTTAATATATTTTACTTTTATTTACTGACTTTACTTTTTGTACACTACTGTTACTCATGTCCTTTTACTCACAACGAAGTTCTACTTATGTACACTGCTCTAGTGCCCTATGTCCTGCAGTGAGGTACACTGATTTGACTTACATAGACATTGTTACTTACCTGTATCCTTTTACTTTCAGACAGTTTTGATTACATACCTAATTTGACTTACACGAGTAGCTAGTTTTACTTACATAGTTTAACTTACTTTTCTCCATTTATTTACATACACTGCTTTTATTAACACACTTTCACTTATGGACTTTTACTTGCTTTTACTTACTTCCTTTTACTTAATTACTTTTATTGACTAACTGCCTTTTATTTAATTTTACTTACTGACTTGTAGTTACATGCCTTTCACTCACTGACTTACTGACACTTTCACCTATTGAGTTTTAGTTCTCACACTAAGTTTACTTATAGACACTTTTACTTACTGACTTTTGCTTATTGATACAATTTTTTTTAGAACCAGTTTATTCTAATTTTGAATGCAGGTATTGAGTTAGGCATCAAAAGAGATACATTTTGACCATGTTTAGTTGATATCACTTTTGGGTAAAACTTTCGATTTTTGGAAGTACTTGCAAGTTAAGGCTTCCTATTAATTGGATATCTCTAGGAGTATTAATGGGGGCTAGTGGATGGGAATTTCAGTCTTGAAGGCATGATTTCTCATGCTGTTTTAGTTTTATTGAGATCTGTGTCATCTGAACACATTTCTAGTGATAAGTGTATTAGGTTGAATTATGCTGCTTGTGTGTTCACTCCTAGGGGTTGTCACTACCCAAGTCATCTCAATCCCTTTTATGTGCCTCAGTTTCTCTCCCCAGCTGTCTGATACAGCCATGGACTCAGGGCACTAGGTAACCAACCTTTATTTGCACATCCTGGAACAAAGTAAAGTATTTAAATATGATTGAATTGAAATTTCCTATGGGGCTCCTGCCCAAAATGAGATTACTTCTGTCACCTCCACAGAGATTCTTAGTCACCTAAGAATACCTGAGATTCAAGCTGGAGGGAGGAACTGTCTCTTATCTTTGGAGCTGAATGAGTTCAGGCTCTCCTCCAGGAAAAGGTTTTGTTCAGACCCTCAGAAAGCAGTTCCAATCAAAAAGCCAAAGTAAAAAACCAGCCACCCATTTTTTTTCTTCTCCTGTCCCAAAGTATCTCAACACTTACCTTTAACTCCAGCTTGAGGATTTTTTTATATATGCTTTATTAATAGTGGACATCACCCCCATGGGCCATGTGGTCCACCCAGATACCCAGAACACAGGACACAAGTTCAGCACAGCCACCCAAATCTCTCACCTTGACTCTAATAGGGTGAGTATGTTGCTGTCAGACACAGGGCCTTTCACATGTGGATGATGGAGTGGTTCAAGTGTCCTTCATGAATTCCATGTGCCTCTGCATGCACTGTTTCCGGTCTCTGGGAACTGGTCCTGCCCAGCACCTTGGTGACTCTGGTTAGCTGGATAGGTTGCATACAACTCATGTTCGTGATGGTGGCAGTAATCGGGTGGAAACTCACCTTGAGGATTTTAAAAGCAAAACAGTTCAAAAAAAAATCTGCTGGTCACCTTAAAATAGAGAAGTCATTAATTCCAAGAAAAACTAACCCAAGTCCACCCCATGCAAAGCAAGGGGCTGGTGGGCAAAATGGGTTTCTGCTGATACGTAGCATGGTCAGAGGGTGCCAGGTGGTCCTGGGTGGTCCTCCTTGGTATCCTGTCACCACAAGACGTTTTGAGTCATGGCACCATATGTGATGAATGAAATGGTACCAGGTGTTACACCAGTGGAGTCAGAGCCAATGTTAGTTCAGCAACCTTGGCCTGAGTTCTGTTTAAGAAAGAATTCAGAGCCAAGAAGCAAACTGTAAGAAGAGGTCTAGTTAGGTTATCACAGAGGTAGAAAAGAAGGGAGGCACAGAAGAAATGGGCTGAAGAAACAAGTTACAGAAGCCAGATAGGGGCCCCCTGGAATTTAGGAGACAGGGAGAGGCAAGGAAAACACACCTGGGGAGAGGAAGTGGGGATAGGATGGGGCGTGTTCCATAAAGAGCCACTTACTTACTGACTGACATTTTCATTACTGATTCTTACTTACTGAAACATTCTTTTACCTACTGGCTTTAACTTACTTTTACTTTTGCTCCCTTTTACTTGCTGGTTTTTATTGATTTTACTTACTGACACTTTTTTTACTGACACTTTTACTTGTTGACTTATTTTTCTTACTGATATTTATATACTGATAGTTTTATTTTCTGCCTTTCCTTACTGACACTTGCTTTTCCTTACTGACTTAGATTTTTACTGCCTTTTCTTTCACAGCAACTTTTTGTTACTTATCTATTTTTTCTTATTTACTTTTGTTATGGACTTTTACCTGCTGACACTTTATTTACTGAGTTTCTTTTTTGCTGAGTTTTACTTAGTGACTTATACTTACTGACTCTTGCTGTCACTGAATCACGTTTGTATCCTGTGTGCTGTCAAGTTCTCTGTGGATTCTCTGAGCCAGGTGTTTCTCAGTCCTGGATGCTCTTTGCTCTTTGTGGCCCCATTGGACACAGCAACAGTGATGTGCTGTGTGTTAATGTTTTGTCTCGGGCAAGAGCGCCAGCCTGCTGTTTCTTGGAAGCAAAGTTGCTGGTAGAGAGGCTGGGCAGCCTTCTGTTGACCTGGATGACTTTTTCCATGGCCCTGACTCTTTTTTCTTTTATCCATCATGATGTTTTTCTGATTTCAAAGACAAATACAGCAAGTCACAAATTTGTAAAAAAAACAACAACAAAAAACAACCACATAATATCAGTTCTTTTAATATTGAAAAGATTCAGTTTATCTAAGTAATCAAATTCATATAAAGACAGTGTGAAACACAAAGAATTATTGTGATAAGTCACAGAGTCCTTCTTTCTAGGAAGATTACAGAAAATATTTATAATGTGTTTTTCTTTTGCTCCCCGTTTGAGATTTATAATTTTTAATAAAAAACAGATTAGTCACCTAAGAAGTTGTCTGATTCTAACAGGGAGCAAATTGAACTTTAGTTTTGTATCAGCACACTAATGAGATCATTTTAAAAACCTTTATAAATAAATGTATTCAGTTTTGTCTATCTTTGACCCTACAACATAGCTGTTCCCTTCCACCTCCCACAACACATGACTCCTGCAAATTTCTATATTCATTTAGATTTTTCTTTTCTTTTTCTATTTCTGGAATGACTATTTATTTATTTATTTTAACTGAGGTAGAGAGACAGACTCCCTCATGTTCCTTTAACTGTGACCCCCCTGGCAATCCCTGTCTGGGGCTGATGCTCTGCCCATTTGGAGCCCATGGTCATGGAGGCTCCACAGAGCCCTCCTCAGAGCCCTGGCCAGATGCCTTCCAACCAGTCCAGCCAGGGCTGCAGAAGGGGAAGAGAGAGAGAGAGAGAGAGAGAGAGAGAGAGAGAGAGAGGAGATGGGGAGGGGTAGAGATACAGATTGTCGCTCTCCTGTGTGTCCTGACCAAGAATTGAACCGGGACATCCACATGCTGAGCTGATGCTCTACCACTGAGCTAACCGGCCAGGGCTTATTTTTATATTTTGATCATAAATGCTACCAAAGTAAAGTAAACTTTACTTTGTAGAGTAAATTAAGAAGCAGGCGCCTGAGCTATGGTGGCACAGTGGATAAAATGTCAACCTGGAAATGCTGAGGTTGCCAGTTCAAAACCCTGGGCTTGCCTGGTCAAGGCACATATGGGAGTTGATGCTTCCTGCTCCTCCCCCCTTCTCTCTCTCTCCCCTCTCTATAATGAATAAATAAAATCTTTAAAAAAAATTAAAAAAAAGAGCAACAACCCCCAATATCAATATATTAAAAAAAAAAAAAAAAAGAAGCAGGCAATTTGAACTGATATATACTCGCTCCCTTTAGTAGATTAGCACATTTATAAACACAAGTTATAAAATTTTATAATTTTTTGAGACATGCTTTTCATAGTATAATTGCCTTAAATGTGGGAAATGTCCTATTTACTAGTAGCACTAAATATTTTTTCTTCCCTGTAAAAAGTTAAGGAGACAAAAGTAGATTGACTTAAACATATATTTAGAAATTAATGTTGCAGTATATTAGCTTGTTTGGAAATAACCTAGATATTAAATGAATATCCATCATTTAATGTACAATAATTTTGTATAAAATTTTCTTATTTCCATCTATTTTAATCCTTTCTGTTTTACAAGTAATTTAATGTGTAACAAAAGATTAGACAAAATGAGCTAAATATCGCCTTAATTTACTATCTTTTGACTGACAAATTTTGTGAGGCAGAGATAGATAAGCTTACTGAACAAGAAATCCCAGGTAGAAAAAAAGTGTATGTTTGGGTTATACTTAATGTTAACAACTGTGAAAACATGCCTGCCTTCATTAAACCAAAAAACTTAAGTTAGTTTTACGTATCAGAGAGCATTCCAGATCATGTGAACTTGACAAACATTTGGGTTAGTTTCTGCATTTCTGAGGTTTAAAACATGCTTAAATTATGAAAGAGATTCTTTTTCTTTAAGTCACTATATAAAGCTTTTTTTAAAATTTATTTTATTTTATTTTTTTTTGTATTTTTCTGAAGTTAGAAGTAGGAGGCAGTCAGACAGACTGCAGCATCCTCCGCCCGGATCCACCCGGCAAGCCCACTGGGGTGCCCATCTGGAGCACCACTCCTTGCAGCCGAAGCCCTCCTCAGAGCCTGGGCCAACTTTGCTCCAATGGAGCCTCGGCTGCGGGAGGGGAAGAGAGAGACAGAGAGGAAGGAGGGGGGGTGGTGGAGAAGCAGATGGGCGCCTCTCCTGTATGCCCTGGCCGGGAATCGAACCCGGGACTTCCACAAGCCGGCCTGATGCTCTACCGCTGAGACAACCGGCCTTTTGCGTTTAGATTTCCTGAGGCATCTAAACTCTGAAGGACCCCACATTTCAAAGACTCTTCCAACACACGGAATCAACCGTTCGGTCGGGGTTTTTATAGAATAGGGATGCCTTACCGAGAAACTTACAAAGACGGCACAATAAGCCCAGAGAACTCAACACCAACGGAGCGCAGCTCCACACTGAGCTTTATCCTGGAACTCTAAGACCCTCGGGGGAAGCAGAGAGGGCGGTGGGCTAGGGGCACCAGCACCGGTTACTCACCCGCCTCGGGGGCCGTCGGGCCTCTTCCTTCCACCCCCCCGCCTGGCGACAGTAACCGTGGCCGTGGAAATTCGGAGCGCCCGGCTGGGTAGGAAGACAGTCTGAACACCAGTGCGAAGCCCCGAGGATGGGCCTTGTGGGACAGTTTATATAGAGAAAAACAGGGAAATGGTTTGACCTTTACAACGATTGGTTGTCACAAGGGGGTTTCCAGAAGCCTGGGGATTGCTTAAAAGTGACTTTCTCAGACCATTTTAGGAAGACGACTTCAGTTCCCTTTCCGATTTTTGAAGTCATTTACAAGAATTAGTAGTTTCGGTTCTGTTGCGTCGTATCTGCTAGCTGGGGGATTTCCGAGCCTGGAGTACGTTTTATTTTATTTTAACCCCGGGGATGCCGATCTTCCCGTGTTAGCTCTGCTCAAGTGACCAGTGTCCATCGTTCTTGGTGGCAGCACCTTGCAAGCGCCAGAACGGACGCTGGTTGCTTCGCCCCCGGTCGGGCTGTTGGAGCCCCGCGGGGTCCTGCGGCGCCTTGGCGGCTACGCGCCCTCGGCGCTCCCTCGGCCCCCCCTCTGCCGGCGCCCTCGGCCCCCCCTCTGCCGGCGCCCTCGGCTCCCTCTGCCGGCGCCCGAAGCGCCCCCTCTGCCGGCGCCCGAAGCGCCCCCTCTGCCGGCGCCCTCGGCTCCCTCTCTGCCGGCGCCCTCGGCTCCCCCTCTGCCGGCGCCCGAAGCGCCCCCTCTGCCGGCGCCCTCGGCTCCCCCTCTGCCGGCGCCCGAAGCGCCCCCTCTGCCGGCGCCCTCGGCTCCCTCTGCCGGCGCCCTCGGCGCCCTCGGCTCCCTCTGCCGGCGCCCGAAGCGCCCCCTCTGCCGGCGCCCTCGGCTCCCCCTCTGCCGGCGCCCTCGGCGCCCTCGGCTCCCTCTGCCGGCGCCCTCGGCTCCCCCTCTGCCGGCGCCCGAAGCGCCCCCTCTGCCGGCGCCCTCGGCTCCCCCTCTGCCGGCGCCCGAAGCGCCCCCTCTGCCGGCGCCCGAAGCGCCCCCTCTGCCGGCGCCCTCGGCTCCCTCTGCCGGCGCCCGAAGCGCCCCCTCTGCCGGCGCCCTCGGCTCCCCCTCTGCCGGCGCCCGAAGCGCCCCCTCTGCCGGCGCCCGAAGCGCCCCCTCTGCCGGCGCCCTCGGCTCCCCCTCTGCCGGCGCCCGAAGCGCCCCCTCTGCCGGCGCCCTCGGCTCCCCCTCTGCCGGCGCCCGAAGCGCCCCCTCTGCCGGCGCCCTCGGCTCCCCCTCTGCCGGCGCCCGAAGCGCCCCCTCTGCCGGCGCCCTCGGCTCCCCCTCTGCCGGCGCCCGAAGCGCCCCCTCTGCCAGCGCCCTCGGCTCCCCCTCTGCCGGCGCCCGAAGCGCCCCCTCTGCCGGCGCCCTCGGCTCCCCCTCTGCCGGCGCCCTCGGCTCCCTCTGCCGGCGCCCGAAGCGCCCCCTCTGCCGGCGCCCGAAGCGCCCCCTCTGCCGGCGCCCTCGGCTCCCCCTCTGCCGGCGCCCGAAGCGCCCCCTCTGCCGGCGCCCTCGGCTCCCCCTCTGCCGGCGCCCGAAGCGCCCCCTCTGCCGGCGCCCTCGGCTCCCCCTCTGCCGGCGCCCGAAGCGCCCCCTCTGCCGGCGCCCTCGGCTCCCCCTCTGCCGGCGCCCTCGGCTCCCTCTGCCGGCGCCCGAAGCGCCCCCTCTGCCGGCGCCCGAAGCGCCCCCTCTGCCGGCGCCCTCGGCTCCCCCTCTGCCGGCGCCCGAAGCGCCCCCTCTGCCGGCGCCCTCGGCTCCCCCTCTGCCGGCGCCCTCGGCGCCCTCGGCTCCCTCTGCCGGCGCCCTCGGCGCCCCCTCTGCCGGCGCCCTCGGCTCCCCCTCTGCCGGCGCCCGAAGCGCCCCCTCTGCCGGCGCCCTCGGCTCCCCCTCTGCCGGCGCCCGAAGCGCCCCCTCTGCCGGCGCCCTCGGCTCCCTCTGCCGGCGCCCTCGGCTCCCTCTGCCGGCGCCCGAAGCGCCCCCTCTGCCGGCGCCCTCGGCGCCCTCGGCGCCCTCGGCTCCCTCTGCCGGCGCCCGAAGCGCCCCCTCTGCCGGCGCCCTCGGCGCCCTCGGCTCCCTCTGCCGGCGCCCGAAGCGCCCCCTCTGCCGGCGCCCTCGGCTCCCTCTGCCGGCGCCCTCGGCGCCCCCAGAGCGTCCCCTCAGACGCAGTCTTCTCCAGGCGAGCTCGCGGTTCCTCTTTCGGTTCTCCTTGCAGCCCCAGGGGCGGTGCCCCGCCAGGTGGACTCCCCGTGGGCCTCCCGGCTCCCTCTCTCCCTCCTTTCCCCCGCCCGCCTGTGTCTGGCGGTGCCGCCACTTGTAGGGCCGGTTTCCATTTAGCTAAGCTTCGGATTTCACACACGTGCAAACCCCGTTTCTCACCAGCCCCGGGGGCGGGGGGCCATCAGGCCTCCTGCTTCCATCCCCCTGCCTGGCGACAACAACCGTTGCCAAGAAAATTCGGAGCGCCTTGCTTGGTAGGAAGACAATTTGAAAACCAGTTCTGGGGAAGCTGAGTTCAGCCATCCTGAGCTGAGGAATGGGTTAGGGCCCTGGGGCTTCAGACGGGAGGCGAATAATTAATTCACGAGAAAATAAGAACAGGTCTTTTGTAGTTAGAAGTTTGCCCTGCCATAGCGATAAGTCAGTCTCTATGGTAAGTACGTCTTTTTCTGAGCCAAGTCCTTTAATGCTTATAGTTAATTCGGGGAGAGGCAAAAGTTTTTCCTGAATCTGCTGGGTCTTGATTTGCCATCAGCTCAAAACAGTCCAAAGTGACACATCGTGGAGAGGCTAGTTCTGAACTCCTTCACTACCACCCGAAAAGACAAACGGGAGGCAATCGATTGGTCAACAAATGACAGCTCTAAGCTCTATGCTGTTTTCAAGTGCCAAACAAAGTGAAAAGACATTAAGTCTTGAAAATAGGGACTGGACAAACTCTACCTAAACTTAATTCTAACAGGAACCATTTTCTCAATTTCCTATCTTTGAAATACATATGTATTTTTAAATGAGTGGTTTCTTACCGTTAAAGCACAGTGTTAATACCAACCTTTTTCTGTCCTTCTGGTATATAAAATCATGACACATCTTAACAATGATCAGCTTCTGAGATTGAAGGAATTATGATTTCAGACAGTGGGTGGGAGGAAGCTGGCCAGTGTGGCTATAGTGGTACATTTGGCTTAACTTCTCTCAATATTACTCAGAATGATTGTAGAAGAATCAATGAGCTTATCTGAAAGATATATCTGATAATTATAACCATGGAGAAATGAACTCAAAGAGGAAAGTTTAATTAGTGGAATAAATATAGAAGAATTACAGAAATGAAGAGTCTGGCCTACTTAGGTTTAACACTAGTATCCCTCAAGGTCCAGACTGCAACAATGGCATCACCTGGTAGGCGGGTAAGAATACAAGGGTCTCACCCTTCCCAGACAGCCTGAGATGGAGTCGCTGGGGGCAGGATCCTGAGTCCGCACTGCAACAAACTGCAAGTACTGTGTGAGGCAAGTGGAGGGGTGCTCAGGTAACTGGCATTTAAATTTCAGTATCCCAACTTCTTTCCCTAAGACCAGAGAGGAAAATAATGCAAAAGTGACAAAAGATTTGAAATTACTAATATTTTTTATCATAAAGTATAATTACATTTCAGAAAGAAATGAGTAAGTAACTTTCTCTGAAAAAGAGATATTGACTCTGTGTAGACTGCAGTTATTGGGGGGAGAGAATGGTAAATTAACTTACCCTATTTTCTACTCTGAAAATGACCAAAAGGCCCCTTTCTAACCCGATTATAGAGCTGAATGTGTCCAAAATGGCTCAATATCACAAGAAAGGCAAAAGATATAAAGCCAGGGCATGCTATAAGCTCGAAGAGAAAGTCTCAGACAAAAGCCCAAGCAATGAGACCTGGCCGGTTGGCTCAGCGGTAGAGCGTCGGCCTGGCGTGTGGGGGACCCGGGTTCGATTCCCGGCCAGGGCACATAGGAGAAGCGCCTATTTGCTTCTCCACGCCCCCTCTCCTTCCTCTCTGTCTCTCTCTTCCCCTCCCGCAGCCGAGGCTCCATTGGAGTAAAGATGGCCCGGGCGTTGGGGATGGCTCCTTGGCCTCTGCCCCAGGCGCTAGAGTGGCTCTGGTCGCGACAGAGCAACGCCCCGGAGGGGCGGAGCATCGCCCCCTGGTGGGCAGAGCATCCCCCCTGGTGGGCGTGCCAGGTGGATCCCGGTCGGGCGCATGCGGGAGTCTGTCTGACTGTCTCTCCCCGTTTCCAGCTTCAGAAAAATACAAAAAAAAAAAAAAAAAAAAAAAAGCCCAAGCAGTGAAAGAAACATTAGGCTGGAATTTGGAGCTCTTCTCAGTCATCTCTGTCTTTTCTCCATGTTTAAAGATACTTGTGAAGTCAGTGTAATTGAAATTTCTTCTTGTCAATAGATGCTTCTCTGTATAGCTCATCCACTTCCTTGTCTAGAAACGATGTCCCATTGTTGTCAGTAGCCTTCTCAGGTTACCTTTCTGATAGGTGCCACTTGCTTCTTCGTCAAATAAAATAAAAGCATTTCTTATGACATCTTCTAGATCTATGCCATTTAACTTTTCTTTTTTTTTTTTTTTTTAAAGAGGGATTTTTTTTTAGATTTTATTTAATCATTTTAGAAAGAGGAGAGAGGCAGAGAAAGGAAACATCAATTTGTTGTTCTGCCTATTTATGCATTCATTGGATGTTTCTTGTCGGTGTCCTCACTGGGGATCCAACCCCCCTACCCCACCCCACCCTCACCTTGGTGTAACCAGGTGGCCCTCTAACCCACTTAGCTACCGGGCCCAGGGCCAAGAAAAAGTATTTTAAGACCAGGTCGTTTTCTTTTTTGGGGAAAGAGAATGACAAGAGTTTTATTGAGGGTTTTATCATGCAGATTGCCTCTTTTGCCTATGGGGGATTAAGAGGGCCAACATGACTGATTATTTTATTGGTGTTGATCAGAAAATTCCAGACTGGTAGATTAAGATCACATTTATGGCCTGACCAGGCGGTGGCGCAGTGGATAGAGCATCAGACTGGGATGCGGAAAACCCAGGTTCGAGACCCCGAGGTCGCCAGCTTGAGTGAGGGCTCATCTGGTTTGAGCAAAAAGCTCACCAGCTTGAGCCCAGGCTCGCTGGCTCGAGCAAGAGGTTACTTGGTCTGCTGGAGGCCTGCGGTCAAGGCACGTATGAGAAAGCAATCAATTAACAATTAGGGTGTTGCAATGTGCAATGAAAAACTGATGATTGATGCTTCTCACCTCTCTGTTCCTGTCTGTTTGTAACTGTCTATCCCTCTCTCTGTTAAAAAAAAAAAAAAAAGATCACATTATGGTTATGACCGAAACTGCAATTTAAATCCAGGTTTTGATATTGTCCAATGAACTCAAAAAGTTTCCTGAGGCTTTGCTAGAAAGAAATGGTAAGGATTTATTCAAGGGTCATGTGGTTGCAAACTGGGAACCCAGCTAGGAAAAACCCCAAAAGTGTTCCAAAGAGGAAAAAAAGCTGAGTGTTCTTACAATAGAAAACATGTTCTTGAGAGTGATCAGTCCTGCTTCCCAGTCCTAGGATGGCCCAGGATGGTTATCAGGCAGATGTCAGGCAGTCAGGATGCCAGATGCCAGGTGGTCCAGAAGATGGGCTCCAGGAGGTCTGGTCATATTCAGTGTTTGGATAACAGATGTCAGGTGGATAGCATGTGGTCTGTAATTATGAGTCTCTGGTGGTGGTGATGAGGGGGTGATCAGGTGGTATGGATACTTGAGTCTTTTGAGGGGTAATCAGAGGGTTATCTGGAGGTTTGAGATATATGTTTAGATGTATACCCAGGCATTGATGCAGGATGAGAGAGTTCAAAATTGTAAGTTCCCAGGCTAGTTAGAACAAGAATATGCCTTTCCTCATGCTTCAACCTTCATAATATTAATGATTTTAGCAGCTTCATTAAAGTGACTCTATTTTGTAGAGTCCCAATGGCCACTCTTTCCTTAATACCATGACATTGGCAGGCACAGGCACACTTTGCATCACCCCCACTCCCGCTCTTATCTTCTGCTTTGGGCTCGCTCAGACTAAAGCACCTGGCCTCCTCCTGTGCTGGGCCTTTGGTATCATAGAGGTTCCAAGATGGGGAGCTTGAACAGCTTCCCTGCTCTTACATGACTGTGTTATAATCTTCATAAACTTTCAGTACAGTTTGCCTTCCTGAGCCCTTTGAGCCATTAAAGGAAAAACAGTTGTATGATTGCCTGACCTGTGGTGGAGCAGTGGATAAAGCATCAACCTGGAAACACAGAGGTCGCCAGTTCGGATCCCTGGACCTGCCTGATCAAGGCACATATGGGAGCTGATGCTTCCTGCCCCTCCCTCCTCCTCTCTCTCTCCTCTCTAAAATAAATAAATAAATAAATAGATATTTTAAAAATGTTGTATGGCTGCACTGGATTCTAAACATGTCATTAAACATTTTCTTTGATCTAGGATTGATTTTTTCTCTTCTGATTTCAAAAGAAATTGAAACAATTTTGTGGGCCCCTAAAAGTATTGGGGCCCTAAGCAACTGGCCCAGTGAGAAGGTCAGTGCTGCTCTCTCATAGATTCCTAGAGACAGCTCATGGGGGTCTAACCCTAAAGGGGTGGGGCTTAGACCCCCAAGCTTCTAATTTTGGATTCTTCTTTCTGAAGACAAATCACAGCCAAAGGTCCACCAATGATAACCCCATTGGATCAAAAGATGCTCCTATCACAAAGAAAATTTAAAGAGATTTAGCAGCTTTGAGTAGACATTCCTATCAGAAAATTACAAGACTTTTAGTAGAGCTGTGCCACAAACCCCAGACAGAAACAAAAGTATTATTTCACTAAAGAAATTTTGTCACAACAGAGTTATAGTTAAAGATATCAGCCTGATAGGTGTGTATACACACACACACACACACACACACACACACACACACACACACTTTCTAAAAGACATGTAACACTGATCAGGACAAGCAGTAAAATAAATAATGAATCTCCACCTCGGTGCAAATCAAGGTTCTTCCACCAAAAAAAGACGCCAAGGAAGTGATGGTGTCAGAAACAGAAAGCAACACTGGAGCAAAACAACAACAACGACAACAACAACAACAACAACAACAAAAACAGATCTTCCAAACTAGAAAAGTTTCCTCTACGGCTCTGAGCAATATTCCCAATTTTTGGAAATGTTAATAGGTGCTGCAGAAGAACGTACAACCGAGATATGAAAACTAAGCACACAGACACTGAGATTGAACCTCTTTGAACCAGTAAGCAGTGAGTGCTGTGTCAAGAAAAACACTATCATGCAAAAAAAGAAAAAAAGAAAAAAAATTCTGTTCTCTGCCAGCAATAGAGCCAACTCCTCACACAAATTGCCTCACTAACTGGTGGAACTGTGAGAGGGACCTGAAAAGCACCAGTTTCAGCATATTGAGAAATTCCTTGTGCTGCCACCAGAAAACGGAAAACAACCATAGTGTCGGGAGCCGATCCACTAATGCTGGCTAACTAGGTCACAGCAGGAGAAGATCCACAACTGCTGGTTGACAAAGTCACAGCAAAAGAAGATCGATGGCTACTGGTTGATAGAGTCACCTCAGTGAAGACCAACAGCTGCGGGTTGACAAAGTCACCGCAAAGGAAAGGCACAATGATACTTCCCCCTTTAATCTTTTGCATTAATCTGGCCTTATATCTCCCCTTTTCTGGGTGTGTGCTATTATTTGTAGCACAGGGATAATAGTACCATGCTTTCCCTGTAGATTTGTAGTAATTTCTTTGGAAATGAGACAGAAGGTGTAAGTTCCACAGAAAAGCCTGTAAGCCCCTTGAACTGGGCTCATAAATATAAGAGGCTGGCTATGATATCCCTCATAAAGGGTTAAGTTTGTAGGAGAATTTCTTCTTATTAATCATATTAGAAAGAATAAAGTTAGAACTTAACTAGTGTATAAATATAGTTAATGAATAAAGTTTAACTAGACATTAGAATCTTAGGTAAGGTGTAGTAGAGTGGCCTGTTGCGTGGCCTTGGATAGGAGTGCAGCTGGCTAGTAAAGAATGTTTTGTTAAAAGACTTATTTTGTCACTGAAGGCAGTTGCTGGGCTTTTCTCAGTAAAACATTCTCATGAGATTTTTGTATTTTCCAAGAATAAGGAGAGGAATGTGGTGGGATTCATAGCAGCAATAGCAATTAATACCTTCTGATATTATGTTGCTACTAGCTATCTTGCAGGTGCACTCTATGTATCTCTAAGTAAAAGTTACTCTTAATACTATGTTAGTTTCTTAAATAGCAAGCCTTTTGTAGTCTTGTGGGAAAAGAATTAGGACACTACATGTACTCAAGGCTATTTGCCTGAGCAAGCGGTGGTCCTTTGCTAGTCCTTGATGATTTCATCTGCTATCTCTTTCTGCACCCTTGACTCACAACAACAGTAAAATAGAGTTATTAATTAGCACTAATCTTTTAGAAGTTTGTACCGATATTGTTATTACTATTCAAGTTATTGTACAACTGTACTTTGAATAACTTACCACCTGACTTGTAGCTTATAGATATGAATTAACTGTTATCTAGAAATATGTAACAATAGTGAAACTAAAACAATGATGTATTCAAAATACCATGTGATTGTAACTTAGTGTGTGTGCATAAAAAGTAAAGTTAGACCAGCCATTGGCAGAGATGCCTGGCAGTAAATGCTAACTAGAGAATAAAGAGAAAGAAAAGAATTTGGCTCTCTCACTCGAATTTCGCCGACGCCGTCTCCTCCTGTGGGACCCCTGGATCCCCCCCGGGGCTGGACCCCGGCACCATAGAGATTGGTTTATTCAACAACCACAAAATAAAAATACCCAGGAGGTTAGTGTTGCTGAAGCAAGAGCTAAGTGGCCCCTGTGTTTGGGCAAATCACACTTCTGAGACCTTGAAAGACCCTCCAGGACACAAAGTGGTGCTAAGGGCCCAAAAGCCACACACGAGCACCAGCACCCTGCAGATATATACAAGCAGACATGTTTTTTCGGACCCTCTCAGTAAACATGTAACCTTGGAATTCAGCCAATAGCAGCAGCTTGTAAATGTGGGGCGGTAATACTGTGACACAGCCTCCCGAGCGACACTGAACTGCTTGTGAGGAGTAGACGGTGTTTCTGCAAGAAAAACGCAGGCAGACACCGTGCAGAACTTTCCAAGCAGAAACGTTGTTTTGGACTCTCTGAGTAAAGCACACTGCCCTTCAAAGCAGCAAGTAGCAGCCCCTTAAAATGTGGGGTGGAGATTCGGCGACTCGGCCTCCTGTGTGACACTGAATTGCTTTGGAGGAGTAGATGGTGTTTTGCAAGAGAAACTCCGGCGGATGTCAATGTTGTTCTCAGCCATTAAAAGCACCACGTCCCGGCACAGAGGTCCTATGCTAACTGGTGGGACTGTGAGAGGGACCTAGAAAGCTCCAGAGTTAGCATCCTGAGAAATATCTTCGTGCTGCCAACCCAAAACGAACATTGGAGCTACCTAGCGATTGGTTTATTAAACCACAAAACGAAGTAACCCAGGAGTTTAAGCCCTGCTCACGCAAGTGCTAAGCAATCCCCCTGCTCGGGCAAACCAGGCTTCTAAGAACTTAAAAGACCTTCCAGAAAACTGAGTGATTCTAAGAGCTTAAATGCCACACAGGAGCACCGTGCAGATGTTTACAAGCAGAAACGTTCCTTGGCACTCTCTCAGTAAAGCACCCTAACGTGGAGAGCAGTGAATATCAGCAGCTTGCAAAAGTGGAGCGGAGATACTGTGACTAAGCCTTCCCTGTGACACTGAACTGCTTTGGAGGAGTAGATGGTGTTTTGCAAGAGAAACTCTGGCAGACGGATGTCAACATTGTTTTCTGCCACCAAAAGCGCCATGTCCCGGCACAGAGGTCCTATGATAACTGGTGGGACTGTGAGAGGGACCTAGAGAGCTCTGGTGTTAGGATCAAGATAAAATTTTTATGCTGCCAACCCAAAACGAACATTGGAGCTATCTAGCAATGATTGGTTTATTAAACAACTACAAAACGAAATCACCCATGAGTTTTGCCCTGCTCACGCAAGTGCTAAGCGGTCCCCGTGCTCAGGCAAATCACGCTTCTGAGACCTTGGAAGACCCTCCACAACAGTGAGTGGTGCTAAGAGCCGAAATGCCACACACGAGCACCGTGCAGATGTTTACAAGCAGAAACGTCCTTTGGCACTCTCTCAGTAAAGCACCCTAACGTGGAGAGCAGTGAATAACAGTAGCTTGCAAGAGTGGGGCGGAGATACTGTGACTTACACTTGCACTGTGACACTGAACTGATATGGAAGAGTAGACGGTGTTTTTGTAAGCGAAAAGCAGGCAGGCACCTTGCAGATCTTTACAAGCAGAAATGTTCTTTCGGACTCTGAGTAAAACACCCTAAAGTTGAAAGCAGTATATAGCAACCCCTTGCAAATGTGTGGCAGAGATACTGTGACACAGCCTCCCTTGTGACACTGAACTGCTTTGCAGGAGTTGACTGTGTTTTTGCAAGAGAAAGGCAGGAAAGTACGGTGCAGATGTTTACAAGCAGAAACGTTGTTTGGGACTCTCTGAGAAAAGCACCCTTCTGTTCAAATCAGCAAATGGCAGCCCCTTGCAAAAGTGGGGTGGAGATACTGTGATGCAACCTCCCGTGTGACACTGAACTGCTTTGGAAAAGTAGACATTGTTTATGCAAGAGAAACTCAGGCAGGCGGATGTCAACGTTGTTCTCTGCTACCAGAATCTCCGGCTGCTAGAACATAGGTCCTCTGCTAACTGGTGGGACTGTGAGAGGGACCTGAAAAGCACCGGTTCTGGGATCCTGTGAATATTTTTGTGCTGCAACACCAAAACGAACATTGAAGCTATCTAGCGATTGGTTTATTCAACAACCACAAAATAAAAACACCCAGAAGGTTAGCCCTGCTCTTGCAAGTGCTAAGTGGTCTCCATGCTTGGGCAAATCACGCTTCTGAGATCTTGAAAACCCTCCAGAACTCTGAGGGGTCTAAGAGCCTTAACGCCACACATGAGCGCCCTACAGATGTTTACAAGCAGAAACGTTCTGTAGCACTCTCTCAGTAAAGCATTCTATCGTGGAAAGCAGTGAATACAGCAGCTTTGAAAAGTGGGGCTGAGGTGTTGTGTTTTTGTATAAAAGTGACGTAAGCAATTGAAATACTGTCAGGGAAGGACTTAGTAGAAAATAATAAAAATATAGGAGAAAAAGAGGTTAACTATGTAAGAGAGAAAGAGACTAGAGAAGAATTTGAGGGGATAGGTCAATGAATGAGCCTTAGATAGGAAGAAGGACACCTATTATTACTGAAAAGATGAATGCATCGGATGCTCTTAGGAGTGTATGTTAAAAAAAAAAGGAGTGTATGTTTGAGATTAGAAGATATATTAGTATTTAAGGCTGTGTAACAAGTTATTCCAAAATGTAGTGGCTTAGAACAATATTATTATTTCACAGTTTCTGCAGGTCAGAAACATGGATGTCACTTACCTAGGTTGTCAGGGTCTTTCACAAGTTTTCAATCAAGATGTCAGCCAGGACTGCTGTCATCTCAAGCCTCAGCGGGGAAAGATGTGCTTCCACAGCCATGGTAAGTGACTGTTGACAGAGGCCAGTTCCTCCTGAGCTGTTAGACTGAGGACCTAAGTTTCTTTGCAAGCTCTTCCTCCATGTGGGGTTCACCGCAGGGTCTGACAGCTGAGTCTGTCTGAGAGAGCAAAAGAGAGTGAGCAAGACAGAAGTCAAATCTTCTTGTAGCAGAATCTAAGAAGTGACATTCTGCCACATTTGCTACATCCTATTTGTTAGAAGCAAGTCACCAGGTGTAGCCGCAGTCAATGGCAGACACGGAGGAGGTGTGATCACTGGGAGCAGTCAGCCTTAGGAGCGGCCTACCACGCAGGAGAAAGGAAAATATTTTAAATGTCACAGTAGCATCAACAGGACTGGCAAAGTTGGTAACCGAGATATATGATAGCAGTCTGAGGGGCATCGTGTTCTCTCCAGAAGCAGTCAGTAACCAGGTACCTACAAGGACAGGTGACAGGAGAGTGAAGTTGGTGTCCACGCACAGTTCTCTGTGGTGCAGATTTTTTAAAAACTAAGTTTATTCGGGTGACATGGGTTAATAAGATTATTAGGTTTTAAGTGTACCATTCTATGATGCATCATCTGTATATTGCATTGTGTGCCCACCCTCTAAAGTTACATCTTCTGCCGTCACTGTGTATTTGACCCTCTGTAGCCCTTACTACCTTCCCTCCCAACCCGATCCGTCTGGTAACTATCATGCTGTTGTCTGTGTCTATGAGTTCGTGTTTGTTTTTCTTGTTTATTTGTTGCTTTCAGTTTTATATCCTACATATAAGTGAAGTCATATGGTTCTTCACTTCTGTGGTGTACATTTTGTGTCAGTTAATAATAATGAAATTTATAGATGTTCTCTGGAGTTAATACGATTCTTCAAACTTAAGGAGACTTGACCGATAGATCTGGCTACCTCAGTGGTGTCCTTTTCTATGTTCCAAAACAGCAGTGGGAACGAGACACCATGGTAGTCAAGAGTTCGGTTTGAAAGCTAGCCTGTGTTGAAGTGTTTGTTCAACTTACTAGCTGGGTGACTTTGGGCAAATTGTTTAACTTCATTAAACTTCCATTTCTTTACCTTTAAAATAGTGTTGTTGTGGGAAGTAAGTGAGATAACACATGGAAAGCACTTCGATTAGATGTTCTGACGCCAGATTGAACTGTGACATCAGTGCTCCAGGAGTCCTCAGGCTCCTTGACCTCTTAATATCAGAGCATGTCTGCTAGGTAGTAAGCTTTCAGTAAATGAAGTTCCTTATTATTAAGGTGACCAACTTTTTTACAATGAAAAGGAGAACAAAAATAAATTGACGAAAACAATATCGTAAATAAAAAAACATTTTATTCATTGCAACAATAATACACTATAATATGATAAATGCATAATAAAAACATTTGTAATACTTTATATTGTAATTATACTTACATGCCTATTAACTTTTAATAATTGTAAGAAAAAAACTACTCATTTAGATACAAATACGTCACATCACATGCAATGGATCGACTCTGCATCGATTGAATACGGACATTTACAGATTAGTCTTTCAATATCAAAAAGGAGGACATGTAGGAGGACACTTTTCGAGGGACAAAAGAAGGACTGTCCTCGCTAAAGGAGGATGATTGGTCACCTTATTATTATGACCCAGTATAAGGTTTATGTTGCTCCCTGTTGGATTTTTTAAAAGCTATTTACGGATTAAAATTGAGATCTTCTTTGTGACTGCCCAAAGGAACTGAAACTTGAAGAAGTCCCTAATGAAACCAGTTGCAACAAGATTAAAAAAAAGGATTACGACAAGTCCAGATGTTTTCCAGGGGCAAGCAATATTTTAAATATGCCACAGATAAGAAACTGACATTATTAGGGTTATTATTCCCTCCTTTTCTTCCTTCAGAGCACATGCGAGGCTCAGGACAGGAATGTGTACTTGAGAGCAGTTACTTAGTAGCCTCCTGGCTTGTGGATGGTGACTCAGACAGGAGTCATGGAATGCGGGCTTGCACGCTCCAAAGTAGGGAGTTACTCAACTGTGTGGTGGAGCTGGGGAAGAAGGCAGGACCAGGGCCAGGGCCAGCAGACCCAAGCAGGCTAAGCAAGGAATGACACCCCAGGCCCAGAAGTTTCCCTCTCAGCATTGTGGTGCCAAGCAGCTGTCAGATCTTGAGTGTTCAAGTTCAGCTCTGGTCCCATCTTGGTACAACAATCTGAAATTGTAATAACCTCTGGGTGTGGAAAAGGTTGCTATTCTCCTGGAAGTTGGAGAAACTCCAGAATGTTGTTATTGTCAAAGGGTCCTTTAAGGTCTGAGTACAGCTGCTGCTTTTATTTATTTATTTTTAATTTTTCTTGCAATCTTGGAACTCACTGGAACCTCCTTGGAATTTCTGTGGATCTTCCTCTTTTCCTTGACCTCGTTTTTTTTTTTTTTTTTTTTTTTTTTTTTAATTTTAATTTTGCATTGTGTTTTGAGAGAGAGAGAGAGGGAAGCATCAACTCATAGTGCCACTTAGTACTTCCATTTACTTGTGCACTCATTGATTACTTCTCCTGATTACTCATTGATTACATGCCCTGACCCGGGATTAAACTCATGACCCTTTGTGCCTGGATGACGCTTTATCCACTAAGCCACCTGGCCAGGGCTCCTTGACCTCTTAATATTTGAGTACCACTGTCTGTTATTTTTAATGTCATTCTAGTATATTTTGGATTCAATTTATTATGTTAGTACTATGTTTTCTGTTTGTCTTACTATTCTGTGTTACTTCTTTCTCCTTTTTGGATTGATTTTTAAAATTATTCCAGACTCTAAGATGACTTCCAAACAGGGCCCAAAACTAGAGTGGCCTAAGGGAGGCACTTGCCTGAGGTGACAAATTTAAGAGGGGACCCAAACTCAGAACTCAAAATGAATAATATTTTTATGCAACATTTTTTTTTTAAGAAACAAAATGAATGCAAGACTTCCCCTTCCAGGAAGATGGAGTCAATGTACTCTATGCTATTTGTCCCTCTAAGCACAGTGAAAACATTGGACAGTATATAAAAATGTTTTAAAAAAAAACAAACAAACAAAAAAAAAACTTTATTTATTCAATTCTTTTTTCAGAGAGGAGAGAGAGAGAGTGGGAAAGAAGGAGAGAGAGAGAGAGAGAGAGAGAGAGAGAGAGAGAAGGGGGGAGGAGCAGGAAGCATCAACTCCCATATGTGCCTTGACCAGGCGAGCCCAGGGTTTCGAACCGGCGACCTCAGCGTTCCAGGTTGACGCTTTATCCCACTGCACCACCACAGGTCAGGCTAAAAATGTTTTTCAACTAAACTCTTTTAAGAATGATTCATTTGAAATCTGAAGGTCAGGATACCAAAATGTAAGTTTTCTATTCTGTTGCCAAGACTTTAAAGTCTTGGGGCTTTTTTTTTAGTATTTATATATGTGTGTGTGTATATGTACATATAGATATATTAGTATTATATGTGTGTGTATTTTTAAAATTGATTGTAGGGAGACAAACATCAATTTGTTTTATTTATTTATGTATTTATTTATGCATTCATTGGTTGATTCTTGTGTGTGCCCTGACAGGGAGTTGAACCCACAGCCTTGGCATATGGGGATGACACTCTAACCAGGCCAAGACCTAACTCCTGAAGTTCTATTCTACACATAATTCACATAATTTTGAGACATCTCGGTGCTGTTACTAAAATTCCAATACATAATTTTTTCTTATTTTTTTCTAAAATGATTTAAAATCCTCCTTTGGAAAATCTAAGTTAAATTCAATGAATGTATGTGTGTGTGGAGGGGGAGGGGGAGGGGAGGAGAGGAAATAAACACAGAATATCTATCCCTCAACTTCTGACCCCACCCACCCATTTTATTAGGGCTGAACCCAAGGCATGACAATCAGGGAACTCTAGAGCTATCTTAGGGGCATGCTAGAGTAGATAGAATCTCTAGAATGTCCTAGAAACACCCCAGCCATCCCAGATGCCCCAAGACTGGGAAGTCCAAGGCCAAGTTTTGGGGACAGTACAAGTTGCCTGGAACTCACCTTCTGTCCTTCTCTAACTCCACACACTCTTGCTAGGTGACCTCACCCTGGGTCTTGCTTTATATACACCCAGACCTACATCTCCAGCCCAGACAGTGATGTTCAGCACCAGGCAGGAGGCTCTGTTGGGGTGCCCTAGGGGTGCTTCAAAGCCGCATCTTCTGGACATCAAATTCACTCCTCTAACTGAGATTATAGTCTTGGTTATTGATACCTACAACTACGCACTAGTAGAACAAGTCAGAAATCTGAAGATTGTTTCTTTTGCTTTTTTCTCCCACTTTTGTCTCTCTGTCACACACATACATCTAATCAATATATACCAAATCCTGGTGATTTTAAACCCGTAATAATGCTCATACCATTGACAAATACAATTTCTAGAAAGTCATTTGGCAATTTTTATGAAGACGGTTTGACAATTTCATATCCTTTTATGAATTATATAGCATTATGTAAATCAAGGGCACAATAAAATTCTCAAACTTTACACATATAGATGGGTGAGTATAGGCATAGCAAAAAGTGAACAAAGAAAATGCAACAAAAAGTTAACACTAGCTGTCTTTTAATGGTCGAGTGATGGAATGTTTTATTCTTCCCTACAAGATTCAATATTTTCTGTTTTACACCAAGGCTGTACTATCATTAAATATGAGCTCCATGTATTCTGAAGTGCCTAGGACAGTGTCTGACAGATAGTTAGTGCTTAATAAATATTTTTTGAATGAATAAATCTTTATAATGTAAAATATAATATGAAAAAGAATAAGTGTATTGAATTTTCATTTCGTCCCCTCCTTGGGTTCATTTTACTATGGTTTTTATGTGTATGTGTGTGTGTGTGTGTTTTTAAATTAAATGAGAAGCAGGGAAGCAGAGACAGACTGCTGCATACACCCCGACTGGTATCTACCTGAGAAGTCCTTTACCAGGACAATTCTCCACGCATCTGGGGCTGCTGCTCCGTTGCTCAGAGACCGAGCTATTTTAGCACCCGAGGTGAGGCCATGGAGCCCAGGGTCAACTTTTCTTAAAGTATTTGAGCCATGGCTGCAGGAGGGGAGGGGAGAGAGAGAGATGGCATATAGGTGGAGAAGCAGATGGGCGCTTCTCCTGTGTGCCCTGACCAGGAATCGAACCTGGGACTTCCACACTCTGGGCCAACGCTCTACTGCGGACTCAAATGGCTAGGGCCTACTGTGATCTTCATTGCTTCCTGTAGACCACCTGTGGTTAAAACAGTCAGCGGTGGCCATGCCCGCAGGTCATTCCTAGATCTTGGATTTTTTTTCTGCCCGACCTCACACCTCACGAAGTCTTCCCTCTGCTCTTTCCGTTCACCTTCCCCACAACACTGTTAGGCAGACTGGCCCCAAGTCAGTTTTCAGAAAGTGACGTGAGCATCATGCTGGAACAAGAGGTTTTGTCTGCCCCTCCGCAATGTTAAGTTGGTATCCACGCACACATGCAAAAGTGCTTTTGTGGGCACCATGGGATCCAGCACCCATGGAGTTGGGAGGAGTCTCCCCCACCTGTGTGTCAGGTAACAGACACATAGACCAGTTGTGGGTCCCGCAGTGGCCTGTGAATCTCTTGGCTGTGGTCTTGCAGCCCCTAAAAAACAGTCTCAGAAATCACCAATGGACAAGAAGAATCTTTGTGGAAGTTCAGGTTTCCAGAGGAGAGGTTCCAATGCACTGTTGGATTAAAGAGAGAGAGAGAGAGAGAGAGAGAGAGAGTGTTCAGGGCATTGGAGAGAGGAAGAAAACAGCTTGATTTGACCTGCATGAGCCCAGTCCCCAAGGAAGTACAGCTTAGAGTCAAGAGAGATCTTCCCGGTTTGTGATTTCTCTTGGGGGTGAGGTGGGCAGGGAGAAGTGAGAGAGTGCGCGTGAGCACCGCTTCCCCAACGGTGCAGACGCTGCCAACGCGCTTTTCAGGCTTTGGCAAGTGGCTAGTAAACGTAGGCAAAATACCTGGCTGGGTTCTGCAAGCCCGAGAAAAACCACAGGCTTGACCTTGAGCGCCACCTTTGGGTAGACTGAAGAAAGGCATAAGCCTTTCAGGATCCAGAGAAGGTATACAAGCTTAAGAATTCTGCCACAAGAGGGCGTAAGAAGCATGGAGCAGGTGTATGAATAGGTCTGAGATAATCTGTCTCCAGCATTTCTCTCCCAAAGTCAAGACTGGAGAAGGTGACTGCTGTTTTAAAGGCAAAGGCAGAAGTGTAAAACTGCAAGAAACATAAAAAAAAATCAAGGAAACTTGGCACTATCAATGGGTCACATTAACCTTACAGCAACCAACACCAAGCCATGAAGATCTATGAATTGCCTGATAAAGAATTCAAAATAGCGGATTAAAAAGCTTTGGTACATATATACTATGGAATACTACTCAGCCATTAGAAATGATGACATCAGATCATTTACAACAACATGGATGGACCTTGATAACATTATACGGAGTGAAATAAGTAAATCAGAAAAAAAACTAAGAACTATATGAATCCATACATAGAAGGGACATAAAAATGAGACTCAGAGACATGAACAAGATTGTGATGGCAACAGGGGTGGGGGGTGGGGGGAGGGGGATGGGGTGAAGAAGGAGAGAGGGGTTGGGGGAGGGGAGGAGCACAAAGAAAACCAGATAGAAGGTGACAGAAGACAATTTAACTTTGGGGGAGGGGTATACAGCACAATCAAATGTCAAAATAATCTAGAGATGTTTTCTCTCAACATATGTACCCTGATTTATCAATGTCACTGCATTAAATTTAATAAAAAAATAAAAAGAAAAGAATTCAAAATAGCTCTTTTAGGGAAACTCGATGAGCTACCAGAAGACACAAGAAGACACGTCAACTACATCAGGACAGCAATGGGTCAAAGAACATGTAAAGAGAAACAAAATAGTTTTCAAATATATAAACGGAAACAGCACACACCAGAACTAATGTAGCAGAAGCACTTTCCCATCTTGTTTTGCCAGCATGTTGGCCAACTAGCCATACTGCTCTCAGTGCCTGGAAATATTGATCAGATGTATGTGATGTATAAATATTTAAGATCATCAGGATGCTTACCCTTCCATAAAACATTCAGGATCAAGTATAGTTCTGTCAACTCTGCCCATTAAGCAGATTTCTCCTCACCACTGCGCTTAATACTACATTTTTCTAACCCACAATTTGATTAACAGTCAATTTTTATTTTTTATTTTTTATTTATTCATTTTAGAGAGGAGAGGGAGAGACAGAGAGAGAGGAGAGACAGAGAGAGAGAAGGGGGGAGGAGCTGGAAGCATCAACTCCCATATGTGCCTTGACCAGGCAAGCCCAGGGTTTTGAACCGGCGACCTCAGCATTTCCAGGTCGACGCTTTATCCACTGCGCCAACACAGGTCAGGCCTAACAGTCAATTATTGAACCAAGTCATCTGTGAACAGGCCAAAATGCATGCCTCCTCCATCCACAGTTCACAGTTAACAGCCCACAGGGGTGACATGAGTTCCTACAACACAGGACAATGACATTGGGCCTGGGTTGCCTATCCCATTTACTTATGATTCCTGGGTATTCCTGGGGTCATTTCTGAATGCACCACACCATGGGTGCTGCAGTGCCTGTTCAACTGTGTGTTGCAGTGAATCTGATCAACTTGATTCTGATAGGCATTTCCACTTGCATGGTCAGTTGGTGCCCATACCATGGATTGGACAGATTGGGTCATGTTAGCTTCTCCAGGACCTTTGTTCTGCTCTGGACGAGATCCCTCTCTTCTTCTGGCCCCAGAAGAAGACTAAATGGTTGGAGTACTGTTGTCAAAAGTGACCTATGCTGACTTCAAAACTGAAAGAGGCCCTGGTCAGTTTGTTCAGCCACAGAGCATTGGCTGTCCGTGGAAGTCCCAGGTTCAATTTTGGTCAGGGCACACAGCAGAAGCTACCATCTGCTTCTCACCCTTCCCCCTTCTCTCTTTCCCTCTCTCCCTTCCTCTTGCAGCCATGGCTCGAATGATTCAAATAAAGTTGGCCCCCGTTGCTGAGGATGTCTCCATGGCCTCACATCAGGTGCTATAATGGCTCTGTTTCCGAGCATCTGAGCAGCGGCCCCAGACGGGCAGAGCATCCTCCCCAGGTAGAGGGCTTGAGGGTGGACCCCGGTCCAGTGCATTCAACAGTCTGTCTCTCTGCTTCCCTGCTTCACTTAATTAAGAAAAAAAACACAACAAACCCAAAACAACAACTGAAAGAGACCTCAAGTGCTGTGCTTATTTGAGGAGAGGAATTCAAGGTACAATAATTTTTCCTTTATTGGCATGCCCTCAGCCACTAGTACCCTGAGAACTGTATCAAAGTGGCACACCCTCAATTTCTGTAGGGTTTACACTACCTACTGAAATGCAGACAGTAACTTTTTGGTAAATCATGTTTTTTTAGGAATATGTCTTTTTTATTTAAAATTTTCAGATTTGTTGATATAAAATTATATACAGTACACCATCATTAATATCTCTTTACTGTCTACAGACTCTACCGTGATGTTCTTTTTATTCCTGACCCTAAGATACTATTAATTTTTTCTCATTTCTATTTCTTGTTAGCCTTATTAGGGGCTGTCTATTTTGGGGTTATTCATCATTTCTAATGTCTGTTTAATTTCTACATCATCAATATTTATTCTTATAATTATTTACTTTCCTCTAATTTTTTTGGATTTAATTTCCATTATATTTTTCTAATCTCTTGAAATAGATTCTTATTTATTTATTTATTTATTCATTTTAGAGAAGAGAGACAGAGAGAGAGAGAGAAGGGGGGAGAAGCAGGAAGCATCAACTCCCATATGTGCCTTGACCAGGCAAGCCCAGGGTTTTGAACCGACGAACTCATAGTTCCAGGTCGACGCTTAATCCACTGCGCCACCAGAGTTCAGGCTGAAATAGATTCCTAATTAATATTACAGGTATTGGTTTTTTGAGCATAGTTATTTAAAGATAAACATTTATCTCTCAGCATGATTTTTGGTGCATTCCTCATGTTGATGCTGAATATTCTGTGACTCATGAGTATTCAGATGTATATTGCTATTTTATTTCCAAATATTGGCTTACTGCAGTATGTTACTGTTAATAATTTCTAAATTAATTTTAATGTGACATCTGTTGAAGTAATTTCAAGTGCATACTGGAATTTAGCAATAGAATAGTGATAGTTTCTCAAATTAATGGAAAAAGATTACTTATTCATTAAATATGTGTAACATCCAACTCCTAGAAATAAACACAGATGGTTCCCTATCCAGAGGCAGACTAAGGTGGGTTGAAGACCCGGGCGCACAAAAAAATATTGGGCCCAAGGGCCCAGTGAAGGCCCCCATTCATTAGAAAAAAGTGTAAAGTTGGGGTTTTGTGGGCCCTTCAGAAGTGGAGGCCCAGGGCGGGCGCCTGATGCACCTGCCGTGAAATCCGCCTCCGTCCCTACAGCACTCTTTACTCCAAAATACATTCCTGGAGAATAGAATATTTGATGTGTGTATGACTAAAAGATTTAAATGAAAATATTTAACATGTGAATAAAAGACTGGAAGATTTATATGGAAAAGTAAACACATTATAGGATCATAGCTTTGAAAACCACCTTTTGGTTACTGATTATATTACAGATACAGAATTCTTAGCAAATTATCATAATTCATCCTTGTAAGAACATATTCCTATTTTATTTGTTTTGTTCTGTTATATTATATTCTCTCATCACCAACCACCATTTCCACTCTTGTCTCATTCTAATTTTTCAAAATTTTAAAAAGTATGTATACATCCATCTAAATTTGTGGAATTTTAATGTGTGTTTTTGATATATATGAATGGTACTCAGACCTATTTCTCTGTTTTCATTATTCACTCATCATTATGATTTAAAATCAACAGGTCTGTACATATGACTCGTCTATTTCACCTAACTGCTGCAATATATTTTATAGTGAGCATGTTCCACATTTTATGTAAAAATATACCTAACGATGATACCAACTCTTCTACATGACAAACAATGTTGTGATGAATGTCATCACACTCATATTCTGTGGACCCGAATGGAATGTTTTCTGTGACAGTCCAGGAGTGTGGTTTGTAGGGACAGAGGGAAAAGTATACAAAGCTCCCTACTTACCGCCATATTGCTGTTCAGAACCATCAGTCCTGAGGAAAGGTCTGTTTTCAAATCTTCACCAACTCTTTAATAAACTATTCACCTTTCTAACGTTTGCTTCTTTGGAAGTTTTATACTTTTAACATTTATTTATCAATGATGAATTTGAGCCTCTCTTTACACACCCGTTAGCCAGTTTGTAGTATAGGTTTCCCATTATCTAAAAGTACAATCTTCTTATGCAACTTTTTAAAACTAAGATGGCGTAAAGCAAAGAGGCAATTGCCATAAATTTATATGAAAAAATATTTCAGTTTCCCAGATCCAAAATAACCTACCAAATAATGCGTAAAACCTCAAATAGCACTAACATAGAGTAAAAGCAGAATGACATTGTTAGACAAGAAAACTTCCACGGCCAAAATCGTTCTTGAAAGAAAGGGTTTACTGAGCCAAATGCTGGCCAGAAGAGGCCCAGGTCCTGGGGCGTGGACCAGGTCTACATGGAAAAGACCAACAAGATTGCTGTCCTTAGTTGACGGGCTCCTTTATGGACGCGGTTTGGGAGAGAAAGATGTAAGTTGTTCTGAAAGAACTAGCCTTGGCTGTAGACCAAGCGGGTGGTGAAGGTGAAGCATCCTTGTTCTGGGGAAGGCACACAGTACGTCAGGAAAGTGACGGGTCCTTCGGATGGGTGTTGGGCAACAGCATGGGAAGCTCACGGGTGGTCGAGGAGCAGAGGCTCCCGGTGACCGGTGACACCTGGCTTTTCCTTAGATAATCACAGAAATGGGCACCGCGAACTTAAGTCCGCTTCTACGTGCACTCAGGAATGTAAGCAGCGCTTTCTCGGGCTTTCCCTGCTTCTGTTAATGGGTTAACCTCTCCTGTCTCTTCCTTCCATCCTCTGGCCTGCGTTGATTTAATTTAGGGCATCTCAGAGTTCTTTTCTTGTCAATCTGATAAGTACACAGACCGTATAAAGTAGAAATAAGGTGTGCACAGGATAGCTCCACTTATTAAAAAGCCTGACTTGATTTCTTCTTAAGCTGAAGAAAATGGAATACCACTCTTTGCACACCCGTCAGTCCAACTCAGACAACAGAATTCGTTTTCTGTATTACTGGATGCCGACTGAAGAGACCATCTGCTACTAGCAGAGCCTATAGTAACTTCAGCAGCTCCCTCATTCCTTCTCTCTGCATGTAAGCAGTATGCATGGCACACGCAGGCAAGCTCCACGCATGCGCAGTCTTTATTTAATTCACTGCAATGAAGACGCTTAGTTACATCAAATTTTACTATAAGTGTAATACCATGCAAGCTCTTATAGGCTTTTCTGATCCCTTAGGACACATCTTGCTTGTGGATGCACAGAATGAGTCAAGGTAAAGCGCAGATGCTCACTGACAGCTCAAAGCCATGGCAGCTTGAGGCTGAGATGCCGAGTGTAGTTCCCGGGGAAGGCGCTAGGGATGCCCGTCTCTGCTCCAGGTGCGTGCTGCCTCCCGAGCAGCTTGAAAACAAACGCTGAATGCTATTTCCACTTTCCTTTTCTTTCTTTCTTTTTGTAAAAGAAAAATCCTTTCCAGATGTTTTTGTTGTTCTTAGCAAAAACAGGTACAGGGGGTCCTCAGATTATGACAGAGTTCCGTCCTTACACCAGTGATGTAACCCGAATTTTGGTGTAAATCGACACACCCTAGCCTAAGTCACTTACCTATCCTAACACAGTTGTAAAACCATAATTTAAAACATAGAAATACAACTAAGAACATAAATATACTGTACTGCACACGGTAATGTAGTAACAGAAAAAAGACAAAAAGTGAGTGTATGCAAAAATTCCTTACCTTTACTCCTGTGGTTGGCTTGCACACTGGAAGGGGCATTGCAAGGTGGGAGACAGTGGCCTGTTGGGAGGAGGAAGCTGCAGAAGGTGCTGGAGACACTGGGTCAGGGGAATCAGGATTGCCTAAGGAACATGCAGGAGATGCTGGGGATGATTCTACCTGCACTACAGGTGTTTCATTTGAGAAGCAGCTGATGCAGAGGGTACAGGATCTGTTGCAGGCCTCTCTACCTTCTTAAAGATTTGTTCCAAGCTAGACTGGAAGGTTGATGGCTTCTCTCTTCCAAAATCTGCCTACAGCATTGCAAGGCATCCATAACAGCCGAAACACTCATATCTCGAGTTTTTTAAGTTTTTATGGGAGTGAGCATCATAAACTCAAAAAGTCATATGTCAAGACTATTGTAAGTCGAGGACCCTCATACTAATATAGGTCTTTCATGAAAGCAAAGTGGTGTAAAGCAGACATTCGAAAAGCAGGGTTTGCCTTTATTGTGCTATTTATTCTCCGGTGAATTTTCTTTGGCTTTCCTGATTTATTATTTTGATTTATGGAAGTTATAAGTGGTGTGTATACCTATTAATTACTTGTAAATTTAAGACTTTGAAACTATCTTCTCGCCTGACTGTTTCTAAATTCAATTTGAAAATAGAAAAAAAAGAAACAACAGGCTCAAAAAAAGGAGACACTGGGAGAATCCTATCAATTTTTTTTGTGTGTGTGACAAAGACAGAGGGAGAGAGAAAGAGAGAGAGAGAGAGAGAGAGAGAGAGGGAAATAGGGATAAACAGGAAGGGAGAGAAATGAGAAGCATCAGTTTCTTATTGCGGCACCTTAGTTGTTCATTGATTGTTTTCTCATATGTGCCTTGATGGTGGAGGGGGAGCTACAGCAGAACAAGTGACCCCTTGCTCAAGCCAGCTACCATGGACTCAAGCTGGTGAGCCTTGCTCAAACCAGATGAACCTGCGCTCAAGCTGGTGACCTCGGGGTTTTGAACCTGGGTCCTCTGCACCCCAGTCTGAAGCTCTAGCCACTGCACTATCGCCTAGTCAGGCAAAATCCCACCAAAATTTAACATTGAAACCAATTGAAGTTTTAGCCTCTCACAAGAGGGGACTTTTTAAAAAATTAGTGTATAATTTTCCAGATCAGCACTAGTGAGGTAAACTGTCAGATAGGACCCCTGCTGCCCTTTCTCCAAAGAGAGGTGTCCTTACCTGATACAATCTTTATTTATTTATTTTTTTGCTAACAACTTTCTTGTTGCACCAAGTTCCTCCCTATGAAAACCTTCCATTTTGTTCAACATCTCTGAGCACCTCTCTACTCTCTATTAAGTAGATGGGATGCTGCCTGATTCATGAATCATTAAAGCCAATCTTTAATTTTACTCCGATAAGTTTTTGTTCTTTCACAATTCAATAAATTGATGTTTAGGCATGTTTATGGCATAATCCTACCGACGGGCATATCCTTGAAGGGATTCTCTCACAAGGGGACTCTTATGTGTAGAAGGTGGGTGAGAGGTGATCTGGATGTCCACATGGACAGCAGATCGGTGACATAGGGCAGGGCTCATCAGATGTTAGTATGCCAGCATTGGAAGCAACAGATAAAATGTACAGATAATGACCTTAGAAACTTGCAAATGGTGCGGAGGACCCGGGTTCGATTCCTGGCCAGGGCACACAGGAGAAGCACCCATTTGCATCTCCACCCCTCCGCCGCGCTTTCCCTCTCTGTCTCTCTCTTCCCCTCCCGCAGCCAAGGCTCCATTGGAGCAAAGATGGCCCGGGCGCTGGGGATGGCTCTGTGGCCTCTGCCCCAGGCGCTAGAGTGGCTCTGGTCGCAACATGGCGACGCCCAGGATGGGCAGAGCATCGCCCCCTGGTGGGCAGAGCGCCGCCCCATGGTGGGCGTGCCGGGTGGATCCCGGTCGGGCGCATGCGGGAGTCTGTCTGACGGTCTCTCCCTGTTTCCAGCTTCAGAAAAATGAAAAATAAATAAATAAATAAATAAAAAGAAACTTGCAAATGAATAGAAAATAATGGACTAAATTAGGTATATACATTGATCACTGTATCTGAATTTAAGATACATGCACACAAAAGAACGTCACATGTTACTAGACCAATACAAAAAAGACACAAAAAATTGTTCTGGCCCTGGCGGTCCAAGGTTGATTCCCGGCCAGGGCACACAGGAGAGGCACCCATCTCCTTCTCCACCTTTCCTCCTCTCCTTCCTCTCTACCTCTCTCTTTCCCTCCTGCAGCCAAGGCTCCATGGGAGCAAAGTTAGCCCTGGTGCTGAGGATGGCTCTATGGCCTCCACCTCAGGAGCTAGAATAGCTCCAGCGGCAACGTGCAGGATGTGCAGAGCATCGCCCCCTGGTGGGCATGCCCGGTGGATCCTGGTAAGGCACTTGTGGGAGTCTGATTGCCTCCCTGCTTCTACTTCGAAAAATACAACAACAACAACAAATTGTTCCCAATGGGAAGAATTTAAAAAGAAGTAAGGAGAGTGTAAAGCCAGTAGCCACGGCCACCATCATAGCCGCCTGGCCCATGCAGTTTTGCATTTGATTCAGACAGTGGGTAATGAAACAATGGAGCCAAGAACTGGTGGGCCATTAGCTTTAATCCTAGCTTGTACCCAACGGGCAAGTAAAAACACACACTGGGCTCCGAAACCCACTCACTCAGTGCTCACAAAGCTACTGACTTATCAGAGTTTCCTAGAATCAAAGGTTTCTAGCTCACCAGATTTATTCACCTCTGTTCCCCATCTCCTTCTCTCTGCACAAACTCTGCACAAACTGGCTTCTCACTCAACACTCCACCATCTTGGCTGTTTCTCCTGCTCTCCTCTCTAATGCTAATCTTAGGAACCAAGAGAGCAAGCTTTATAGTGCCCCACTTTATAGTGTAGAAACCAAAACCTTTAATCCAATATACAAACAAGGAAGTCTCTGATACAAAGTCACTTATCTGAGGCATAATGGGATTCCTCATGAAAGTGCACCACCCCACATCAAAAAGAGTGGGAAAGGCTTAATCCCAAAACCAAGCCCCAGGCTACAAGGATCCTGCCTGCCCCCAACACACATTAATATAATCACTCCCATCCCAAACAAGAACGGCAACCAATACCATCACCTGGGAGAAGGGCATCCACGTGGGCAGCTCCATCTTTAACAAAGTGAGCATAATATGTTTTATCTGCCCAACAGAGAGCAGAGAAAATGGAATCACTAATAGGATAATGTACATAATTACATAAGACACAATAGAGGTTTGGAAAACAAACACCAGGAAATGTGGCATTAACTATAAATTTTTGCCATCGGATATGAAAAGCATAGCATATTTGAGGTCTTTCTTTCATTGAGATAATCCAGTGTAGACAAAAATAGAAAAGAACAGTTCTAAGTGAGGTATGGGACTCTCGTTTTCCTCCTCCTCCCTAATGACTCCTTGACTTATTTTCCTTCCTGACACATCTGAGCCCGGACGTGAAGTCTCAGTTCAGCTCCAGAGGTGAGCAGCGCTGTGATCTGCAAGGGTCTCGTCTCTCAGAATCTCATCTCTACAGCAGACAATCCTCTCTGGAATAAGAAAACAGCAAACGGGAGAAGAAAAGTTTGCCTGTAGGTGCGCCTTGGAAGCAGAGAGACTTTCTATGGAAAATAGAAACAGCCAGGAACTGGACCTTTCTCCCCAAGAACCTTCTCTCTCCTCCCACCCCCCATTTTAAATTCAAAAAATTCAATTTCGAAACCGCTCAGATTTTCAATAGGTCTTCCCCCACTGCAGGAAATGTCTCCTTAATCCCATCAATCTCCGAGGCGATTTGCAATGCAAATAGTAGCCAATCACGTGTAAGTTCCTTTCCCGGTCCCTGGCCTGTCCCAGAGGGACAGCATGAAAGGCACCCTCTGTACCCGACCGGATCATTCGCCTCTTCTCCCAGACCAGCTCTACGTCTCCGGCTGCCCAGGAGGCTGCAGCGATGGACACGCATCCATCCACCTCGGGAGACCCGTCTTGGATGTGGGGATGGCCAGAGCCTGCCATGCCGCCGGGCCTGAACCGCGAACAGGCCTGGGCCTGGGCCATGGACAACTTCCCTGCGCTGAGCCGCCACTCGTGCGATCCCCGCCGCCTTTGCAGGGAACGCAGCGACAGTGCCCTGGGGCTGCTGCGCCGTGCTTGCACCTGGCACGCGGATGACCCCGGAGCCGAGAGGGGCCAGAAACGCTGTCGAGACTCGCACGTCCGCGACCCAGTGGCTGAATCCGTTAAAGACCTACTCTCATCTCAGGAAGAGGCCTGTGGGAAAGACCTCACAGCCAGGTGGGACCTGAATCAGCCAGGAGATACCAGCACCAGAGCGCATGGAGAGAGAGATGCTCTTGGCGCCTCCTTAAGCCCAAACCGCCCCCACAAGCGGCTGAAAACCCAGGCTTATTAACCCCGCCAGAACAGCCAGATAATAGTTCTGCTGGGTTCTTCCTTTGCTGAGTGACTCACAGACTTTCCAGTGACGAAATACCCCTCTGAATGGAATCAATAAAATGCAAAGGACTTGGATTTTGCACCTACTTCCTATTGTCTTGGTTCTCTTCTTGGATAGGTGTCCCATGATTAAACCATTAAACCCTTTTCCACCCCTTCTGCTGTCCAATTGATTTTCACAGGACGCATCAGGATCGCAAGAGGTGGCCCTTGGACAGGAAGGGGACAGGGCTGGAGGTGAACTAGAGAAGCTCAGAGAATGAATAGAGAAGTCCTGGGTGGCACTGGGGAGGGAGGGGAACACGAGGACCACACACAGGGGAGGCGCGGTTGTCTGAGTGTGGGCCTCTAGCTGAGCCAAGAGAACAGGCATCAATAGATGTTTCTTGAATGTTTGAAGGGGTCATTAGCAGGGTGCAGAAGGGGCTGGTTAAGGTGAAGGGGCTAACTGGGAAGACTTAAGCCCTGTGCCCTCTGAGTTGACAGCCATGGGTTCCAGAGCACCAGCCCCAGGTCAGACTGTGCCAGGCAGCTACAGAATGCTCCCCTGGTGGGGTGCCTTGTGGCACGACCCACATGGTGAAGAGGAAGGCAGTCGTGGCCTGGACAGACGGGACCAATTACTGAGCCTGGAATATGTATGTTCTGTGGGCTTAGGTTCCAGCGGGCATGCTGGCGGGCAATCCCTGCTCCAGTCGGCTGACTGATCAAAGATGACAACCTCTCCAAAGCACAGGGAGTCAACTGGACTCTCCACTGGATGGGCCGAGGAAGTGGGCACTGACTCACTACCATGTCTGTTTAAATGTTGCTGGGCTGGCCAAGATTTCAACTAGACCACTTTCCAGACTCA
Organism: Saccopteryx leptura; assembly: GCF_036850995.1. Lineage (NCBI taxonomy): Eukaryota > Metazoa > Chordata > Mammalia > Chiroptera > Emballonuridae > Saccopteryx > Saccopteryx leptura. Next base: position 156,316,683 of record NC_089503.1, read on the forward strand.
GCAAGGGTCCCCTGGCATTGCCCAGAGTGCAGAACACCAAGAAAGGAGGGCAGACATGCCCAAAACAGACATATGACCCCAACCCCTAGGGAAGCAAAGTCGCCACCTCGAGGGTTGTCAAACCTCACAAATGAGACAGACTCCATCCAGGGCAAGCTGCCCTGGCCAGGATGCCCACCTGGGCCAACACAGCTTCAGACAGAGTCCTTTGAGCAGGGACCATTTGGAGCAACTCCTTCTGCCAGTTCCAGCTGCAAGGAGGCGCTATGGAGATTTCTCGGTCTGTTTGGAGTGGACGGGCTCCTCCTTGACCTCCTTGCTCTGGGTCAGCTGCCACCTGCCATCTGACACTGAAGTGCTTTCAGGACTCAGCTTGCAAATCTTTTTACATCTTCTTCAGAAAGGTTCTATGTGAAAACACTGTCTCATTCCTCTTATTGGATCTTCCTCTGCAACAAGAGAGTGGTTCATCAAACCTCTACTTTTGCTCTATAATGATGGAAGAAGTTCTGTCTTCAGTGTGCTTTATAGTCATCCTTCGCCATATAGTGGTTCACTTTTCAGGGTCTCACTGTATTGCAGATTTTTAAAATTGTATGTATCTAATTTTGTATATGGATTTTTCGTTATATTATGGGATTTTGAAGTATTTAGGTATTTTTATATATTTATTTTCTTAATTATTTAGAAAGTGTTTAAGAGCATAGGAATGTTTATAAGAGTGTGGGAAAGGTTAATAACAGTGCAGTGAGGTTTATAAGAGTGTGGGAGAGTTTATAAAGGCTTACAATATATATAAATAATAAAATAAATATAAGGTCGCTACTTTGCGGGTTTTCGCCTATCACGGGCGGTTCTGGAACTTAACCCCGAGATAGATTAGGGACCACTGTACACAGATTTTGTTCTCTTTTTCAGTAAAACTGTGCTGCATGCCTGTGCTCTTGTGTGTCAGTGTGAGTCTGTGTGGGTGCGGTGGGAAATTGGACACCTATTGGGAAAAGGTGTAAGTTCGAGCCTGTGTGTAGCTGGATGTGAGTTTCAGCTGAGTGATACTCTGGATTTGGGCAGTAGAAACAATCAGCAATCACTGTTAGGGACAGGCGGTTAGTGATTAAAAGAAAGTGTCTCCTGGGCCAACCTAAGATATATACCTTTTTTCCTGTCTACTCTAGGGGCCCGCCAAACAATTTCAGGTTGCTCTGCCCTATCCTCTGACACTAACGAACATCCCACTCATCCCCACTTGACATGTAAATTTAAGCTCTTTCCTTCAACAACAAAAATAAATAAGAGATGTGAAACTTACAAATGAAAAGAGATTTTAAGACATCCCAACTCTAATGTATAGAACTTGTCTAAACTGAGGTGATCTCAGTTTTGTTGGTGACTGATATTGATTATTTGCAGTTTGACTGCATTCCTGGTTCTCACTACAGTGACCTCTTTGTGTGTGTGTGTGTGTGTGTGTGTGTGTGTGTGTGTATGTGACACAGACAGAGAGAGTCAGAGAGAGGGACAGATAGGAAGTGAGAGAGATGAGAAGTATCAATTCTTCATTGCAGCTCCTTAGTCTTCTCAGTTGTTCATTGATTGCTCTCTCATATGTGCCTTGACCAGGTGGGGGGGCTGCAGCAAAGCGAGTGACCCCTTTCTCAAGCCACTGACCTTTGACTCAAGCCTGCAACTTTGGGCTTCAAGTCTATGATACCACACTCAAGCCAGCAACCCAGCACTCAAGCTGGTGAGCCTGTGCTCAAGCTGGTGACCTAAGGGATTTGAACCTTGGTCCTCCGCATCTCAGTCTGATGCTCTATCCACTGTGCCACTGCCTGGTCAGGCAGTGACTTCTTTCTTGGTGCATCTACAAAACTGACTAGCTGCCCTTTATCCCCCTGGTGGAAATCAGCATCTCGGAGTCAAAATATTGTCTGGGAAGGTTCTCCACCATGTCGCTGAGCCATCAAAGGGAACAGAATTGATGAATTCCTGTCTGGCCCACCTTTCAACCTGGCCCAGCAGAGTGTTCCACCTTGAATATCTTTATTCTGTGTCCAGAGTCAGCAGTAGAGAGTGCATGTTGCTCCAGTGAACCCTTTGACCTATCACTGTGAGCTACCTTAATCAGAGCGTCAGCCCCTCTGCTCCTTTGTTGTTGTTATATTTTCATTTCTCAAGTTTTGTTTTGATGGCATTTCATCTCTTTTATGTTTACTGATTTCTCATCTTACCCTACCACTATCATTTTGCCTCAGCTCATGCAAAAAGAATAACTTGGATGCCAAACATCACAAACTTTAAAAGTGTTCTTTCCTGGTATCAATCAATCACCATAGGGAACAGGAGTTGGCTATGTTCTCATGGTCCTTGACTGTGATATTCTTTTCCCCTGAAAGTGTGAGCTCTGCAAAAGCAGGCTTCAATTCCACCCCGTATGTGCAGCGCCCATGACAGCACCTTGATCATGGTAGGTGGTCAGAGCATGCTTGCCAAGCTCTTGAAGTGATCTGACTTTGTTACACTGAAGGTAACTGTCTGGTCATTGACATATCTGGGTTGGAATGCCTGGCATCTTTGCCAACAGAAGGTCAGGATCATCTGCTCAAGGCTGTCAGGGAGTGCCATTTTTCTAGATTTCAGACAAGAAGGAAAATGACTGACAAAGAATAAACATTGACAAAAAATAAATGACAAAGAATAGGATGACACTTTACACTTGCTATTCATTGATGTCACATTAGTATCCATGATCATACCTTTAACCAGGATAATGAAAATAATAATAATTGTGATTACTTTTATAATTACAACTTATTTTGTGCCAAGTAATCTCATCACTTAGTCTTTGTTAGTCAATGTAATCATAAGAGCTACCTTGGAAATATTCACGTTTCAGCTCTAGCCCTCAGGTAAAAATGGAAGACAAGAGAGATCAGGAAACTAGTTGAATGCCATGTATACAGAAATGATGGACCAAACTTGTACCCAAACACTTTGCGACTCGATCCCTAGACCTTGAACCCTCTCCGTCATACATGAAACCATCAGAACACCAAGGTGTGAGTCTGACTTCTGTCATTGTAAGGTCAGCAGTGTGACTTTATGTAAACTCCACTTCTCCCCCTGGTCATCTGGGTAACATCTGATTGCATGTTCCAATGAGAAAGGCTATGAGAGTCAATGAACATAAAGATACCTAGAAGTGTCAGGCACAAAGAACGTTTTTCATAGAAGCTGTCCTTCCAAATAGCATGTCTAGAACAATCCCCTCTAACTGTAAATTAAAAAAATTTTTTTTCAAAGGAATAAACAAACTTTAATCTTATCACTCCACAAAACCAGCTCCACCTTGGACATCCCCCATCCAAGATGACTGGATTTCCCTTAATCCCATCAGGTCCCCCTTCTGCAGCAATGTGTCCCTGGAGAAGTCGTTACCACCCAGCCTTAATATCCTCTGATTGGACCCCTGAGAACGCAGCGGACTATAAACGCGCAGGGAAGGGGTAGCGGGGAATCTTCCTCCTCTCGGCGGCGGAATCATGGAGCAGGACTTGCCCCGCTGTGTGCGCGAGGCCTGGGACTCGGTAGAGGACTCACAGTCGCCAAGGATGCCTCCACCCGGGGCCCCCGAGGTCGCCGGGCCCTGGCTTTTCTTTCTCTACCCTACGCTGAACCCGCTCATTTGGGAAGGCCAGGACGTCAGCGGGGAACTCGATTCTGTTCCCTGCGGGCTTCTGCACGGAGTCTGCCGGCGACACGGGCCCAGAGCACAAAACACGTCCCAGCGGGGCGCAGAGCCACCCAACCCGGATCCGGATGCGGCACCCGAGACCCAGCGGCCAGAGATACCCTCGGGAGTGGAGGCTGCGGATCGGAAGCCTGGCGGATGCTCGCCCCCCAGACGCCCTCTGCCTGTCGCTGGGCAGGAGGAAGGGACCCTTCCAGCATCGCTCTCAACTGCGACCACCTGACACCGAAGGCTGAGGCGGCGGATCTGAGACGCAGGGGCCAGGAAGCTGCCTTTGGCTCCCAGGAGTTCTTAGATTTCCTCTGAGACTCGTCACTGGATGATCCTCTACGACAACTGTTCTTACAATAACTTTGCAGTTTAACAATTATAAGAAATTTGCCTTCATAGACATTTGTGAGCTTTTCTTTTGCTTACCTAATAAAGTATACAAAAGCTACATCTTTCACTCGTCTGTGTGTCCCTGCTTTGGCTGTTAGGGAAGGGCTAGGCCAGGGTCCCCCTAATCACCTGGTAAGGCAGTGGGGCCTCCTGCACACTGGGGAAGAGGTACATAGTGGGTCATCAAACTGGGACCTTGTTCTGGGCCTCCAAGAGTCCAGGAGAGAGGCCGCCAGCAGCTCTGACAGTGTCACTTAGCCCAGAAATGCTTCTGTACCAGACCCCCCTCCCACTCCCTTGAGTCTCTCTTGGTGGCCTTCTGGTCACCTCTCTATTCATCTGCTGCCTTCTCTATATTTAGCCACTCCAAATGCATCTACAAGTACTGGCCCCTTCTGGCCCAGAGCTTCTCCCTCCTTAAGGCACTTACTGGAACATGTCCCTTCTTCCTGAAGTTCTCCCAGATTCTGACTTCCAGCACGCACCAGCACAACACAGATGGCCTGGTGCAAGCCTGCTGGGGGGTGCGGGGCATGGAAGGCTTCTGTGCCCAGGACACAGGAAAGTCAGCCGCTAGTCCTTGGTAGTGTGAGCTTTCTGTGTCCAGATCCTGGAGTGGGCCTGCTAGCTTCCATTCCCTACTCCAAACTGCTGACTTACCACTGGTTATTCAGTACTTATGGTTAATAATGAACAAAAATTCAGCCGAGTAAATGTAATGATCTAATTGGTTTTAAGTTAAGTCATTCATGAATAGGCAGCATCCTTCTTACAAAATTAAAGGTGTTTGTAGGAAGAAGGTGTGGCAGAGGAGCTTTTAGCAAAAGCAAGGATTAATTTCAGACCAGGGCATCTTCTTTGGAGGAGGAGTGAGAACAGCAAGGGATTTCCTATGCAGATTGCATAATTTGGAGATGGCAGGGGTGTGAAGATAGAGAGGGTCCTTGTGACAGGTTACTTACCTGGTGCTTGACCACAAAACTCCAGACTGGTTGATTGAGATTATATTTCTGGGTCTGACCACGTGGTGGCACAGTGGATAGAGCTTTGGGCTAGGATGCAGAGGACCCACATTGGAAACCCCGAGGTCATCGATTTGAATGCAGGCTTATCAGGCTTGAGTGCAGGGTTGCTGGCTGTAGTGTGGGATCATAGACAAGACCTCATGGTTGCTGGCTTGAGCAAGGGGTCACTAGTTCTGCTGTAGTGCCTCTCCCTCCATCAAGACACATAAGAGAAAGCAATCAATGAACAACTAAGGAGCCACAACAAAGAATTGATGCTTCTCATCTCTCTCCCTTCTGTCTGTCTGTCTCTGTCTTTGTCCACCCCCCCTGAAAAAAGAGATGATATTTCTGGGAGAGATGGAAATTGCTGTGAAATTAGGTATAAAACCTGGGTTCAGTATCATGGGCTTTTTAGCATGATTGACACCATTTTGAGCTTGTCGTGTTCTCTTTAACATCACCAAATAGAACTGACCAAATGGAGTTGAACTAGAGCATTGAGCCTATCTGGGGTGGGAACCAAGCACTGACTTAAGCAGTGTTCAGCAAAGAGTTAATGCTCAATAAATGTCAACTACAATTATTCTTTTTTAAAAGCATTTTTTATTGATTTATTTTTAAAGAGAGGGCAGAGAGAGAAAGTGGGTGGGAGGAGCGAGAAACATCAACATGTTTTCCAAATGGAAACCTCAGAGTTTCAGGCAACGCTTTATCCACTGCGCCAGCATAGCCAAGGACGCTGGTTGGAGCCCTGGTCAGAAAACATGAGAAGTGATGAATGGATGGATAAACAATTTTTGTGTGCGGCATCCACACCATTGGCATCCCTTTGCCACCTGCTACGCTGAACACCTTCCAGCTCCAGGCCCAGGCCCAAAGAAGAGGAGACCTTCAAGTCCCCACTAGGAGATCTGCAGGATAGCTGGCATCAGAGCTCTGTCCCCTCCCCCGACCCTTCTCCAGATCAATACTGTTTCTCAGAGTGTTAAGTGGAAAGTACTTTGTTGGGGACCGAAATATAAACAGGGTGTTTTTATATCCGGGGGACAGGTGCTGGGCCTAACCACCCATCTCACCTGCCCAGTTAACAAAGAGCTATACCTGATTATTGCTTGTCCCACCCATGTTCTCTGGAGGAGGCTGGAAGCTAGTTTCTTATTGGTGTAAAGTTAGATCTAAATGGTATGGTGGGGGTTGTCTTTGAGTTGTCTTGGAAACAATTGAATTGCTAATGGACCATGCTTTTTCCCTGAATAAAGACGGATGTGCTTCTGGGGGCCGCCATTGCATTGGCTTAGGAGCAGTAGAGACTGCTGGCCGTGTGGTCCTCCCAAACCCATCTTTATGTATATATCTTTAATTCTCCGTCTATCATTTGTTTAATTCCATACCTTTTCCCGTTCGAGGACCCCGTAACAGACTTGTCGTGGCTGGACCGCGACAATTGGCGTCCATAGTGTGGCCATCGAAAAAGGGAAAGCGGAGAGGTAATGGAACTCCCCCAGAAGTGAGCACACGAAGTAAGTTAAAGCTTTTAGAGTGGAGCTTTTAAGTACAGTGTGGGGGGAGAGTATAGTAATAATTTGGGAGTAAATAACTATGGGAATTCTAGGATCAAAAATAAGGGACCTTTTTGTAGAAATGTTTCCATATGAGGATGAATCGACGTCTGAAGAGTATCAGGGCAAGCCGGACACAGAGGAATGTGAATATGAGAACAACTTGGAGTCTGAGGATGACCCGGGGGATAAAAACTTTGCGGCTATGGCTGCCTTAACCGCGGAGCCTCCGCCACCCTCGGCTCCTTCCTACATTCAACCCTCTGCTCCTCTGTACCTTTATCGGGCTGATTCCAGAGTCTATAGCTCAAAATCTGGAAAATCCCCACTCCAACTATCTATAGACCAGGCTCGAAATATAGGGGAAACAATAAATGGCTTTACCTGTTTTCCTGTTGTAGAAAGACAGAATGATGAAGGAAAATTAGTGTGAGAACATAAACCTGTACCTTATAAAACTCTGAAAGAACTTAAACTTGCTTGTGCTCAGTATGGGCCTACTGCCCCTTTACACTTGGTTTATTAGATATTATTAGTACAAAGGCTCTTCCGCCAAATGACTGGAAGGCGATTGCTAGTGCTTGTCTCTCCGGAGGTGATTATTTGCTGTGGAAGTCAGACTTTCATGAAAAGGCTGTGGAGCAGGATGAGAAAAACCAGCAAGAGGAGGTTGCTTTTATTATAGATATGTTAACTGGAGAAGGACAATATGCCCATATGACAACTCAATTAGAGTATCAATTAACTACTTATGATATAATTAATCAGAAAGCCACAAAAGCATGGAAATGCCTGCCTACTCCAGGGGCAAAAACGAAAGAATTTAGTAAAATTAGACAAAGTGCAGACGAGTGATTTCAAGAATTTGTTTCACGGCTAATTCAAGCAGTCAAAAGAATAGTAGAGGATAAAAATGTAGGAAAGATTCTAATAAAGCAGTTAGCGTATGACAATGCCGATTCGGCTTGTCAGGCTGCACTTCGGCCTCACCGCCAGAAGGGAGATATAGAGGACTATATCAGAATATGCACCGATGTTGGGACTTCACACATGCAAGGGCTTGCTTTTACCACAGATGCTAAGGCAGGAATTCCAGGATATTTTGATAAAAGGCAAAACAAACGAGAAAAGGAAAGCCAGGAAAGTACTGCTGCTCATGGACCTTGTTTCCAATGCGGGGTGTGGGACATTTTGCTAGAAGTTGCCCTACTCCCCCTGGATATCAGCCTCAGCCTCCTCTTCATGGGCAGCCAGTTCCTGAAACTCCAGACCTCTGCCCACTCTGTAGGAGAGGGAAACATTGGGCAAATGAATATAAGTCTAAACATACTGCCAAAGAGCAACTGATTCAGGGAAACGAACAATGGGGCCCTCCCCAGCCCCATCAAACAATAGGGCGATGCCAGTGTTTCCTCAGCAAATTCCGATTCCAGCAGGTCAAACATTGCCCAACTATCCCAGGCAACAACAGGCAGTGCAGGACTGGACCTCAGTCCCTCCTCCCAATTCGTATTAACTCCAGAGATGGGACCTCAAGCTATACCCACTGGAATTTTTGGGCCACTTCCTAGTAACACAGTAGGACTCTTATTAGGCAAAAGTAGTTTAACTATGAGAGAATTTTTTGTTCTCCCTGGAGTAATTGATTCAGGTTATACAGGAGAAATTAAAGTAATGGCTCATACTCTGAGGAATATAGTCACTATCTCCCCTGACATGAAAATTGCTCAATTAATCCTTTTATCTCTTTTAAGACAGGGCCAAACCCTGCAAAAGGGACCCCGAGAGAATCGAGGATTTGGTTCCACTGATACTGCCTATTGGATTAGAAAAATAGGTCAGGAATGCCTTGAAATGGAACTAATAATACAAGGACGTAAATTTAAAGGACTTTTAGATACTGGAGCTGAAGTATCTGTTATTGCTAAGCTACATTAACCTCCTTCCTGGCCCACTTATGCAGCAACCACAGAATTACAAGGTAGAGGGCAGAGTAAATCCCCTGAACAAAGCTCTAGTTATTTACAATGGAAAGATAAAGAACGTCATTCTGGGCTTTTTCAGCCTTATGTGCTCCCTGGATTACCAGTTAATTTGTGGGGTAGAGATGTTTTAAAAAATATGGGAGCGTTGCTTGTCAGTCCTAATAGTTTAGTTAGTACTCAGATGCTTGATCGGGGATTTTTGCCCACTAAGGGGTTAGAATATCAAAATTTAGCATAGGGGCCTTGGTAGCTCCTGCTACCCCAATAATGCATTGTGCAGACCCAATTACTTGGAAATCAGACAGTCCTGTATGGGTAGACCAATGGCCTCTTTCTCAGGAGAAACTTAAGGCAGCTGCTCGATTGGTACAAGAGCAGTTACAACTTGGGCACATTGAACCATTTAATAGTCCATGGAATACACCTATATTTGTCATTAAAAAGAAATCAGGAAACTGGAGGCTAATACAAGATTTGAGAGAAATAAATAAGACTATGGAAATTATGGGTCCTCTCCAGCTAGGACTCTCTTCTCCTACTGCCATTCCATGGAATTTTCACCTTGTAATTATTGACTGGAAGGATTGCTTTTTTACTATTCCTTTAAGCCCTCATGATTGCAAGCATTTTGTATTCAGTGTTCCTTCACTTAATTTCCAGGCTCCAATGGAGCGATACCAGTGGCGAGTTTTGCCTCAAGGTATGGCTAACAGTCCTACCTTGTGCCAAAAATACGTTGCTCAAGCTACCTCTCCAGTACGAAGGCAGCACCCTAAAGCATATATAGTTCATTATATGGATGATATTCTTATTGCTCATCCAGATAAAGACTCTGTGCTGACTATTCTACAACAACTAGAATATTCTTTGAAAGAATCAGGACTTTATACAGCTCCTGAAAAGGTACAGCAATCTTTGCCTTTCTCTTATTTAGGACGAATTATTGAGGGACAACAAATTCGTCCACAAAAATTAGAAATCAGGATGGATCATTTGCAAAATTTGAACGACTTCCAGAAATTATTAGGAGATATTAATTGGCTTAGACCTTCCTTGAAATTAACTACTGGGGAACTGAAGCCACTTTTTGATAGTCTTAGAGGCTCGGCTGAACCAGCTTCTCCTCGGTTATTTACAGCTGTGGGACAGCAAGCTTTAAAGCTTGTAGAAAAAGCCTTGCAACAAGCACAACTAAAACGCATAAATCCTGAAGAATCAGTTGCCTTATTAATTTGTCCCTCGAGTAAACTCCAATGGGACTATTGTGGCAAGCTTCAGGTCCTATTGAATGGATTCATTTAGCTGTTACTCCTAAAAAAGTTTTATCTCCATATTTTGATCTTGTTGCCTCCTTGATTATCAAGGGGTGTAGGCGACTTTTACAACTTATAGGTTTTGAGCCTCAAATTATTGTTGTTCCTTTTTCAAAGGATCAACAACAATGGCTCTGGGAAACTTCCACTAAATGGCAAATTGCTTTTGCAAATTTTACAGGCCAGATTGATTCTCACTACCCAGCTGATAAAATAGTTCAATTTTCATTAATTACTACATTCATATTTCCTAAGACAATTGTTAATAAGCCCATTCCTGAAGCGCCTATAGCTTTTACTGATGGGTCCAGCTCAGGAATAGCAGGCTTAACAATCGATGGACAAGTTTATACTGAAACCGTCGCCTTAAAATCAGCTCAAAGAGTAGAATTACATGCCACTATTATGGCTTTTCAGCATTTACCATGTTCCTCCTTTAATCTGTACACAGACAGCAAATATTTACTTATGGTTGTTTCCACTATAAAGACTGCTGTCTTAGGGACGACTGCTGATGAGGAACTATTTCAGCAATTTCTCCTACTTCAAAGACTTGTACGTCAACATAGAGTTCCATGTTTTATAGGACATATTCGAGCTTACTCCATGCTCCCTGGAGCTTTAGCACAAGGGAATGCCGTTGTTGATCAAGTTACCCAAAAGAAAATTATTGGAGTAACCATGACAGATTGAGCAATTCAGTCTCATACTATTCATCACCAGAACGCTGCAGCCCTGTGTAAACAGTTTCAACTTTCTCGGGAAGCAGCACGGCAGATTGGGAAATCCTGTCCAAGGGGTCCTATACTACAGTCTGTCCCTTCATTTGAAGTTAATCCTCGAGGAATCCTACCAGGACAGCTTTGGCAAATGGATGTTACTCATATACCTTCATTTGGCAAACAGTCCTTTGTCCATGTTACAGTGGATACTTATTCTGGATCTATAGTAGCCTCTGTCAGAACAGGAGAGGCTGATAAGCATGTTATAGCTCATTGTCTGTATGCATTTTCTATTATTGGATTTCCTAAACTGATTAAAACTGATAATGCTCCTGCATATGTAGGAAAAGCATTTACTACATTTTGTCAGACTTTTGGAATTGACCTAAAGACGGGAATTCCTTACAATCCCCAGGGTGAAGGCATTGTAGAGCGTGCACATCAAACGCTTAAAACAGGGGTCCCCAAACTACGGCCCGGGCCCGTGCACCGCATGCGGCCCCCTGAGGCCATTTATCCGCCCCCTGCTGCACTTCCAGAAGGAGCACCTCTTTCATTGGTGGTCAGTGAGAGGAGCATAGTTCCCATTGAAATACTGGTCAGTTTGTTGATTTAAATTTACTTGTTCTTTATTTTAAATATTGTATTTGTTCCCGTTTTTTTTTTTTTTTTTTTTTTTTACTTTAAAATAAGATCTGTGCAGTGTGCATAGGGATTTGTTCATAGTTTTTTTTATAGTCCGACCCTCCAACAGTCTGAGGGACAGTGAACTGGCCCCCTGTATAAAAAGTTTGGGGACCCCTGGCTTAAAAATCAATTAGAAAAAATTAAAAAGGGGGAATTATACCCTCAAACTCCTGCAAATCTTCTTTGTCATGCTCTTTTTACTTTAAATTTTCTGAATACTGATGTACAGGGTCATTCGGCAGCTGAGAGACTCTGGAATCCTACAAGGAAAGCCTTCCCTGAGGTGCGATGGAGGGACCCGCTCACAGGAATCTGGCAAGGGACAGACCCTGTTCTCTTATGGGGCCGAGGATATGCGTGTGTTTTTCCTAGTTCTGCTGAGGCTCCTCGGTGGGTTCCTGAACTGTTGGTGAGACACCATGACCCTGGATGAGAGACTCACTTCACAAGAGCAATTGTAAGGCTTGTATTACTATGCTCTCGTCCCTTTCTCTGTCAAATCTGTTATCCAGATAATAACGCTGGTTTTTTTTTTTTTTAATTAGCTCCAGATATACGGAAAAAGTTTATATAGGCAGACGGGGACCCTCAAACCCCTCAACGAGATCTTCTGAGCATGGCTTTTAAGGTCTATAATGACCAAGAGAGGAACAGAAAAGGCAGACAGAGCCCAAAAAGAGATCAGGCAAAATACCAGCTCTTGGCGTACGCCCATAAAGGCTCCAACGCCCTGAAGTGGCTTCATAGGACATCAGGGCCCTGCTTCAAGAGTGGAAAGGAAGGTCATTGAGCTAAAGCCTGCCAGGCTTCTCAGCCCCCACCAGGGACATGCCTTTGCTGTGAAAAAAGGGGACACTGGAAGGTAAGCTGCTCCCTCACTCCTCCAAGGGAGGGTTCAGTCTCTTCCAGCCCTGCTCTGGCTACCTGTGACCTGACCTTGCCAGCCTACTGGGGCTTGCCACTGAAGACTAAAGGTGCCCAGGGCCATTGGCCCCATCTCACGTCTCTGTGGACAAGCCTGGGCATTTCTTCCAAGTAGCAGGTAAACTGATCTCCTTTCTTATGGACACAAGGGCCACTTACTATGCCTTGCCTGACTATTCAGGTTTTTATTCATCCCTCGAAGATCTCTGTTGTGGGTGTTGATAGTCTTATTTTCTGCTGCTTTGTTTAATATTTAGTGTTTCCTTTCTTCTTCTTGCCTCAATGCTCCATGCCTATTTTAGGCTGGGACTTGCTCCTAATTTAGACGAATTTACCTTTGTCACCCAGCATAGTGTATCCCCAGGTTCTCTTCACCACGCCATGATTGCAAGGCTCCAGAGAAAGGCATCCTGGGTTCACCTCTCCAGTTTAAAGAAAGCAGAAGCTCCGTCTCCATACGTGCTGCAGACGGCTTTTCCAGTCTACCTGAATTGTTACCAGCTAGAAGCAGTGGTCATTGGGACTTGGACTCTAGCTGCAAAGCATGGAAATGTGACCACAACTCCAGTGCCTTGTGGAATTTTCCTGAATGTGTATGACTCCTGCTTCTTGGGACACTTCTCGGACTGAAATAGGATTGGGTTACGTTTACAAATAATATGAAGTGGTGATGGGGTCAACATGGACTTGGTGAAATTACATTAACATGTTAAGGACATTTAAGACTAAGAATTTTATTTTAGATCCTGTTGTATTAGTTAAGACTTTGCTTGATAATCTAATAGGCTTTAATCACTTCATTGTATTAGGACACTTGTTATGGTATCTATTAGCATTGGCTGTTTTAATATTGTTGTTTATTTTATATTTTTCCAGTCTGCCTCCAAATCCGACCATGGGAATTCAGATGAGTATGAATCACAACACACAAATTTGAAGTTTTAACAAATACAAAAGGGGAATCTGTTGGGGATCGAAATATAAACAGGGTGTTTTTATATCCAGGGGACAGGTGCTGGGCCTAACCACCCATCTCACCTGCCCAGTTAACAAAGAGCTTTGCCTGATTATTGCTTGTCCCACCCATGTTCTCCGGAGGAGGCTGGAAGCTAGTTTCTTATTGGTGTAAAGTTAGATCTAAATGGTATGGTGGGGGTTGTCTTTGAGTTGTCTTGGAAACAATTGAATTGCTAATGGACCATGCTTTTTCCCTGAATAAAGACGGATGTGCTTCTGGGGGCCGCCATTGCATTGGCTCAGGAGCAGTAGAGACTGCTGGCCGTGTGGTCCTCCCGAACCCATCTTTATGTATATATCTTTAATTCTCTGTCTATCATTTGTTTAATTCCATACCTTTTCCCATTTGAGGACCCCGTAACAAGACTTGTCATGGCTAGACTGCAACAGTACTTTCTCACTAATGCACTCTCCCTGTCCTCTCCTGCCTTTTTTCTCTTAATTCTGTCCATTGAGAAAGAGAACAAACCATTTATAATTGCCTACAGAAACATTTGTCTTATCAGTGAGAAAATGAAGCGACTTCTGTATGGGAAAAGTCTCAAGTTTCTCTCAGAGAAGGTGGGCACCCAGCTGCAGTTTCAGTAGTCCTAAGCCCAGTGGTCAGGGCTCAGGGGTTCAAAAGCAGCATGTACTTGGGGTGGGAGAGGAGGAGATCTTTCTGCAAGTCCCTAAGGCCAAAGCTCTGTCTCCAGCTGTGGGAGTCTAGAGCTGGCCAGGTCTGACTAGGAGAGGCTGCTGGGTGAGGTGTGGGCCCTGCTCTCCTGGGTGGCTCTGACTCCTTCCAGCTGGTGGGTGTTGTGTCCCAGGCAGACAGGTCTAGATCTGCTTCTGAAGTGCTCTTGGCTCTAGACAAATGTCTGTGTCAAAGGTGGGCTGAGCTCAGTAGCCCTCAGGGACTGGAAAGTAGGTCCCAGTTGGAATGTAGCCTGTCCACCAGGGCTCTCCTAACTTGGGGTACAAATCAAGTGGCCATGGCCCAAAGCTTTTTCACTCAGGGACAAAGGCAGCTGAGGTTTCTGCAAGTCATTGCCACAGAATCCCAAGCCTGCTTCCTGCAGGTGCAAAAATGCTGGTTGATGACTTCATTAATTCATTAGATCAGTAGAAATGCAGTGTTTGGGTTGAGAGGGGAGGCAAGGAACTGAGCAGCAAGCACTGTGGAAATTTACAGAGTTTGGGCTCTTGCGCAATCCCAAACTAGAGTGCCTTAAGTATGGTGGACTTTTTTTTCTTCTTTCTTTTCTTTTTTTTTTTTTTTAGAATAATGGCTTCAGAAGGCTGAGTCTGATGATGTTAAGTCAAAAGTTTAATTATCTTGGGTGCAATTACATAAAATTGAATTGTTGCCCTGACTGGATAGTTCAGTTAGTTGGTTAGAGCATCCTGCTGAAGCAAGGGGATTGCTGGTTTGATCCCTGGTCAGGGCACATACAGGAACAAATTGATGTGCCTGTCTCTCTCTCTCAAATCAATAAAATTAACATTAAAAATGGAATTGCTATTAGGGATTAATTGGATTAAGATTAAAAATAAGAAAGGCTACCTATGTGGTTACTGATTATGGAGAACCAGAGACTTTCTGCTTTCTTCATAAATGTGATGTCTGATGTCCACAGCTCTTCTGCCCATGGGCTAACATCATTGCCCTAAATCAAAGCACGAGCTGTGCTGGTGCTGAGATAGAAACCTGGGTCCCCATGGAGAACATTTCTGTGGGGAGGAGTGTTTAGAGAGAAGGTAGGAACCAAAATTATTGATCAGTTCTCCAGTCTTTTTTCAAAAAAGTTTTTATAAAAAATTAAAGACTTTTTTATTCATCTTAGATGGGGGAGAGAGAGAGAGAAGGAGAAGGAGAAGGGGGGGAGGAGCAGGAAGGAAGCATCAACTCCATATGTGCCTTGACCAGGCAAGCCCAAGGTTTCGAACCGGCGACCTCAGTGTTCCAGGTCGACGCTTTATCCACTGCGCCACCACAGGTCAGGCCCAATTGTTCAGTCTTGACTTGGACTTTCAGCCTCCTATTTTTGTTCTCTATTTTGAATTCCTGAAATTAAAAAAGTAATAGAGGAGGAGAGAGAGAAACGTTTTAGATGGCAAATGTTTAAATAGTTTGGGTTTCAGTTCCTTTTTTCACCGTTTACTAAATGTATCATTTAACCTTTCTAAGCCACAGGTATTTTATTTATTTTTAATTCTGTAAATTGAGGACAAAACTTACTCATTTCAAAAAGTAGCTTGGAGGATTAAATGAAATCATACAGTAAGGTGACAGTTCCTGGCACCTTTGTAGAGGCATTATCACTATTATTTGATTAAACCATTATAGCCGAGATGAAGAACAAACGCACAGCATGGCTTTTAAAAGTCGCCTGTAAGTTGACTTTTACATTCCTGGATCAGATTCATGGTAGAATTGTAACAAGTGTAGGTATTCTTCATTTAGCATCTGAAATGACCACATTTTACCCTGTGTTTAATGACCCTTTCACTCAATATACATTCTGCACTGTCATTCATTCAAGAAGCATACATTGAGAGCCCGCTTTTTGTCAGTGTTATACATAAACACAAGGAAATTCCATTCCTCCAGGGCTCCAGCTGGAAAGACTCCAAAGTTGGGGAGATTCTCCCACGTGCGGACCGCTTTCCCCAAAACGCTGAGCTGGGCAAACCCGAGCCAGCCTCCTACGGGCCACTTCGCGGGTTTGTTCATCACACGGAGGGATCCGAGACCTCTGCCAGATCGGTTGGGGCCCAAGCTCGTGTCCTGGGCACTGCTGGACTTCCTACCCGCAGTGGGAATTGTCTGGGGAACACGTCGCCCCTTCAGATCTGTCCCACGCTGCCCGCCGCGCGCCCCCCTGCGGTAGTTCCTGAACTTCTTCGCGCGGCGGGAGGCGGTGCAGCTAGGGCAGAAGCGGATTCCCGCGGATTCCCACGGACCCCAGGGCCTCCGCGCCCGCGGGGGGAAGGGGGGGCGGGAGGCGGAATTTCCATTAAAAAGGTTCTAGTCAAACCACCTGGCGTTTGGTCACTAATAAGGTAGCAAGATTTGTCTTTACCTGTTTTTTAGAATGTAGGGGAATGTTCTCCAGTGAACATTTTATGCTCCACCCTCAAAGAAAAGGTCATTTTGTTAATATATCCCTTCAGAGGTTGAGCAGGAGAGTAAAATAACTCAGTTACTGAGAAACACAAGTTCTTTGCACCCACCTTTGCTTGCCAGGTTAATCCCTGACAGATATTTGAAAGTGTTACCTTGCATTTAAAATCTAGATTTGCTTTAAACAACACTAATGACCCCGCGGCACAGCATTATCAGCTAATGATAAGCAACCAAAGACTTTCACATTGGAGCGAGCCAGCAGGAGGCCCGCGAGTTCAGTTGGTTAGAGAAGCATTCTGACAAAGGTTGCGGTTAGTTCGCCCCCTCAGGGCACGTAAAGAATCAACGAATGAATGTCTAAATAAGTGGAACAACATATTGAGGATTCTTTCTCTCTTTCTCCCTCCCTATCTTTCTCTAAAAAAATCAATTAAAAAAAAAAGCTAGCAGCTAGTAGCCATAAAGGAATAAAGTTTAAACTAACACAATAGGGAGCATAGATCTTAGGTGTTTTTGACAGGATGTGATGAATATGTTAATTAACTTGATTGTGGTAATCTTTTCAGTGAATAAAGTATATTCAGTCATTATGCTCTACATCTCGATAAATTTAAGGAGAGGGAACCCCAGGGGCATAGAAGGATATCTGAACCAGAGAGAGAAGCTTCCTGCTCGAGAGAGAAGTTTGCATCCTGTGTTCTCCACTCAACATTATTTAACAACAGAGACACGAGTAATAATATCTTTTATCACCCAGTTGTACACACAGCCATGTCAGAACGACAGTTCCAACACCTTTAATAGGATTACCAAAAATCATAATTTGGGCATTAAAAAAAACTTAGCTCTAACTCACTAGAGAGAAATACTAAAATTATTGTCCTTCAAAATCAGTTGCAATAGTTTCTCTTATATGACCCCAACTTGATATACATTTAGGATATTTATTGTTCAGTTTGCGTTCAATTTTTAAGAATTATTTTACATCATTAAAAACCAACTTTTTCTTTAGAAATAAAATCCAGTGGGGTAACACTGAGCAGTAAGAATACATAGGTTTCAGGTAAACATTTCTATAGCATTTGAACTGTCGAATGTGTTGTGTGTCCATCACCCAATTAAACAAAACATTTTATTAAAGTACTAAAATATTCTTAAACTAAGTCTACCAATTATATTCAGGAATGTTTAATTTCTACCCAAATGTCCTTGAGTAGAAGAGAGAGAGAGAGAGAGAGAGAGAGAGAGAACAAGTAAGAGAGAAAGAGAAAGGCTGTATTTTCCTCTCTTTGCTTTAAAAAATACTATTGATTGATTTTAGAGAGAGAGGAAGGGAGAGAGAGAGATAGAAACATTGGTCTGTGCCCTGACCAGGGATTGAACCCGTAACCTTCACATATGGAGACAACGCTCTAACCAACCCAGCTCTCCTCCCCCGCGCTCCCCCACTTAATTATTCTCAGCGCCAGCTTCCCCCTCCGCTACAATCCTCCCTCTGTCTTTCAGGATTCCACAAGGCAGCTCTAATTACCCCATGTATAAGAACACCCTTTTCGAAAAATGTGGGACCTAAAAACTGGGTGCGTTTTATACGTGGTTGTAGATATTTTTACTTGCATTCCCCGCTTTTTCGCCGCTTGTTGTCTGCGCTCATTGTTTCACACTTGTTACAATGATTCGTCATCAGACGCAGATGAGGACAAGCTAATGGATGGGAGTTTTGACAGTGATGAGGAGTTGCATGAATTTTATGATGAATAAAACTTGAGTTCAATAACTTTATGTAATAAATTTTTTTTCAAATTCCGGGCCCCCAAATTAAGAGGCGTCTTATACCTGGGAGCGTCTTGTACGCGGGAAATACGGTGCATCTTATTGAAGGACAGCGTTTGTGATGGAGGAGAGAGACCTTCCCCCTTCCTCACCTGTCCTCCTGATTGGGAGTGAGAAAGCTCGAGGCGCGAAGGAAAGGGCGGAACTTGAGAAAAGAGGATTGCTGGGAAAACAGCTGTGTTAGGTATGCTCACTTGCACTTCGTATGATTAATGCGTGACTCGTGGCAGAAAGCCACGTGCGTGTGTAGCGTATATAAAGGTCTGGGTGCTCTCCCTTCGGGCGCGTCTCCCAGACCGCTCTCCCGCGACCTGGAGCAGGAGCCGCCGTGGTGAGGTGTTCTCGACCGAGAAAAGCGGGTTTCCTTTGCTTATTCGCCTCCAATAAACGGGAGTGACCCCCTCTTTCTGGCCCCGCAGTTCCTGTGCCGTCCGCCCGAACCCGATGTGAACGCGCCCGGCCTCGGCCTCCGGCGCTGCGGGACTCCTTCTCAAAACCGAGGGAACTTCGTTTGATTCACAGTCGAACGCTTTCGCATCAACGGACTTGACTCTTCCGATTTCCCACCATTCGATGTGAAAAGATAAAGACTCTCTCGATCTCTCCTTGTTTATTATTGTCTTCAGGTTAATGAAAAGGGTGTTTTAGAAAATAGAGAAATAGTTAAAGCATGGCTGAGGTCGGAGCTAGTGATGATTCATAAAGTGATTTATTATTAACCACGCTAGAAATCCTTGAACCTCAGACGTCTTAACTGAGATTTAAAGTAGTTCGCACCGCCTGAGACGAAACTCGTGCTCTCCATTACCGTGCAACACCGCCCATCCGTCCCGAGAGTTGGCACGGCGCTCTGCCTGCTGTCCCGGCAGCACAGCCCGAAGGCCAGTGTGGTTCTGGCCGGTTTACAGCAGAAACCGGGCAGAGCGCGGCTTATTTACACTTGGGCAGCGCGCACCTCTCCGTGCTCGACGGTCGCTCTCAGCGCGGACCTGCACGCCCCCCGGGCGAAGGCAGAGCCCTTTCCTCCTCTCCTCTGACTGGGCAGCGGGAGCCGCTGCTGCGGCACAGGAGGGGCCGGTTGCCAGAGGAAAGCAGAGGCTTGCCCCTCGTCCCCCCTGTCCCTCCCGGAGGCCGGCTGTGAGTTGGGACGTGGAGCCCACCTCGCTGCTCAACGCGGGGTCAGCCCACGGAGCGTGGCATCGCCGGCGCGCTCGCCAGACGTGCAGACCAGCCCCAGTCCCCCTGAAGCGGGATCTCGTTGGAAAGGCTTCGGCAAGTGATTCGCGTTAACCCGAGAGTAGAGATGCACTCTCCAGATTCCGTTCTAGGGTTTTGGGAACCAGCTCCTTGTAAGAGGCTTGGGGGACACAGAAGCCGGAGGCGGTTACTGGATCCTCAGTTATTCGATTCTTTGTCACCGGCTGGGACGCAGACAGACGGCGCGGCTCTGGCTCAGCCCGGAATCGCTGTTCCTGGGAACGGTTGTTCTCCCTCCTGCGGAGCAGCCGCTGAACCGCCCGGGTGATTCTGAGACAGATGAAGCCAGAGGCACTGCCTGGAGGAGGGGACACTTCATGTGGCTGTGGCCCGAAAAGCACAGTTGCTCTCTCTTCTCTCATCCCTCCTCTTGCCCCTCTCTAAACTTGAGGACAATTACTTTTTTGTTATTGGGAATTATTGTGGGGCTGCTAGTCCACAATATTTTACACAAATTAAAGTCATTTGATTCTTGTTGGACAAATTAACTTAGAAGTTGGATCCAGAGGCAGAAGACAAAGGTCATATGAGTGGATGAAAAGAGTGGGTTCCTGTTTGTGGTTTTTTTTTTTGTTTGTTTTATAGTATGAACAAAGGTTGAATTTTTATTAAAAGAATTTTGTACATCTGTTAAGATAATATTTAGTTTTTTAAATGCACGGAGATACACTGGCTTATCCGTAAGATACATTCAATTTGGTCTCAATACATTTCTTTTTATATGGCCCGATATTTTGTTTACTACATATATTTTTTATTTAAGCGAGAGGAGGAGAGATAGACTCCTGCATGCGCCCCCACCAGAATCCACTTGGCAACCCCTGTCTTGGTCCGATGCTCTGCTCATCTCGATCCAAGCTTGCTATCGAGGTATTTTTAGCTCCTGAGGCTGCGGCTCCACAGAGCCATCCTCAGCGCCCAGGTGCCAACATGCTCGAATCAATTGCATCAATGGAGTCATGGCTGCAGGAAGGGAAGAAAGAGAGAGGGGGGTGGGAGGGAGGGGAGGAGAAGAAGGTGGTTGCTTCACCTGTGTGCCCTGACCTGAATCGAACCAGGGACATCCAGGTGCCTGGTTGACTCTCTACCACTGCACCAACCAGTTAGGGCTGTTTACAATATTTACATTGCCATTCATAAGTGAAATTGGCCAGCATATTATCTTTCTTTCTTAAGATATCCTTTTCATGTTTGTTTCAGAGATATTCTGGCCTCACAAAGTGTGTTGGAAAATGTTCTCTTTCTCCACTCTCTGGAAGTTTGTGCAAGTGGAGAATTTCTTTCTTTGTGAAGCTGGCTTCCCAGATGGATGGTATTGAAGACAATCGGTGTTGGTGGACAACAAGGCTTAGCTGAACCCCGGCGCCCATATCTTGCCAGGGTAAAAGCAGACACTTTCTGAAACATGAATGGCCACATGGCTAATTCTGCAATTTCCTGAGACATTAAGAACCATGGTCTTGTAGTATACTTTGTAACTTAAATAAAATCATTGCACAGTAAATTCATATTTTTAAAAGTGAATGCAAGTTTTTTCCCTACCAATGAGTTTGGTACCAATTAGTAAAAATATAATTTTATATTATAAAGAACAAGCTCAAATTTATCATAAAATTCCAAAGATGTATCTAGAAATTTTATAAAAGTCACTGTTTACTGTTTTCCTGAATACTTTGTGAATTTTAAAAATATCATAACCATAATATTAAAAAGTAATGATTTTTATTATTTTTTTTGAGAGAGGCAGGGAGAGAGAGACAGAACATGGTGCTGCTCTTGTATGTGCCAGGACGGGGGAATCAAACCAGCAACATCCACACTCCGGAGCTACCCAACCGGGGCTTAACTTTTATTGATTTTTAGAGAGACAAAGAGACAGAGAGAGGAAGGGAGAGAGGGGAGGAGCAGGGGAAACATTTGTTGTACTAGTCAGTCATGCATTTTTTGGTTGCTTCACATGTGTGCCTTGACTGGGGATCAAACCCACAACTTTGTTGTTTTAGGGCAGGGTGTGGGAACCTATGGCTCGTGAGCCAGATGTGGCTCTTTTGATGGCTGCATCTGGCTCGCAGACAAATCTTTAATAAAAAAAATAATAACATTAAAAATATAAAACATTCTCATGTATTACAATCCATTCATTTCCTACTGCTCATGTTCATGGTTGTGGACAACACCAAATTTTTATTGGATAATGCTTAACGTACAAGGGTCATTGTATGGTTTTCACGGAATTACATTTTAAAATATGTGGCGTTCATGGCTCTTGCAGCCAAAAAGTTTTCCAACCCCTGTTTTAGGGAGATTTTCTTAATTGACTGAGCTACTGGCTGGGATCAAAAAAGTAATGATTTTAAAACTAAGCCATAGAACCTCTCTCTGATCCTCTTTGCTTTATTCTGGTCCCAAATCTTTTCATCTTTTATGAGAGCCATGATATGAAAACATTTAGAACATCTGTTTGAAGTTATTATACAACTTATTTACAAGCTATGTTTATATTACACATTTTTCAAAGCTGTTCATATAATAACTTAGTTGATTTAGGAATACAAATGTTTGATATTTATATATATCTATTGATTTTAGAGGAGAGAAAGGAGAGAGAAAAACATTGGTTTGTTGTTTCACTTATTTATGTATTCATTGGTTGATTCTTCTCCCATCCAGGTACTAACCAGGCCCGACCCTGCTTAGCTTCCAAGATCAGACAGGATTGAGATCAGAGGCATTCAGGGTGGTATGGCTGTAGACATTGGTTGATTCTTGTATGTGCCCTCACTGGGGACTGAACCCGCAAACTTTGGAATATTGGGATGACACTTTAACCAACTGAGTTAGTTACCTGGCAAGGGCTTAAATGTTTGATATTTTAAAAGCTTCATCCATTGCAGATTTAAAAAAAATTGAATCTGTGCAAGGAAGCATGAATGATTGTGTTCCAATAATGCTTTCAGTTGTAACTGCACTATTACCGAGATGGTAAACTATAAAGTCACTTTAAACTTTAGGAGCATTTTTAAAAATACTGGAGTTGATGATTTTAAGGGGCTTTCGTGGCTGGCTGGGAGTAACTTAGTGTAACCCGAACACTGAGCTGCCACACCCCTCATGGTTGCATGTGCTGAGATATCCAGCCCACCAGAACACTGTTGAAATAATCAAGACAAAGTTGCAGCGTCCCCCCCCCCCCCCCCCGAGCTCAGATAAAATCAAAGAATATGTACCATGGTTTTATTATGACCTCATTTCCTTTTCTCCTGTGAACCAGGCAGGCAAAGCTGGTGGAGTCATGCAGGTGGGAAGGGGCACACCTGCCCCTTTTGGAGGCTGGTTTCCTGTTGTCCTTAGGCTCTTAAAGACATAAGCAAAAAGCCTTCCTTCCCTAATAGCTCCTTTCTGCAGTGAATGATCTTGGCCCTTCATTGTCTCATCTGAACACCTCCACTGGGGTCAGTGTCTTCCTTCCTGTCCTCACTCTGTTTTCTGTGCCGCCGGAAGCTGCAGCATCCGACAGAGGCGGGCTGGGAGGTCTCTGGCATGCAGGAAAGATAGGGAAACAGACCGAACGAACATGTTGGGGACCACAAGCCGACAGGGTCTTTGCGGTTTAGATTTTTGGGGGACAGAGGTGTGGGGAATTGGCAGTCAGCTTACAGTCTGCCCAATCCGCCGCCTCACTTGCTTGGTTAAGTTGCTAAAGGCGAAGTTTTTCTCCACAGCTCCATGTTAGCTGTGATGCTGGATTGTTTCTACTCGTCCTATCCTCCACGTCCCTCAGAGAGACTGGAGGCAGTTCTTTGGTTTGTGAAGTTAAGATGTTATGTATGGTGGGGCTTTTCTGCACTTGGGAGAATTCTTGGGTTGCCTTGGAAATGTGATCAGAGATACCATTGATTTATTAATGACTCTCTGCTCTATAAATAAAGCCAGGTTCGGGGGTAGAGACCTCTCTCTGTTCTTGACATCAGAATGCAGAGGCCTCTGGATCCCGTTCTATTTCTCTTTAAGCTTATTTTCTTCATTCCGCATCATTCTCCCTCAGGACCTAGAATTACTAGCTGTGCTGGTTTGCGGCATGGACAGGTTAGAGGGTCTTTTGGAGAATCAACAGAATTTGCTTTATGCTTGTGCTAGATTTTTATTCACTGTTAATAAAGTTTACCCCTAATATTTCTCCAGCTTGTCCAGCATGGGAGGGATATAGCATTTCTGTCTACTTTGCACTCAAACCCCAACCAGCAACTTCTCTTTCTAAGCTTGTATTATCTTTATTTCTATAATATTTGACAATTCTTGCCACAAACAAGTCAAAAATAAATGTTTAGCCTCATCTGTCTACCATTAGTTTTTTGATCAACTGAGGGTCAGAGATGAGAAATCTAGTTCTCTAGCCATGAACATTTACCTCACTCATACACACGCACACCACACACCGGGCGCTGCACTATGTAGGAGAAACAATGGAGAACAGTGAGATATTGCTCTGGCCTCAGCTCCCTCTTGACAACCCCCACCCCTGTAATTCATCTGACTCTGGGAAGGGACCAGATGCTTTCTCACAGAGTCGTTCTGGCGGCTCCACTGGAGCGGAAGATGATGTTCCATAGGGTCTTGGCATATGTGACACCACTGGGCTCCTCATTAACTCAGTCTTTGAGCTCCAAGTCAAGTCCTGGAAGGAACCTGGGAATTAGTGGGGAATTGGAACAGGACCAGGCTGTTAGGGCTGGGACTCAGGCAGTGGTGGGTTTCAGCTGGTTCGCACCGGGTTGGCAGAACCCACAAGCGGATTTAACCGTGGGTGCGCCGGTTGGGCACCCAGGGCCCTGACTTCTGAAGGGCCCCGCAAAACGCCAACTTTACACTTTTTTCTAATGACACCAAGTTTGGTTTCATATGCATTACCATTAATAATACATAATATTTTTTATTTATTTAAAAATATGGTTAACATGTATTTATATTTTCCTTGTCTCTCTCTCTCTTTTTAAGGGGTCCAATATTTTCTTCTGTGCCCAGGGCCTCAACCGACCTTAATCTGCCTCTGGCAGAATTGTTACCTAATTTTTTGTTGAGTTTGGCGAAATGGTTGTTAAAACGGCACTTGTCATTAGGGTTCTCTCTAAGCTGGATGCCTGGGCAGCTGCCCATTGTGGAAATTGCAAATATACATTCGTTAGTCTTTAACATTCATCTGCACAACAGCGTATTCTAAGCGCCGTAGTAATGTAGGTGAAAAGAATGACAGAACTATGCTGGTAATATTTATTTATTCATTTCCCCAAACTCATTATATCTTTGATGAAATACTACATTTTAATTCCCTCGCGTTTGTTACTTCAGTAAACAAACATATAATGTAAAGAGAAAAAGTGCCGCCTGACCTGTGGTGGCGCAGTGGATAAAGCGTTGACCTGGAACACTGAGGTCACCGGTTCAAAACCCTGGGCTTGCCTGGTCAAGGCACATATGGGAGTTGATACTTCCTGCTTCTCCCCTTTCTCTCTCTCTCTCTCTCTCTCTCTCTCTCTCTCTCTCCTCTCTGAAAATGGAATAAATAAAAATAAAATCTTTAAAAAGAAAAAAGAGAAAAAGGGCCAAACAACGGGGGGGGGGGGGGCGACAAGCTGTCATTGGAAAGATCTTCAATAACAGTTTTATTGTTTTTTGTCAGGTGCTATTTAATATTTTTTCATTAGCATTTTAAAATTCTTTCTTATAACATAATCTAGTTTTGTGTGCCTCTTTTATTGTTTTTATTTAAGTATTAAATGCCTGAAATAATAAACTACCTTTCGGTATACTGGTGTTTTATTTTGTTTTGGTTTTTATACTTAAAACGGCCTAGGGCAGAGAACTAGTTGTTATATTATTTGATCCCACCACTGGGCTCAAGTGATTGGGAACTTACCTGTGGCGGCTTATTACGCTCAATAAAGGTGAGAAAGTGAGCAGAGGCGCATGCGCAGGTTGGGGGCAGGGTCAGCATGGCGTATCCATCCTCACAGGTAGGGGTCCCAATGAAGCCCAGCAGGATGGGTGGGGGAGGCGATAAGGGGCAAGGGTTGTCTTCGCTCCCGGCCTGTCTCCACCCTTGCAGGCTTGAGAGCAGAGGGAGAGAAGCTAGTCTTGCAGGAGAGAGGCGTCTAGGAGAACCAGCATGGAAAGCACGGGCAGAGAAAGAGAAAGACAGTCAGGAGGAGCATTTATACGGGAAGGAAGGAGACGCGGGAATCATTGTTTCCCTCCAGTGGTGGTTCTCAGCCCTGCTGGGGCCAGAATCATCTGGGGGGCTTTTAGAAAACGCTGATGCCCAGGCACTGTGCTCCACAACGCACTGGTGGGCACGAGGCCTGAGCACTGCCCCGTCTTTTAAAGCTCCCCAGCTGGTCTAATGTGTAGCCAAGGTTGAGGCCAAACGGCATCACCACCACCTGGAGCTCGTTAGAAACACAGGATCTTCAGCTCTAGACCTACTGAGTCACAATCTGCATTTTGGGAAACCCCTAAGTGATCTGAATGCCCACCCAGCTTGCTCAGCACCGCCTCTCTCTCCGCTCCCCATGAGCCCAAACAGGAGGCTGCCTCTTTCCAGCAGAGTCGGCTTGGGGAGCCAGACCCCACTCTTGCCCCAGCACTAACTGGTACTGCGAGCCGAACCTCGTCCACACCCCACACACGTCCCACCTGGAGGAGCTGCCATGGGAGGCAGACGGCACGGACACCCGCGGGCAGACTTCCGTGGCGGGTAGACGCTGTGGCAGCCTCTAAACCACCTTTTCCTACCCAGGTCCTCGACTCGAGTCTGCCCAGCTCGGCTTCTGCTCCCGCCCGCGCTGCAATCGGCTCACTTTGAAAAATATCATCCAGGACGCTCCCATTTCCCAAGGACGAACGCCAACAGCCCGCCTGCTGCGCTGTTCTGATTTCTGACGCCCGGAGACGCCCGGAGCCAGGGCCCCTTGGATTCGCCGCCGGGACGCACGGCTCCTGCCGGCCCGGAGACTGACGCTATGGCCCACGCGTGCTTCTCCTGCAGAAAGCAGGCGTGGGCTTCTGCGGAGGAGGAGACAGAGCCGGGCGAGTCCTCAGCGCGACTTCTCCAGGACCCCTGGGGGCCCTGGGCGCTGCCTTTCTACCCCAAGCTGGGCGACCCCTTTCGGCCCGGCCCTGAGTTCCCGGGCCCACTCCGCTGTTGCTGCGGGCTGTCGTGCGGGAGCTGCTCCGGGTGTGGCCGTCTGCTGAAGGCGAGCTGCGAGCCCTGCCAAGAGGGTCCCGGGCCCCAGACCACAGCCCGGACCCAGATGGACCCGCAGGCGGGAAAGGCTGGCCCTGCAGGGGACAGGAGCGGAACAAACAGAGGGACTGTCGCCTTGGGAACCTCCCAGGAATCCGAGCACTGCGTCAGCGGAGACCCGCCTGCACCCTTCCCTCCGGACCCCGCCCTGGGGCTCCCGCTGTAGCGGACCCCGCCCAGGGGCTCTCGCTGTGGTGGACCCCATTCTGGGGCTCCCACTGTAGCTTACCCGCCCTGGGGCTCCCGCTGTAGCTTACCTGCCCTGGGGCTCCCGCTGTAGTGGACCCCATTCTGGGGGCTCCCGCTGTAGCGGACCCCACCCTGGGGCCCCCACAGTAGGCAGCGCAGCGGAGGACAGGGGTGTGGCGCGGTGGCCCGCGCTCCGGTTCAGGGCTCGGTGCAGCGGTCTGAGCCCCAACATGCCCACTCCGCACTGAGGGTCCTGAGGTCTGCCAGAGAACTGCTCTCTTTCTTTGTTTTTCTTAAGTGACATTAAAGGTTTTCAATAAAATTTTACACACACACACAGATTATCTTCGCCTTTCCTTTCATTGGTTGCAGTGAGAGGGTGGGCAGAGGAACAGGAGACCCAGCAGTGATCCCCTCCCCCCCCCCCCCCCCCCCCCCCGCCGCAGGAAACAGCCTGTTTGTTCTCATTAGCTGTATGTAGTATTTGATTTTGTGACTAGATCACAAACTACCAGTTACATTGTTGATGGACATACGTTTCAGCATGGGGCTGCTATAAACAGTATTACTTTGAACATAGTGTCTTTAGGTGAACACACATATGCACTTCTGTTGGCTACATACTAGAAGTAGGATTGTTAGGTCAGGTAGTCTGTATGTTCAGCTTGAGTAGTGTTGGCCTTTAAAATGCTCAGTTATTTTACCAGCGCAACACATGTTTGAGAACAGCAGAGACTTGCAATTCAGGACAAGCAAGCTATTGCAAAAGCCATAGGCAAGTGCAACAAGCAGAGGGAAGGAATGTTATAGAGAAAAAGGAGACAATTGGGTGGTTTTGTTTTGTTTTGTTTATTTGAAAGAAAGCCCAGTGGAGAAAAGCAAGACTTCAGATAGATGACGAATTCTCATTTGTCTGACTGCCTGAGTAGCTATTATTTGTAGGAGATGCAATGTACATCTTTTGCTATTGGGGCCTGTACTGCATGATTTTGTCCAGTTTAGTTAGACTCTTCTGTTGGAATCTGTAATCAACAGTTCTTCCAGTAATTGATGGAGTAGTGTTGTGTGAGAGCTCCCCCTTCTGGCCACCCAACTCCTTTTCAATGAGGTTTCCCTTTATAAACGCTCAAAGTATGTCGTAACAGATGACCACAATATTATACCGACTTACATCCCACCAGCAGTGTATGGGAATTTGGGGTGCCCCACATCTTTGCCAGTATTACACATTTTCTGTCTTTTTCTTTCATTTTAGGCATTTAGGGGATGTGTAGATGTACAGAACTATGGTTTTATATGCAATTCCCTATTGACTAATGAATCAGAGCATCTTTTTATATGCTTATGTAATGGCCCAGTTCCATTTTTATCCCCAAGATTACTTTTATATGCCAGATCTTTATTTTACATAGAGAATAATAGCCCAGAGACCAGGTTTGGCGCTTTTAGATATGGAACTGTGGAGACAACTTATTTTCTGAAGGTCTGCTGGGAAGGAGAAGGCTAGATCCATAAAGTCTGCAGTTTTTAACTAAAGAGTCTATCACAGTTAGCACAGGACAGGTGAGCTGATTTACAATACAATTGAATAGAATGAGTTTCCTGTGACTCATCGTGGGAAAACAGCTGTGGTTTGGCTTGCTCACCTATTTTCCAACGGCAAGCACTTTGCATAATTAGTGCGTGAGCACGCGGCAGAGAGCCACGTGTGTGTAGCTTATACAAGGCTACGGGCACTTTTCCTGGCATGGGTCAATAGGCATGCGACCGGGAAGGACGGTATTCCTGATCGCTCCCCTGCTGCGTTTGATCGTCATCCTCTGCGAGAATCCAATAAGCAGAGATGGCCCGATGCTTTCGGCCCCGCAGTTCCTCTGCCGTCTGCCCAAATCCAACGCGAACCTGCCTGGCCTCGACCCCCGGCGTTACTCATATAATCTGCAGATGAACAATGTAATTTATAAGCGTTGCAGTCCCCCCATACTTTAATATTCAAGATTAAATTTCTGGAATATTAAACAAAAGTTTTTTGGCCAACAGTTGAATATGCCTGGAAGCTACTTGCTCTCTCTTGCTAAATACAACCGGAGCCTGAGCCACACATCCTTAGTTTTAGATAAGAATCTGTCTCCTCCTGTCTAGAGCCCTACATTGCTCTTTCCTTTTTAACTCTGGTCACAGGGTAAATATCTTCTAGTCTATCCATTATTTTACTGAGAAGAGTAAAGTTAGAATAAACACCTTTCTTCAGCACAGAGGTTGCCAGTTCGACCCCCCAGTCAGAGCACACACAGGAACAGTTCAAAGTTCTTGTCTCTCTCTCCCCTCCTCTCTCTCTAAATCAATAAAATAAACATTTAAAAACCCACTTTTCTTATTGATAAGGCATTTCCCTAAATATTCCAATGGCTTATAATTTCTTTTAATTATCACTAAGGCCGACTAAAGTTTTTTTGTCTGTTTATTTTATTGATTTTAGAGCAGGGGAGAGTGAAAGGAAAGGGGAGAGGGGGGAACATAGATCTGCTCCTGCATGTGCTCAGACTGGGGATCAAACTGGCAACCCTTAGCAGGGTTGGATGCCTACCTCAGTTTAAACACAAATCCTTCAAAGAGGTCTTACTGAGCACCCACTCAAAAGTATTCCATCATTCCATATCACAGTCTCTTATTTTCATCATCGACTTATTACTCAATTCTTATCTATTTCTATGTTTTTGCTTTTGATAAAATGGTGGTGCTGTGGTCTGAAAAATCTCAATCCCAGTAAATTCTTGAGAGATCAGAAGACCATATTTAACTGGCTGTGGCATTGAGTCATGCAGACTGCCCCCTATCTGTATCCCCAGAAGTCATAGGACAATGTTCTATCATGATAACCCTGGGAATCCCCTTTCTGTAAAGGGGCCATAAATGTCCGTTTGTGCCCTTCATGTTTTCATAAATTTATAAGAATGTTAGCGGTTTAAAAAAAGTGTAGAGGGCCCTTGCCGGTTGGCTCAGCAGTAGAGCGTCGGCCTGGCGTGCGGGGGACCCGGGTTCGATTCCCGGCCAGGGCACATAGGAGAAGCACCCATTTGCTTCTCCACCCCCCCCTCCTTCCTCTCTCTCTCTCTCTCTCTCTCCCTTCCCCTCCCACAGCCAAGGCTCCATTGGAGCCAAGACAGCCCGGGCGCTGGGGATGGCTCCTTGGCCTCTGCCTCAGGCGCTAGAGTGGCTCTGGTCGCGGCAGAGCGACGCCCCGGAGGGGCAGAGCATCACCCCCTGGTGGGCAGAGCTTCGCCCCTGGTGGGCGTGCCGGGTGGATCCCAGTGGGGCGCATGCGGGAGTCTGTCTGACTGTCTCTCCTCGTTTCCAGCTTCAGAAAAATACAAAAAATAAATAAATAAATAAATAAAGTGTAGACTCTCTCAGTAGTCAGGCTGGGTGAGTGGTGGATGCCCCCAGGTACAGATTGGGGGCCAAGGAAGGTGGCTAAGAAAGAAAGTGAGCAAAAGACTGAACAGATTTTATGAGCCATGTGTCAAATACACTGTACGTGGCCTGACCTGCCGTGACACAGTGAAGAAAGCGTTGACCTGGAACACTGAGGTCACTGGTTCGAAATCCTGGGCTTGCCTGGTCAAGGCACATATGGGAGTTGATGCTTCCTGCTCCTCCCCCCTTCTTTCTCTTTCTCTCTCTCATTTTCTCTTCTCTCTCTCTAAAAATGAATAAAATCTAAAAATAATAAAATAAAATCTTAAAAAAAATACACTGTATGTGTTCCTACTGAATTTATATGAGTTTAATAAACAGTATCCTGCAAATGTATGTGGGGTGACGTCATTCAGGCATCTCTAGGGAACAGGTGAGCTGTTCCAGGAGCTGGGCTATAAAGCATTGGGACAGATCAGACATCGATGTCATCAAGTGGGCCTCATAATGGGGGGATCAATAAACATAGAAATATGATAGAAACCCCCAGGTGAAAAAAGAGAGTGAATTCAGGTGAGGCAGGGTTGGAATGGAGACCCAGAGACCTGGAGACCCAGAAGAAGGTAGAGAATTCTGCTCCAGGCTCTTTGTAGAGTTCTGTGACTGGTGACTATAGATCCCAGAGTGAGAGAGCTTTGCTGCCTTCTTTCTTTGCTGTCTGCTTTGCCCCTGAGTCTGGGAGCTCAGCTGCTCTCAAGTGTTCCTGCTTCTCTAAGCTGAAGCCTCCCTTCCTATCCTCATTTCCTTGTTCCCCTGAGACAGAGATGAAAGTCTAGCAGAGCCGGAAGGAAGAAAAGGTGTTAGCAGTAGTGAGCCGGTCTTCGACATTAATAGGGAATTAACAAAGTCTCTTGGAAAATGCGTTAAGATTGTGGGCCCTGGCTGGTTGGCTCAGTGGTAGAGCATCACCTGGCATGTAGATGTCTTGGGTTCAGTTCCCGGTCAGGGCACACAGAAGTGACCATCTGCTTCTCCACTCCCTCCCCCACCTTCTCTCTCTCTCTTCCCATCCTGCAGCCATGGCTTGGTTCAGGAAGTTGGCCAGGGTGCTGAGGATGGCTCCGTGAAGCTTCTAGCTTCAGGTGCTAAAAATAGCTCAGTTGTGGAGCAACACCCCTAAATGGGCAGAGCATCCACCCTGGAAGGGAGGTGTCAGATGGATCCTGATTTGGGTGTATGAAGAAGTCTGTCTCACTGTCTCCCCCCTCCTCTCACTTAAAAAAAAAAAGATTGTGTTTATCCCTGGTTGGTTGGCTCAGTGGATAGAGTATCCCTCTTCTGGATGTCCTGGGTTTGCTCCCTGGTCAGGGCATATATGAGAAGCCACCATCTACTTCTCTACCCCTCCCCCTCCCCCTTTTCTCTCCCTTCCCTTCTTGCAGCCAGTCTGAGCATGGCCCCAGATGGGGGTTGCCAGGTGGATCCCGGTCAGGGTGCATGTGGGGAGTCTATCTCCACTCCTCTCAAAAAAAAAAAAAAAAAAAAAAAAGAAAGAAAGAAAAAGACTCTGTTTAGTGACTAGCCAGCCTGGTGTGACAGGTGCCTACCATTAAATGCACTTATATTGTTACAGCAGTCATTTGATTATTATTTATTCAGAACCTCTACAGTGGAGATCTACATTAAGTGATGATAGTTTGAGCTTTCAGAAGAGTTCACTAATTATTTTTCAATAAATTCTGGGAGAATGCAAGTAGAAAAGAGAGACCTTTTTTTTTCCTTTATAGTTTTTATTTTGATCAATTCCTCAAAACTGACATTGAAGTAAATTCTTTAATAGTGTAAATTTATGTCAATATGTACTTGGTAGCATTTGTCAAAATGTTAAAACAAAACATCCAGTAGTGTCCCATTATTATATTTGCAATGATCAATGCATCAAAGTTGAGGAAGTCAATTTAATGATTTTCAAACTTTATGCCCATTCATTTATTACACGATTGAATCTTAGGTGAGGTGCTGGAGCTAAGTGATCATCAAGTCATATAAAATCCCTAATCTCATGCAGCCTAGCATCGCCAGCAGAGTGGATGGACACAAAACATCATTCAGGAAGACTCAGGTGCCATTGGAAATGGAAAAAGTGACCCAATCATATGGGAGTCGAGGAAGGCTTCTCAGGTCAAGGAACATTGATGGACCTGAAGTTGAAGAGGGCATGAGCTAGATGAGAGTAAAGGGAAGGAGCTCCAGACGGACGGACAGCCCATCCCACAGGGTGTGTAGACTGTGTTGGGCTCATTAGGGGAACTTGAGCGCCTGCGCCTCAAAGAGCCATGAACAGAGGCTGTACAGGCACTTACCAGCTCGACCCAGGAGTGCCTTGTAAGCTTTGCTAAGGATTTCAGATTTTACCCTAAGGGCAATGGAGAAACACACAAGATTTTTGTTTGTTTTGTTATGAACAGGAGAGTGACTTAAATAGAATAGTTCTTATTCAAAACGATCAGCTTGCTGTGCGGAGAACAGGTGACAGGGTCAGATTCCCCCTGCAGATGCCGCGGGAGAGTTTAGCTGTGCCTGAGTCCGCGTGAGAGCTGGTCGCTTGCTTCAGGACGGAGCCCGTGAGGACGAAGCCGGGCAGAGCCGCAGCTCGACATTGCACTGTGACTGACAGGAAGACATTTTCTGCGGCTTCTAGCAAAAGCCTGGCTGTGCTTGGCATTGGTGGATCCCTTCCCATCCTCCTCATATTGCCTCTATCCTTGAAAGATGGCCAACAGTCCCGATAGCTGTCTCCCTGCGTGTTCAGTGCTAGCTAGATGCCTTTACTGTGTTTACATGGAGCTCTCCGTTTCACGTGCCATTTGAGGGCTTCTTTTGGGATTTCATGACCGGTACAAAGTTCTGAACATCGTTATCCACCAAGGGAAACGAAACTGATGGATCGCACAGAATATTTCCCGGCCCCTGCAGACCTCCTGTATCGCCCCACCCCCACCCAAGGCTTCCTGTTCCCATTCCCACGCCCCCACCCTGCACACCCAACCCCGGGCCTGCAAGTCGCCCCCATCACCCGGCAGACAGCTAACTCTCCAGCACTTTGGGTTGTTTTTTTAGGATGTCAGATTCCACATTAGGTGGGCCAGTGTTTCACCCAAGACCCAAAGCAGCATACCGCCCAGGAAGGAGAAATGAGGGTGTAGCTGAGGGCGTCTAACAAGATGCGTAAGTCTGTGTTTTAAAACTGTTTCCTCCTTTCCCACTCAGATCCCCTCGCGCCTTCCAATCCATCCAGGATCCTAACCGCAATAGGGGCTTCCTTTTTTCTTTTTGGGAACAAGAATGTCCTCACACTTTGCCTACAAGGAGAGGTTCAGATCCAAGCAGCCACACCTTCTTCTAAGCAGCTAATCACGACCTCCGAGAGAAAGACGGCAAGAATTAAAACCAGTAACGTCCCTGCTTCTGTGGCTGGTCTCAAGGCAAGCAGTTCTTAGATGCTGCCCCTAGGTGGAGCCACTGGATCAGGCCAGATTCCTCACGCCCTGACTGGGGGGTGGGGGGTGGGGTAGATGCCTATATAGCAAATGTGAATTACTGGTATTTAAAAAAAAAAAAGACAAAACAAAACAAAAACCTTGGAAAAAGATGTTTCCAGTAAAAGTATACTAATTAGTAACATGTTATTAACAAAGTATCTACTTTCAAAGTTTTTAAGTTTGGTGATTTCCAAGTGCAGCAGCCACGGTGGAGAACCTACAAGGCATCACCTGGCAGCTAGTTGGGCGAAGGAACCCATCGAATTAGCATTTGCATTTTAACAACACTCCCAGGTGATTCCCATACCCAAGAAAGTGGGCGAGGCTGCTTTAGAGCTTTGCTGACATCTAGTGGAGACAGCCAAGTTTTAAGTTCCCTGGAATGCCTTGTGAAATCTAATCGCAACGCCAGGCGTCACTGTGGTCTGTCAAATATATAAACGAAAAACTGGGAACCCTGAGGACAATAATAATTCCTAGGAAACGCATTTCTCAAGAGTAAGCAGTGAATGTACAAACTGTAATAGAAAAATTAAAGAATGATTTTTAAAAAGAGTAAATACTGAATACAAGAAACATGCTTAATCTAGTCCCTTTACTAGCGAGAGGGAGCAGAGTTTGCAACCCCATAAGATGCTTTTTGGGGTATTGATTATTTTAAACTGGTTATTTTTAATAAACAGAAGACTCAAGAAGAGCCTTTCATCACCAACTGGCTGAAGGAATTCAGACAGAGAGCTGCTCTGGGAAGAGGGCTTGCCTGAACTGGTCTGAGTCTCCCCACTTGGACAGACAAGGAAGGCAGGGGGAGCTGGGCTCTCTCTGCTCTAGACTTTGCCCCAATAGCTGGGCCATATATTTTTAAAAAATTTTAAAGATTTTATTTATTCATTTTAGAGAAGGGAGAGAGAGAAATAGAGAGAGAGAGAGAGAGAAGGGAGGAGCAGAAAACATCAACTCTCATATGTGCTTTGACCAGGCAAGCTTAGGGTTTCGAACCCGTGACCTCAGCGTTCCAGGTCAATGCTTTATCCACTGCACCACCACAGGTCAGGCCAGAGACCATCTTCTTTACTAAAGCTAAGAAAATGCTGACTATCTCTGTGAATACATGTCTGGGCATTTTATTTCTGCTCATCTACAAAGTAATGAAGCATTTAATCCTTCCAATAAAAATCTCTAATCAATATCTAAACATTTTAAAGCTTGACTGTAAAATGAAGATACTTCTGTCAAAAACTTTAAAGGTAGAAGAAGGGAAGGGAAGGTGAGAGAAAAGTCCAGCAATTCTAATATCCTAATTTTTCATCCTGGGGCTAATGGAGGTACTCTAGATAGTTGAAATAAGACATAGGATATATTGTTTAAAGTCCTGGGTACTCAATAGAAGATCTAAAAGTCATTATGTAACTACCAAAATTTAGAGTGGGTAAATCTCCAGAGTCTAAGAGAGCGTCTATGATGTCTAAGGTCCATACTTTCCACAAAAGTCTTGTAATGCTGGTGGCCGAGGCCAGGCAGGTTCGCATTGGATTCGGGCAGACAGTAGAGAAACTGCAGAGCCAGAAAGTGTCGGGCCATACCCTTCTATTGGAGGCTCGCAAAGACGGGTGAGGAAACAAACAACAAAAGGAAAAGAGCTAATAAACAAAGGAAAATCTGCTATTCACAGTAAGGGCAAGGGAGGAAGGAAACCCACACCTCACAGCAGCAGGAGAGTGATTTGGGAGAATTGCCACTCAGGGGAAGCACCTTATATAGCCATCAGACGTGCCTCTGCCACGTGCTCACGTGCTAATCAAGTAGAGTGCTTGCAGCTGGTAAACCTGCGAGCAAGCCTAACATAGCTGCCCCACAGGTATAAGCCTGTTACTCAGATCTGTAGGGAAACACAAGCATGACTAAAAGCTGAAAGATTTCAAAATGGTCATATCTGGGAAGCAGAGCTCCAGTGTGAGGTGTGTGTGTGAAATCTGTTCTTGTGCATTTTGTACTTTGATTAAAAAGTAAAACTGGACTTGTACCTCGTTTCATGGAGTAATGCTCTGTATGGGCAAGTTCCCTGTAGAGAGCTAGGACAGGCTACAATAGGCTGGGGTTTAGGATGACGGCCACCCACATGGAGGATGTGCCCTCAGTCTCAGGGACAGGGGTGAAGGCCAGTCCTGCAAGCAAACGGGGCTCCTCAAAGCAGTGGGTAATCCAGGCAGGCCTGTAATCCCAGGGAGCTCTGACAGGCCGGCAGAGGTGGTGCCCAGGTCGGTGGCAGGCAGCTGGCATCCGTGGGCCCTGCCAGGTTACAGGGAAGGGGTAGTGATCACAGATCAGCCACAAGCCTGGGCTCCATGTGCCCAGCGAGTGAGGGACTTTACTTTGATCAGATTCATGTTTTTGTCCTCTGGGGGTGGAAGTCAGCACCACTTATAAGGAATCACTTCCCTATAAGAAAGGGAAGTGGGATGAGCAGGAGGGGAAGAGCATGTGCTGATCAGACGAAAATGACATGTGTCAGCACCCCCCCACCCAGGTGGCTCTGCTTCCCGCTGCTCTCACTCAGCGTTGTGTACTCAGCACTCTTTCTTGTTGCCAAGGGTTCCTAGAAAACCTGGTGTTCTGTCACTGCACAGTCTCCCACTTCACATGGGGCCATTAGTCATGGCTGCTGCGTCACAGATCGCCCCCACCTTTACCAGCTTCAGACAAAACGGAGAAGTGTTGTCCTGAGTGTCAGGAGTCTCCGAGTGGCTGGGCTTGGTGGGTCTGGCCCAGGGTCGTCCCGAGGTTGCTGCCCAGCAGTCAGTCAGAGCCACAGGCCTTGCCAACTTGCCTGGGGCCAGAAGACCCTCCTCTGAGTTTCCTCACCTCCACGGCTGGGCATCAGTCCCTCCCTGGTGGGGTCTCTCCACAGGGCTGCTGCTGAATGCTATGCCCCCCCCCCCCCCCAGAGTGAGTGATCCCTGAGGGAGAGAGGACCTGGCTGAGCACCTGCCTGTGTCTCTCCACCTTCCACCCTGGCCTTTGCATGCCCTTCCAGCTTGTCTGGCTCAGGCAAATGCCGCTCAGCAGGGCAAAAAGGGTTAAAGCCCCTCGGGCAACCCTCAGGGGAATGGCATGGGAGTGTTTACTCCCTTTTCCATTTTTCAAGTGAACCACTGGGTGTGTGTGCGCGTAGGTGGAGGTGCATATGTGTGTTTGTGTATGTGTGTGTGTGTGTGTGTAGGGGGGAGCCTGCCTAGTGCTGAGAAGCCCCAGCAGACCTGAGCATCCAGTGCCCACAGCGGGGACCTCTAAATACACCCTTCCACGAACTCTCCCCTTCCTGGCTCATTCTCCAAGCTCACTGGCTCCTGCCTCCTGGTAGAACCTCTCAGATAAACTCCTTGAACCACGTGCTTACCTCCGGGTCTAATTTCAAGGGAATAGTAAATAAGTCAGCCTGGTTTTATAATTATGTAGCAGTCACCCTGTTGAAGGAAACCGTGAAGTCCCAGAAAAGACCAGGGGTTCTTTGCTACCCTGTGAAGTACATGGGGCATTGCGTACACACTCTGTCTTACTACGTTTTTGGATTAATTGAGCACCTTCTTCTCTTTACTAAACATATCACAACAAGCTGCATAATAGACACGCATAGAAAACACTTCTCCCTGGAGAAGAGTTTTCTACGTATTTTGAAATATCACAAGGGTTTTTCCTCCAAGAAGAAGAACTCAGTTAAGATCTATCATATACATGGCATCTTTTCTCCTGGGGTGTCAGGGCCGCTAGCTCCGCAGGCAGGTCAAGGCTGTTGGGGAAAGGGATGCAGCCATTTAAATCAGACAGGTTCACTCCGACTGCTGTCAGCACTAGCCCAGAAGCAAACAGAATGATTTCCAGTTTGCTGACCTAGTAATTCTGAAAAACAAAGGACAAACAACACTCTGACGTCTCCTGGGCTGGCCAGGTATGTAAAATACTATTTAAAATCCCTATAACAACAGAGGAGGATGTCTGTTTGATAATACAGACATGGGATAGTTTTAGACTTAGATTTTAGCCTCATTAAAATTCTCAACATTCAAAAAAGATATTAGCCAGTCTCCCAGAACAGCTGTCTGTTGAATATATTTGTGTCAGAACTTAATTGAAACACAATTCCCAAGGGAATCAGCAGAACAATAACCATAAACTACTGTGACTCAATATATATTTAAAGGTGAGGGTGAAATGTATTAGAAAACATTAATATTCAAACATCGTATTATGGTGAAATAAAAAATACCTCTATTGTGTAAGACAGTGGTCCCCAACCCCCGGGCCACGGACCGGTACCAGTCCGTGGGCCATTTGGTACCGGTCTGCAGAGAAAGAATAAATAACTTACATTATATTCGTTTTATTTATGTTTAAGTCTGAACGATGTTTTATTTTTAAAAAATGACCAGATTCCCTCTGTTACATCCGTAAGACTCACTCTTGACCCTTGTCTCGGTCACGTGATACATTTATCCGTCCCACCCTAAAGGCCGGTCTGTGAAAATATTTTCTGACATTAAACCGGTCCATGGCCCAAAAAAGGTTGGGGACCACTGGTGCAAGAAACCACTCTAATTTATGTTTGGGTTTTTCACAAATTGGATTTTCTGGTGAGTCACAAACTACCTGTGTTATTAAAATGAATCAATGTAATTTCAGCTAAATGCAAAAACAACTACAAAAAAAACAACTTGAGAGTCTAGGATTTGCACCATTATACATACAGCACTAGGCAAATGAAGACACTGATTTTTGTTTTTCAGTTTGTTCTTTTTAAAAAAATAGAATTTTAAAGAAACTTCTTAGACTTTTATTCCTACTTTCAAGGAAACTTTGGTATTTGAAGACCAAGATTAAGAGTCACAAGTTAGATCAGTCTTCTTTCTGGGGTGTCTGTCTGGGTCATTTGGTGCAAATCAAGGCTAGGGCCCTACTGATTCAAATTTATCACCTGTCCAATGTCCAACTAAATGTCATAAAACAGTCTAGCCCTGGCAGGTTGTCTCAGCGGTAGAGCATCAGCCCGGGTGTGGAAGTCCTGGGTTTAATTCCTCGTCAGGGCACACTGGAGAAGCGCCCATCTGCTTCTCTACCCTTCCTCCCCTCCTTTCTCCCTGTATCTCTCTTCCCCTCCCACAGCCAAGGCTCCATTGGAGCAAAGCTGGCCTGGGCCCTGAGGATGGCTCCATGGCCTCTACCTCAGGTGCTAGAATGGCTCCAGCAGCAATGGAGCAATGCTCCAGATGGGCAGAGCATTACCCCCTGGTGGGCATGCCTGGTGAATCTCGGTTGGGTGCATGCAGGAGTCTGTCTGACTGCCTCCCTGCTTCTAACTTCGGAAAAATACATACATACATAAATAAATACATTAACTAATTAATGTCATAAAACAGTCTAGAGAGGGCCTTGACTGCTGGTAGAGGAGTTTACAGTCAAGCTCACGGTGGAGGGGGCTCTCACCAGTGCAGTCTGCAGGGAAATGTCTAACTGGCTTGTCTAGACTGAAGTTTCCCTTGGCGAGGTCAGAGTCGGAGGTCTGCTGCTGCTGCCTGGGCTGGGCGTGGGGCTGGGCACGGGCTGAGCCTGTGGGGGTCATTGGCTCGCTTTACCTCAAGCTCTGAGGTAGAAAAGTTTGAGTCTTTCTGTTCTCCCCTGTATCCTCCCCCATTCCTGCCCCGCCCCCCTCCTACCCATGTCCTCAGTCCCATCCCCACACACAGCACACACACACACACACACACACACACACACACACACACACACACACACACACACACCACGCACATGTTTGTCTCTCTCCAGCGTGGGGAAGGAGGACATGGGGAAAGGCCTGAATACACCTTCTGCTTCTCACTGTCAAAAGACATACACACACTTTGTACTTAGAATTAGGAAAATGGACCCA
The DNA here is from genome assembly GCF_036850995.1 of Saccopteryx leptura. Lineage (NCBI taxonomy): Eukaryota > Metazoa > Chordata > Mammalia > Chiroptera > Emballonuridae > Saccopteryx > Saccopteryx leptura. The sequence goes on from NC_089503.1 coordinate 156,356,599, forward strand.
AGGACACAGTTGACTAAGCAAAGGCCTATAACATGCTTTTTCATTTCAGGTATCTAATGATTCCAGAGCAGAGCTCAATATGAGGACAGATACTCTCTCTTCTCTCTCCTAGTCCTCCCTTCTTTCTCTTTCAAAGGGCTAAATGCTGAATTGACAGTTTTTATAGTGAAGCCAGGTCATCTTTTTCTGAATCTAACACCCAGATTTCTTTTTCAATTTTTATTTTTAATTTATTGTGTTGATGTGGTTTCAAGTGTCCCACTCAATGTAACACCCTCTACCCAGCGCATCGTGTCCCTCATGCCCCATGCAGAGTCCCTTTCCACCTCCCTTTCCTCCCCTTTGCCCCTCCCCCTACCTCCACCCCCTCTCCCCTCTGGCTATTGCTACCCCATTGTCTGTATCCATGTGTTATGGATCTATGTTTTTGGCTAGTCCCTCCACCACTTTGATCCTGTCCCCTCTTCCCCCTCCCCTCTGACAGCTGTCCATCTGTTCCTTGTGACCCCGCCTCTGTTTCTATTCTGTTCCTCAGTTTATCATGTTCATTAGATTCCACATATAAGTGAGATCATATGGTACTTCTCTCTGACTGGCTTATTTCACTTAGCATAATACTCTCCAGGTCCATCCATGATGCTGAAAACGGTAGGGGTTCCTTCTTTTTTTATGGCTGAGTAGTATTCCATTGTGCAAACATGCCACAGCTGTTTTAGCCACTCGTCCACTGATGGGCACCTGGGCTGCTTCCAGATTTTGGCTATTGCAAACAACACCACAGTAAACAAGTGGGTAACACCCACATTTTTAAGTAGTTGCCCTTGGTCCTTAAAATAAACTTTCTGAGTTTTTTTTCCCCTTCCAATCTCCCTTTAGAAAACATCTAAAATAGAGTTCTTTGTACTTGGGGTAGTTGATGTTAGGGTTATGATAACTCAGAGAAACTGTGTGAGTGTGAGTCTTGTGACTGGAGCAGCCATTGGAACCCCAGCATGTCTGCCCACGGGCCAGAGACCGTCTGGTTTCAGCCGCTCTTGTTTGGTTCTGTTGGCTCTGTGGCTGTTGACAAAGGGTCAGGTTTATTTTTTCCCCCCTCTTGTCTCTTTCTCTCTCTCTCTTTTTTTCTACTTTTCTCTCTTCTTTTTCTTAATGTTTGGATCATTGTCTGAGTGTTACTGGACACTTCCTACCCCAGCAAGGACACTGCTGTCCCCAGACAACCTCCACCCAAGGACACCTCTGCTGCCCTGCGCCTGTCCCTTTCTGTGCTCCTCCTACTGACCCAGAGCCCCTGTGTCAGAAGGTCAAATGCTTGAAGAAAACTTGATAAACCAGCCAGAGGGACTCGAAGTTTTGAGTCTCTGTTCTGCTCAAAGCCGTTGCCCCCCACTCCCCACATAGGGACTCGAATAGAGTATTTGAGGTCATGGTCGTCCCACCTGAACTGGGAGACCTGTGTGCTGAATCCATATGTCACAATGATCTGTTGTCCCCTCTCCCACATGTCCCAGGCTAGTAGATAGCAACCAGCCATTATGAAAGAAGTGACGGGACTCCACGCCACGTGCTCGCCCGCTAGCTTCTCTCCCCCCTTTCCTCCCAGGCTCTGCAAAGGAGGGTGACCACCCTGAGGACCTCCGAGTGTTTCTGGCTGGGAGGGTTTTCTGACCCCTTGGAAATCACACGCCAGGCAGGCATCCATCTGCAGAGGAGTGTGTACTGGAGGAGGAAGAGAAGGAAGGGGACAAAGAAGAAGAGAGATCCTAGGAAGGGGGAGGTGACAGGCCCACGCCCCAGTCCACCCAGTCGCCCCTGAGGTCTGAAGGTCCTGGTTGGGTGGTTCGTTCTTTAATATTGTTTTCCCTGCTCTGACTCATGGTTTCTTACAGCGACAGGGCCAGAATTGTGCCCTCCCACTTCCTGTTTCAGTCCTCCGGCTTGGCCTGCTCCTTGTCCTCTGTGTCCTGAGACAGAGGAAGCCCCAGAGGAGGGTGACTTTCAGAGAAAACCAGCTAGGCCAAGCCCAGAGCTCAGGTGGGCAGCTGGGCACTCTCCCTGGGGCAGGGTGTGCAGGTCCTGAGGGGAGAGCCCAGAACCTGGATGTCTGGGCAACTGGGGGCAGAAGACGGGCTGTGGGAGAAAAGAGGAAGTCCATCAGCCCAACAGGATCTGGTGAAAGTGGTCTCAGCACTGTGATCAGGGGACCTGCGTCCCAGACCCAGGGACGGAGGTGAACAGAGTGACATTGTTCCTATAAGTTTGTCCACGAGGGTGCCTTCAAGTAGGAAGAGAGATTATTTTTCTCTTAAGTTACTAACTTTGGGTTTGTTAATTAATGCATGGGACACTTGAATATTCAAAGGTCCTTTTCTTGTTGTTTATTAATTTCTGGGCACCTTTGAAAATGGGTAGGGAGGAAGGGGTGGACAAATCGTAGCACCCACATGCAGGCATATTACCAAACTCAGTGGGCACAGGTGACCTGTGTTTGGTGGTCTCTGAGGTTGTTTCATCTACATAAATGTGGGAGAAAATGCCTGCCTCCTCTTTCTTATGAGGCTATTGTGAGGATTATATGGGGTAATAAATTTCCCTTTTTTTTAACAGATATTTATCAACCCCCTACTCTATGCCCGCCCTCCTCCAGGCCTTGAGGGTTCTCGGTGACTGAGATAGACATGGGCCTTGGCATCAGGCACTTATATTCCATAAAGCATCAGCAGTTTTTTAATCTTTTTCTTTATTAAATTAAAAATTAGATAATCTATTGTTCAGTTATAATCGTACCTGACAATCCAATATGTAAAGTAAATAAAAAGGAAGTAAGAGGTAGAGTTCTGCCTGATTATCCCAACTCCACTTTCCCAGTGGGCTTTGGAAGCTCTGGTTGAGAACTAACACACACACACACACACACACACACACACACACACACACACACACACACGATACAAATTGAGCACATGACTCCCGGCTTGGCAAATACTCTCTGTAGTAGGCACTGCAGGTACCCCCCAGACCCCCTGGGCTGCCTGGAGCCCTCGCCCATGGCCACTGTGGTGAGTGGCGGCCACCAGCAGCAGGAGGAGGCAGGTCCCAGGAACCCCAGGGCATCCACCAATTTTCTGACCCCCGTGACAGCCATTGAGAATGGACAAGAAATTTCATCCTTAATATAGTTCTAACTCAAACTGAAAAGCCACCTGGATTGTCAGGAAAAATAAAGTCATAATCAAAAGTGTGAAAAGAATACTTTTTGGTCACAAAAGATTTGTCAATTTTTTTTTAATGCCAGGAAATATGTGCACAAACCATTGGATAAAAATGGCAAAAGTCCACGATTCTGGTCTGATTTTTCTAAGAACTTGAAAAGGTGGAAAGGAAGTGGTTAACGGTGGCTCTCTGAGTGTGGGTTCTTCAAGGTGAAGGGAGCGGGGAGCAAACACACTTGTGGCAGCGTTCCAAGCCTGAGCCCCTGGGGAAGTGGGGAGCTGGTTTTACAAATTCCTTTCTGAACAGCAAGTCAGACAAAAAGATCAGAAGGATCTGTTCCAGTCTGACCTTGTTTTCGGAAGCCGCTGCACCTCCGTTTCTCTAGTCTGTGTGCTTTGTAAATGCGTTTTATAGAAAAGTGCTCAGGCCGGGACCACCAGAACAGGCCCCGAGGGCTGGCAGCAGAGAAGCCAGCCGTCCGGAGAGTGTGAATGGGGACAGCGCGCTCCCAGGGCTGGCCCTTCAGGGCGCTGGGTGTGGGGGAGCTGCGCCTTCCTTGTCGCTGGGGACAGGACAGGAACCGGGAGCTCGGTGTTCCCGAGGAGACAGACAGTCCCCGAACCCGCTGTGGCTCATCCCCCGAGGATCCTCGGCAGGTAATGAGCCAGCACACTGCTAGTTAAGGCCGCTGATCTTCCTCCCCGTGGCTGCGCATACCGCACGTGCGTGTTTTAAACTGGGTATAAGAATTGTCCTTTGGAGTAAATGCCAAAACACAGCATCCTTGTCTTCCCAGCCTTGGAATGGAGTTAACCCACTTAGGTACTGAGGGTTGAAAAGGAGGCAGAGGACCCTGCTGGGCCTGCCAGGGAGGGAGGGGGGCAGGAGTCCCAACCTGGGGGAAGGCTGTGGAACGGGGGAGGGAGGGGACACAGAGCACTGACACCTTCCAGCGTCCAGTTGTCTCCCCCAAACCATCCACCCTTAGGTCAGAGCACCCACTTCCTCCTGCTCCTGTCTCTGCCTGGGCAGCCGCCTCACACTCTGCTGTCTGGCTCTGGGCCGGGTGCTGCCCAGCCAACCTTCGGTGCCTTGGACCAGTGACTTGACTTTCTGCTCCCTTCGGCTGTAAACAGGAGATAATAATAATCCTCTGGCATTCTGAGGATTCCTGGAGAAAATCCATTTAATGCTCTCAGAACTATGCAGAGCCAACAGCAGATTCTCAGCTACTGCTGGTCAAGGCACCGCCCCTCCTGCTGATCACCCCTTTGGGGTTCCCTGAGGCGCTCTGATCAATGATCCGGGGTGAGAGAGGCCCCCGGTACCAGCAGCTAGCTAGGGAGTAGAGACAGAGGATTTGTCAGTAGAATCCTCTTCTTTCTGGCAATTTCTGAAGATGGTGAGAAGGTCAATGGTAACAGCTGATGCTGGGACCACCCAATAAGTATTGAGAATCTAATGATAAGGGCCTTCTGCTTCAATGCACATGGGTGATTGGGCCACACAGAGGTGGTGGTACTTAGGCCTGTGGACCTATAGTGGATGATGAGGAAGAAAAAATGATTCATCTGGACGTGGAGAGGAGAAATGGATGTAATGGCCAGGAATCAAAGGTGAGGGAATACCTACAGAAGGTTAGGATTAGCACCGCAAGTCTTGACTCGCAGAAATAATTCATTTTAGCTTGACTCCAGGCTGTAGATAAGACTTTACTTCCCCAGTAAAACTGGGAACTTAAGTCTAACTGGGAAGTGCAGCAGGACTCAGTGGGGCACGTTGTGGGATGGAAAGGGTTAAGGCCAGAGATCAGGCAGGGACATCATTGCTGTCACCAGCACCATGATAGCAAATATTTACTAAATCTTTAGATTTTTATCCCGTAAGCAGCACATCCCTGGACTTTTGCAACCAGATTGTTTTCATGGAAGAGGCCAAAAGTGTACAGTGTGCTTGCTACAATTTTTCAGGTTACAGCAAAAGCTTTTATTTCTAGGTGACTGCTCGAGTGGATATGCGTGGTGAATCTGCACTGTGGAGACGTGCATTGAGGACACTGGGGAAAGGTTACAATGTTAAGGTCATGGTCCCCCAACACGAAATTCTCCTTTAATCTCTATGGCAAACACAGAGCAATGTGTTCACCAAACAGTGGACGTTCGATTCCTGGGCACACAGGAAAAGCACATTCCCCACTGCTCTTGCCACTAAGTGGGACCGTGTGACTAGTTCTGGCCAACAGAAAATTAGAGAAAGAGACACACGTCACCAGCATTTCCTACATCTATTATTCTCTTACTCACCTTTTGAGGAGGCAGAGCCACAGATGGATGGGACCTGGATCTCTGGGTCAAAGCATAGAAGGAGTCCACCCAGGACCACTACTCAGACAACATCAGAATATGAACTGGACTTGAAATAACACAGCTCACATTTTAGATTATTTGTTGTTGTTGTTGAAGCTAGCATCAGTGACACTGACTAGTACAGCCTCAGATAGCAAAAACTGCCAATGACCAATTGGGCAAAAATGACCAATCCTGGTATTAGAGTAACCATGGCATTTCAGAGCAAAAATAATTTCATCTAAAGATTTTGGGAGGTTCTTGTTTAAATACAACTATAGACATATAATCTATTCAATGCTCAAAAGTCATGATGACATTTGCTAAAGTCAGAGACACATGGACATGAATAGATTCATTCATTCATTCATTCACTCACTCACTTAATATCAAATGAGTGCCTACTATGTGCTCAGCAATGGGCTAGATGCTAGAGTTTTTCTGACTGGTCATTTGTGAAGGATTTGTTTAGTGGGGTGGAGATTTTTTAGAGCTAAATGAGAAGCTTCCTCTTCCTAGGATGCCTCCTCACTCGCTTTTATTCCTCAGTCACACCCAGAAAGGACAAGGAAAAAGTTCCAAACTCTGACCATCTGGGCTCACCCTTTGTGGCACAAGTGGAGACAATGCCTTGGCTAAGAGACCCCGGGCTGGGGTGTGGGGACAATGGGGGACCCTTATGCAGCCAAGCAGGGTGGGTGGGAGAGGAGCACTGGCCCATTTATGTCAAGAGTGGTACCATAGGAGGCTGGCGGACTTAAGGGCAGCTTGGGATCTTGGAATTGAGATCTGTTAGAAGGCCTTGATGTCTAAGAACAATCACTGTGTATTAAAACAAACAGACAGAAGGAATGTGATTCCTCCCACCTACAGAGAAATGTCCTTTGGAATTCCTTCAGCTTTCTCAGTATGATGCTGGAGATTCTGAGTGACGGGGTGAGTAGCTGGAGCAGAATTTTAAAATATTATGTGAACAAATTCCATATAGCAAGTCACCTCAGCACAGATGTCTGTTTCTCTTTTCTGGATGAGATTGCTCGAGGGGCCTCCTGTGAATGATCAAGGATGAGACCAGCCTGCACTGCTCTTCTGGGGGAGGGGAGCGGAACCTTTGTGCTGGATGAAGGGAGCCCTTTTCCTGGCAGAACCCAGCAGAGTCCTGGGGAAGGGGAGACCAGCTGCCTAATAAGGGGAGGCTTGGCAGCAGGATAGGAAGGGCACTGTCCCATGTCTGCTCCCCGCGAGGTGGGCGAGGCAAACCTGCCAGGTGGAGCTGGATCTGCTCACAGGAAAGGACAGCATGGGCCCTGCAGCAGACCTCAGGAGGTCAGAGAATCTCAGGCTCGGTGCAGGCCTCGAAGGATTTTCATTCAGGGCTGTCTCAGGGCAGTGTGTGCTGAAGGCAGGAACTGCTCTAGATGACGCACTCACCCTGGTGTTATTGAAGCTTTTGCAAGAGGGAAAAAAAAGATGGCTGGGCATCAGAGGGTGGATTTTGGCCTGAAATGAAAGAGCTGAAACCTTGGAACTATAATGCAGAGCAGGGACAAGAAGCGGGTAGGTGGTGCGGGGCCAAGATGTGTGCTAGTGGACTGGCCCGTTTCCTGTTTCCCTTCATCACAGGATTCTTGGAAGCTCCTTGTGCTTTTGGGCAATGGGGGTGTGTATTGTGGGAGAGGGCTGTGTATTCTGGACAAGAAGGGTATACGAAGCTTGGAATAATTAAGGAAAAAGAAAAGTAGACTGTTTTGGCCTTGAATGTATCTAAATGAAGAATGGCTTGGAAGTCGAGCCCCTGAACACACATTTGAAGGAGCATAGGACTTATAGCTGTGACGGAATAGCTCATTCCACGCGCACAGGATTTGTGACTGCCTTTGGAGCTTGCTCTGGCTTGGACATGTGACCAAGACGAAGAAGACATTGGTAGGACAATGAGCTCTATTCATCTGTCCACACTAGTTTTGAAGTCTGCTAAAACAGAAATCCAACAATCCCTGTAGCAGTGGTGACTTAGAGGAGGAAATCATTCACTTAACAGGTTCTTTAGAACTTGATACAGACCTCATTCCCCTATTTAAGGGAAAATAGAATTTCCAGCATTGACTTAAATTACTTTTACTGTCATGGTAATTGCTCTCTCTCTCTTCTTTTTTCTTCATTGAGATTCTTGGATATTGAGTTTCTGTTTATTTTTAAATCAAACTTGGAAAAATTTCAGCCATTATTTCTTTAAAAAGCTTTTCTATCTGCACCCCACCCCAGTTAATCCAGGGTCACATACGCAGGTTACCTGAAGTTGTCCCACAGCTCACTGACACTGCTTATTTTTTACCCAGTGGCTCCCTCTCTCAGGGATCACGGTCCTGCACAATTGATGGATAATGTTTTAAAACCATTGAGATACGTGGAGGGTGAAACTGGCCCCTGCTCTTCCATCTTGGCTGGAGGGTGAACCACCAGAAGTCATTTTCCACACACCTCTCTCAAAAGACTGAGGAAGCTTCTCTCTCCCAGAAATCCTCAGGAAATACCTTCTTTAGGTTCATAGATCATTGATGGACAGATGTTTACCTCAAACCCTTGCAAAGAGATTGGATTGTGATTTTTAAGCTAGGCTTGAACTATGAGCCTCCTGGAAAGACAGAAGCGGTGTTACTTTCTCTTGATGTCATAGTTTCTCACCCTCAGAGAGAGTGACCTTTTGCCCGATAATTCTTTGATGGGAGGGGCTGTCCTGTGCTTTGTAGGATGCTTAGCAGCAGTCCTGGCCTCCACTCAGGAGCTGCCAGAAGCAATTCTATCCCAACTGTGACAATGGAAAAGGTCTCTAGACACTGCCAAGTGTCTCCGGGGTGGGGACAAAATAGCTCTAGGGAGAACTCCTGCTCTAAATATAGAGACTCCATGAGGAGGAGTGGATTCCCAATGAGACAGGGACTGGTTACCAAGGAAGGGGAAGCAACCACTGAGCTCCTAGCCGTACACAGGCATTATATTTCACAACAAAGTAGAGTTACAACTTATTTGGATATAGATGAGAGGCAATGTATACTCCCCAGGAACAAATAGCAAAGAAACCTTATACATGTAGTATGTGTGCACTGGGATGTGTAGATTAAATATGCACATATTTTGTTTTTCTTGTAAGATTCAGTTCTCTATTGTGTAATTTCAACAACTGGGCTTTGTTTCTGGCTTAGAGTAGATGGTAGTGATCAGAGCACGTGATAAATTTAGGAGGATGGAAAGACCATTTTGAGGAACTTCATTATTTTGTTAGGGTGTCACATTGTGCTCAGTCAGCACAGGTGTTCTCCCAGGAACAAATACAGGTACCGGTCAGGAAAACCGGAAGGTGAACTGGGGAACATTTTGGCTGAGGCCCTGAGAAGTCTGCCCACCTGCCCCCTCTCTGGGACTAGACTCGCTGGCAGGTAAAGAAGGAAATGTGGGTTGTCTTCTAAAGGACAGTTGCTGAAGTTTTTAAAGTTCAATGGAGATATTATTAAGATCTATTCCTTCCCTTGAAACTTTTACTTTTTAAGTAAAATTATTACTTTCAGAGCACAAAGTCTACAAAAAGCACATTTATTTATTTATATTGAGATGTAATGGACATTATGTAAGTTTATGGTGTTGATTTAGTACATTTATATGTTATGATTACCAACATAGGGTTAGGTGACACCTCTATTATGCCACATAATTATCACATTTTTTTGTAATGAAAACAAATAAGATCTAGTCTCTTGGTAACTTGGAAGTTTATAATACAGTATTGTTATCTTCCTGATTTCTCTGGCCCTCATTTCTTTTCTTTTTTTTTAAATGGAAGGGATTAGACTGCTATTAAAGGACTCCAATAGCTTCTCAAATCAAACAAACATACCTGAGGCCAGACAGAGTGATAATCTATCTTCACAACAGCTATGAAGCTTGGCTGTGACCATGCAGGTATACTGTGTATCGGCTTATGAAAACTGTCCAATTAGACCATAAAAATGATAAACATAGACTATCAGAGACGTGGAAAGGACTTTGAAAGTCTGCTTCAGATTACTCTCCTAGGAGAAGTTAAGTGATAACTTCAAACTAGAACCTGGGGGTCAGTGCCACCCGGTGGGACAGGCAGGACAGTTCCTATGAGCCTGACTCATGTGTTCAAAGTCCAGATGTTTACAGGGACACTTCCCTCACAGCAGCGGAAAGGGCCACGCCTACTTCTGCTTCTGTGGAGGGGTGGCCCTGCCTAGACCATGGATTTTACTAGTCCACTTTTTTTATTTTGTGAAGGCTAAGCAATTGTGGCATATTGATCAATTAGAAGCTATTAATTTTTTGGAAAATTTACATATTAATTTTTTTGGAAAAAATTAATTGTAAAATATTGTTAAAATACAGAAAATAATAGATACATCTAATGAGTTAACAAATATTAGTCTATTGTCATATTTCCTTTAGATCTTTCTTTTCCTCTGTAGAAATTAATTATACCTAGTCCATTCCTAGATCCACTCTAAAACCATGGTTTTGAAGTTCTCTCCCTTTGAAATGAGGGATAATTTTATTCTTATATAATGGTTACTCTTACATTAAAAAGATACAAATTGTGAAAAGTCAGGACTGATCTCTCATTTTGGGTTCTTGTGACATTGTAAGATTTGCTGTATGATTTAGTGCTATTGTTTTAAATATTTTCTACACATTATTAATATCTTTCTGTATTTTGACTTCTGTACATTAACTCATTTTATTTTTATTATTTTTTTTAAGAGAGGCAGGGAAAGAGAGAGACAGGAACATCCAGCTGCTCTTGTATGTGCCCTGACCAGGGAATCAAACCTGCAGCCTTTGTGCTCTGGGATGATGCTCCAACCTATCCATCCAGGGCTTAGTTTTTATTGACTTTCAGAGAGACAGAGAAATGATGAGAAAGAGGAGAGAGGGCAAAGGGAAGCATTTGTTGTTCCACTTAGTCGTGCATTTTTGGTTGTTTTCCCACGTGTGCCCTGACAGGGGATGGAACCCCCCAACCTTGTTGTTTAGAGATGATGCTCTTAACCGAGACAGCTAACTGGCCAGGGCAATTTTTTTTAAGACAGAGAAAGAGTTGAGGAAGAGACAGAGAGAGAGAGAGAGAGAGAGAGAGAGAGAGAGAGAGAAGCATCAACTTGTTGCTTCATTTTAGTAGTGCACTGATTGCTTCTTGTATGTGCCTTGATCAAGAATGGAACCAGTGATGGCTCAAGTCAAGCTGGTGACCCTTGCTCGTTGACCCCTTGCTCAAGCCAGCAACCTTGGAGTCAAGCTTGTGACCTTGGGCTCAAGCTGGCGACCTTTGTGATAAATACACTGATCTTGGGATCATGTCAATGGTCCTGTGCTTAAGCCAGTGACCCTGCTCTCAAGCCAGCAACCCCATGATCAAGTGGACAACCTCAGGGTCGATGCTTTATCCATTGCCCCACCACCGGTCAGGCTCTGCACATTAATTTGTATTGCTTTGACTCTTTCCAACACATCCAACCCTGGAACAGTGTTGGGATTCTAATAATGTTTAATTAAGTTCTCTTTTTCATTGATTACTGATAGATTAATCAACTGATGCTTAACTTCTGAGTAAAGTTGTTGTACAGGTAACATTTACCTTATTTGAGTTGCATACTGTCATGTGACATAGTTTTAAAATTAATGATTGAATAATAGGTATAAACTTTCAGTTATAAAATGAATAAGTCACAGGGATATAATGTACAGTACAGGGAATATTGTCAATATTGTAATAACTTTGCCTGGTGACAGATGATTAAAGGACTTACTGTGGTGATCACATCATAAGGTATATAAATTAGAATCACTATGTTGTGAGCCTAAACCTAACATAATATTGCTTTTCAACTATACTTTAATTAAAAAAAAAGTAAATGAGTAAGTGCAGATTCTCTTTCAAGTGTAACTACAGCAAACAACACATTGTGCTGACTTGTTCTTAGAGACTCAAAGGTACCAACTTAGAGGGAAGCTTCCTGAACATGTGATCTTAATCTGCAAACCTTGGCTACATTTAAAAGTGATGTATTATTTACTTCTTGCACAATCACAAATCCACAGCCTTGTGACTGTTAATATTTTCTGGAGTGCCAACAGACTTACAGAAGATAAAAGCAGCAAAAATAGTCAGAAGTTATCTCCATTTCTGGAGCATGCATTCTCCTGCACAGGACGAAGAGCAGCAGTAAATGAGCCGGGAGTCAGGAGCTTAGCGTTCTGGTTCTGCTGTAATTCAGGCCAGCAGGCCTTGCAGGTCTATAAATCTTGCTGGGCCTACAGTGTCTGATCTTTAAAACCAGATGTTTGAATTTCAGATAATGGGTAATGTCTCTTCCACTTCTAAAATTCAACTGGCTTTTAAAATTAACACCTGCTAAGATAGAGTATGTCATGGTGGTGGAAAGGGTTAGCCCTGAACGATGTTATAGATGAAGAGGAATAAACTAGTGATTTTGATAGAGGGAGGACTTCATTCTTCAACCTAAAAACTTGAGTTTCACAGCTGAATATTTGAACCAAATCTGAACTAAACTGAATATTTGTGATTACTTCATTGCTTAAAAAGATTTAGATGTCCATAGAATAGGTCCAGATAAACATTAAGTAAAACGAGACCAAGATATAAGTAGACAAGTTTCATAGACCCAGGCCAGTGGTCGGCAAACTCATTAGTCAACAGAGCCAAATATCAACAGTACAACGATTGAAATTTCTTTTGAGAGCCAAATTTTTAAACTTAAACTATATAGGTAGGTACATTCCTTATCGAGGTAGCGCCCACACGTGGTATTTTGTGGAAGAGCCACACTCAAGGGGCCAAAGCGCTGCATATGGCTTGTGAGCTGCAGTTTGCTGACCACTGACCTAGGCCCTCTTGTACAATTCTCAATCAGTTGTTTTGTATTCTGGGACTATGAAGACCAAAATCTTCATGTTCGCCATGACCAAGACTCTTCAGATATTTCTGTGAAGGTATCACGTAATTCAGCCCAAAGTCCTATTGATATGGAAGGCAGCATGACAACTGTGGCTTTGTGCAGCCTCACTGGGTGATAAGCTCGCAAGCCTTTCCCTTCTCTTTTGAGGATGTTGTTGATTGCTCTTTCTTTGCCTGTGGCTGATGTAGTCCTGGATCGGTATCATGTGGTGAGTGGGCTTGTTAGCTTTTTTTATTTAATAGATATTAAGACTTACTCTTGTTATAGAACAGAACGAGTTTGTCTACCTGGCCCTAGCAGAACGGAACAGGAGACATCGAGAATTGCAGTGGAAAAGATTGGATATTTTATTATGAATGGCTCCACCGAGGAAAATGGCAAGCTAACGCTCAGAAGCTCCAACTCGCTGATTCAGGGTTCAGGGCAGGTTTTTAAGGGGGTGGGGAAAAGATATGCTGAAGTGCTGGTGGAGCAAGCTTTCATTGCAGGTGCTTGGAACTTGGCCATTTATGGTAAAGGACATCAACTCTGGATTGTCCTGGAAAAGGAACCGTTTGCTTCTGGAAGGATTCTGGAACTCAAGTTCCGGTTCTGTCCTGGTTCTCTGGATCCATGTGGGGTGGGAGGTAGACTCTGGTTCCAGGGGCAGCTGGAGGTCAAAGCTCTCCTCTGCACCGGCTTCAGCTGCATGATTTGCAGGTTTGGTCTGTTTGTCTCTGAAAAGCAACTCAGAATCTTGTTCAAGTAGCATTTGGAGCTAGTTCTGCGCTCAACACTCTGGCTGAATGGTTGTGGTTTATGGAGAGGATAAACCACATGTGGAGAGACTAAACAGGTCATATGGCTTTAAGGGACACAGAGGACCCATCAAAATCTGGGAACGGCTGGGGTGATACAGTTCAGGGAGAGAACGACGGTTTGGGAAGCAGGAGAACCAACAGCACTCGAGCGCCTGCTTTCTTGTTGAATCCTCAGCGCTGGAGTCTGTCCTGTTTTCCAGAGCATTGCCATGGATGTGACTCAGCCAAGCTCTGTCCTTTGCTTGCCTTTGTGTCTTGGTCACTGCCCTCCCCGTCAACCCCCTGAGGCTGTCTTGTTTCCCAAGTCAAATTCCTGGGACAAAGTTTCAGTCTAATAATCATCATGTCTATTTTGGGCGGTGTGCAGAAAACAGTTAACGTAGCAGGCCCGAGACTGTTATCTTTAGAAGGCCTGCCTGTGAGGCTGGCCCAGGGCTGGTTCCTGGACGTCCCCACCATCTCAAAGCTGAGAAAGCTGGTTCTTTGCGCCTACCCTCTTTGCGCAAACAGTGTGACTTGTGATGAAAACCTTCCTCCTTCGTGGAGTCTGGAATTTTGGTGCATGCTAGTGACCAACCCCAATAGAAATGTTGGCTGCCGAGTCTCCAGTAGGCTTTCTTGCGCAGAAACTCCGCACAGACATTACTGAATTTCTCATTGCTGGCGCAAGGGGCATGCTCAGAAGAATAGGAGGAGCACATAGCGCCTGCGCATGGGTTTCTCTAGATTGCACCTTGTCTCGTACCCTTACGCCCTGACTGTGTATCCTTCCCCCAGCACCGTAACAAGTCTTAGCCCGGAATCCAACTACATGCTGAGTCCCATGAATCCTTCTGGCAGATCTCTGAATAAAGGGGTTCTCTTGAGGATCTCAACACAGGCCACCCCAAAGCAGTAAAATATATATAAAGCCAGCTGCCGCAATATTTTGCCTTTGTTGCACATTCTTGAACATATTGCTATTTCTTATAAAATATACAGTCACATTTGTTTCTCGGGGTTATTCAAAGATCCTGTTTATCCTTATTAGAGAGGGTCTTACTGTGTCTACAAAATCTGGCTGGCAGGAATGCTATCCTGGGTCACCTGTGGTATCGTGGTGACACTTCCCTGCCCGTGCAGGGCAGCGCTGCAGTTGACCTTTGGGTAGAGGGGTCGACCGGGTCTCTGCCAGGCTTCCTGTCGCTGGACCCCTCACAGCCTCCAGTACCCAGACCCTCCGACCATGACTGCACGATGAAGTGGCCAGCTGCCTGGAGCCCCTGCACTGGGCAGATGCACCTCAGTGCACGGTCCTGAGCCCAGCGGTACCTGGGAGTATTAGCTGAGCCGGTTGAGTGGGTGTGACAATGGACTATGGGAGAAAGGGCCGCCGCTGGCAGGGGAAGCTCACCGCTCACCCTGCAGTCTTCCGCAGAACCCGAGGCTACTGCGCCAAGCGCCACCCAGATCAAAGCCACTTAGGATCAAATGTCCTGGTGTCCACTTAGGAGGTAGTCTTTCTCATGATAACTGTAGGGCTTTTGTAAGAGACCCTGGGGACCCTCCCCGTCCCCACCCCAGCACAGCTTCCATGGACCTTGAGCAGTCGGAGGGAAACAGGACTTCACTCCAGCCACCAGCCCTGGGGTTGCAGTGGGTGTCCTATTACCCACGCATGTCCCGGATCCGCATGTCCCCGATCTGTCAGGCCGGTCCCTGTCCCCCATCAAAATCCACTTTAGGACATGACTTTGGGTTAAACGCTTTCTGGAGTGTTTATATTTTAGAAAACCTCAAGGAACAATGCTTCAGGAGAAGGTTGGTTTCAGTGCTGGTGCTGGTGTGGGGGCCCTGAGGGGTGACCCCCGACCCCCTGGGCACCCCGACTGGAGTTTCCTCCTGTAGGCTGATCCCCGCCTGTGGCAGCCGGGCTCCCGCTCAGACTTGCAGGCTTGGGACAGAGCTGACTTTCAGAACTGCTGCTGAAAGCCCCGGCCCGGCGGAGCGAGCCTCTGTCGTCCCACCAGCATCTGTGGTCTGCAAACCACCTGATCTTGCAATTCCATTTTGAGTCCATCCGCGAGTTAACCAAGGCATCTGGCAGCTCTGGTGCGGAGTCAGCAGGAACAGTTCTGTTTTCTCTGTGCCGCCTGGCGACATCTCAAATCTGAATGCGTTCTCTACCCCAGCTGTGTTGCTGGAAGTTTTCCCAAACACAAGCAGACTGCTGAAAGACCAGAGTCTTAAATGGCATGAGATTCTGGACCAAGAGGCCCGAAGAAAGGCTGTTCAAATACAAACACCAGAGACCAGGAAAAGACATAATGTTCTGGGTGATGCATCTACATGCTCAGAAACAGAACTTGATAAATAGCTAGTAATGAAACTGTACCAAATGTGAAAACAATGGACTGCAAAATAACATGCACAGAGTGACCCCATTTTGATAAATTATAAGCTATGTAGAAATATACAGGCTATTTATTCGTTGCTTACTATGTTCTAGGCACTTCATTAAATGTCTACACACAGTACGTTATTATATACAATTGATAAAAATAAGGGAAGGCAGTTCTTCCTATCCCCATTTTACAGATGGGAAAATGGAAGCCCAGGGAAGTTCCAACTTGACCAAAGTCACACTGATAATACGTGGGGAAAAGTCCATGATTCATCAGGCTATTTAGAACCCATTGTGTATACATCTGCATAGATCAGTAATTGGTGATAAACCAACATATTCATTGGTAAAGGATGAGTGACTTTCATTCTCTTCATTTTGCTTGTATATATTTTCTACTTTATCTCCAATGACTATCTTTTGTTAACAGTTGTTTTTAAAAGGGGAGGCTTATACCAAATGCCAAATAATTATAGGCAAATTAACTATATTTACTGTGAATGGGTAAGAAAAGTGTTTTAGGTGAAATCTCTTCATGGTGTTTGTAAAACTATGAAGACTCCTGTATTAGTTTGCTAGGGCTTCCATAAAAAAGTACCATAGATAGAAATTTATATTCCCACAATCCTGGAAGCTGGCAGTCCAAGCTCAAGCTACTGGCAGGGTTGGTTTCTTCTGAGGGCCACTGTCCTTGGCTAGTGGGTGGTGTCTTTTTCCTGTGTATTTGCAGGGCCTTTCCTCTATGTGTGCCCGTGTGCTAATCTGCTCTTCTTACAAGAACATCGTCATATTGAATTTAAGCCCACCCATATAACCTCATTTCACTTTAATTACCTCTTGAAAGACCCTGTTTCCAAACACAGTCACATTCTGAGGTAATACGTGGTAGGACTTCAACAAATGAATTGGGGCACAGGGCATAGTTCAGTTCAGTTCAGCCCGTAACAACTTCCATCATGGAAATGTCTAATCCAGATAACTCAAGAAATTAAAAATTAATACCAGTGATGAAAACAACAGTAACAAGTTTGAAATTCCCCTATGTCTTCTCCTCACACTCTTTATTCCTGAAATAAAGAATATTTTTAGATTAAATTTTACAAGACTTCCAAAGAGTCCAAAAAAGCCAAATAAAGATCTGATGCTAATAATACAGATGTGAAATCATTGTGCAACATTATTTCATGCTTTCCCGTGGTCTGCATCGGTGACTCCAAGTTTCTCTCTTCCACATTTCATGAGACATATGCACATTTTAGCTAGACTTCTAGAGTCCAACTGCTGAGATATAAATCCCCAAAGTACTGCATCTGAAAATGTCTTTTGTTTGCTTTGTTTTCCCCTAGTCATTTTCAGCATGAATGGTTCACTCAAACTTAGAAACAATGGGGCAGAGATGATACAATAAACCAAACAGAAGAAATTCTATCCCTGCCTCATCTTTGACAAGATCAGCAAGTTATGTGCACAGTATCAGGGCCAGGAGGAGGATGGCCACTTTCTCCAGGGTCCCTGATGCTGGTGGTGATTGGCCAGAAAGGAAACCTTTTTCCATTAACTTGTAGGCTCTCAGAGGTCCAGCCCGCCTTCCCAACTGCCATCATTCATGACACTGCCCGACTTGTCCTGCCTCCATCTCTGACTTCCAGTTGAATATTGTCTGTCCAGTGAGGTCTGGCCAAGAACCCAGACCACAACCTTACCTCCTCTGGAATGTTTCCTGGACTGGACCTTATATACTGTTGCCTTTTCCAGATATTTGTAAACCTGTCTAGAATGAAGATCCTATAAGATAGGGAACTTGTCTTGTCCCCAAATTGGTTTTATCATAGTAATATTCAATAAATAGACACAAAGTAAGTGAAAAAATGAAAGAGTCCCAGATAATGGGGCCCTTACTCAGGGGCACCTATGCTGTAATAGGTAACTAATAATTACTTATTGTTGCATAACTAATGACCTTGAAACTTAGTCACTTAAGAAAACAGCCATTTATTATTTCACAGTTTCTGGAGTCTGGAATCTGGGAGTAGTTTATGTGAATTCCTCTGCCTCAAGGTCTCTCGGCAGGTGTGGTCAAAGTGGTGGCTGGGGCTGCAGTCTCATCTGAAGGCTCTACCAGGCAGGATCCAGTACCAAGCTGGTTCCTGTACTTGCTGGCAAGACTCATTTCTTTCCTGGCCATTGCACTGAGAGCCCCCCCTCAGCTCCTTGCCCACGGTGTCTCCATAGAAAGGCTCACAGCACAGTATCTGGCTTCCCTCAGATCCAGTGAGCTAGGGAGAGAGGGAGGAAAAAAAATTGAGGCTAGTATCTTTTTGTAATCTAATATTGGAAGTGACATACCATCACTTTGTCATATTTATTTCTGAAAACTGAGTCACTGACTCAAGGAAACACTCAAGGAGAGGTTATTACAAAGGACATGAGTGCCAAGAGCACAGGCTCATGGGGACCTGATTAGGAGCTGCCTGCCGCAGTCCCTCTCTTAGTCTGTATTTATTTTTATTTTTTATTTTTTTTTTATCAAGGGAGAGTGCGAACGCAGTCCCCCACTACCACAAATTATGCAGTTGAGTTTCCCACATTTGGGGAAATCGCAGGGGTCAGCACATCCGGAGTGCAATGGATAAGCCTTGCCCTGGGAAAACCACCTTCGTGATCATGGTATCTCCCCTGCCAGGTAAATATGTCTGTATCTTTTTTTGCTGCCCTGGATACTTCTCCCTTCCAGAACTCAGCTATAACCCAAATGGAACAGGCTCATGTGGGCCCTAACTCAGGGTTGAGTATAAACCCCAAAACTGAATGAATATCTGTTGCTTTAACTTCATAAAATCTCAGAAAGATTCAATCATTTGTTTCCGCTCCTCTTTCAGTTGTATTCCATTGACTGGGCTTCTGTTTTTATTTTGAATGCTTGTCTTGGATTTTTAGCTTTCCTTACTCTGTGGGTCAAATTAGAGCTCTGGCCTGATTAGACGGTGGCATAGTGGAAAGAGCATCTACCTGGGATGCTGAGAACCCAGGTTTGAAACTCTGAGCACAGATTCATCTGGCTTGAGCACAGGGTCACTGGCTTGAGCGTGGGATCATAGAGATGACCCCATGGTCGCTGGTTGAAGCCTATGGTCGCTGGCTCGAAGCCCAAGGTCGCTGGCTTGAGCAAGGGGTCAGTTGCTCAGCTGGAGCCTCCTGGTTAAGGCACATATGAGAAAGCAATCAATGAACAACTAAAGTGCTGCAACCACAAGTTGATGCTTCTCATTTCCCTTCCTGTCTGTCTGTCCCTGTCTCTCGCTTAAAAAAAATGTCTGTAGAACACAACTATCAAGTTTGGGACAATTCAGTCATTGAATGACTTTAGGAAAATTATTCAACCTTTATATGCCTTATTATTTCTTATCTGTAAAATGGGTGTAGTAGCACTTTTCTCATATGATCAATAGAGATTAAATAGGTCAACAGATATAAACATGCTGAAAATTATAACTGGTGTATAGTAAGTCCTCAATAAAATTAGCTTTCTTAAGTGTTCATGAATTACAACAATATATGAATGCAAGCCTTTAGGCAGAGAATGGAAGTAAATTTGGAGGAGGATAGTTAACCTATATGTCATTAGTTCTTTTTTATTTTTTTCACATAGAGTTGCTTTGTGAAAGTGACGTGTAAGCTAAAGTCTGAGTTACAGGACGGTGTAGAGGTTAAGAGGGGAGACTTTGGAGTTACTGTCCCCACTTACATCATAATAATGGTAAAAAAAAACCATTATAATATACAATCTCCCATCTTAACCACTCTCAAGGTTACAGAGTAGGAATGTTAAGTATGTTCTCACCCTCAGCACACATTTCTCAGGAGTTTGCAGGCTGGTAAGAGCACCGGAACCAGGGGAAGACCTAGCCCTCCGAAGGACTATGAACCTGGTCTGAGGCAAGTCTAACCTGATTGCTGAGACCAAGGTCATGGCCTCTGCTCCTGGGGACCCGGACCTCAGAGTTCATGGGACAGTTACCCAGGTGGCACCCTAGCGAGATCAAAGTCGCTGGACATACCACGGTAGTCCCCAATATTAGCAGAGTGTGGCTGCTTAACTGGTGCTCGATTATTTATAAACAAAGAAATGGAGGAAGGAACACAGCCAGGTTTGTTGCTAAGCAACTTTTACCATCTCCCATAGGCCCAGCTCAGGAGGAGTCAGTTTTGGACTCAATAATACTTGGTTGTGTCAGTACAGACCAGCGACTGTGCACCTCCAAGGGCTCAGGAGCGCAAGGCTGCGTCCTGGAGCCTCCCTCAGCAAAGGAAGAGAAGGAGAGAGAGACATCTTGTCTTCCCCCCTCTTGGCCTCTAAGGCCCAGGCATCAGTTTTGTGTCAGACTTTCCAGAAACCGCACCCTTGGACTAAGATCAAGAGAAGAAAATTCCAGGCTTTTTCTCACAACAAATGCAAACAAGGTCTTGACTGAAGCCTTTAGCTGCAAGGCCCACGTGTTTACTCTCACAGGGGTGGGGTGGGGGTTGGGATGGATCCCGTGGCTGGGCTGCCCTGGTGGGGGTGGGGATGGGACCCCCGGGTGGGGCCGGCGGGGTCCACCCGAGTGCTAGGCACACAGCAGTTTCTGTCACGCCAAAACTCCACGTCATCCTTCCCCAACCCAAACACAGAATCTCTCTAAGAGTCCCGACTCTTCCTTATCAGTCACTTCACTGTACTTTGTACAGTGGCCTTAAATTGCATAAATTCAGGTGGAAAAAATGGACTCCCTTTTCCCAGGACAACAAATTGTACAGTTGTGGTCACCGACATGGCAAGGCATGAGCTCTGAGTGTCCCTTGAATGCTAGTAGGGTAGAGGTGAGTGTGGCAACAACCTCAGAACAACACTTTAGATGGTTTGGCACCTCCTTGAGCCCAAAAGATTCTGGCCAGGTGTACAAATGGCCCCTCCGAGCCCCGTGGGGTCTAACCGGGGGAGGCTGATGGCTGAAATGCAGAGGTGGGCCTTTGGAGAACTCCCTCTGGGCTCCCGAGCTCCATCCACCACTCTCGCTGTCCTCCAGTCCGCTCCTCGCTGTGCCCTAACGTGACCCCTGAAAACGCCATCTGACCCATCACACGCAGCTCCCACCATATCTGCATGGCCTGGCATGTCAGGCCCAGTGTGCGTCTCACGTCTGGCCGCTCACCCTCCTCCCAGCTGCACGGGTCAGTGCCACCTGTCTGCCATGTGCCTCCCGCATGGGTCTTCGCACACGGGCCTTTCTCCTGCTCATCCGGGGAGCTCCCACCCCTCCTTCGGACTGCAGCTTCGGATCCGTCACTCTCTCAGGGACGCCTTCGCCAGCTCCGGACCAGCTACTTGCCCTGTATCTTCTCATCTGCTACTCTGCATTTGTTGACATCTGTCTACCATTAGATCACAAGCTCTGCAAGGGTAAGAGTGGGTTTTTTCCTACCTTTTTCCCTTGTTTGCTTGCTAATGTATATTCAGTACTTAGAAGGATGTCAGCACTTAGATGTTCAATAACTATTGGTTGAATTAAGAAAATGACATCCTAAGATAGTGACCAAGACATTATACATACCATGTCTTCTTTTTTGGGGGGGGGATTCCCTGGGGGTTTTGACATACTTTTTAATTTTTATGCCACTTCTGGATAACAGAGAGGGAAGCAAATCTTCTCTATGAAGAGTAGAGCTCTGTAGAAAGCCAACTTCACACAGCCCATGGGCGACAGGAAATCAGGTCTCTGCCAGATGATTTGAACCGCGTTTGCCATTCACTATGATACAAGCCAGTTTCCGGTCCTTTATGCTGACCAACCATGGAGCAACTAAGTGTAATGGCACATAGTAGATACTTAAAGAGAAACTCTCATGAGCCGAGTATCGTGAAGGCGGCTGCAGAGGATGCCAACTGAGTTGGACACATTCTTCTTGGCCCTTCAGAACTGACCATCTGGATGGATAATAAAAAATACACAAACAGCTAGGGTAGAGGTGGATGTGATTAACACTGAGAGGGGAAGGTGTCAATAAATGCTGTGAAGGACCCAAGAAGACAAGGACTTCCTGACCCACCAGTTCCTGCCTCACTCCTAGGACGGAGGGGCAGGGACTGGCCACCTTTGGGGGCCATGCAGGCCAATCTCAGCAACAGAAGAAAAGGGCAGGATAGGAAGGGGTCACTGCACCGTGCATTTCTCTTCCAACCTTACATCTATGTATCGTCCAATTCTGACTCCCCCTCCACCCCGTTGGTTAGAACTGTGTCGTATAGATGCCCCAGCTGCAGGGTTGGCAGAGAACTGGAGGCTTCTGAGCCATGAACGAGGGCGGCTAGTAATTCCAGGTCCTGAGTGGGAATGGCACGGAATTAAGAAAATAGGCTTAAAGTAAAAGGATGGGCTTGGGAGGACTCTGCAATGCTGATGGCAAGAACAGAGTGTGCTCAACACCCACTTCCTGCTTTATTTATAGGGCAAAGTGGGCCATTAGCAAATCAAGGAGATCTGTGATCACATTTCCAAGGCAACCCAAGAATTTTACCAAGTGCAGAAAACCCCCACCATACATAACATCTTAACTTCACAAGACAAAGGATAAAAGAAACTTGCCTCCAGTCTTTCCAGCAGACAGGGAGGGGTAGGATGAGCATAAACAACCCAGGACCACAGCTTAACAGCCTTTAGCAACTTCACAGAACAAGTGAGGTGGGGGGTTGGGCAGACTGTCAGCTGGCTGCCAAGTCCCCATACCTCTGTCCCCCAAAAATATAAACTGCAAAGACCCCATTGGCTTTCGGTCCCCAATACTTTGGTGTTTTTATTCTTTAATCTGAGCACAGAGTTGACTGAAAGCATGGGAGCTGTGGAGCCAGGACAAGGAGGGAACAGGACGCGGGATGCCCTTAGCAGGCCTCCACAGCGTGTGGCCATTGCTCTCACCTTCCACATGAGAAAACCGTCGCATTGAGAGTTAAGTAACATGCCCAAGGTCATCTAGTTAATTAGTAGAGAAGCTGGACACAAACGCAAGGCAATCTGGTGGTGCCAGAACCTGAACTTCTAACCCTGTGCTTGGATTTGAACTGGAGATTAGAGGGAAGAGCTCTCCAGGGGTGGGGATGGTTGACACACGGGTGGCGGGAGGCAGCCACACCGAAGAGCAGAGTGGCGGGAAATAAGGTGGAAAAGGTCATTTAGGTTCTTCCCATCCACCTGGTCATCCTTCAGGGTCATGAGCCTTGCCAGTCCTGTGATGGAAATCATGATGGCATAACTAGGCACACGTCAAGAGGTGAAGACCTTGCCCAGGAGGCCAAAGCTAAGTCAGCTAATAATATGACCAGGGTTAGTACATTTGGAGATGCCAAATGTGACCAGAGCCAGAACCCACACTTTGTGGCAAGCCCAAGGTTGAAGTTGGAGCAGCCAAGGTTCGGTCCCAGGCATGTTCTGAGATTCAGTTGCCTTGAACAACAAACAGTCTTAAGGATATGGGAGGTGGAGGCCAGGTCTGGGTGTGAGGTTTGGGGTCAGAGAGTTGAAGAACTAGAACTTGAAATATTATATCTCCCTGGCCTGCTTGGTTTTATAACAATAGACGTCCCTACAGCGCCTTTGGAACATTATGGGCACATTACTTAGCACTAGCTTTCAGCCTTGGCAGCCTAAGACTTCACATTGGAGAGGATGTGATCACACAGACTATCAGAGCACCAAAACCACATAGAGAGATGTTTCTCACTGGCACTTACTGCTTTCAAATATTAGCTCTCCCTCTGTGCTCTCACAGGATAACCAGAATGGGAGCACACACACACACAAAAGGTAGAATTCACTGGGAGGGAGCTATGCAAAATGTCTAACCTCATCCGTTTTAGAGTACCAGTATTTGCTTTTCTGGGTAGTTCCTGAGGGTAAATCTTGCACCGTATTTCAGGTTCATTCATGTAAGGGGACATTATTTATGACATGGGAGGCTCAGCAAGAGAATGTACCACCTCTCTGAGTGGTGAGCTTTCTGGCCTGGTAGTGGTTAAACAGAGCCTAGAAGGAGTTGTTGAGGAGTGAGGTTTCAGAATTGTTTCCTGCATGGAGTTCCAGGGCTTCGAATCTACATTTTTATAATTGTACGGCATGCTCTCCTGAAATCAGTTAGATGTGGCCATGTTTGGAGACAGGGCCTTTAAAGAAGTCATATGGATGGACCTTCATTCAGCATGATTGGTGCCCTCATAAAAGATGAGGACATGGACACACACATAGAATGAAACAAAATGCAATTTTTAAAAAAGAATGATGTAACTCTCTCCACATTCACATAGAAAGATGTCTATGTCTTGGAAACCTGGCCATGATAAATGATTAAATTAAAAATAGTTGTGAAACAGTATGTAGAGAATGGCTACAAGTATTTATCCCCAGGATATCCTTTTCTATGAGCTTGGCGTACAAATTAAGACCATATTTCCTTTTCTGAAAAGTTGAATTGTTTTTAATGGCCATAATATAAAACTACTCGGTCTGAACTTCTTACACTTAATTGATTATTTTGGCAGAAAACGCTTAACATTTGCTTTAAGATTCTATCAGAAAACACTTACGTCTTGAGAACTCATCAACACACGTCCTAGACTTTTTGGTGGAACCTATACATGGGAAATAAAGTGGCAAATTAGGATCACCAGAAAATGAAAGCAGGTTTTCTTGAAATACTCATGTAACTGAGATGAGAAGCTTTGGAGAAAATGTTTCAACTAGATAAACTTTGCCGTTATATAGTATGTTAGACACACAAGAGAAAGCTAAGCTTTAAAGAAAGTGAGCATGAATGCTTTTAGCAGCAGGCCTAAGGCATTATTTGTTGAGAAGGAACTCATTAGACCTCTGTTTCCTGTTTCTGGGATATATGAGGAAATGAACATTCGCCTGAGCTCCATCAGCAATACTCTGACTATGAGACTATGAGAAATACCCAGGATAAAAAGAATTTCAAGCAAATGATTTACTTGGTTTGGATTACTCTTTGGACTATAAGGGATTTCAAGGAATTATATAACTCCAGAATCTGGACTTCTCATAAGTCTCATGGAAAATTTCATCATTCATTTATACATTCTTGCAAACACTCATTATTTACTTTATTATTTTTTTAAATTTAGAACATTATATTTAATGGGGTGACATTCATCAGTAAGAGTACATAGGTTTTAGGTAAATACTTCTATCACATTTGAACTGTTTATTGCATTGTGTGTGCCCATCATCCAAAGTCAGATCATTTTTCAGCATTGTATATTTGTCCCTCTCTACCCCCCTTCACCCACCCTGTCCCCCACCCTCCGAGAAATTGGTATCAAACTGCCCAGTGAATCTCCACTGTTGTGAGTCAGAAACTCCAAGGGTCTTGAAAGTGGCTGGAACACGTTCCCAGTGCTTCTCAGGCACACCTGCCTGTGAGGTCTTCTCACACTGCCTAACCTGCTAATTATGTAAGAGCCTGTTACTGTCCATAAGGCCTGCTCAGGTGTCCCACCTGGCATGGCTTCCAGGTTACTCTTTTGATCCCGAGCTACCTGACCTCTCTCAGGTCCTATTTCCTAGTTTCACAGCTGGGTTTCTGAGCCCCACCACTGGTCCCTTTTAGTTTGTTGACTTATTTGGGGTTTTACAAACCTCAGCGTCTGATGCAGATTTTAGCTTCCTAGGGTCTTTTGGTTTTAGTGCCTCCTGAAACTTTGAGGCAGAGACAATCTGGTCAGCCCTGCCTTCAGGACCCTGCACTTCCTGTTGGGCTAGCCAACTCTCTAGTACATGAAAAAATACAACAGGCAAGGGTCATTTATTTAAAAATGCAAGAATATGGGGCAGGCAGAGCCTGAGACTTATGGCAGGTGATGACACGTCTGTGTGAGGGGGTCTCTCAGCTCTGGGCTGAGGCTGCCTGAATGACTCTGGGGGGAATGGGGGTCTGTCACCCCACCTCCTTGTCTGTGGTCCAGTCGAGTTAGGAGGATTCTGCCTTGTGCTAATTGACAATGCTATTCTCATGCCAACACCCTCTGAGACCGTCAGGAGAGCAGAGCGGTTGGTTCTTTATTCTGATACAAGGACGTAGACTGATTTTTCATTGTTGTTGTAAAGCCCCTGCCACCACATCAGGACTAGCTGGAGTCCATGCAGGTGTTCCAGCAGCACTGCCAGATTGCGGAAGAATACCACGAGGTCAAGAAGAAGATCACTTTGCTGGAGAAGAGGAACTTCTGCCATTTGGGCATGGGACTCAGAACTCCAGATCTTGGTCAGTGTAACACTGTAGCTGGTGGGACCACTTGTGGTTTCCATCACTAGGAAAGGAGACCGTGCTTGGCCTGGGCTTCAAGCGTGGCCTTGGTGCTTCTGTAGAGTGTTCTCACCCCTCATCTGTGAGGACACTGGCCCAACCACTTTTCCTACTGCTGCCCATGTGGCACCGTGCTCCAGCCCGCAGTGTCCCCTCCTCCCTCTCAGAGGAAGACTACCCTGCCTCAGCCATCACAGGGTCAGCTCTGTGCCTGAGCAAAGAAAAAGCCACTGAGGTGATTCTCCTGGCCCTTGTAGGTGGTGCTAGTAGTATTGTCCATGTAAGCTCTGTCCTAGCCTTCTGGTTGTGTGTAGCTCCTGATAGACATGCATACCCTGGGACACCTTGAATCCAACCACTGAGCATGGAGCTGCACACAGGTGATTTAGAGTGGCAATTATAGGAGATTGTAACATCCTCCATGGACACGTTTTATTTGTAGCTTCTGTGGTCTATATTTAAGATGTAGAGTCAGTATCAGCAATAAAGGCTAAGATAAATGGTAAAAAAAATGTAAGATAAGAACAAGAATGAGATAAGTGCATTTCATTTTAGATTTTGGAAAAACTAGATGGGACACTCAGGAAGAAATGCCATAAAATCTACTCCAAATACCAACCTGAAAAGTGGTGTAAGATTTGCCACATATATTCTTTTTAGGAAAACAGTTTTCTAAAACTCATGAAGCCCACATGAGGAGTCCTTGACAAAACCACACATTTAGTTTGAGTGCTGGTGAACTAGGACATTAATTTGCTTTTTCTTCCGTGGAGACTGGGGACCCGACCTACCTGTAGTGCAGGGCGGATGGGACGAGTCAGGGCACCGTTTCCCACTTTGTCTCCATCTACTGCAGCTGTGTTTGGCTAACCAAATCTCTTAGCAGCGTGCTCTGAGCACAACAGCTGTGTGCGTTTGAGTCCAAATGCAGCTAGCAAGTACCAGGTGGACACAGCTCGGCTCCGTGCAAAAACACTTCTTTCAGGCTTAGAAAACCAACGAGAAACTCTGGTACTGATATCTTTAAAGACGAGTTAAAAATAAATTAGTAGAATATTGATTTTTAAGAGTATGCAATTCTTAAAATGTCATTATAATGTTAATTCAAGGTTAGTTAAAATATTTAAAAATTACTTGAAATATTTTATTCTTTATTTTTTC
The DNA here is from genome assembly GCF_036850995.1 of Saccopteryx leptura. NCBI lineage: Eukaryota > Metazoa > Chordata > Mammalia > Chiroptera > Emballonuridae > Saccopteryx > Saccopteryx leptura. Next base: position 156,383,846 of record NC_089503.1, read on the forward strand.
AAACAATAACTATTTTAAAAATCACTAATATTAATGTCATTGTTAAAAAAAACTTTTTTTTTTTAACTGTCATAATTCTTCTGCCAATTAACAAATTGTTAAAATACTTACACGGGCACTTGGTTTGGCTGTTGGTCAAAACACCAATGGCATACTCTACAAATGTGGGTGTTTCAGTAATTCAGGGGATTAATGTCATTTGGAGGTCATTTGACACCCCGGCATGCTTCTTGCATGTTGGTGCCAACACTGTGTCCCATGAGGAGCTGTGGCACTAGCTTTGGACATGCTTCTTTTAAAAAAAAATTAGTAACATCCTCTTTCGGGCAAAAATTCTTCTGATGTTTGTTGCTCTCTGTGCTCAGCCCCACATGAAGTTTGGCTCTGTCTGTAGCTACCTCCTTAACTGCATTTCTGTTTGATCTATCAACAGTCCTCAGATCTCTAAGCTTGTGAGCTTGAAGAAAAACTCCCTTCAAAGCACATTTCAGTTTCAAATGAATCTCAAAGGACCCAGTTAGTCCTTATCTAACCCAAACTGCTGTTCCCATGCCTTCCTCTGGCCATTGTTCTTATCTGTCTTGTTCACTTTGAACGTGGATGCCCAATGCTTAGGAGGTGGTAGGGCACCTTCTTGTACATATGCAAGGGAAGGAAGAATGACGTAGGTCAAAAGACACTATTTTCCAAGATGCGGGAAGGGCTTCATCTCCCTTTGCACGTAAACCACTGCCTAACAAGGTAAAGGGATTCATATTCTACATAGGCCCTGTCATGTCCCAGTGACACTCTTTCCCCTCTAATATTTGAGACGTCAGTGTTTTACAAGTGATAATGGATCAATATCATAGTATTACCTGCTAAAACTAATAAACTGATTTATACAACCACAGTTCATATTTCTTCTGTCTTCTAAGCATATCATGGACTTAAACAGATTTATACGGCTCTATTCTCCATAAAAATTACCTTCAATTCATAAAAAGGTAAGAATGCTTATTAAAAACATGGATTAGGTATGTGCATAAACATTCTGGGGACAATGGATAAAGATGTGGAGGAATGAGACCATATGAAAAAAAAAAAAGAGATTCTTGGTTCCAGGGACAAAAATTGTAAAAGCTGAGGTCATTAAGATCAAGTTTAACTTCAACAGTCATAATCTTAAGGTTGGCTTGTGTGGCAGTGGCTGGAGCAACCTGTCAGGAGATTTTAGTAGTTCATAAGAATGGAAACAAGACTGCTTTGTAGACAGCACTGTGGTCAGATTTGCAGGGTGCTCTGACCCTAAGATAAAGCACCCATCCAACTTGCTTGAGCTTGTGCTAGTCTCTCTTGCTGGCCTTGTCTCCTGGTGGGTTAAAATAGTCCTATTTCCATTTCCAACGTTCCAACAGAACCTTGTGCTTCTAGTCATGCTAAACATTATAACACTTTTAAGTGTGTGTGTGTGTGTGTGTGTGTGTATGTGTGTGTGTGTTTGTGTTCACTTGTTTGTCTACCTTAGTAGGTTTAGAGACCTGGAGAACAAAGGAATTTAGCATTATACCTAGCAGAAGCACCTAATAAATGTTTATTTGATTTTGTTTGATTTAATGCGATTTGCTATAACACCCAATAAAGGCTTACTTGAAAATCCTGCTTCCTTAAAAATGCTGACTGCGCCCAGGTCGCCCAGGTTGCCCGGCACAGAAGAGGCTATTATGAATAGATTCTTGCCTGACCAAGTGGTGGTGCAGTGAATAGAGCGTTGGACGGGAACGCTGAGGACCCAGGTTTGAAACCCCGAGGTTGCTGTCTTGAGCGCGGGCTCATCTGGCTTGAGCGTGGGTTCACGAGCTTGAGCATGGGGTCGCTGGCTTGAGCATGGGATCATAGACATGACGCCATGGTTGCTGGCTTGAAGCCCAAGGTCACTGGCTTGAGCAAGGGGCCACTTGCTCTGCTGCAGCCCCCTGATCAAGGCATATATGAGAAAGCGATCAATGAACTACTATGGTGCCACAATGAAGAACTGATGCTTCTCATCTCTCTCCCTTCCTGTCTGCTGTCTGTCCCCCCCCCCCACAAAAATGGATTCCCTTCAAATACCACAAGCTCCCCATCTTCTCCTTTTGCCTCCCGGGGGTTTTAGACACACAATCCTGGCTGTGCACCTGCACCGGTAAGGAATCCTTCCCTGCGAGAAGGCCATGGCGAGCTCACCTGTAACAGGGGGTACTGGTAAGGTACTGGACTTCCTGCAGCAGACCAAATCTAACCATTTCAGTTTGTCAGGAAAAAGAACTACAAGGGAACAACCTATTATTATTTTTTTTTTACAAAAATTCCACACAGGAGTCTTTTGAAAAGCAAATATGTGCATATTTTCTTTTCCTGGGGAGAAATTAAGCATTTCTCAAAGGGATTTGGAACCCTAAAAGGTTATTACCTCCTGCTTAGGGTGAGGAAACAAGTTGGCTTTCAAATGTCAAGCTTCTACTTTGATGCTAAGTTTTTTGACAGGAATGATAATACCTGAGCCTCTTTTTACTTCCTGCACCTTGTCAAGCCTTCCCAGAGCAAGGCATTCAGCGGGGGTCTGCTTGGCTAAAATGCAAGGGAGCAGGAGCGACTTGAAGAGCAGAGCCACCCCGGGAGGCCACCATCTGTCAGCGCTCCATACCTCCCCACCACGGCGCTCACTGGCAGGCTGGTAGAAAGAAATGACCCCTTTCTGAAAGAGGAGGAATTTTCCATTGTATTTGTATGTTTTGAAACATCCATACTCTTTTCCATGTCCAACTGATGTCCCTTCTAACTTTTATTTGTACGTGGTACTTAACATTGTGAAGATTTTCCATTCGATAATAAAATTCTGGGGGGAGTGGGTCGGTACACAGGTCTTCGAGGAAGAACTCCTGTGAAAATGAGGTGGGACTTGGTTTTCCTCAGAGAGGACGCCTATTTTCTTTTCCTTAAACGAAAAAGAAAAGAGCCGAGGTGCTGTGAGACCCCACACAGACTGGAGTTTTAAACGCAGCAAAAAACGATGCAAGCAAGAGGTCAGTCACCGCAGGAGCCACTGGGAAGGTCTGCAACTGCGGTGACTTTTCTAACAGAGTTCACACAGTCGGGATCAGGCTTGACCACTCCGAAGGAGATGGAAAAAGTGGTTCTTTTTTTTTCTTTCAAGCAGCAGCTTAACTTGCTGACTCAGCAAATGGTTTTTCTCTATTCTAGTTTGGAAAAAACAAAAACAAAAACGTGCCTCGAACGCCCTCTGTCCCCTTCGCCCTTTCTTCCGCCCCCGACTGTACCATTAAGTCCTAAATGCTGGGGTGACTAAAAGGGAGAAAGAATAAATCAGTAATTGCCTAAAACTCATCCCTTCCACGTGGCACAGGGCAGGACTTGCTACTTTCTTTTGAGTTGATGGTAATGATCGTTTTAGGAGGCAGCTGTGCCCACAGGGTCACGGCCAGAGTGAACATTGGACTTTGGGCCGCAGCCAAGGGCGAGGTAAACAACAGGGCTATAAATACGGGCGCTTCTGGCCCTGCCTCCGTGGCGCCGGGCTGCAGAGCAGAGGAGGAGGCAGTCCGTCGAAGGGGTTGCGTAAGTAGAAACTTTGTGTTTTCCAATACACGGATTCTCTTAGAGCATGGTTAAAAAGGATGATTCTGAGTCTGATAAAAGCGTTTCTTCCCTTTTAGAACAGATTTTTTTTTTTTTAGAAAGAAGAGTTAGGTAAAGAGAATAAAAGGGATACAGAAGAGAGCAAACAAAACCCTGTGAAAGTGGGTGCGTGTGTGTGTGTGTGTGTGTGTGGGGGGGGGGGTGCCGGTCCCATGGATGGTGTTCTTGCTCTCAGCCCTGCTTTCTGCACAGCTGAGCGCGGGGCTGGGAGCCGGGAGGCTGAAAAAGTCCGCACTTAGGCTCTGCAGGGAGTTTATTCTAGATGGGCAATCTTGTATGTTCCTGCTTAAGTATTGTACTTCCCATTGAGACACAGAGCGAGAACTCTTATGGGCCAAAAACAGCCCCGGGGATTTGAAGGGCAGAGATGAAATATAGCCATTCTGTGGTGATGTAAAAATGTCTGGGGATATTGTGAGAGCTTCAGAAAAAAAAAAAAAAAAACAGTAAGAAAGGAGAGCAGGTTTGCTCTACTGTGCAGAAATGTGTCACCCCCAAAGAGTTACAGGCCATGGCAAAATTGGGTGGTCTGGGATTAAGTGCAAAGTTTTGCAGTTTAAGGGGTGAATAGTTGCTTTCAGGTGAATGAGGACTGTGGGATGCCCAGCTGAAGTTCAAGGGAAGAGGCTGGAGACAGGGTCCTCACATCCTGTGTTTAATGGGGAATTTTAAACAAATGTAGGTCTGTATGTGGCCAACAAACACTTCTGGGTTTTGTGATTAAAAGTGGTAAGATTAGTACAATTTATACCTACTTTCTAATTGCTATTGGATTAGCTGCTAGTAAATCCAGTGCTGTTATTTATCTTTATTGTTTTTATGTGGCCGCTGGGCAGCTGTAATTATACTCAGAAGTCTATTGTGTAAAAAATAAAGTGATCTTAAATAAACACAGTTGAGCAGCCTGTTAGTCATCACAACAGAAGAAAATCTGAAAGTGTGCGCTCTAATTCTCTATCCTCGGCTGATGGCTTATTTTTCCATCAAAGAACTAAATGAGGGAAAGGAGTGGAATAGCCTTTTCTTATTCTCACTACTTAGCATTTGGACCATTATGCTCTCTGACAACATGAGAGAGCCAGGTGCTGAATTTATGCTGAAGGTTCTGAAACATTCTAAATTTATGCTGAAGAAAGTAGGGATAAATCTATCTATTCCAGGAAGAAACAAAACAGCCCAAATGATTTTAATGTTTTCTTTGCCTTTCTAGGGCATAAACAAACACACAGAACACCTTGGCTGCTACTATTAGTACAGGTGACCTATCTAAAAACTCACACCGTATTAACATAGTCCAGAAGTCATGTTTTGGAGTTAGCAGAACTGGTTTGAATACAGGCTCCCTTGTGACTTACTGCCTGTGTGGACTTCGGCAAGATTCCTAATCTCTCTCTTAGCCACAGTTTCCTCAACTGCAGAAGAGGAGAAGGCTCACATAGGTGTTAGGACTAACTGACATGATATAAAAAATTGCTTAGTATCACCTGTATATAGTTTTTAAATGCTCAATAAATGGTAGATATAAGGATAATTATATCAGTACAGATACTATACTAAATTCCCCAGATTTCATCTAGATAGTGTCTCCTTTTTAAAATATTTGACTTTTTAAAATATTATAATAGTTGGGCCTGACCTGTGGTGGCACAGTGGAAAAGCGTTGACCTGGAACGCTGAGGTCGCCAGTTCAAAACCCTGGGCTTGCCTGGTCAAGGCACATATGGGAGTTGATGCTTCCTGCTCCTCCCCTCCTTCTCTTTCTCTCTCTTTCTCTCTATCTCTCTTCTCTAAAATGAATAAATAAATAAAAAAAAGAAGCAATAGTCTTGCATATTAAAATATTATAATAGTTGGGATGGGCTTAATCAATAATTTATCCTCTTTTAACCAACCCCCCCTTCCTCCCTTTAGTTAGGCTCTTATCATGACATAAAATAAAAATTTTGTGGTATTAAATAATAGGAAAGATTCTATAGAGTCCCATCTATTTGTAGCCTTCATTAGAGCCCTAATAAATCTGTTAGCTTACTACCCTCCGAATTCTGGGCTCACTCTAGGAATCTTATCATTAGCTCCCCTCACCCTCAACCTCTGCCTCATAAATAACTGATACTACTTTTTAATCCCACATCAGTGCCTGAAAAGTAGCCAAATTCCTGGCTCTGGAACTTCGTTCTGATCTCTTTCCTTAGAGATCTCTCTCCGTCAGAATGGGCCCGGTGACCCATGTGACTTTTTCTTTCTCTGCTCATCTCAGCTGACTGGGTTCCTTTTTTCACTACCTCTCCACATGTCACCAAAATTATCCGTAGCTCTCTGCTGAGAGAGCTAGCCCTTTTTGGGGAACATTTCTGGTCAGGTATTTAATTTTCCTATTCAGAGAGGGCATCTTTTTATCCAAAACTGTGCCATCTATCACAGGAATTTCCGGAAAGTATTGGTAGCCAATAGACTAATTGAGTATAGATTTCAATGAGTCTTAAATGGTGTAGAGGGCAGTGGACATGTAGTATTTCTCCTTGATAATTTGTTCTTTTCCACTGGCCCGTACTTAGCTTGGATGTAGTGGTGATATTTTGACAGCTATATCTGAAGAGATTCAGATCCTCTAATATTGGCATTGCAGTTGACTTGAAGAAACACGAGTGGGGGGCTAATACCCATGGGATTCATACATATGGAAGGTTTGCACCTGAGGAGCTGAGGGCTTCATGGGCCACCGTTGTGCTAATGGACAACCTGCATGCCACCTCCTGGTCTCCTGGGCTCTCTTCCCATTTCTGTGTGGAATCCCCCACTTGACTCCTTCCTTTCTTTGGTTGGTGAGGGATGGAAAGATGCACTCAGAACTTGGTGTATCTCAAAACTCAAATCACATTTGCAGAATGTGACTCAGTTATAGCGCTGCAGAATGTGACTCAGTTATAGTGGCCGTTGTCTCGCACTTTAAGTATGTTATCGTCTTCTAGAGAAGCATTTGGCTCCCCGATCAGACCAGTCTCCATAGGGTCTTAGTGAAGTATCTTGCTAAACTAGACAGTTAGGAAGTTCTTTAACAACTGCCCTGCTTCTTGCTTATCTTTCCACTGTTAAAGGAAGATTTGGTGCATGGAGGTCCAATGTAATAAGCTCAACAACATGGAGATACTCATGGCTAGATATCTGTTGGAAAGATAATTAGATTTGCTGGATTTATAGAAACACCTAGATGTGGAGCCATCTATGACAATGACAGAAAGCTTTTCTCTCTCACAGGAGGACAACAGCTGCAATGTTGAGGAGTCTGGGGTTGGCCCTGGCTCTCTGTCTCCTCCCCTGGGGAGGGGCGGAGAGCCAGGAGCAAAGCTCCCGTTGTAAGCAGCCTCCAGCCTGGAGCATAGGGGATCAGGACCCGATGCTGAACTCTTACGGTTCAGTGACTGTGGTCGCCCTTCTGCAAGCCAGCTGATTATTCTGCATTATGCAGGCGTCCAGGTAAGCTAGCCTTTCTGTGCTTTAGGCTTTCTTTAGGGAAATGCCATTAACCACATACATACATAAAATGAAAAGTAGAAAGGATATATTTATTAAATCACATTTTTGGAAAAACAAAACATCTTTGCCTAGAATATATTAGAAGAAAAAAAGACTAGGAGGGTATACACCAAAATGTTTACAGTGGTTTTCCTGGGAGTATGAAAATTTTTCTTTTTGTGGACCTATATTTTATAATGTCCTACTGAATAGGTATGACTTGTATAATGAAAACATTCTAAAACGTACTCCTGCAAATGCATTAGTTATTTCAGTATAGCATACAAAGATGAATGCTTTGCTGGAGGAGAATGAATCCTAGACGTGGCCCAATAGTTTTAGGTCATTTAACAAAAATATATATGTATTCAAATTTGTTAAATATATGTTACAAATATGTGTAAAAGTGATTGGTGGATTATATACTGGGTAGACTTCTCTGGAAGCTAGATTAAAAATATACACCTCATAGGATTAATTTCAGAACTAAATGAGCTAATTCTTGTGTAATCACTTAGCATAAGGTTTCAACTGAGCATAAATGCTTAATAAATAATTCAAAAAACGAGTTTTAGTGCTTTACAACAATATAAAGAAAGGGTACGAGGAAGTACAAAGTAGTAAGAGAGTTTCATGTAGAAAGCAAAGAGTGAGGAGAAACAAGCATCCCTAATACAATTAAATGACACCATGAATTTTTTTGTGTGTTTTCCCCAAATATTTCAGCTTGGAACACCTGCGAGTAAAACTGGAGAAAGAAGGTTTTTCCAACATCTCCTATGTGATTGTTAATCATCACGGGGCCCTTTCTCGATTGCTATATATGCACCTTAAAGATTCCGTTTCAGAGCATATTCCTGTTTATCAACAAGAAGAAAACCAAAAAGATGTCTGGACTCTCTTAAATGGAAACAAGGATGACTTCCTCATATATGACAGGTGTGTACACACACGCACACAACACCAGAAGTTAAAAGATACTTACTTTGTATTTAATTAAATAGAAAGTGATTTAAGATGATACTTGCTTTTATTTTATTATCAAATACTTAGTTTCAAAGTAAGCCCATAAAATATTTGATTCTAATATTTTATTGATTTTAGTGTGTGTGTGTGTGTGTGAGAGAGAGAGAGAGAGAGAGAGAGAGGGAGGGAGGGAGGAAAGAGATGAGAAGCATCGACTCATAGTTGTTTCCCTTTAGTTGTTCATTGACTGCTTTCTCATATGTGCCTTGATGGGGGGGGGGCTCCAGCTGAGCTCGTGACCCCTTGCTCAAGCCAGTGACCTTGGGATCACGTCAATGATCCCATGGTCAAGTCAGCAACCTCATGCTCAAGCCCATGACCTCAGGGTTTCAAACTGGCCACCTCAGCATCCCAGATCAATGCTCTATCCACTGTGCCACCACTGGTCAGGCATGACTAATATTTTAAAAACTACTTTTATATAAAGAATTCACTATTCTAGTAGAGAAAGAAAGAAGCTTGACCATACTTCCCTTATAAATTGGAGTTCTGGTTAAATACAAATGATGATTGATATATCACATACAACTTTTTTTTTTTTTTTAAAGTGAGAGGAGGGGAGACAGAGATACAGACTCCTGCATGTGCCCCGACCAGGATCCACCTGGCAACCCCGTCTAGGGCTGATGCTCTGCCCATCTGGGGCCATGCTCACAACTGAGCTATTTTTAGTGGCCGAGGCAGAGGCTCCATGGAGCCATCCTCAATGTCCAGGGCCGATGCACTTGAACCAATTGAGCCATAGCTACGGAAGGAGAAGAGAGAGAGAAGGGGAAGGAGGAGGGGTCAAGAAGTAGATGGTCGCTTCTGTGTGCCCTGACAGGGATCAAACCCAGGACATCTACATGCTGGGCCAACACTTTAACACTGAGCCAACTGGCCAGGGTTCACATACAATTCTAATCTAAGAATTTTGCAGGTGAATAATCACTCTTTGCAGACTACTTGCTTGTCTCTAATCTTATTAATAATTTTAAGGCTACAGACCTGAATTTCTGCACTATATAAACTGTGTTAATTATTTAGAGATAACCAGCATGAATCTGTTTTTGATTCCATAAACAATGAAAACATTTGTATTTTGAGAGAACCTCAATGTATATTATTTGATATTATTAACATTCTTAGAGGATACTCTGTATTTTTTTTGATTGTTTAGAGATGGCGAGGCAGACTCGGCCTATGCCCAAGCCCTTCTTGGTTTTACTCTATTTTTAATATTACATGTCATTCTTTCAGGACTGAAAAGTTCTAATGTAGTCAGCTGTGAAGTGTCAACCTCTGATATTCACATGAAGTCGAATATACTGGGCAAAATGTAGGCAAGAGGACATTTCAGCTCCATTATTTCTTAGAGCGCCCAGTGTTATAATTCTATTTCTTTCATTGTACTGAAATTTTTGTTGTATCAGGTTTATTTTTAAGGAAATGGGCTACTGTCCCAGACTCTAGGAATTTTTTTGCAATGCTGTGATATCTTGCATGGAATTCCTGCTGCATCAGCAGTTGTTCACAACTGCTCATGTGATTTGGAGAGCTTAATTTATGATATCAGTAGTTTGGCTGTTGGTAGAATTTTTAAGTCAATTACAAAATTGTATTTGACCAGGTCACAAGGACTACACTACTGAGTTTAATATTATTTGTAGTGATATATGTATAACATTTCTGAATGCTAGTGTTAGACTCGCTGTTGTCTTCCTCTGAGCTGGCCTGGTGTGCAGTACCAGGGAGCTTGTGAAGAACACCTGCTGAAGGTGTGAGCGCATCTTAGTTTTGGGACCACCAAACCAACACGGTGCTATTCCAGGCCATGCTCGAGGAGGACCACGGTGCAGAAAACACTGTAATGACGTCGTATTCGTCCTTTTTTTCCAGATGTGGTCGCCTTGTCTATCACCTTGGCTTGCCTTTCTCCATCCTGAGTTTCTCGTATGTGGAAGAAGCTATCAAGATCACTTACTGTGAAGAGAAATGTGGAAACTGCTCTGTCACGGTACTTTTCTCAATTATTTTTACTGGGAGAAAATCCTTTAAGAGTTATCTAAATAAATGAATGTTTCATGACCAATTAGCTACTCAGTGTTTCTGTTGATTACTACAAATAAATGACACAGTAATTTTTATAATGACACATACTTCCTGTCATGTAACATCTTTTCAAGATCCGTACTGCTACTTTATCTAGAAGGATTTTAGAAAATAAAAAATAACAAAGATCATATATTTCAGTCACCACTAAATGATGTTTTCAGAGTATAAGTGCTCCAAGAACTCAGCCAACAAAAAATAAAATAACTGTAACATCCTGCATGTTGTTTACACAAGAAGAGTGTGATAGCAAAGCTTAACCATAGCATTACTGGAATGTATTCGGGACCCAGAGAACTACTAAATGCATCAAGGACACAAGACTGTCAGCCCCTCCATGAAGCCCTTATACTGTCTGCCCATTTTACAGTTGGATTGCTGCTTTTACTTCAAAATGGGATAATTTTTCCATTCGTTAGATTTTGTTCCTAACAAACAGGAGAATATTTCTTCCTTCTAATAAGAATCACCATATTTAGGCCCTGGTGGGGTAGTTCAGTTGGTTAGGGCATTGTCCTTATACATCAAGGTTGTGGGTTTAAGGGGAATGACAAATTTCTTCTCCCCTACTCTCTATCTCTCAAATAAATTTAAAACATTTTTTTAAGAGAAGCACTATATTTAAATATTGTTTATAAAAAAGACAATGCAAGAATTTTAATTTGTATTAACTAGACTTTCCCCCCACCATTTTAAAAAGGAAAATAATTCCAAACAGTGTTTGCTTGATAGGGCAATGTGGCAAAGTTTAAACAGGTTTAAAAGTAATTCTGAATTTTATTTATAAGTGATAGTTCCTTTAGACTTTTCCCAGCTCTAAAAAAGTCATTTCAAATGATAAAAAATCACTTACTTACTTAATTTAGTTGCTAAAGAACACAACAGGTTGATTACTCTAGTTTATATCATTTTTTACATGTTAATCTTCATAATAATCTAATAAGGGTTGTCTGCTTTGAAGATGGGAAGACTGATATAATGAACATAAATTGTTAGCTCAATGGCTAGCTTATACTCAGTGCTTAATAAATGCTTGCTAGCTATATTGATTCCTCGTACATGGGGATTATTTCAGTGTTTGGCATTTTTGAAAATACCTAATAATTATACCTAGTTATCTTAAAGGCAGAAACATTTCTACTACATGGTAAAAATTTACAAGTCATCTGTAAAAAGGAATAATATACCATCTGTATCTGATATGCCAAATCAAATTAGAGTTTTTCTATTTCATTGTATTCTACATGCCTCAATTATATAACACATTATTTTATGTATTATTAAAAATGTTGTCAGTTAAAGTAGGACACAGGCTATAGCATCATCAGTAATAGGATGCATTCTAATTTTAAAGATATTAAAATGTGAAAAAAATACATTGTAGAATCAATGAAATATGGTAATTGGCTTCCAGAACCTAATTAGACTACTGCCATAGTTATTTGTGTTTGTTTAATCATTGAACATTTAGAATATCACACAGTATATTTTAAACATCTATCAAATTGTGTTTAAGTTTTTAATCAAATACTATTAACTTCTCAGAAGTAATGCAGAAATAACCAAAAAGTGTACCACTTAGTAGTTGTATGCTAAAATCCAATGAAATTTATAATTGTTCAAAATCTTTAAAACACCAAACCAAAGCAAGCCACTTAGCCTTTGGTCTCTTGAGTTGACTTTGTGACCTTATTTACAAGTAACTTGAGGTTTCCTATTACCTTGCTCTATCTATAAGCTTGGAGCCTGTGGTTTGTGGGCACATAAGACACTAAAGAGACTTCCAACAAATTAAAGACCTTGGCCCTGGCCGGTTGGCTCAGCGGTAGAGCATCGGCCTAGCGTGCGGAGGACCCGGGTTCGATTCCTGGCCAGGGCACACAGGAGAAGCTCCCATTTGCTTCTCCACCCCTCCGCCGCGCTTTCCTCTCTGTCTCTCTCTTCCCCTCCCGCAGCCAAGGCTCCATTGGAGCAAAGATGGCCCGGGCGGTGGGGATGGCTCTGTGGCCTCTGCCTCAGGCGCTAGAGTGGCTCTGGTCGCAACATGGTGACGCCCAGGATGGGCAGAGCATCGCCCCCTGGTGGGCAGAGCGTCGCCCCATGGTGGGCGTGCCGGGTGGATCCCGGTCGGGCGCATGCGGGAGTCTGTCTGACTGTCTCTCCCCGTTTCCAGCTTCAGAAAAATGAAAAAAAAAAAAAAATTAAAGATCTTGGCCAGTGCAGAGCAGCTGTTAGGTCCACGGAAAGTGGGCAGTGGTGGCTCTTTCAGCTGCCAGCACCACTGCGGACACAGGGACACTCTGACCTTCACTTTGGTGAAGTTCAAAATGTTTCCTGGCATAAGCTCAGGTATGAAACACTACCGATTTTGAGCAGTTTATTGGTGTTTCTGAATTATTGCTGAGAAATTAGTTTGCCTCCGAGGATAGTATTAGATTTGATGCACTGTTGACATGGGTACAAAGGGTTCCATGCAGTCAGCTGACATTAGGATTTGATATTTGGTTGACTTGCCTATAATCAACTTAAGTTCTTTTAAGCAGTTTATTTAGTTTTGCTTCAGCAGATATAAATACAGTGATTTGACTTTCTTTTTAAGGCTCAACGTATCTCTCAAGTTCTTCTTCGAGATACAGGAAAATTTAGGAAATGCTTTTGATGAGAAAAAGATAATCTGAATTCTGTTATTAAATTAACCTGTATTAAGCTGAGGTGAACTGTTGAACTTTAACTTTATTACACTCATTAGTATTATGCTAGAAAACCAAAGCCAGTCCCTTCTAATTAGCTAAAATTTCATATGAGTTAGCTCTACAAATTATTTTGCAAGCATTGCGTGTTGTTGATGTGATTGATAAATTGTTCCAGACGCTGGAAGATGAAGACTTCTGTAAAAATGTATCTTTGGTGACTGCGAGAAACAGCACAGAGGCTCCGGAGCCGCGGCACCAGCACGGGCACGGACACGGGCACTCGCACGGGCACGGACACAGGCACTGGCATGAGCACGTTAGCAACGGCCAGCGCTCGGAGAACCAGCAGCCGGAAGCACCGAGCACACATGAGCATCCCCCACATCTAGGCCTTCACGACCACCACAAGCTCCAGGGCCCCCAAAGACAGGGTCAGCCAGTGAACTGAGATGTGCCAGGAAGTGACACTCGACCACTCACTTCTTCACAAAAGAAACTCTGAGGAAAGAGATGAATAAATCAGTTACTCTGAAAGTTGTCCAAAGATTCAGAGGTAGCTCCCAGCAGCTGATGATGACATTGTCGACATCTGGTATTCGAGAAAACAGGGTCAGCAACCACCTGACAGTGCATAGAAAACCTCCCTTCACTATGTAGCTGACAGGGACTGTGGGCAGAGGAGGAAGTCATTGAGTCTTGACAGTGACGCCTGCCTCCAGCTGCCTGACAGGCGCGTCCACCCCTCCAGCACCCAGAAGACAGCACCAACTGAAGCTGAGAAGGTGAGGCGGGGATGTGAAAATGACCTTCCAACTAAATATCTTAACTAGGAGATTCTCCCAAGTCAGTCTAGACAGTTTCACTCCCAACATTTTTATAAGCTACCTAATTAATAGTGATAAAAAAATTAGGAATTGGATTTGTGCAAACATGAAGAAATCAACTATACTGGCTTCCAAATTTTAAGATTTATGCCAAAGAAAATTTTGTCCCAACCCATTTTTTTTTAAAATGAAAGAACTGAAAGGTGGTTGCAGCATTTGGTTAATATGTCTTTCTTTTTCTTTTTCCAGTATTCTACTTGCTTTAATGAAAACAGAAACATAAACTATGACCTAGGGGTTTCTGTTGGACAGTCAGCAAGTTAGGATGGAGAGAGAACAACAAAGACATGTTTTCCATTTTTTCTTAATTCTCAGAATGTTACCTTTGTCTTTTTAATCCTACATTTTTCACTAATTAAACGTTTAAGGAACAGGTGAATTGTCTTTTAAGATCCAGAAATACTTAACATATGAGTATTTTGCTATGACTACATTTTAAATATTCATTTATACTTTTTTATATCTGTGGCTCAAATCTTGATTTTTACTATTGCCTATAAAAGAAGGCTTTATCTATTGTTTTCTTTACTTCACATTGTATCACTCTCTTTACAACTTGAGAAAGCCTTTCTTGAAAGATGTTAAAAGAATGATAAAAGAATGTTGTCTATCTCTTGATTGCTTAGAAAGTATTTCCATAGCCAATGATGGTTCAATAGGTAAACTGAGTCCTATAAACTTGAATTTCTTTATGGTTAATACTATTAAGCAAGAATGCAGTATACAGTTGGCCAAAGTGTGGATTTATTTCAATAAACTCAATTTAAAATGTTTAAAGCTGTCTCTTTTGTTGTAATTATTTAGGCAGCGTGTTACAAAAGAAGTGAATTTTTCAACTGATTTTAAAGAAATTAAATAGCAACAAATGAATTTACTGCTATACTTAAAACCGTCTACGTTTAAGGTGAGAATCGTTGCCAACAGAGAGGCGTCGCTCTAAATCGTGAATGGTGTTGCGAAGAATTGCAATCTCCTTGTTTTTTTCTTCTTGAAGATGTTGAAGCTTCTAAATGGGAAGCAGAAAAACTTTGTTATTGCAACCCAGAAGTAATAAGATTAAGTACAGGAACAACAAAACAACAAAAACTAAACTTCTAGTTTAAGTAGAAGTAGGTAGTAAAAAAAGACACCTTATGTTGAAAAGTATAATTGTGTTTTTGTGGGACTCAGTGGAATGAAATTGGAGTAAGGATGCAAACACACACATTAGCACCATTTGGTTTGGCTTGTGCCCCTCTACTTACATAGCTTGAAGCCAGAAAGCTGAACAGAAAGGGATCTGCTGTGAGACTAAGTAGCATCAGAAGTCAGTCAACCTGAGTTCAAAGTACATCCTGGAATCCAGACAATCTGGAGAGGACTTCACTAGTGTTTTAATTCATACTAAGGCTTACCTAGTTTAAATTTAAGGTGACCTTTAAAGATTATTTGAAATCTATTATCTTTCTGATTGTCTGATATATTTTAAGAAAAGTCAGTATATTGTTAGAAAACATAAGGAACTTTTATGGAAGGAAACACACTAGGAACATTTCCTTAAGCGATAGCCGTGGAAAAAAATGTACATACCCGTCTGTAGATGCTCTGAGGCAAAGCAGTGGAGTCTGGATATGGTTTGGGTTTAGTTTGAACTCTTGCTAGTTTGGCGTCAAACTGAATCAAGTTTAAAAACAAAGTTATTGAGAACATTCTAGTTAAACAATTAGAAACAACTTTCTCCATAGATATGAATATCCATTATATCCTTTGACATTTAATTTGTAATTTAAGTATATTCTCTGTAAAACAGAAGATAGAAAAGTCTTTCTTTAAGAAAGAACAGAGAACACCCAAATGAAGTTAACCCTGGCTGCATACTAAGATTACACCGAGGAGCTTTTTAAAAGAACCAAATACTGGACTGCCTTAGAGATTCTGGGTGGGGTTAGCATCATCTTTTTCTTAAGACACCAGGTGTTTCTATCATGCAGGGTTAAGAATCTCATTAAGAGGGCTGAAAACCTAGTTAATTTAGAGATAAAAATATTTTTACATTACTTTGTACTTTTGTAAAGAAAATGTAGTGTAACAATCATGGGAGAAAAACTCACATACCCTTCTGTATAGACTTTGAGGTTAAACAGTGGAATTTGGATATGCTTTTGTTGATTTAGTTTGAACTTTTGCTAGTTTGACATAAACTGAATCAGGTTTTAAAAAATTCTCATAAGGCCATTCTTACAGGTCATGTATGTGTATGTACACACACACACACACACACACACACACACACACACACACACACACACACACACAGTGTGTCCGTAAAGTCATGGTGTACTTTTGACCGGTCACAGGAAAGCAACAAAAGACGATAGAAATATGAAGTCTGCACCAAATAAAAGGAAAACCCTCCCAGTTTCTGTAGGATGATGTGGCAGCATGTACGCATGCGTAGATGATGACATAACACCGTGTATACAGCGGAGCAGCCCATGGCCATGCCACTTGAGATGTGGACAGTACAGAGAAAAGTTCAGTGTGTTCTGTGGCTCGCTAAATTCGAATCTGTGACCAAAGTGCAACGTGAATATCAGCATGTTTATAAAGAAGCGCCGCCACATAGGAATAATAACATTACTCGGTGGGATAAGCAGTTGAAGGAAACCGGCAGTTTGGTGGAGAAACCCCGTTCTGGTAGGCCATCAGTCAGTGACGAGTCTGTAGAGGCTATACGGGATAGCTACCTAAGGAGCCCTAAAATATCTGTGCGTGAGCCCACATGGAACTGCACTGAATAGGTATGAAACTGGGAGAGTTTTCCTTTTATTTGGTGCAGATTTCACATTTCTATCGTCTTTTGTTGCACCGGTCAAAAGTGCACCCTGACTTTACAGACACACTGTGTGTGTGTGTGTGTGTGTGTGTGTGTGTGTGTATGTGTGTGTGTGTATGATCTTCCATTATAATTTTTCCCTTCAGTTTGATTTTAGTGTAGCCTCTCTGGGGACTAAGAATAAATTCTCTGTGAGATTATGTTCTAGTTAGGGGAGAGAAATGGATAGTTACAATGAAAATAAATAGCAAAAGAGTTCTGTATGTCAGTCACACAACAGACTTGGGCTAACAGGGCCTGATGGCAAATAAAGTGCATATTCCCAATCAATGGATTCAAAGTTGATGGCACATCTGAAAACATGGCTTCTGCATGGCTGCTGGCCACCCCGTCTGTCTGTGCTGTGTGGGTGTGTGCGGCCAGAAGGCAGTGCCCAGCAAGCCTCTGAACTGAGCAGAGCTCCCTTCTGCTCAGTGTGTAAACAGCGGTCAATGCGGCACCACCCCAGGAAGCCTAGGGATACCAAATTTTCAGGAACGTGAAAAGGAAGCTAACGCGGTGAATCACTACAACATAAGGTAAAGTGGGAGTCAGGCTGGGGGAATGTGATAAAATAATGATGGGAAGGGAGATTGGTAAAATCTAGAAATAAATTTAAAGAACAATTATATTGTCAAATACCAATATATTTAGATTTTCACACCTGGTCAAACAACCCACTGGAAGGCTTTTCAGCAAAGAACTGGAACGCCCTGTTTGAAGTCCCTCTAATTTTTTTCAGTCTGGTTTGTCTGCCTCTATGATATGTATTATGCTACACAGTTATTAGAGAGACAGTTGTCTCATTTTATCCCAAGTAAAGAGAAAGGAATTTCTAGTTGGTTCACCAGGGTTCCACAATTTCTGCCGAGGAGAGATTAAAGTTAAGTATTAGGACCCCCTCGCCCCCCAGTGAGGGAGGGTAATTCTATGAAGCCTGAGCTCTCTGACCCCCGTCTCAGAAGGAACAGTACCTTCTCTGGGAACCATGGCCTTTGGATGATTGAAGAGTCCCACCTTCAGGCCAAGTGCTGAAGGGCAGTGTAGCTAACAGTGGTAGGGGTTTGGGCATTGCTTGTGATGGAGAATGAGTGTGTGTGAAGGCCTCTCACAGAGTTGTTTTTACTCCTGAAAGTTCTCACTGTGATGAAAAATACCCAGAGTATGCTAACGGATGCCTCCACAAATTTAGCAGTCTTAAACATTTACCTCTAGATGTAGTTTAATTATTTCATTTTGTTTATCCTTTTCTTGAATTCTTAACTTTTCATTTAACTCTGAAATTTCCACCTCCATTTTCTCTATCTGTTCTTTATTCTTTTCTTCATTTAATTCAACTAAATAAAACAAAATAAATAAAATTAATTCATCTTAACATTTCAAAAAGCTTATGTGTATAGTTCTTCAGTATTTTAAATGATCCACAAGAAAGTAAATTTTATTTAGAAAAACATACAGTACTCTAGAACAGGGGTCCCCAAACTTTTTACACAGGGGCCAGTTCACTGTCCCTCAGACCGTTGGAGGGCCGGACTATAAAAAAAACTATGAGGCCCTGGCCGGTTGGCTCAGCGGTAGAGCATCGGCCTGGCGTACGGGGGACCCGGATTCGATTCCCGGCCAGGGCACACAGGAGAAGCGCCCATTTGCTTCTCCACCCCCACCCCCTCCTTCCTCTCTGTCTCTCTCTTCCCCTCCCGCAGCCAAGGCTCCATTGGAGCGAAGATGGCCCGGGCGCTGGGGATGGCTCCTTGGCCTCTGCCCCAGGCGCTAGAGTGGCTCTGGTCGCAACAGAGCGACGCCCCCTGGTGGGCAGAGCGTCGCCCCTGGTGGGCGTGCCGGGTGGATCCTGGTCAGGCGCATGCGGGAGTCTTGTCTGACTGTCTCTCCCCATTTCCAGCTGCAGAAAAATACAAAAACAAAACAAAACAAAACAAAAAACTATGAACAAATCCCTATGCACACTGCACATATCTTATTTTAAAATAAAAAAACAAAATGGGAACAAATACAATATTTAAAATAAAGAACAAGTAAATTTAAATCAACAAACTGACCAGTATTTCAATGGGAACTATGCTCCTCTCACTGACCACCAATGAAAGAGGTGCCCCTTCCAGAAGTGCGGTGGGGGCTGGATAAATGACCTCAGGGGGCCGCATGCGGCCCACGGGCCATAGTTTGGGGACCCCTGCTCTAGAAAATGTTTATGTGTTGGGTACCTTTTAAATATTTTTGGTAAGGCCTTGCAAAATGCTTCAAACACAAATGTCATCCATTGAATGCTTTTAAATAAAATTAGTTCACACTAATTTGTACTCTGAAACATGAATGGCCCAGATTATAAAGAGAAGATTTAGTGGTTAAAAAGGGATATGAAGTCTAGGCTCCTAGGTATAGAGGACCCCAATTCCTGAGGACTCTAGAGCTACATCTAGCACCTGCTATAGTCTAGTCCACACAACGGGGCCTCTGTGATATTCACACCATGTTTTCATTCTTCATCAAACTTCCTTCTCCCAATTTTCCTATTCCTATAACTACCACCATATCATCCAAGATGGGAGCTTCAAGGAAATGTTTGATTTTAGAGTGAAAGGAGTTAATTAGTCTACAATGAGCACCCCAAATAAGAGGTCTTCATCCACAACTAACCTACTACTTACTTAATTTCAGTCCTCATTTTTCCTCAGTTGGACTCTGTGTCTAGACTCTTTATCAGCAGTCCCCACCCCCCTAAACACTGTGGCCAGGCTAGTCTTCTGAAGCATACTTCTAAGTATGGCCATCACTTTCTCAAAACCTTCAATTGCTTCCCATTTCCTCAGCTGGGCAATTAAAGAGGTCAAGGAGTCCAGTTTTTGGCTTTTCTCTTGCTGAACCTTTCTGTGTAGTACAAAGAGAAAGGAGGAAATGGACTTTTATTCCCTAGTATGCCCATGTTTCTTCCCCTCTGTATGTTTTGACTTTCATTTTCTCTTTGCCCAGAGGTTCTTTTCTCCATTTTTACCAATCAACCTTACCCCCTATTCAGGATTTAGGGGCAGGGCCTCACACTATGGTCCCATCTTAGCCTGGGATGAGGCAAAGTTCAGGAGAATGTATTTAGCTATCCAGAACTCAGAGAAGTCGACTTCCATCATATCTCAGTCTGTACCTACTATGTACCTGGAGGCAGCACTGTTGAAGACCTTATGCATAGAAGCTGGGATTAGAACATGAAATGGGCCCATCTTCAGATACTGTATAAGAGGGCAGCTGTGTGATTTTCTTTATCATGATTCCCCTGAAAGCTTCTGTATCCAGATTATGTCAGTTTATGAAATTAATGGGAAAATGTTCCCTCTCTTTGGCTGGTTAATCCTCTGAAACAGTTTGCGTAAGACTGGCATTACTTTTCCTGGAATGACTGGTAGAAGTTCACCAGGAAAGCCCTCTAAACCTGGAATTTTCTTCATGAGAAAAATATTTATTATAGATTCAAAAGATAGGATAATTCAGATTTTCTATTTCTTCTTGTGTGCTTTTTATGCAGCAAAGATGTCTAATTCATCAAAAAATTTAAATTTATTGGCACAAAGATGTTTGCTTACATATTTAATTATGGAGTTCATTCACTTTCTGAAGTTTAAAGTGATTTTTCTCTTCTCATTTCTGATATTGATTAATTGTACTTTCTTGATGGGAATTAATTTTATTAGTTTTCAAAAACAATTTTGGATATGATTATTAGGTATGTGTTTGTAATTTCATAATACCTGACTTCCTTCTTTCTAATTTTTTTGAACTTAGTTTGATATTTCCTCCCTAACTTCTTGATATTGGCATTTAGATAATTGATTTAACCATTTTCCAATATTTGCATTTAAGCTCATGTAAATAAACACAATTTTATCTGTGCCCCACAGTTTTGATATGTAGTCTATGTAATTCAGTTAAAAACCCTTCAGGATTTGATTTACAGGTTATACAGAAACAATTTATAAACACAGGGATTTTGTAATTATCTGCTTCTTGGAGGAGCAGAAGAAATGGCAAAACTCTGTTCTAAAGTGGCTGTATAATGTTATAGTCCCACCAGTAAGGAGTCCAAGTTCCGGTTGCTCTGCTTCTTCATGAACACTTGATATAGATAGCGGTTCTTTTTCTTTGTTTGTTTTTTTTTTTTTTTACATTTTAGCAGTTCTAAAAAGTTCCAAGTGATATCTCACTGTGGTTTTAATTTGCATTTTCCTGCTTACTAGTTATGTTGAACATGTCTCATATGCTTATTTTCCATCCATCTATTTCAGGAGAAGCGCTGGTCAAATATTGTGCCTTTTCTTATAGGGCTGTTTGACTTCTTATTTTGAATTGTTAGAGTTCTTTTATGTTTGGATATAAGTCTTTTATCAGATATACATCTGCCAGTTTATGGCCTGTCTTTTCATCTTATTAACAGTATTGAAGGACAGAAGTTAATAATTTCAATGAAATTCAATTTATAATTTTTTCTTTGTTATTTGTGCTTTTTGTTTCTTTCCAAGAAGATGTGCCTAATTCAAGGTAACAGAGATTATCTTCTATGAGCTTTTTTCATAGCTATATAGATGTAGGTTTACATTTAGACCAGTCATCCATTTTAAGTTGATTTTTGCATATGATGTACATAAATATGGTCTTATTAAGAAAGATTTTTAACACCCTTATGAAACTAGTTAACTCTCAACACAGGTTTATGAGATCTGCTTTACTGAAAGAAGAAAACTTCATTAGTAAAATTATATTCAATATGCTGAGTATATAAATATCAAGATGATGAATTATGCATTTTATATTAATTTTATAAGAATATTGTTTTATATTAAAGAATATTAAGTGAAAACATCATGAATCCAATTTGGAATGTTGTAATTTATATTACATAATTAAGTATTAAACCTAAATTAAAATGCATCGAGCCAGTGTTCATTCAAGAATATGGGCTATGGTTAGAAACCCTGGGCTTGCCCAGCCAAGGCACATACAACAAATAACCAATGGCAATAAAGTGAAGCAACTACGAGTTGATATATCTCATCTTCCCCCACCCCCTGTAAAATCAATAAATAAAATCTTAAAAAAGAAAAGAATACTGGCTATTACTGAAAAAACATAATATATGCATCTGTATTATTTTATGATTTGTTAGAATTTAGTAAATTAAAAATAAAAACTTACCTTTTTTCTGCATATCCTGACAAAGTTTCTTTATTTCTAACTTATGTCCTTCCTCTTTCATTTTCATTTCACTCATAAGCTTGGTTATATTATTCTTATATTCCTAAAGATTAAAATATATATTCATTCTTTAATTTAAATGTATAGACTACTTCTGATTAATTAAAAAGGTGGAATTTTCAAATTTCATATTACTTCTTTATTGCTAATCATACCTAAAAGGGAAAGATATTGTTCATTGTCTGAATAATCAGCTTTGAGAAGGACCAATTTCTGGTCTAAGGAAATAGAGATCATCCAGAAACAATTTTTTTATATCTTTGCTTTCTGAATACTCAACACTAGTGTTTAACATATTATAGATGTTTAAAATATTTTATTTAACTGTATGAATAAATACCATGACATCATTAAAACATGTCCAATAAAGGCCAAAGCTATACTTCAGAGCCAATAGTAGGCACTGCCCAATAGCCAGCAAGCTCACCCTAAGGTAGAATTAATCCTTTTGAATGTGGGTTGAACTTCTGTTTCTGAAAATTACATAAACATCCCTAACTCCCAGAAGGGGATTAAGCATTACCCATTTAAAAAATTTGCTTTATGAGGTAGAGGCTAGAAAAGGATGGATTTGGAATTTGAGACATGCTCAGCAGGTACCTGAGATTAGCTCCATAGGCGGTTGAAGCACAGAGGTGACTTATTATGCTAACATGGAGAGGGGCGTGGAGAAGGTAATAGAAGAGAAAGTTCCCAAAGGTAAAATTTATGATTTTCCCAGTGGTGTGTTCCTATAAAAAGAAACCACTCACAGGTCTAATCTGTAGGCAGAAGAAAGGGAAAGCAGGAAGAATGGGGAAGTAGGAGAGCAAGAAAAGGACAATGAAGGCAAGCAGTCAAGAAGAGCCTCTAAACTCTATAAAAGGCAGGGAATTTGCTTTTAATCGTTGTATTCTCAACTCCTAGTGTATATCTCCTGAAATACATATGTTGAATAAATGAGAGTGCCAATAAAAGTTATTTAAGTCAGGAGTTGTTAACTTAGACCCAGTAAATGGGCTTTTAAAAAATCCATTAACTTTCCAAAATTGTATGCAAAGTTATACACATATACATGTGGATATGTACTGTTGAACATTTTTCTCAGAGACGGTTCACAGATTTTAATATTCAGTGATAATGAGTAGGTAAAAAAAAATTCCAGACCCCCTGGCTTGGATGGCTGTAATTAAACATAGAGGCACATCTGACCAGGTTATGTAAATTCAAGGGGATATAGTCCAGATTCTACTGTAATATCTACTTACCGTGCCAGGCAACTTGCAAGAATGGCAAAACCTATCCAACCATTGGCTTTGATTAAAGCTTTGCAGGTGAACTTGTGGTGAATTTCATGAATTGCCAGTCTTCATATGCATGTCTTAGATAGGCAACTACTGAGTAGCTTTTATAAACTATCCCTGACTCAACTGGATGCACTAAGCAGTTACTATGCTGAGAAACAAGAGACAAATCTATGTGTTTTTCATTCCCCATTGCCTTTGCCACCATTAAAGTGGAATGCTTCTGTTAATTTGTGAGACCCAGGATTTCCACTCCCACTCCATGGATGGAAGCTATCCTAATGTCTGGGCCTGGGCTCTATCACACTGGATTCTTCTCCCGCACTTCAGCCCGGGCCAGCTTTTCCTCTTTCTAAAGGGAACAAGTTATTTTTGATTGCCTTCTTTTCATTTGCCTTCTGGGAACCTTAAATGCCAAGGAATAGCCTCGGGTTTTATACTTGTTTTTATAAAATTAAAGATTGTCTGTCTACAGATTACAATACCTCTCCCAGTCCCATAAAATGGCTATTAAGTACCTCTTGAGTTTGTTTCTGGGTAGTGGTTTTCCATGTTTTGGATGTGCCTGGAGGTTTTGTACTAGAGAATTCTCCTTGGATTGAGGTCATCTTTACTTTGCTTTGGACAGCAGCTAATTAAGAAGTTCAGAATCTTGGGTTGTGGTGTTTTCTCATTAATTTCCACCCATATGAAAATCCATATAGTATTCTAGAGAAAGCAGTATTCTATGACTAAATATTTTAGAAAAGAGGCAAACATTTCCCCTCCTTCTCTCTGCCCCAATTACACTCTAACTTTATCCTCTATTGATGAGCTCTAACAGCCGGACATGACAGGATGGAAAGAATGAAGGAAAGGGAAAATAAATGGTGGGAGAGATTCCAGAGTATTTATATTTTCTTAAAATTAGTGATAAGACACTACATGTTCCAAGAGCATGGCCAGAGGCTATTTGTTACGTCTGAGTGACACCCAGAAGCCCTGGCGAGGCTCTAGAATTAGAATCTGTGTTTCTTCAGAGGTGCCTAAAGTGAGAAACCAGACTGAATTGAGAGATGATCCACATTTGATACAGACCCAGCTAGAATTTTGTAAATCTTAAATCACAGTTTGACATACTGGCTCTTGGGAGATAAGAATCATTAGCATAATACACTTCCCAAAAAGCAGAAGGGTAGGAACTGACATTTGCTGAGCACCTTTTATGTTCTAGTCACTGTGTTATATGTCCTGTAATTACTATCACTATGCTGTTCTTATGGGAAAAAAGAAAAAGTAACAGGGTATATTGGCCCCTGGGAGGGAATTAATTGGTGATTAAATCACTCCCTTTATTTACATGCTACAATAAAACTGTAACATATTACTCAAATCATAGAGATTAAAGACTCATTTACTTTATAGTGAAAAGTGCCAATAGAATATACTCTGGAGTAAAAACTTTATTAATATAATTTGAAAATATGTGGCAAAATAGTTGCATCATCTGTTTTTGGTAGAAAGAAAAAGTACAAGTGATATAGTAGTATATTACAGTCTCAAGAAGACTAGGGTCCTCAAAATTTCTATTTCTTTTTTTTAATTTTTTTTTAAAATTTTTTTATTTTTCTGAAGCTGGAAACAGGGAGAGACAGTCAAACAGACTCCCGCATGCGCCTGACCGGGATCCACCCGGCACGCCCACCAGGGGGCGACGCTCTGCCCACCAGAGGGCGATGCTCTGCCACTCCGGGGTGTTGCTCTGTTGCGACCAGAGCCACTCTAGCGCCTGGGGCAGAGGCCAAGGAGCCATCCCCAGCGTCCGGGCCATCTTTGCTCCAATGGAGCCTTGCTGCGGGAGGGGAAGAGAGAGACAGAGAGGAAGGAGAGGGGGAGGAGTGGAGAAGCAGATGGGCGCTTCTCCTGTGTGCCCTGGCTGGGAATCGAACCCAGGACTTCTGCACGCCAGGCCGACGCTCTACCACTGAGCCAACCGGCCAGGGCCAAAATTTCTATTTCTTTATAAATTTTTATCTATTAAACATTCTGGCACACACGTGCAAACACACATACATATTTACTCTATAAATTTTGGATGTCTTTATTAATGAAAACAACCACTTTTTTTCTAATTTGAGAAGACAAGCACTTTACAGGATTTTGATCCATATAAGATATATAAACTCACCTGCTCATGAGATTTTAACTTCTCTTTCATAAGATCAGCATTTCTTTTTAGGTGTTCATTTTCTCCTGTGTAAAAATCATCAAAGAGCATCTTAATATACAGCACTTTTCAACTAATATAGGAATATGTTTAACATTTTAAGCTTCCATACATGTGTGTATTCAACACTTGTAAACAGCTTCTATTAATACGTGTCTACTACACATGCACAGAGTGCATGAGACTGGAATATTGAAACAAAATATTATTATTCTCCAAAGAACTTACAGCCTAGTAGTAAGACAGTGGTGTAAGTAGTTATGATGTCATGGTAATTGCTCTGTAATGGCAGGGGGTCTGAAATTCCTGGGGGCCTGTGGAAGAAAAGCCTAGTTCAGCTTGAAGTGAGGCAAGGATATACAGAGGATGAACCACTTGAACTGAGACTTAAGTAAATGTTGGAGAAAGGCATTTCAGATGCAAAAAACTGTACAGATGACTTTGAGTTTGAGTGAGTGTAGCATGTTGGGAAAAATGATAAATTGTTGAAGTGTAACCTGTGAGGAAGATGTACTGAATAGTACGTATCCTGGGGCGATATCCTAATAGGAAGTAGACATATTCCATGTGAATGACTTTGAATTTTACTTTACAGAGACATCAAAGAATTTTGAACGGTGAAGTAAAATGATTAGTCATAGTTAAAAAGATTATCTGGCAGTATAGAGGATGAATGGGTGGGTTTTGACCCCAGAGGAGTAGATATCGGGAAGATAGATCAAATAAGGCGTAACAGACAAGGTTAGGTCAGTGCAGGTAGGAGGCAAAAGGAAGATGCAGATACTTATCTAGATGACAGAAATACCAGGAGCCCTAGTGACTGATCAGATAGCAGAGGCAAAAAAGAAAGGGGAACCTCTGCCTTTTGGGCCTCTGGTTTGGGTAACTGAAAAATTTTCAACGATTTGGGAGAAATTAAAAAGGGGGAGATTGTAAAGAGTGAACTAATGACTCTGAATCTTTACCATGCTGCATTTTAAATGGTCGTGATATCCAGGAGACGCTTCTGTTGGGCTGAGAAATGTTTAGGGCTGGCCAGAGGAAGAATATCTGACAAGGAGACTGAGGAAGGATCCAGGGGTTCAGCAGAGGGTGGTACTGAGGAAAGAGGCTAAAGGGGTTATTTATACTCAACGACAACAAATGCAGTAAGTAAGGAGATGAAAAGTTTGAGTGGAAACTTTGGGAGACACTCAACTGTTCTAAGCTGAAACTCAGTGCAGGTGAAGAAATGGAAGGATTGAGTGGAGGCAGCACTCCCTTGAGGGCTGACTGTAAAGGAGGGAGGGCAATTGATGAGAATAAAGCCAAAGTCAAGGGAACTTTGTTGTGTTATTTAAAAGATGAAAGAGATCCGAGTTGTTTAAATGCTGAGAAAAATGGTCAACAGAAAGAGGAAGATGAAGGACAGAGAAAAGAAGGAACAAGTGAAGATGTGACATCCCAGAAGAGAAAGTTAAGAGAGAGGAGTGTCTGAAAATTTAATGAATGTTCTGTGCATGTGAGATCCATGCATTTCACAATATGCTAATTGTGCTTTATTTTAAAAATCATTTCCAAAGATTCAATTGGGTTGTTAAAGCTAGTAATTACAAAACTTTATAGTTCAGGGCAAATGGGCTCAATATAAACGGTCAGTCATTGTGTGTTTTGTCTTTGGTGTTGAGGCTGAGTGGGCTGGCCACACATAGGGCAGGGTGGTTTTATGTCTGTGCATTATTGAATTGTTATATGGTAGGTTAGCAGTGATTTACCCTAAGGGATTTAATTCCACCCTTAAATATTCTACATTTAAATTTAAACTGGTCTTTAATCAGTTTAAACTCAGTGTAATACAAAATTAAAAGCTTCCCACCAGACCTTGTCTCATCAGTGCTTTTGGCAGTAAGTACTATGTTGAATTTCCTTTCACATCTAAGTTGCTACTACCTTAATGACACTTTGAGGAAATGAAAACAACTGCAGTGATTGCCATTACTAAACATCCAGATCGGTTTAAAATTTGAATTTCCTATTTTAAATGTGAAAGTTTTCATGACCCTTATCCCTGTCTACATCTGTGGCTTGAAGGATTCAATGGAAGTAGAGAAGGAATCTTAGGTTTCTAATTGTCCTTCCCTGTCTAGCTCTGGGGGTTGGAGCTCTAGGGAATGAGGAGAGAGTCTCTAGATAACTTCTAAGGTTCTAGCACTCTCCGACAGTTGTGGATGGCTTCTGTGGCTAATATTATTAAGACTCTGAATTCACCTCAACTTTTGGTAACATGTTTGCAGTTTTATTTAAAATGTGGAAATATGTTATTTAAAAGTCAAAAAGAAATCTTGAGGCTTATTTCAGTTTAAGTTTAATAAGAAAAGTCTCACTCAACATCCTATTACACCTCCCCAACAACCATAACATAACATAACATAACATAACATAACATAACATAACATAACATAACATAACATAACATAACATAACATAACATAACCAAACACTAGTCAAAGCAACAACAAATCAATAGAGGTTTCTGCCATTAACTGAACACTGCTTTAGGAGGGTTTGTCTTGCAGCATAGTAAAATGTTGAGAGGAGACCGTGGAAATGGGGGTCCATGTATGAAACCATTGCAGAAGCATGGCTAAGAGGTAACAGGTATGAGTTTTGGGGATAAAACTTGACCATGTTACGGAGGAAGAATTAACAGTTACCAGTACTATAAAGTTTGGAGTCCTGGTAATCAGGAGAATAAAGGTATTTGGGGCAGAAAGAGAAAAGCCAAAATTATATTAACAGGTGAAGATGATAAGTAACACAAATATCCATTAAATTTAAACTATAGCACTAAAGTGAAAGTAAAAATACAAAATCAGTTTTTAAAATATATTCTTTAGGAGTTTGATTTTTAAAAAAATTTATTAGGATGACATGGTTTGCCAAACCATATAGGTTTCAAGTGTACAACTCAATATAACACCATCTGCACACTGCATCCTGCACCCTCCACCCCAAAGAAAGTCTCCTTCCGTCCCCACTACACCCCCCGCCTTTCTCCTCCCCCCCTGCTTTTCCTCTGGCTATTGCCACCCTGTGGTCAGTATCTATATGCTATGCATATAAGTTTTTTGATTATTCCCTTCACCTTCTTGGACCCCTCTCCCCTCTGACAGCTGTCTATCTGTTCAATGTGTCCACACCTTTGTTTCTATTTTGTCCCTCAGTTGATTGTGTTCATTAGATTCCACATATAACTGAGATCATATGGTACTTCTTTCACTTAGCAATAAGTAAATAAATAAAATCAATTTGTTTTCAAAGGCAATAATCAAACAGATACAAAAATGTTATGTTTAAAAGGGTGATATTTTAAAATACAGAGCTTAATCTTGATCGTGGCTTCAGTTTTATGTAAATTTTATTGAAAATTTTGATGTTTCCTTGAGTGGAAAACCTTCAGCAGTTTGAAATATTTTCAATTGAAACACTTATCTATAAAAATATTCTACTCCCTTTAGAACAAAAGACATGTTTTCTGGCCCCTTCTCTCAGTTCTAACGGCATTTTCAAACCTTGGGGACACCACATTCACGGCCATGTAACCTCCAAATATTCAAAGTGAAATATATCTTGTTCGTAGAACGTGTGCATTAGGAAACTGGAGATTTTAGATGATTTTGATCATTATAATAAAAAATGAGCTTTATTTTCTTCTATCATTCAGCTTTGTATGGTTTTTAATTCTAAGGCAGTTTTTTTTTCATAATAATTAAGGACTGGGGCTGCTTAAAAAGAGATTGTGCTAAGGAAGTAACAAATAACCTCTTTTATCTATTGGAAATGCTGAAATCACTGAAAGATAAAGTAAAAGGTGTTTGATGTTTTCCTAGTTATTAAAGTCTACTGGCATGTTTCAGTGAGAGGCATCTGTAAAGGGATGCTAACCACCACTCCCCACGCCCTCACATCACTAAAGTTATCAGTATTCCGCCTCATTTGTATACCTTCCCAACTTTTCTCCCAGCTTACGCAAATATATCACATATTTCTACTGGCTTTATTTTTACCAATATAAAATTGTACTATAATATTACTTTGCAAAGAACTCATTTCTCAAAAATGGACATTCCTTCAAGTAAGTCATTTTTCTAGGCACACATTTTTATAAGTTTATATAAACAGGATCATAGCTTACACGCTGAGACACTTTAGGACAATCTTCTCTTCTCCCTTCTTTTCCTTTTGCGTCTTCTTCTCCCTCTCTTTTCCTCGCCTTTGTCCCTCCGCCTCCATGTCCCTGGTATAACTGTGTCTCCTGCGTTTTTCTCCATGCACTTAACACATATATGCATGCACACATACACATTCTTATATTTTGAGTCATATTTTTGCCCATTAAAATTATTTTATTTACCTCTACTGGTCCATTTGTAGAGTTCTTTGTATGTGGTAGATATTAAACTACATTGGTATTTGAAAACATTTTTTTTTTTAATAAATTTTTATTAATGTTAATGGGATGACATTAATAATTCAGGGTACATATATTCAAAGAAAAACATGTCTAGGTTATCTTGTCATTAAATTATGTTGCATACCCCTCGCCCAGAGTCAGATTGTCCTCCGTCACCCTCTATCTAGTTTTCTCTGTGCCCCTCCCCCTCCCCCTAAATCTCTCCCTCCCTCCCTCCTGCGTCCTCCCTCCCCCCACCCCTGGTAACCACCACACTCTTGTCCATGTCTCTTAGTCTCGTTTTTATGTTCCACCAATGTATGGAATCATGTAGTTCTTGTTTTTTTCTGATTTACTTATTTCACTCCGTATAATGTTATCAAGATCCCACCATTTTGCTGTAAATGTTCCGATGTCATCATTTCTTGTGGCTGAGTAGTATTCCATAGTGTATATGTGCCACATCTTCTTTATCCAATCCTCTATTGAAGGGCTTTTTGGTTGTTTCCATGTCTTGGCCACTGTGAACAATGCTGCTATGAACATGGGGCTACATGTGTCTTTACGTATCAATGATTCTGAGGTTTTGGGGTATATACCCAGTAGAGGGATTGCTGGGTCATAAGGTAGTTCTATTTTCAGTTTTTTGAGGAACCACCATACTTTCCTCCATAGTGGTTGTACTACTTTACATTCCCACCAACAGTGTATGAGGGTTCCTTTTTCTCCACATCCTCTCCAACATTTGTTATTACCCGACTTGTTGATAATAGCTAATCTAACAGGGGTGAGGTGGTATCTCATTTTAGTTTTGATTTGCATTTCTCTAATAACTAATGAAGCTGAGCATCTTTTCATATATCTGTTGGCCATTTGTATTTCTTCCTGGGAGAAGTGTCTGTTCATGTCCTCTTCCCATTTTTTTATTGGATTGTTTGTTTGTTTGTTGTTGAGTTTTATGAGTTCTTTGTAAATTTTGGATATTAGGCCCTTATCTGAGCTGTTGTTTGAAAATATCATTTCCCATTTAGTTGGCTGTCTGTTTATTTTGATATCAGTTTCTCTTGCTGAGCAAAAACTTTTAATTCTGATGTAGTCCCATTCATTTATCTTTGCCTTCACTTCTCTTGCCATTGGAGTCAAGTTCATAAAATGTTCTTTAAAACCCAGATCCATGAGTTTAGTACCTATGTCTTCTTCTATGTACTTTATTGTTTCAGATCTTATATTTAGGTCTTTGATCCATTTTGAATTAATTTTAGTACACGGGGACAGGCTGTAGTCGAGTTTCATTCTTTTGCATGTGGCTTTCCAGTTTTCCCAACACCATTTGTTGAAGAGGCTTTCTTTTCTCCATTTTGTGTTGTTGGCCCCTTTATCAAAGATTATTTGACCATATATATGTGGTTTTATTTCTGGGCTTTCTATTCTGTTCCATTGGTCTGAGTGTCTATTTTTCTGCCAATACCATGCAGTTTTGATTATTATGGCCCTATAATATAGTTTAAAGTCAGGTATTGTAATGCCCCCAGCTTCATTCTTTTTCCTTAGGATTGCTTTGGCTATTCAGGGTTTTTTATAGTTCCATATAAATCTGATGATTTTTTGTTCCATTTCTTTTAAAAATGTCATAGGAATTTTGATGGGAATTGCATTAAATTTATATATTACTTTGGGTAATATGGCCATTTTAATTATATTTATTCTTCCTATCCAAGAACAAGGAATATTTTTCCATCTCATTGTGTCTTTTTCTATTTCTCTTAGCAATGCCTTGTAGTTTTCTTTATATAGGTCCTTTACATTCTTTGTTATGTTTATTCCTAGGTATTTTATTTTTTTTTGTTGCAAACGTGAAGGGGATTATTTTTTTGAGTTCGTTTTCTAATATTTCATTGTTGGCATATAGAAAGGCTATGGACTTCTGTATGTTAATTTTGTATCCTGCGACCTTACTGTATTGGTTTATTGTTTGTAGTAATCTTTTTGTGGAGTCCTTTGGGTTTTCGATGTATAGGATCATATCATCAGCAAAAAGTGATACCTTTACTTCTTCTTTTCCGATATGGATGCCTTTTATTTCTTTGTCTTGTCTGATTGCTCTGGCCAGCACTTCTAGCACCACGTTAAATAAGAGTGGAGAGAGTGGACACCCCTGTCGTGTTCCTGATTTAAGGTGGAAAGTCCTCAGTTTTATGCCATTTAATATGATGTTGGCTGATGGTTTATCATATATGGCCTTTATTATGTTGAGATATTTTCCTTCTATACCCATTTTGTTGAGAGTCTTAAACATAAAATTGTGTTCTATTTTATCAAAAGCCTTTTCTGCATCTATTGATAAGATCATGTGGTTTTTGTTCTTTGTTTTGTTGATATGATGTATTACGTTAACTGTTTTACGTATGTTGAACCATCCTTGAGATTCTGGGATGAATCCCACTTGATCATGATGTATTATTTTTTTAATATGTTGTTGTATTCGATTTGCCAGTATTTTGTTAAGTATTTTAGCATCTGTATTCATTAGAGATATTGGTCTGTAGTTTTCTTTTTTTGTGCCATCCTTGCCAGGTTTTGGTATGAGAGTTATGTTGGCCTCATAAAATGTGTTTGGAAGTATTGCTTCTTCTTCAATTTTTTGGAAGACTTTGAGTAGAATAGGAACCAAGTCTTCTTTGAATGTTTGATAGAATTCACTAGTATAACCATCTGGACCTGGACTTTTATTTTTGGGGAGGTTTTTAATAGTTTTTTCTATTTCCTCCCTGCTGATTGGTCTGTTTAGGCTTTCTGCTTCTTCATGACTCAGTTTAGGAAGGTTGTATTGTTCTAGGAATTTATCCATTTCTTCTAGATTGTTGTATTTGGAGGCATATAGTTTTTCATAGTATTCTACAATAATTCTTTGTATATCTATGATGTCTGTGGTGATCTCTCCTCTTTCATTTTGGATTTTATTT
The DNA here is from genome assembly GCF_036850995.1 of Saccopteryx leptura. Classification (NCBI taxonomy): domain Eukaryota; kingdom Metazoa; phylum Chordata; class Mammalia; order Chiroptera; family Emballonuridae; genus Saccopteryx; species Saccopteryx leptura. The sequence goes on from NC_089503.1 coordinate 156,416,728, forward strand.
ATTTGAGTCCTGTGTCTTTTTTCCTTGGTGAGTCTTGCCAAGGGTTTGTCGATTTTGTTGATCTTTTCAAAGAACCAGCTCCTTGTTTTATTGATTTTTTCTATAGTTTTTCTGTTCTCTATTTCGCTTATTTCGGCTCTGATTTTTATTATCTCCTTTCTTCGGCTGGTTTTGGGTTGTCTTTGTTCTTCTTTTTCTAGTTCCTTAAGGTGTGAAGTTAAATGGTTTACTTCGGCTCTCTCTTGTTTGTTCATATAGGCCTGAAGTGATATGAACTTTCCTCTTATTACTGCTTTTGCTGCATCCCAGAGATTCTGATATGTCGTATTTTCATTTTCATTTGTTTGTATATATCTTTTGATCTCTGCGCTTATTTCTTCTTTGACCCATTCATTTTTTAAAAGTATGTTGTTTAATTTCCACAATTTTGTGGGTTTTCCCCCCTCTTTTTTACAGTTGAATTCTAGTTTCAAGGCTTTATGATCAGAGAATATGCTTGGCACAATTTCAATTTTTTTAAATTTGCTGATATTGTCTTTGTGGCCTAACATATGGTCAATTCTTGAGAATGTTCCATGTACACTAGAGAAAAATGTATACTCTGTCGCTTTGGGATGAAGTGTCCTGTAGATGTCTATCATATCCAGTTGTTCTAGTATTTCATTTAAGGCCACTATATCTTTATTGATTCTCTGTTTGGATGACCGATCTAGAGCTGTCAGCGGTGTATTGAGGTCTCCAAGTATGATTGTATTTTTGTCAGTTTTTGTTTTAAGGTCAATAAGTAGCTGTCTTATATATTTTGGTGCTCCTTGGTTTGGTGCATATATATTAAGGATTGTTATGTCTTCTTGATTCAGTGTCCCCTTAATCATTATGAAATGACCGTTTTTGTCTCTGAGTACTTTTTCTGTCTTGTAGTCAGCATTATTAGATATGAGTATTGCTACACCTGCTTTTTTTTGGGTGTTGTTTGCTTGGAGTATTGTTTTCCAGCCTTTCACTTTGAATTTGTTTTTATCCTTGTTGCTTAGATGAGTTTCTTGTAGGCAGCATATAGTTGGATTTTCTTTTTTAATCCATTCTGCTACTCTGTGTCTTTTTATTGGTAAGTTTAATCCATTTACATTTAGTGTAATTATTGACAGTTGTGGGTTCCCTATTGCCATTTTATAAATTGCTTTCTGTTAGTTTTGTATCTTGTTTGATTCTTCTCTTTTGTTTTTCTATCATTTGTTTTTGTTTGTTTGTATTCCATACTTCTTTCCTCTGTTGCTACCTTTTTTAAGTCAAGTGTTTTTGTGGTGGTTTTTTCAAGGGTGGTTACCATTAAGTAATGAAAAGGGTACCTACCATATTCATTGTAGTACCCTTTCTTATGAGTATTTCTGCGCTTCATCGTCCTTTGCTACTGTTAATCTTCATCCTTTCTCCCCCCTTTTTTTTCTTTTGTTGTCACAGTTTAAGTTTGGTTTTATTGTTTTCTTCGTGGAGCTGTTACTTGTGGTTATGTTTTCTTTTGTTCTTTGAATCTGGTTGGAAAACCCCCTTTAGTATTTCCTGGAGTGGGGGCTTTCTGATGATAAATTCTCTCATCTTTTCTGTATTTGTGAATATTTTTATATCTCCTTCGTACTTGAAGGGTAGCTTTGATGGGTATAGTATTCTTGGCTGAAAGTTCCTCTCTTTCAGGGCTTTAAATATTGGGGTCCACTCTTCTAGCTTGTAGAGTTTCTGCTGAGAAATCTGATGATAATCTAATAGGCCTTCCTTTATATGTTGTATTCTTCTTTTCCCTGGCTGCCTTGAGAATTTTTTCTTTGTCATTGGTTTGTGTCATCTTCATTATGATGTGCCTTCGAGTGGGTTTGTTGTGGTTAAGAAAACTCGGTGTTCTGTTTGCTTCTTGAATTTGAGGCTTTAATTCTTTCCACAGGCTTGGGAAGTTCTCATCTATTATTTGTTTGAGTATATTCTCCATTCCATTTTCTTTCTCTTCTCCCTCTGATATACCTATTATTCTTATGTTATTCTTTCTGATGGAGTCAGACAATTCCTGTAGGGCTTTCTCGTTTTTTATTATTTTTGAGTCTCTTTCTTCTTCTCTCTGTTGTGCCTCAAGTTGCTTGTCTTCTATTTCACTGATCCTGTCTTCTATCTGGGCTGTTCTATTAGCTAAGCTTGCTACCTCGTTTTTCATCTCTTGAATTGAGTTTTTCATTTCTGTTTGATTTGTTTTTATAGTTTCAATTTCCTTGGTAATATATTCTTTGTGATCATTGAGTTGTTTTCTGATTTCCCTAAATTGCCTTTCTGTGTTTTCTTGTATATCTCTGAGTATTTTTAAGATTTCTATTTTAAATTCTCTGTCATTTGGCTCCAAAGCTTCCAATATGTTAAATCTTTTCTCCATAGATTTTTCCACATCAATTTGCGTTACCTCTCTGTCTTTTGTATCCATAATGTTCGATTTCCTTTTTCTTATTGGCATCTGAAGGTGGTCTTGATGATAGTGTTAATTAGAATTAATAAAAAATAAAAAGGAAAAGAAAAAAAAAAGAAAAAAAAAAGAAAAAAAAAAGGAAAACACTCCACAAAAAAAAAGTAATAATTTATTATTTCCCCCTTTTTTCTCTCTTCTCTTCCCCTCCTCTCACCTCCTTAGGGAAATATCGTGATGACCTGTGAATTATACTATGCCAAATGGAACAAAAACTGCCTATAATGGAGGGCCTGATTTGGGGTGAAGAGTTCAAGGGGCAAAAGAGGGATTAGGGACCCACTAAATACAAAAAAAAAAAAAAAAAAAAAAAGGGAGAAAATCTTAGACAAGCATAAAATGATTTGCCTGTAAGTGATGGTCGACCAAGAGATATAATGATAGGGATGAGAGGGAAACAGAAAAAAGGAGAGAAAAACTATAATTAAAGAAGAAAAAAACAAAAATAAAAACAATAAGCAAAAATCTGTTGTATTAAGTGGAGTGAAGACTAAATACAATGGAGACTTTGGGTTGGGAGGAATGCCAGTGAGCCAAAAAGCAATGCAAAAAGTGCCCAAAATGCCACAAAAACAAACAAATAAAGAAAAACCAAGAACAAAAGCAGAAGAAGAAAAAAAAGAACAACAACACCAAAAAAACCCCCACAAAAACTTGAGTCCCAAATTAAACAATCTGTTCGCGATTGAGGCCTAAATGGGAGGAAAAGCACAAGGAGAAAAGAAGAAATGAATAGAAAGGAAAAAATAAGAGTAAGAGAGAAACGAAGGAAGAAAAAAAGGAAAGGAAAAAAAAACAAAAGGGGAGAGAGTGAGAGTCAAGGGCCCCGGAGTGCAACCCCAAAGTAGAGCTAGGTTGAAGAAAAGCAACAAAATGTAACACTCATGGGCAGTGTAGTTCAAGAAAAGGGTAGCATAAGATGGGCAGAGAGCAAAAGGACCGAGGTGGAAGAAATAAAAACAACAACAAAGGCAACAAAATAGAAGAAAGAAACAACAACAACAAAGAATTAGTGGAACAAGTTATAAAGTCTGTGGATTTTTCTTGATTTTGAGAGGTTAACTTCTTCCTTTTTTCTTTTCTCTCCCTCTTTCTGGTCGGTGACTCTATACCCCAGGTTCTGCCCCTATGTCACTCTTAGGTAGGAATTTGCAGTTGATGGGATTCTATGGCAATGTCATATAATTGGCTTTAGTCTCGCTGGTAGTCAAGGCTTGTTGGCGTTTGCAGAGTCCAACAATGAGAGAGTTTGCTTTCCTGGAGTCTCTTTCCTAGTCTCCCCTTCCTGAATTAGCAGCCTGATGATCCAGCTATGAGGCTGCCACTGCTTCTGTCTGGGGAGTAAGAGGCTCAAAGAGCTGGGAAATCCCCACTCTATCCTCACTCAGCGCAAGGCTCTGGGTAAGGCTGTGGCAGTCAGAGCCTCTAGCGTAATCAGGTGGGGCTGGGAGTCAATTGTTGTCAAGGTGACTGTTCAGCGCCTATCATTCAGTTGGACCACTCAACCCAGGCTTTCCACACTTGGTAGCCTGTTTTGGCTGGGAAGAAGAAGCACTAGTCGCTGTTTGCTTTATGGATCTTAATATCTGCCAAGTCCCTCTTGTTAGGAATATCCCTGAATATGGAGGCTCTGTCAATCAGAAGTTGCCCCCGCCCCTTTAGCGAAAGGCACTGAAAAATATCACGCCTCTTGTCTTGGATCGCTGAACTGGGAGAGATCTTATCAATTAGAGCCCCGTGGGTGCGTAGATTTCGTGGGTTAAGCTAATTTCAGTGATTGGATCCGCAGCTGTGCTCCAAAAAGAATTTCAGGCTGCCTGCGCCGCCCCTCCCCCAACGCTTGATTGTTAGCTTGAATGGCTGGGTGAGGTGCCCCGCCCCCGGAGAGAATCTCCTGACTAGGAAGGACAGCCTTGGCGCCCGCGCGGCACGGGGCGTGCGCACGGTTTCTCAGCACGCCAGTGGACGGGGACCGCGGCACGGGGCGCGCGCGCGGTTTCTCAGCACGCCAGTGGACGGGGACCGCGGCGCAGGGCGAGTGCGCGGTTTCTCCGCATTCCAGTGGCCGGGGACCGCGGCACTGGGGTGCGCGCGGTTTCTCAGCATGCCAGTGGACGGGGCCTCTCTGGATTGCGGCACCGGGCGTGCGGTTTCTCGTCACGCCAGTGGTCGGACCGCGGCACGGAGGGCCGCGCGCGCGGCTTCTCAGGGTATGCTGGGATGGCCGCCAGTGCCCAGGCTGCCGTCCCCGAGTGTGGGCGGGCAGCTGCATGTTTGGGTTGACTCACCACAGGTGTACTCCCTCCTGGGCAACAGTCCCTCTGCTTTCAGCATGTGTGTGGAAGTCCGGAATGCTCCGAGGATAAATTTTTCTGTTTCTAGTTGATAAATTTGTTGAGATTTTGGGGAGATCTGTCGGACGCGCTGCTCACGGCGCCATTTCCGTGACGTCACCTGGATGCAGACCTTTGACCTCCATGTTTTCAAATAAATTATTTGTTTTTTGACTTTTGCGTGACAAAATAATATGCCAAGTTCTTTTTCATTGTTGTTATTGTTGGCGTTCTTGTTGCATAAGAAGTCTATTCATGACCTGACCTTTGGTGGCACAGTGGATAAAGGAGATCTTTCAACTCCCATATGTCTCCCTCCCTTTTGTCTCTGTCTCTCTCTCTCTCCTCTAAAAAAAATAAATTCCTAAAAAAATTAAAAAAGAAGTCTATTTATCTGTTTTTTTCTTCATATAGCATCAGAGGCTCCCAGATTGGTTAAAAAGATATCCCACAGCACTAGGTTGTACATGTTGCACCCTAGATTTTCTTTTAAGTTTTTAATCTTTTTTTTTTTTTTTTTTTTTTTTTTTTTTCTGAAGCTGGAAACCGGGAGAGACAGTCAGACAGACTCCCGCATGCGCCCGACCGGGATCCACCCGGCACGCCCACCAGGGGCGAAGCTCTGCCCACCAGGGGGCGATGCTCTGCCCCTCCGGGGCATTGCTCTGCCGCGACCAGAGCCACTCTAGCGCCTGGGGCAGAGGCCAAGGAGCCATCCCCAGCGCCCAGGCCATCTTTGCTCCAATGGAGCCCCCCGCACGCTAGGCCGACACTCTACCGCTGAGCCAACCGGCCAGGGCCAAGTTTTTAATCTTTTTTACACTAAAGTCTCTTATCCATCTGGAATTTATTTTTGATGTGGTAGGAAAGAGTCCAACTTCTTTTCTCCAGATGGAAAGCTAGTGGTGCCAGTACTATAAGTTAAAATGCCATCCTTTCCCCAATGAATGGAAACATTCCTTGTACCATCTATTTCATGAACAAATATTGGGGACTTTTCTAGAATCTAGTTCTCTGTTCTCTCCATATGTTTTTTAATTCCTAGGCTATACCATACGAATTTTATTCTAACAGCTTCAGAGCGTGTTGTTATCTGGCAATGGAAGTTCCCCTTCCTCAGTCTTCTTATTTTTTTTTATAGTTTTCTTATTTATTCTTATTTTTCTTGTTTGCTTCTTTTCTCAAAAAAACTTTAAGATTATTTTATATAATCTCTCTGCCACCCAAAATTTAGAATTCTAATTAAAATGTATTAAATGTGTTTATTAACCTCAGAAAAACAGGTATTAAAAAAATGATGTCTTCCCTCTACTGTAAAAATTGATCAACCCATATAAATGTTATACTACTTGCATATTATGTGGCTTTGGCAGATCTGTAAGTTGGCTAAACAGAACCACATGACTTATCTGTAAACTAAAGCCATCTATGAGAAAATAGATAACCTTTTTAATATTTCATATTATACTTTGGCTGGCTTTGGCTCTATATTAACTTTCATCTCTAGTATAATGAACATATGATTATTGTTAGCACTGTTTCTTCCCCATCATCCTACCAAACTCTACATTAGAATTTCAAACACATATCTTTACTTCTTAAAGTGTAAGGTTTTTGTTATACTGGCTAGAATAGTTATAAATTCCACAGCATTCTGTATCCCTGTAGAATCTACCTGATCCCAATATTTGACAAGTGATCTTCCTTTGACCAAGACAACATCCACATTAATCTCTTGGATTTTATTAACCTTGCAATATATTTTTCTAAAATTGGTTATTCTCTTTTGGTATCAACCTTGGAGGAAAATCCTTAAGTATGCATTGTTTTTAGATTCATTATATACTTACAGTGAGTTGGCTTTCTTTGGTATTATTAATGATTGAATTGCTTAACTTTGTAAAAAGTAATCTAAATATTTTTACATCAAAAGTTGCCTGAATAAGGGTTGTGTCAATTTAAATTGAGATCACCCACAAGTAACATTTACTCAAATTCTTTAAAAGTTTTTATTTTGTAATAAACTGAATATTTTTATTTTGTGTTTAAAAAATCAGATATTGCTAATTTTATAACTGACCATTGTTTTTTGGTCTTAATTTGTTTTGCCTTATTTTCTAGAAAGCTTAGAGTTAAATTTTGTGCAATATTGAAGCAACTCTACCCCTTAGGTTAGGCTTCTCATCAAAGCACCTATTCAAATCTCTTTCTACTCATTTATAGGCAGTGCTAGCTTTATGGGTATACAATCTGTGTGGATGCACAGGGCCCTGTGCTTTCAGAGGGCACCATGTTTGGTTTAACACTTTGCCATTTAATCTCTTGAAATTCTTAATGATATTGTCTTTGAAATTATGTTTGTAAGTTACAGTGGGGCAATGGAGCAAGCACATGAGCCTAGAATATATGAACAATATTCATTGTTTTCTACAATCTTCTCCCTCATCCCACTGCTCCTCACCACCACATTCACACAGCAATGCCCTGTGAACATGCTGGTGGACTCATGGTGCTTGGGAGCTCAGCAAGACTCAAAGATACAAGTACAAGTACAAGGTAAGCATGTTCCATCTACAACTGAGTAAGGGCACTGACAGATCTGAGAGGCTACACTTTCCCTTTGAACTAGAACTTTCTTCAAATGCAAAAAGCAATGACATTCTTAAAAACATGAATGACCAAGCAGCTCTATCATACCCTTTTTTTATCTTCTGCACTGCCCTCTACTAGCCAACCAGTTGCACTGAAAATGATGACATAATGGGAAAGAAAGAGGGAAATTTACGGTCCCTTTCCCTTTCAGTCCCTATTTACTGACTAGCGAGCTAAAGGCAGAGTGAATGGGTACATACCAAGAAGTTAAACAAATAAAAACTAGTTAAGGTAGTTTTATGCAACATTTGCACTTTTCTGGTAAGAATGATACAGATATGCATGTGCAAGCAATAAAGTATTAATTGTGTACTTTGGTGATTCCACATATGAGTTAAATGCTCTTCTGCTTGTATTTAAAATTGGTTCATACAATAGGAAGATGAGTGGTACAATTCATGCTCTTAATTAAAAGTTTTATTTATTTTACTTAGAACAACATTAAATAATAAATAAAACCCCTGAGAAGTAGAGAGAGACCACAGAAGAAAGAAAACGCTTTATATTTTAAAACTAATGTTACTTTTTCCCTACTTTTTGAACGTGGGCCCACACTTTGATTTTGTCTTTGCCCTGAAATCATGGGTCTGGTCTTGTTCACGGGTTTTGTTTCTGAATTTCCTTTTCTTTCATGTGTAATTATGTCATTTTGTTGTTTAAATGCTTACAATAATTTCCCTTCCTTAAAGGACATTGTTCTTTCCTATCAACCAGCACCATTTCCTTCTTCCCTTGGAATGGAATCTTGATTTTATGTAGAGAATTGCATCCGTTTTGTAAAGACTTGAAGGAAAAATAAGCAAAAGTGCCTCCTTTAAGCTTAGTGAGCTTAGCTCATTAGTTCACTTATAACCACAAATCTTATGGAACAAAAATTTAAGAAAGTTAAAGTGCATCTTCTCATTGTCAGGACTCAGATTAGACTCACTACAAGGACCTGAGACCTGAGTCCAGGAAACGCTGTTGTTTTTCTGCTACTCTAACCAAGTTCTTTAAGTTTCTTAGCAATTTTTATTTTTTTATTTTTATAATAATTTTATTTTTTTAATGGGGTGACATCAATAAATCAGGATACATATATTCAAAGATAACAAGTCCAGGTTATCTTGTCGTTCAATTATGTTGCATACCCATCACCCAAAGTCAGATTGTCCTCTGTCACCTTCTATCTAGTTTTCTTTGTGCCCCTCACCCTCCCCCCTTCCCTCTCCCATTACCCCCTCCCCCCTGTAACCACCACACTCTTATCAATGTCTCTTAGTTTCACTTTTATGTCCCACCTATGTATGGAATAATGCAGTTCCTGGTTTTTTCTGATTTACTTATTTCGCTTCGTATCATGTTATCAAGATCCCACCATTTTGCTGTAAATGTTCCGATGTCATCATTTCTTGTGGCTGAGTAGTATTCCATAGTGTATATGTGCCACATCTTCTTTATCCAGTCATCTATTGACGGGCTTTTTGGTTGTTTCCACGTCCTGGCCACTGTGAACAATACTGCAATAAACATGGGGCTGCATGTGTCTTTATGTATCAATGTTTCTGAGTTTTGGGGGTATATACCCAGTAGAGGGATTGCTGGGTCATAAGGTAGTTCTATTTTCAGTTTTTTGAGGAACCACCATACTTTCTTCCATAATGGTTGTACTACTTTACATTCCCACCAACAGTGTATGAGGGTTCCTTTTTCTCCACAGCCTCTCCAACATTTGCTATTACCTGTCTTGCTAATAATAGCTAATCGAACAGGTGTGAGGTGGTATCTCATTGCAGTTTTGATTTGCATTTCTCTAATAGCTAAAGAAGATGAGCATCTTTTCATATATCTGTTGGCCATTTGTATTTCTTCCTGGGAGAAGTGTCTGTTCATATCCTCTTCCCATTTTTTTTATTGGATTGTTTGTTTGTTTGTTGTTGAGTTTTATGAGTTCTTTGTATATTTTGGATATTAGGCCCTTATCTGAGCTGTTGTTTGAAAATATCATTTCCCATTTAGTTGGCTTTCTGTTTATTTTGTTATCAGTTTCTCTTGCTGAGCAAAAACTTCTTAGTCTGATGTAGTCCCATTCATTAATTTTTGCCTTCACTTCTCTTGCCTGTGGAGTCAAATTCATAAAATGCTCTTTAAAACCCAGGTCCATGAGTTGAGTACCTATGTATTCTTCTATGTACTTAATTGTTTCAGGTCTTATGTTTAGATCTTTGATCCATTTTGAGTTAATTTTTGTACAGGGGGACAAACTGTAGTCCAGTTTCATTCTTTTGCATGTGGCTTTCCAGTTTTCCCAGCACTATTTATTGAAGAGGCTTTCTTTTCTCCATTGTGTGTTGTTGGCCCCTTTATCAAAAATTATTTGACTATATATATGTGGTTTTATTTCTGGACTTTCTATTCTGTTCCATTGGTCTGAGTGTCTATTTTTCTGCCAATACCATGCTGTTTTGATTGTCGTGGCCCTATAATATAGTTTGAAGTCAGGTATTGTAATGCCCCCAGCTTCATTCTTTTTCTTTAGGATTGCTTTGGCTTTTCGGGGTTTTTTATAGTTCCATATAAATCTGATGATTTTTTGCTCTATTTCTTTAAAAAATGTCATTGGGAGTTTGATGGGAATTGCATTAAATTTGTATATTGCTTTGGGTAATATAGCCATCTTGATTATATTTATTCTTCCTAACCAAGAACAAGGAATATTCTTCAATCTCATTATATCTTTCTCAATTTCTCTTAACAATGGTTTATAGTTTTCATTATATAAGTCCTTTACATTCTTTGTTATGTTTATTCCTAAGTATTTTATTATTTTTGTTGCAATTGTGAAGGGGATTATTCTTTTGAGTTCGTTCTCAGTTGTTTCATTGTTGGCATATAGAAAGGCTATTGACTTCTGTATGTTAATTTTGTATCCTGCGACCTTACTGTATTGGCTTATTGTTTCTAGTAGTCTTTTTGTGGATTCTTTGTGGTTTTCGATGTATAGGATCATATCATCTGCAAAAAGTGATACCTTTACTTCTTCTTTTCCGATATGGATGCCTTTTATTTCTTTGTCTTGTCTGATTGCTCTGGCTAGAACCTCTAGTACCACATTAAATAAGAGTGGAGAGAGTGGACAACCCTGTCTTGTTCCTGATTTAAGGGGGAAAGCCTTCAGTTTAGTGCCATTTAATATGATGTTAGCTGATGGTTTATCATATATGGCCTTTATCATGTTGAGATATTTTCCTTCTATACCCATTTTGTTGAGAGTCTTAAACATAAAATTGTGTTCTATTTTATCAAAAGCCTTTTCTGCGTCTATTGATAAGATCATGTGGTTTTTGTTCTTTGTTTTGTTGATATAGTGTATTACGTTAACCGTTTTACGTATGTTGAACCATCCTTGAGATTCTGGGATGAATCCTACTTGATCATGATGTATTATTTTTTTAATATGTTGTTGTATTCAATTTGCTAGTATTTTGTTAAGTATTTTAGCATCTGTATTCATTAGAGATATTGGTCTGTAGTTTTCTTTTTTTGTGCCATCCTTGCCTGGTTTTGGTATGAGGGTTATGTTGGCCTCATAAAATGTGTTTGGAAGTATTGCTTCTTCTTCAATTTTTTGGAAGACTTTGAGTAGAATAGGAACCAAGTCTTCTTTGAATGTTTGATAAAATTCACTGGTATAGCCATCAGGGCCTGGACTTTTATTTTTGGGGAGGTTTTTAATGGTTTTTTCTATTTCTTCTCTACTAATAGGTCTGTTTAGGCTTTCTGCTTCTTCTTGACTCAGTCTAGGAAGGTTGTATTGTTCTAGGAATTTATCCATTTCTTCTAGGTTGTTGAATTTAGTGGCATAAAGTTTTTTACAGTATTCTACAATAATTCTTTGTATCTCTACGGTGTCCGTGGTGATTTCTCCTCTTTCATTTTGGATTTTGTTTATATGAGTTCTTTCTCTTTTTTCCTTGGTAAGTCTTGCCAAGGGTTTGTCAATTTTGTTGATCTTTTCAAAGAACCAACTCCTTGTTCTATTAATTTTTTCTATAGTTTTTTTGTTCTCTAATTCATTTATTTCTGCTCTAATTTTTATTATCTCCTTTCTTCGGCTGGTTTTGGGTTTTCTTTGTTCTTCTTTTTCTAGTTCCTTAAGGTGTGAAGTTAAGTGGTTCACTTGGGCTCTCTCTTGTTTGTTCATATATGCCTGAAGTGATATGAACTTCCCTCTTATCACTGCTTTTGCTGCATCCCATAGATTCTGATATGTCGTATTGTCATTTTCATTAGTCTGTATATATCTTTTGATCTCTGCACTTATTTCTTCTTTGATCCATTCATTTTTTAAAAGTATGTTGTTTAGTTTCCACATTTTTGTGGGATTTTTTTCCTCTTTTTTGCAGTTGAATTCTAGTTTCAAGGCTTTATGATCAGAAAATATGCTTGGTACAACTTTGATTTTTCTGAATTTGCTGATGCTGTTTTTGTGGCCCAACATATGGTCAGTTCTTGAGAATGATCCATGTACACTGGAGAAAAATGTATACTCAGTCACTTTGGGATGAAATGTCCTGTAGATGTCTATCATATCCAGGTGCTCTAGTGTTTTGTTTAAAGCCACTGTCTTTGTTGATTCTCTGTTTGGATGACCGATCTAGAGCCGTCAGCGGTGTATTGAGGTCTCCAAGTATGATTGTGTTTTTGTCAGTTTTTGTTTTAAGATCAATAAGTAGCTGTCTTATATATTTTGGTGCTCCTTGGTTTGGTGCATATATATTAAGAATTGTTATGTCTTCTTGATTCAGTGTCCCCTTAGCCATTATGAAATGGCCATTTTTGTCTCTGAGTACTTTTCCTGTCTTGTAGTCAGCATTATCCGATATGAGTATTGCTACACCTGCTTTTTTTTGGATGTTATTTGCTTGGAGTATTGTTTTCCAGCCTTTCACTTTGAATTTGTTTTTATCCTTGTTACTTAGATGAGTTTCCTGTAGGCAGCATATAGTTGGATTTTCTTTTTTAATCCATTCTGCTACTCTGTGCCTTTTTATTGGTGAGTTTAATCCGTTTACATTTAGTGTAATTATTGACACTTGTGAGTTCCCTATTGCCATTTTATATCTTGCTTTCTGTTAGTTTTGTGTCTTGTTTGATCCTTCTCTTTCGTTTTTCTATCTTTTGTTTTTATTTGGTTGTATTTCATACATCTTTCCTCTGTTGCTATCTTTTTTATCTCATGTGCTTCTGTGGTGGTTTTTTCAATGGTGGTTACCTTTGAGTAATGAAAAGGGTCCCTACCCTGTTCATTGTAGCAAACTATTTTGTGAGTACTTTTGCACTCCATCATCCTTTGCTACTGTTAATCTCCATCTTCTCACCCCCTTTCTTTTTGTTGTTGTCACAGTTTAAATTTGGTTTTATTGTGTTCTTCTTGGAGCTTTTACTTGTGGCTCTGTTTTTTTTTTGTTCTTTGTATCTGATTGGAGAACCCCCTTTAGTAATTCTTGGAGTGGGGGTTTTCTGATGATAAATTCCCTCATCCTTTCTGTATCTGTGAATGTTTTTATTTCTCCTTCATATTTGAAGGATAGCTTTGATGGGTATAGTGTTCGTGGCTGAATGTTCCTCTCTTTCAGGACTTTAAATATTGGGGTCCACTCTCTTCTAGCTTGTAGAGTTTCTGCTGAGAAATCTGATGATAATCTAATGGGCCTTCCTTTATATGTTGTATTCTTCTTTTCCCTGGCTGCCTTGAGAATTTTTTCTTTGCTGTTGGTTTGTGTCAATTTCATTATGATATGCCTTGGAGTAGGTTTGTTGGGGTTAAGAAAACTCGGAGTTCTGTTTGCTTCTTGAACTTGAGGCTTTAGTTCTTTCCACAGGCTTGGGAAGTTCTCATCTATTATTTGTTTGAGTATGTTCTCCATTCCATTTTCTCTCTCTTCTCCCTCTGATATACCTATTATTCTTATGTTATTCTTTTTGATGGAGTCAGATAATTCTTGTAGGCCTATCTCATTTTTTTTTAATTTTTGAGTCTCTTTCTTCTTCTCTCTGTTGTGCCTCAAGTTGCTTGTCTTCTATTTCACTAATCCTCTCTTCTATCTGACCTGTTCTATTAGCTAAGCTTGTTACTTCGTTTTTCAGCTCGTGAATTGAGTTTTTCATTTCTGTTTGATTTGTTTTTATAGTTTCAATTTCCTTGGACATATATTCTTTGTGTTCATTGAGTTGTTTTCTGAGCTCCCTAAATTGCCTTTCTGTGTTTTCTTGTATATCTCGGAGGATTTTTAGGATTTCTATCTTGAATTCTCTGTCACTTAGCTCCAAGGTTTCCAATATATTAAATTTTTTCTCCATAGATTTTTCCTCATCTAGCTGTGTTACCTCTCTTTCTTTTGTATCCATGATATTCGATTTTCTCTTCCTTAATGGCATCTGAGGGTGGTTTTGTTGATAGTATTAATGAGATTTAATAAAGAATAAAAAGTTAAAAAAATAAAAAATCAAAAAGAGTTGTTTTTTTAAAAAAAATTAATGAAATAAAGAAAAATAAAATAAAATAAAAATTTTTAAAAAAGGAAATCATTCCCCCCCTCCTTTTTTCCTCTCCTCTCCTCTCCCCTCTTTCTTGAGAAAATCTTGTGGTGAACTGTGAATTACAACAAACAATGCCTGTAATGGAGGGCCTGAATTGGGGAAAAGTAATAAAGGGACAAAAAAAAGAAAAGGAAAAAGAAAGAAAAAAGAAGGGGGTATGGACCCACAAAAAGCAAATAAGGAAAAAATTTGGGTCAAGAATAAAATGATTTGCTTTTAGGTGTTGGTTGACTAAGAGTTATGATGAGAGGAAGAAGAGGAAAACAGAAAAATGGGGGGACAAATTAAAAAATTACTATTGTATTTAGTGGAACAAGAACTAGATAAAATGGAGAGCCAGGGATGGGAGCACTGCTAGTGAGTTAAAAAGGTGAAGTAAAAACCCCCCAAAATGCCACAAACATAAGTTTGAGTCCCAGATAAGATAATTTGTTTGTTATTGAGGTTTGAATGAGAGGAGATGTAAAGGAGAAAGGAAGAAACTAATATAGAGGGAGAAAAGAAAGAGAGAGAGAGAAAAAAAGAGGGAACCACTAAAAGAAGAAAAAAGAAAAAAGAGGAGAGAGAGAGAGAGAGTTAAGGGTTTTGGAGTGCAACCCTCATAGAGAGAAAGGAAGAGGAGAGAAAAGATAATGGGAGATGTAACACTTATGGGTAGTGTAGTTCAAGGAGAGGAGAGAGTAAGACTGGCAGAGAGTTAATTGGCCAAATTGGAGAAGGAAAAAAAAATCAAGAATGAAGATAAGAGAAACAAACGAACAAATATAATAAAATGGGATAGGTTATAAAGTCTGCAGATTATTCTTGATTTTGAGAGGTTATCTTCTTGCTTTTTCTTTTCTCTCCCTCTTCCTGGTTGGTGACTCTGTACCCCGGGTTCTGCCCCTTTGGCACGCTCAGGTAGAGGTTTGCAGTTGATAAGTCTCTATGGCAATGTCATGTATTGTGCTTTAGTCTCGTTGGCAGTTGAGGCTCATTAGCATTTATAGGCTCCGACAGTGAGAGAGTCCGTGTTCCTGTAGCTTTTCTCCTAGTCTTTACTTCTTCAATTAGTAGCCTGATAATCCAGCTATGGGGTTGCTGCTGCCTCTGCCTGGATAGTAAGAGGCTCAAAGAGCTGGAAACTCCCCACTCTATTTCCACTCAGCACAGGGCTCTGGGTAAGGCTCAGTCACTCAGAGCTGCTAGCATAATCAGGCGGGGTTTCCGCCCACTCAAAGACCTCTGGCTCTGCCACTCTGTCTGATAACACAGGCGGGTGCCCACTTCCGGGGCGCTTGGAGGAAACTCTCGCTCACTATCTGCGTGCGCAGACCAGGATATCCGGCCAGCAGTCTCACGCTCTGAGTGAAACCCCCAACCGCATGGAAAAGTTGCAGCATTGTAATTGGCTCTTGCTCCGTCCCCGTGCGCGGCTTTTGCAAGGCGCTGGGGCGGCCCGAGATTCCGCTTTGGCCCACACAAAAGCCCCTGACTCTGCCCCTCTGTGCGATAACACAGGCGTGCACTGCTGAGGCACTCGAAGGAATCTCTCGCTCACTATCTGCGCGCGCAGACCAGGATATGAGGCCGGCCGCGTTTCCCTCTGAGTGAATCCCCTACCAGCATGTAAAAGTTCCACCATTGGAATTAGTTCTCGCTCCCTCCCGTGCGCGGCTTTCCCAGAGCTCTGGGGCTGCCCAGAGATTCTGGTTTCGGCCCACAGAAAGGCCTCTGACTCTGCCTCTCTGTGGGGTAACACGGGCACCCTCTCCCGGGGCTTAGGAAGAAATCTCTCGCCCAGTATCTGCGCGCACTGACCAGGAGATCAGGTAAAATGGCTGCCCCGCTTGTCTTTCTTTGTTTGGGGTTTGGCGCTAGTGTTAGCTTGTATTGCCCAGGTTGCCACAGGATCATTTTTTCCTCGGCTTGGATCTCTGTGCCACAGCCTGGTTCGGCCGTTTGTGCCGCGGCCTGGATCTATTCACCCCCTTTGCCCGCCTCAGTTTCTATATTCACGGATCCCAGAGAAAGCCGCCCTGTTTAGGTTAGTGAGGAAGGTGGAGCATTTCTTACTCCCTATTTCCTTCGGGGTTTGGTTATATATTTAGCCAATTTTTCGCTTGACCATACCTTCGGGTGTATTGCGAAACATCTGGAGGCTCCAAGGATAGGTTTTTCTGTTTCTGGTTGAAGATCTTGTTGAGTTTTGGGGGAGATTTATCGGTATCGCTTCCTACCCCGCCATTACTCTGACGTCTTTTATATCTTCTTAGCAATTTTAATTTCCTTTTAATGTTATTTTAACAAATTGCTTTTGGAAGAAGCTAATTTTAAAATAATGAAGATTCTGAAATATATACCCATCTAAAGTCAATTGGCAAAAGTAAGTTGGATTTCTACTGGTTTTGGAAGTGCTCCATATTTCCAGCTGACTTCATTGCTCTCTCTTTTCTCCATATGCCTGCCTTATCTGTGAATTCCTAAATTAAATTCTTGAAATTCACTTGATCAGGGACTAGTTATATGGTGGTAATTCTTCTCTAATGGAGAAAAATCTCTGAATCTTGTTTTCTTTGCCCATGTAATAACCATTGGTCATCACTGTCTTTCACATAATACATTACTAGGGTTCTCTTAAATTAGCATATAGAAAAATATGCAATCATATAATGCAAAAAAAATTTTTATTATTTGATACATTGTAATGAATCACACTATTTTTAAGGACCCATGTCCTAAACTCCAAACACATTATTTCAAAGATATGATGGATCCATTCTTTGTTATAAAGACCAAATTTAGGGGGAGGATAGAAGAGAAGAGGATAAGACAGTCAAGCAACAAGAATAAAAAAGCCCATATTATAAAAGGTTACCAGGCCCTGGCTGGTTAACTCAGTCGGTTAAGAGTGACATCTGGGCCCTGGCCGGTTGGCTCAGTGGTAGAGCGTCGGCCTGGCATGCAAGGGGTCCCGGGTTTGATTCCCGGCCAGGGCACACAGGAGAAGCACCCATCTGCTTCTCCACCCCTCCCCCTCTCCTTCCTCTCTGTCTCTCTCTTCCCCTCCTGCAGCGAGGCTCCATTGGAGCAAGGATGGCCCGGGCGCTGGGGATGGCTCCTTAGCCTCTGCCCCAGGCGCTAGAGTGGCTCTGGTCTCAGCAGAGCGACGCCCCGGAGGGGCAGAGCTCGCCCCCTGGTGGGCAGAGCGTCGCCCCCTCGTGGGCATGCCAGGTGGATCCTGGTTGGGTGCATGCAGGAGTCTGTCTGACTGTCTCTCCCAGTTTCCAGCTTCGGAAAAAAAAAAAAAGTGACATCTGGAAATGACAAGGTGGCAGGTTGGAACCCTGTCAGGGCATACATGGGAAGTAACCAATGAATGCATGACTGAGTGGAAGAATAAATGCATGCTTTCCTTCCCCCTCTCCTCTCTCTCTTTTTATCTCTCTATCTTTAAAAAAGAAAGAAAAAACAGTCCTGTCTGGATAGCTCGGCTGGTTGGAATGACATCCGGGAGTGTGGAGGTTGCCGGTTCGATTCCCTGGTCAGGGCACATACAGGAACAGCTTGATGTTCCTGTCTCTCTCCCTGCCTTACTCTCTAAAAGGAAAAAAAAAAAAAGCAGAGGCAACCAAACACTTTTGTATAAGCTGCATGATGGCCCCATGTCTCTCTCCTCTCTGATAAACAGCCTAACAGTTGCAATTCATTAATACTGCTTCCTGACTTTCCTTCCAGGGTCAGGTTAGAGTAACAACAGGAATATTTTCTTTGATCTTTGGCTATGACATTTCAGAAACTATACTAACTTGATCACCCAATCACTTATGAGAATGAGGAAGTCTCAAGTTTTCTCTTAAGGTATGAAATTCCAATGCTGTTGCCCCAAATTGTTTAATACCTTGACAAGAGGGACCAACCACTTTTTCATATATAACTGGCAGGAAGTTAGGAGGGACTAGACTGGCCAACATAAGGAACAATATCTAAAGAGTAGTGACAAACAGATGTGGTGTTCTAAACTAATAGTCTCCAAACTTTACAATTTTATATGCTCTTAATAAAAATTTGTTCTGAGCCACCAGCATTGAGATTGGAAACTAAAACCCGAGCCTGGTGTGGGACGGAAATAAAGCACTGGGAAAAATGAGTGCAACGCTAGTACCGAGTGAGTGACAATCTATGGGCTAGCTGGGGCTCAGAGCCTGCCAGAGTTAGCCAAAAGAAGGGCGCTGGCGATGTATAGTATGAGTCCGCACCTTTCTGAGTATCCAGAGCTGTCAGAGGTGCATTGATATGGATGTGAACCCGTTCTGCACTTCGGTTGCTCTTTGACACTGTAAGTTCAAAGTCTTGTAATACAACTTCTATATTTGTTCTATTAACACTTGCGGAGATATTTTAAGAGAAAGCAGTGGGGGTAAAAATAAGAACTAAGAGTAATTCTTAAAAAAGATAAATCTCATTTAGATCATTAAAAAGATAAGAAGGAATAACATGCCAAATCAAATAAATAGCATATCAGATCACTATGACAACTCACCTACCTATGTGAAGTGTTTTAGGATAAGAGCAGAAGACTAAGATGAGAAATTCTTGTGTGATGTAAGTTTTATGTTGGAAAGGACCCTGAAGGCAGTTTAGTTTACTGTCCAGCCCAGTGGAGGAAAATCATAAAATACTGCAGTGGTTAACTCAGAACAAGACAAAAGATCCGGTCGCTCTGCTGTGTTGTCAGTGGTAGGCCTGTCAGGTCAGCGCACCAAGTGAAAACGAGATAAGCTGAATATGTCAGCTGCACTAACACCCACACAGCCTTAGTCTATGACAGATAGTCAGTAGGAAATTGTCACTGCAGTTTGAGTAGAACATTCAGTATGTAACTATTAGTAAATGCCTACCCTCTAAAACTGAACGTTCATTATTAAAGACCAAAAGTACTACACCTCAAAACTCTGAAAGCAATAAAGAGAATTAGAACAGATTATAAAACCCCGATGTTCTGTCAGAATATGACTGAACTGTTCTGTTTAGTATGACATTTCTTACCTCATAATAACTGAGAAAGATATTTTTAAGTAGTAAGGAATCCTTCTCTTAGCTGATAACTTTAACAAGACCAAATTAAAAGGAACTATTGTCAACAAAATAAAAACTCTCTATCTTTAAAGGTGCTCAAATACATCATTTTGTTGAGATTTCATTTTTTGTCTAACTTACCTTTCAAATTATGCTGATACTCAATGGTCTGTTGTAGCCCCTTTACCATATCATGAAGAGCAGCACATTCTAAAACATCAAAGATAAATTTAATCAAAGATTATCTGCTTTCATTTTGGAATTATTCTCTCAAAGTGGAAATACATAAAATAAAATGATATTTAATCAACAACGATCAGACCTCAATAAAGCAACCAGGCAAACTGAGAGCAGTTGTGGTCCATAACAGGCACCCCGTAAATATTTGTTGAGTGATTGATTTACAGAGAGGCAATATCATAGTAAGCTGAAGCAAGAAAGGGATAAGTGGAGAAGCTCTGGCCTGAGGTTAAGAACATATATTATATTGCTATTCTAAGTGCTTTGCAAACATTAAATCATTTAACCCTCTTACCCCAATCAGGCAGATCCCAGCATTTACCCCATATTACATATGAGAAAATTGGTGTGCACTACTATGATATACTAACTAGCTGCCATTTTAATCGGGCATTTGTTTTGATGGTTAAATATTACATATCACATTTGCTTCAAATAATAAACAGTTGCCAAGGAATAATAATATTACCGTTTATTGAATCTTCGTTCACTCTGCCAGGTATACACTAAGTGTGTTACAAACATCATCCCAATTAGTATTCAAAAGGATACTGAGAAGTTGGTATCATTGCCCTGATTTTACAAAAGCAGGAAGTCATTTATAGAGGCCTAGTTACTTGCCAAAGACTCCAGGGTTAGTAATTGGAAGGTATAGACCTGAACACAGGTTTTTCTCATTTCAAATCTGCGCTCTTAATCTGTTTAAGCCAACACTTCCTCAGGATTGTAGGATATGCTGACTCAACCATGACACTTGAAGTCAGAGAAACTGGATTAGTTCCCCCTTCTTTACCTTCAAACTGTGACACCCTGGGCAAGCTACTTAACCTCTTGGAGCTTATATTCTTAGTCTGCAAAATAAAAGTATAGGAAATACCCATTCTACCTCATATATAAGACTCTTCTCATATATAAGATGGTTCTGACAACCAGATGAGAAAATATATTTCTAAACTCACTCACAAACATCTAACATTGTCATGGCTGTTATTTCTCTCTTTATGTCCCACAACAATTTGTATGTATCTCTTTTCCTCATTTATCACATTGCATTTGTTATACATATTTGTGGTTTCTCCCATTAGTGAGTAAACTCTTTCAGGTAAAGATGGTACCTTTTTGTTTTGATATTCCTTGCCTCTAACATGGTGACTATTTTCAGGTGTTCGACAGGCTTTTTCTTTTACTGACTAAATGGAAGAACCAGTACGGTGAGGGGAGAATGCAGAACTTCACTTTCCATGAGAGGGCCTGCACTCAGTCCCCGCGTACACTAGCAGAAATGAAAGCATCTGCAGAAGTTAACAGCTTTATGCAGTTAAGATTCTAATATTGTGGTTTCTCACCTCTCCCCACAATCTGTCTGTCATTCCCACTACCTACCCAGACAGAGTTCCCACCACCCTCTGTTTTTTTATCTCTTGCTATTTTCCAGTAATGGAATGATGGTTAAACTACAATGGAAAATACCTACTTCAGGTATGTTATGGATTAGCCACTACAATTAAAAAGTTAATAAAACATAGGCTCGGTTAGCACTTGAATTTGTTAGAGGCACCAATCCAGTAATTTATGAAATATGGTTGCTGAATGTACCTCTGTAATCTGAAAATTGAAAACTGAGCCTTGAAACGGAAAAGTACACTGAATGTTTAAACACTGTGTTTTACACAATTTGAACACAAGATGGCTCTCCTAACACATTCTTTTTTAAACAAAGGAACTGGGCTCAATAAGGAATTGTTCCTAAAGTAGAATACTACTCATTATTTAGAATAATAGCTTATAATTCTCTTTGCAAACATTTACCCAATTATCATTTCTATTGGACTTTATAATGTAATTTGAACAATACTACTGTCCTATTTAATTCTTAACTCGAGTTCAGAATATCGAGCTACTTTTTATACCATATAATTTAGTAAATCAATGATTATGTTGAGCTCAAATTTAGACTCTATGATTAACTAGCAATTTGTGTTTTAACACATATTTCAAAACTCAGTTGGAAATGCTAAATACAATTATGCATGAAAATAATTTTTACAATACTTGGTCATCAATACTAATATTATTTACCATCCTGACATGGCAGAGAAATTCTTTATTTGTTATCAAATGTGGAAAATGAAATATCAAGACCTCATTCTTTATGTTGACCAAATTCAATCATAAATAGTTTGTTCCTCTCTAAGTAAATTAGCACACACTTGACTCTGTTAGCTGTCCTCTTTACTGCTCATTTACTTCTGTGTGTATTATCTGGCAATAGGCCATTAGATTAAAAATAAATAGAATTGGATGTTTAAAAAGTATTTAATTATTTTTTCAAATATAAAATACACATTAAACACAAGTGTATCTCTGCAATCCCTGCCCCCAAACTAACCCATGTCCCCCAAAGCAAGCACCTTGGAGGACCTGCACAGTCTCAGAGACTCGCACATCCTCGGACACCAGCACATCCTCTGCGACCAGGGCCTCCTGCAGAGCCAGGCTCCTCTCAGCACAGCCTGGGCGCTGAGCAGCACGAGGTGTGGGTGTCTCAGAAGGGAGGGGAGAGCCTCAGACTGGGGCAGCCCATTTTCAACACTAAAGTATTCGGCCTATCTGAAATTTCTGTTGGAGTTATTACGAGGCCTAATTGAACCGTATTTCCCGCCATGGTTCTGGAGGCCTGTATTGACTCCTGGATTTGCAGTTCCTTAGCTGAGTGGTCGCAGACAGATTATTTCACTTCTTGTGTCTTCTTTCTCTTTATTACTCAGGTAGAGCAATAATACCAGTCCTATCTGTCTTTCAGGGCTATGTTAAGGATAAAATGACAGTCTAGAAAGTTCTATGTAAATAAACTATTTTACAAATAAATGGGGCAATATTAACCACTGTTGTGTCAAGAAAGTACTCTCATTAGAATTTGTATGTCTTCAGGCAGCAAAGAACTAACCTTCTTTAAGAGAGACTTCCTTTGTTTGCATTCCTTTTAATAAACAGTTAGTTTTTTCCAACTGCATTTCCAGTATATTGTTCTTTCCAGTGGTTTCTAACATTTTCTGTAGAAGAAACAATATATATCATTACCAAATCAGTATTGTTAATTTTGATTTTCTTACCTTAATATATAAAGACTAATGAAAATACAAACCACTGAACACCTGAAAGTCTAATAATTAAGTCTGATATAATTTGTACCCCTTTCTTTCTGACTGTTCAGTTCTATACTATAGTTAACAATTCCTTATATATTTTCCCATAATATTTTATGACTATACAACTATAGGGAAGGATCATATTATACTCTCTTCTGTACTTTGGATGTTGCATTTAGTACTATTATCTTGGAGGTGATGTCATATAAGCACATATAGACCCACTTCATTCTTTTTTTAACAGCTGCATTGAGTTTCATTTATGAACATTCTTTTTTTAAGGAATTTTTATTCATAATTGCCAAAATTTGGAAGCAACCAAGTTGCCTTTAATAAGTGAATGGGTCAACAAATTATGGTGTACCCGGACAATGGAATATTTGGTGCCTTAAAGAAGCGGGCTACTAAACTGTGAAAAGACATGGAGAACCTTAAATGTACAATGTTGTGAAAGAAGCCAATCTGAAAAGACTACTGTATGATTCCAGCTGCATGACAGTTTGAGAAAGCCAAAGCTATAGCTACAGTAAAAATATTAGTGGGTCAGGAGTTGGGACGAGGCAGTGTCAAAAAGGATTATAGAATCTTTGGGACAGTGACACTATTTTGTATAACTCTATAGTGGTGGATATGTCTCATTATACATTTGTCTAAACTCACAGAATATAAAACAGAAGCATGAACCCTAATGTCAATGCTGGGATTTCAGTGATGATGGGTTAATGTAAGTTCAACAAGTTTACCATTCTTGTGCAGGGTGTTGATAGTAGGGGAACTTGGGGATGGGAGGTGGGAGTCAGAATTTGGGAACTCTTGCTTTCTGCTCAATTTTTCAGAAAGCTTTAAAACTGCTAAAAAGAATCTATCAATTAAAACAAAACAAAATTATGTTCAATATAGTTCACTGAAGCAGCAGTGGCTGTCACTTTTGGCAAACCTCAAGTACAGAATCCAGACATTCACATCTGAACTTCAGGCATCAGCAAACACTGAGGATGTCCAGGACAGAACACAGTCGTCATTGGGATAACCCATCCAAAGTGAATGACGTGTGTATGTTCAAACCAGGTTGCTTATTTTTCCTCCTTGTAATTAATCTTTCCATCATTCCTTTATTCCTCTTGATGCATCAGGGCATAACATGGCGTCTTCTAGGTCTGAGTGTGGGGAGGTGCAGGCTGGTAACAGGAAGAGGGAGATCATCTGCTTGGGAGCATCAGGCACTCAAGCCTGTCCTGCATAGAACTGCAGGTGAAGCCAACCAACCCTTCTGGTCTGCCAAGAGAGGTCTGCCATGAACCCCCTGCCACCTGACACCAGATGTCTGCAGCAGAAAGTTCTCAGCATAAATAGGAGTGGAACATGAACTCACAGCCTTAGGTTGCATGGCTCTTGCAGTAATTCTTTCTTCCCCCATTTATTTGAGAGAGGACAGGAGAAAGGGATGGCAGGAAGTGGAGGGAGAGAGGCAGTAACTTATTCTACTTAGTTGTTCCATTTAGTTGTATACTTATTGATTGCTTCTCATACGTGCCCTGAGTGGGATCAAACCCGTAACCTCAGCATGCCAGGATGAAGTTTTATCTACTAAGCTACCTGGCCAGGGTTGAGAATTCAGTCTACTTCAATTCTTATATATCATTCCTGAGTTATGGATATCCTGGGCACTTAAGCATGTATTTTTCCTTTAACTTTAGCAAAAGTATATCGATTACTTATTCCCTCACCACAGAAACATTTTGATGCATTTTGTACAAATGAGCCAAAACCATATATATATTTTTAAAAGGATTTTTAAAATGAGAAAGGGCTTAGCAAAGTACATTTCCATTATCTTTACCCTGTTCATTTTTCCTTCTTTCCAACTTCTTCCATTGGCAAAATCTGTTCCACTTTTCCCTATATACTTCAACTGTTTAATATTTTTACATACCTTTTCTATCTGTGAGAAGTCATTTATAAGTGTGTCAAGATTCACAATGCCAATCTTTTTCTGACATCCATTGCTGCTTTGATTCATGTCTAAACTGCAGAGTAAGTAGCGTTAAACTCACAAACAAATAAAATCAAAAGCACTACAATAGTAGCAAAAACTCAAACACTGAAGCTTCTGCACACTCACAGAGCATCTACCTGAGTTCTATTATACTCAGAGAATTGTTGTTATACCCACTGACAACAGTTAGATGTTTTAAGCCTTCTCCACTCCTCTCCACCTCTACCCTATCTGAGTTTTCTCTAAAAAAATCTAAAATTAGTGCGATAACCTATACATATGTAAAAGTTATTTGTCCCTACTACACAAAAAATTATGTCACTGTTCAACACTCATCTCCTTGTCATCATATGGCTGGGCTTCTAATGCATTACTAAACCTGATGAATGACCTTTATATATAGATATTCTCAACTTAAGATATTTAGAATATTTGTCTACCATGCCACAATATTTTTGCTGTATTTCCTGGTACTGTGCTTATTGCAACAGATTGAATTGTGAACCTTACTCAAATTTTTATGTTCAAGTATTGAACTCCAAAGTGACTGTATTTGGGGATAGGGTCTTTAGGAGATAATTAAGGTTAGAGGAGGTCATATGGGTGGGACCCTCCTCCAATGGGATTGTGGCCCTATGGGAAGAGGAAGACTAGGCATTTCTGTACATGCTAAAAAAAGTGCTAGCTTGGCGGTGCTGTGGCTGCCATTCATTAAAAGAAAAGAAGAAAAAGAGGAAGAGGAATAAAAGGTAAGAAAAAAAGAAAGACAAAGAGGGAAGAGAGAAGAGAGAAAACTTGTTCTCTCTCCATGAGCATGCACAATGGAACAGTTGTGTGAGCACGTGGTGAGAAGGTGGCCATCTACAGCTCAAGAAGAGAGCCCTCACCAGATATCAATCAGATATCAACTCTGCTGGCACCTTAATTTTGGACTTTCCAACCTTCAGAACTGTGAGAAAAATAAAATTCTGTCATTTAAGCCACCCTGCGTGTAGCAATTTTTTATAATACTGTAGAGTAGACAAATATACATTTTTCATACTTTGTTTGATAAACTTTTCAGTAAACAAAAGACATATGGTAATTAATATGCTCAAAGCAATCATTCAGTATTTCTATTCTTCTGTTATTTTGTGTGAGAATAACTGTTGAAGTAAAGAATAAGAGTTTCAGTTTTAGTCCTATGGAACCAATTGTAAGAAGTTCCATAAGGATGGAGAAACTGACTTTTGCAAACCAGCCAGCATTTATATTTGGGAGTGGGAGAGTGTCTAGAAAAATCAAGATTAATACAATCTACAAGTATGAGACACTTGTGTTTCGACTTTTCTCTAGCAAAGAGGAAGGAGACAATGCACATTTGAAAGGCATTCTAGATTGAGGAAAGAGCATGTGCCCCTGCATGATGTGTGGAAGTGGCCAGGACAACTAGTCAAAGTAAAAGGTAAGTAAAATCTCCAAGGTAATACTCAAAGTAATTTTGGGGGGCATATTATTGTTTAAAATGAGGTACAACAAAGCAGGCATTGCTTGACAACTTGTTACTTCATTTAAAAAAATTCTATTTCCTTCCTCTTTTAAATTTTATATGTACAACTCTTAGTGGTTTTTAAATCGGAATTTTAATTGAGTATTTTCAGTTTATGAATTATCCTGTGTATCACATATACAAGTAAAACACTCTATAAAATCTCTTAAATAGTTAAAACTTGATCTTTAAGACAGGAGAATAATTGTAATAGCATCACAAGATAAATACAATAAAATTCCTCTCGGGGTAAAATTAAAAAGTCATCACTATTTGATATACTGTTATTGTCTAATAGAACTAACTATATGATAATCAGAAATAGTTCATGCAAAATCCTCCCTCCTAACTTTGATTTTTTTTTTCTTTCCTTTTTCAAGGGTTTTGTCTCAGAACCGGGCTCCTGAACTAGAACTAAGTTCATTCTCATTTGAGCTTAATTTTCTCCCAGTTGCTTTCCCCTAATGAGACCCTGGCGTGTCTTTCCTGGTAAAACCGTCACTGATCTTCCCCGGCCCTTCCTGCACGCTGCCCTGTCACCTGGGCCGCGCCTCCGGGTGCATTTCCAGGTGTCTGCACCCCGTCCTCCCATCCCCTGGCTCAGCTCTGTTCCGTGGGTGCCCAGGGGACGAGGTGCTAGCGGGCGGTTCAGGGCCTGTCACAGCCTTTGGTGAGAAGCAGAGATGACGTGTGCCCTTCACGGCCCGGCTGCAGCCATGCCCACAGGTGGGCGACACCCCGCTTCCTTCCCTGGCCTCCACCTGCCCGCCCGCTTCCGTGCGGCCTCCGCGTCTGCACCTGCCCCTCGACCCCGGTCTGGCGTGGGCCTGGAAGCCGGGCCGGCTGCCGCCTCTCCCGCCCCACAGCGCCCCCTGGACCCGCTCTCAGCCCCGAGCCCGGCTCCGGCTCGCCCACCGCTCCGGGCCCCGGGAGCCCGCGGGCCGGACAGCAGCGGCTGGTTCAGAACCCTCTCCCCACGCACGAGACTGAGGCGTGGAACAAAGAACACCCACGGAAAACGGGATTTCGAACGCGCCGAAGAAGATTCTGGAGTCTGGCGTGCTGCCCGCCGTTGCTCAGGGTGCCCCACGTGCCCCTGGTCCCCTCCGCGCCGCCCGGTCCCACCCTGATAGCCCTCCCCGCCCCGGGAAGCAGGGTCCCCCGACAATGGGCCCGCCCCGCCCTCTCCTGGCCCCGCCTCCAGCTCACCTGCTGGGCCCTCATTCCCCCCTCAGCATCCAGTGCTGCTTGGATCTTTTCATTTGGTTTCTAGAACACGACTCAACACCCAATGTCTGCCGGATCCATCATTAGTTCCGCAACCAAAGAATACATCCTGTTAGTTTAAGTTTTGGTTAGTGAGTCAAGCACCTGTGAATAAGTAATAATCCTTATTTATTTGAGGAACTTGTCAGCAGACTTACACAATTCCAGGGACTGTGGCAGCCACGTGACGGTGATGAAAGCATGAATACAGCGCAGCCCATGCGGCTGTTAAGTAGACATTAATAATAAGCTGTTATGATGAAATGAAATGACACATTTTAATAGTGCTTAATGTCATTCCTGCTATAAAGTGCTAAAACATGAATTGTTATAATTAAAATTTTTTTGTTCAATAACAGTTTGAAAGTGCATCCACTGCCAACTTTGCCTTATTTTTTTTTGAATGGGAAACGGTTGATTTATTTTTATTTTTTTAAATGAAATTAAAAATTTTACAAGCAAAAAAAAATTTTAACCATAATAGGATAATCTATATTATTTTATTTGAAAGGTAGTATAGCATGGTGGCAAGAAATCTAGATCAAAGTGGGAAATGTGGTGGAGTCCTATCTCGGCTGCCTACTAGTTAGTAAAGTTGGGAAGGTTGAGTAATCTCCTTTTTCACGTTTAAAATAAGTATACTAAATAACAGAGCTAACATTTTAAGATTTTAAACTAGTCTTATAATAAAACATTGCATATCAAAATGTTTTGAAAATGTCC
The DNA here is from genome assembly GCF_036850995.1 of Saccopteryx leptura. NCBI lineage: Eukaryota > Metazoa > Chordata > Mammalia > Chiroptera > Emballonuridae > Saccopteryx > Saccopteryx leptura. The sequence continues at coordinate 156,444,755 of NC_089503.1, forward strand.
TTCGTCATGTTCTTTACCTTATTAATTTCACAAAAGTCATGCACTTACATATATTTTAATTTTTAAAAATCTTTTGAGAGCTCTCTCTGTGTACATTTATATGTATATATGTATAATGAGAGAGGAGAGAGTGATCATATATACATACATTATCTCTTAAGAGTTGGAACTTGAAACTCTGGCTTCGCAAGTTAGCTTTCCTTGACATTAGTAATAGCACATAGGAATATTGAAAATGATTGGAAATGGCCTTTTGAATTGCCAGTTCTATCCAATTAGCATCCACTAATCACATCAATCATCAGTGATCTACTCTTTCTTGCTCTCTGCTTCTGTTAACACTTGGAACCATGCTGGCCTCTTGTGGCATTTGTTAAAGCTGTTCGATATATATCTCTCCTGCTCTCTCTATTATCAGCTTCTTGGGGGAAGAGAAAACTTGAACACACATACACACATACACACACATAAATATATGTATGTTTATGGAGAAATATGTATATTTCTTCATAGTGCCTAGCATAGTCAGAATACATAGACATAAACCAACACACCAGAAATAAATCAGGAGAATTTAGCTTGAATTTTCTAATTAGAAATGAATCACAAAATTCTCTTCCAGTTTTTAGACGTTAGCATTTTTTTTTTACAGAATCCTGATGAGTTCAAAATATGTCTGTCAATGAGGAACTATCTGAGCTTCCCATAATTTCATCTTTAAAAAGGGAATGCCTTTCATAGTTTTCAGAGTTTTATTCATCAAATATTATCTGATTTAGAAACAAAAGATTCATTGAATATTTGCTCAGAAACAGCCTGGAAAACCATAAAAGAAAAAGAACTTACTTTATTATGTCATACTAACAAAGGGGACATAAAGAAAGTAATCTTAGAATCCATTAAAATGTACCTTGGTTTGGAAAATAAACACATATGTACCTACACAATGGAAAAAAATAATTATAAGCTCCTGATTTATGTATGTAAGGATTTTAAGGTGAGCTACACATTGATGGTTATTACGTTACACGCAACTTCACTTATTTTTTTTTAAATTAATTAATTTATTTTTTTTATTCATTTTTAGAGAGGAGAGAGAGACAGAGAGAGAGAAGGGGGGAGGAGCTGGAAGCATCAACTCCCATATGTGCCTTGACCAAGCAAGCCCAGGGCTTTGAACCGGCAACCTCAGCGTTTCCAGGTTGACGCTTTACCCACTGCGCCACCACAGGTCAGGCACAACTTCACTTATTAATTCATTCTAAAGTATTTGTTAAGTACTTGCAAGGTACCGGCTACTGAGGGTCTAGACCAGTGGTAGTCAACCTGGTCCCTACTGCCCACAAGTGGGCGTTCCAGCTTTCATGGTGGGTGGTAGCGGAGCAACCAAAGTATAAATAAAACGATAGATTTAACTATAGTGAGTTGTTTTATAAAGATATATTCTGCCAAACTTAGTGAAAATCCGACATAAAGTACTTGGTAAGTAATTATTATTATATGCTTTAACTTGCTGTAACTCTGCTTTATAAATTTTATAAAGTAAAGTTACTTCCCTACTTTATAAATCACCATTACTGTGGAACCGGTGAGTGGTTAGAAAATTTTACTACTAACAGAGATACAAAAGTGGGCGGTAGGTATAAAAAGGTTGACTACCCCTGGTCTAGACTCTAAGGAGAGCAAGACAAGAAAGTAACTCTCCAGCTTTGGAGTGATAGTCTCAGAGGTTTGCCTTTTTAAGACCATTGGCACTTACCTGTCTGCTTTTTCAAGAAAACTTATTGAGCACCAACCATCCCGGGATCAATGAGAACACTAGGAATAAACAGACATGGCTCCTGACCCTAGAGGACTTACAATTTAGAGATGGAAAGGAAATAATTAACAAACAAGTAAATGACAGATAAGTAAAAACTGTACTAAGTACAAAGAACGAAACAAGAATCTATGATACTGATTTAAAAAGTGAATGGCACACACATAATCAACAGTTCAAACGCTATAGAAATGTTTACCTGAAACCTAGGTACTTTTATTGATCAATGTCACCCCATTAAATTTAATTTCTAAATAAATGTTTTAAAAAGTGAATGGGAGTCACTTTAGATATAGTGATATCTTATCCCTGGGCAGATAAGATGAAAGTGAGGCCAGAAAGCTAGCTGTGGGCAATGGATAAATGCGAGGCTGCCCTTTGTACTTCCTGCTTGCTCTCCTGACACACTTGTCTCTGCTCTAGTTTACCTCTCTATCTGATTCCCTTATTTCAATATCTGCTTCCGAGCCATATTGTTTTGGCTTCACCTGCAACTTCAGTTCCCAGTTCTGTGGCTCCCTGGCTCTCAGCATCACTTGCAGTAATTAGGTAATTAGGTAAAAGTCACTCTGTGCACCAGGTCTGTGACCCAATGGAACTATGTTGGTTGGACTCACTCCCATCCTTCCCCACATGGAGAGTGGAATTTGGACATGAAAAACTAAAGTATTTGACTGGCTAAAACTTAAAGCCTAGCTGAACACTGGCAAAATATCTTCTAGCTAATTTTAGAGGGGGGTTTGATTGAAAGATTTTTATGGCTGGACCTGGATTGTAAAAAAAAGTTGATGAAGAAAAATCCAACATCAAATCCTTCCTTAGAAAAGGCAAAATGTGTCTGGAAGTGCCAGACTCAAAAGCTTCTGACCAGAACTGGCTAAATAATTTGTAGGGCCCTGTACAAAATGAAACTGTGTTAAAAAAAGTATTAAGAATTTTAGGACAGAACAGCAGAACATTAAACCAAGTGTGGGTTGTTCTATGTGCAGGGCTCTGTGTTACTACACACACCCATGAAGCGGTCCTGTCTCTGACTCCTGCATTCTCACCCCATGGGCTCTTTCCCTTCTTCCAGATCCCCTGTTGTTTGTCTGTGTGACTTGGAAGTTTAGGGGCTTTAATGTGTGTGATGATAATGCTTGAGGTGCAGAGGTAGACAGGAGCAGCGCCCCCTGTTGACTGCAACAAGCCATTGCATAGCTCCTGGAAGCATCAGCTAGGACCTTTTTTGTACTTTGTCATCAATAGTCACTGTTTGTGAACCAGTGTAAACAGTTCTTTAAAAGTGAGCCTAGAAAATACTATGTCAGTGAGCTATTCAAAAGGATCTGGGCAAATGTGGTGATTCCAAACGTTTCTTTGTTTGGGTCAGGGGAGGAAACTTGTCTTTCTGAGGGTTACGTTTAATGGAGTAAGGGAGACAGGAGGTAAGGCAGGCTGAAGATCACCAAGGCAATTACTTTGCATGTTCCCACTCAACACACATGTCAAAGATCTATGCTTGGGATACTGATCAAAAGTGTGACCTCTCAAAGCTAGAATTCCCGCCTTTAAATTCTGGTTCTGCCACCTTTTAGCTATAGGATCTTGAGGGAATTACTTCACCTCTCCAAACCTTAGTTTCCACATTTAGGGGTTCTATTGTAGGAATAACACATGGCTGAATAAAGATGGCACAGATAAATAAAGGGCCTGAAGAACAGCAAGTGTTCAGTAACTGTTTGCTAGTGGGATCCTCATTACCAGTAGTTCCTGAAATGTTGGTATGTTACCATCATCATCTAGTTCATTGTTTTGGACCACTGAACAGATTGTCCCAGGAATTTGCCTACTCTGTTTATGCAGTCCCTGGTGATCAACAGCACACAGACACCCATTCCCTGCCACACCATTTCTGCTTATAAACCTCTGCAAGAGTTTCTCCGAAGCACGCACAAACAAGTAGCGCTGGTAAGTCACAGGGTGTATGCTTACTCAGTACCATTAAATGATGCTACATTGCTCTCCAGAAGGGCTGTCGCAGTTTCTACTGTCACCACACTGAGGCAGGGCGATGAAGGCCCGGGCGTCTCGGGATGACTCAGGACCATGCTGAAGGGCCCTTCCAAATCCATAACTCCCTGTGGGGTCAGCCAATGCTTTCCTGGGCCTGCCTTCATCTTGGCTACTTGCTCTGCCCCCTCCTATTTCCTTCTCCTTGCTGCACATGCTGTTCCCAGGGGCACTCCCTAATAAAAACTCGGCATGCTAAACCCTGCTTCCTAGAGAACGCAACTGGAGATTCCATGCTGCTTTTCAACCAAATTTGAAAACACAAATAACTCAATATAATTAGATTATGTGAACTTATTGGCATATTCCAGGGGTAGTCAACCATTTTATACCTATGGCCCACTTTTGTATCTCTGTTAGTAGTAAAGTTTTCTAACCGCCCACCGGTTCCACAGTAATGGTGATTTATAAAGTAGGGAAGTAACTTTACTTTATAAAATTTATAAAGTAGAGTTACAGCAAGTTAAAGCATATAATAATAATTACTTACCAAGTACTTTATGTCGAATTTTCACTAAGTTTGGCAGAATAAATCTTTATAAAACAACTCACTATAGTTAAATCTATCGTTTTATTTATACTTTGGTTGCTCCGCTACCACCCACCATGAAAGCTGGAATGCCCACTAGTGGGCGGTAGGGACCAGGTTGACTACCACTGGCATATTCAATCTCAGTAAATGGATATAGCACACCGATGAGAAGGCCACCTAATTTCTTTGCACTATTAAAAGTATTGGTTTAAGGAAAATACATTCTGTTCTACATTTACTTCTGATTTCTCTGTTAAAAAAATATTAGTTACTTCTCTCCTGCCAGTTTAGTAAAGGAAATAAAATACTGAAGGGCAGCAGAATATGCCACCCCAAATTACACCAACCCAAAATATGCCTCTTTGGTATCAGGATTATTTTGAGCTGATTATTTTGAGAAACTGCAGACACGTACAAAGCTCTGAGAACAAGAGTACAAGTTAACCTTTTGAAAGTATCATTTACATTAGAAAGGGGTCCTGGACCAGGAAAGAGCTTTATCAGGGGTAAGGTCACCTGAGAGACTTATCTACCTGGCAAGGCAACCTTTGTTTACCAATCACTTTGTTTTCTCTTTTTAGCTTCCCATAACTTGCCTTCCTCCCCGTGGGAACCCTCGAGCCCTATCCCTTTCCTTAGCCCACCGTGGTATATAAGCCTAAATCTTCTGGCCGCCTGAAGTTGGGCTCCTAAAATCATAATTAAAATTGTTTTGTTCTCTGCAATTTAGTTTTTAGACCCATAAAGTTTCTTCACAGAACCTAGAAGAGTAGAAGAGAAAAATATTCCTCCTCTACAATATTCATTTGTAAAAACTGAAATTCATTATAATGACTCTTCTACAAGTCAATGAATTGTATTTCTGATGCTGATCTGAATGTAGTCCATTATTTAGACTCAGTAGAAATGCTCATCAGAGAATAGTAGGTTAATGGAACTAAGGATTAGTAAATATCATTTTGCAGTTGAACCCATTTCAGAACCACTCAGAAATTTATCTTATTGGCGGCTTACAAGTGATTTTTAGGCAATCAGTTCACTTCTTAGGCTAATTTGGTGTTGCTAAGAGATAAATTGAGGCATATTAAAAATTTTAAGAATTTTCTTGAGCAAAAATCAATTCCACAGGCAATGCCAAACCAGAAGGGATAGGAGGGTTCTGTCACCAGGAGCCAGGGAGAGATTTTATAGAGAAAGGTGATGGCAAAGCAAGGACAAATTGATTGGCTGTAGCTCAAAGCCTAGTTAACTGTGATTGGTTGTTCTTAGAGTTTGATTTCTTAACCTTGAGGCATTTACAGGCTTAGTGTTTGGCTTGTTTACATAGGCTACTATGGCATTTAAGCCACCTCAGTCTAATGCAGAAGTCCCCAAACTTTTTACACAGGGGGCCAGTTCACTGTCCCTTAGACCGTTGGAGGGCCGGACTATAAAAAAAAAACACTATAAACAAATCCCTATGCATACTGCACATATCTTATTTTAAAGTAAAAAAACAAAACGGGAACAAATACAATATTTAAAATAAAGAACAAGTAAATTTAAATCAACAAACTGACCAGTATTTCAATGGGAACTATGGGCCTGCTTTTGGCTAATGAGATGGTCAATGTCCAGTTCCGTATTTGTCACTGCTAGCCATAACAAGTGATATGACACGCTTCCGGAACCCGCGTCACCAGAAATAGTACTGTATTTGAGCTACGCTGTGCTTTAGGGCGCTGCCACCTACAGCACTGTATGCATCCTCATCCTGTGCTCCTCTCACTGACCACCAATGAAAGAGGTGCCCCTTCCGGAAGTGCAGTGGGGGCTGGATAAATGGCCTTAGGGGACCGCATGCGGCCCGCGGGCCATAGTGTGGGGACCCCTGGTCTAATGGCTTCCTTGTTTAATTAATTTAACAGTAGAACAGGACTTTTACCAGTATTATGTGACTATGAGGATGAGTCAACGATTGTACATCAAAGCCTTTAGAGGTAAACAGATGAGGTGCTTTCTAGGAAATTTCAGTCTGAGCCCAGAGAAATTTCTATGCCCTTGCACCCTGTTTCTAGTGCTTGTTCAGTATATTACAGCAAAATGTAACCAGTCCGGAAATTGAGAAAACAAAACCACTAAGGAGCAAGCTGCCCACTCTGCCTACCCCAGCTGCCTGGCCCACATCACAAATCTAAACCTGAGTTAGCCTGCACTGGAAAAAAACAAAACACCTAAAAGGAAACCTAACGGGGACTGCCAGTCATCTTCCAACCCAACTATAGCTAGCTCGCCTCGCCCTGGAGAGTAGGACCTGCTGGCCCTAGAAGGAAAACCCTCACCTCCCGGACACCCTGCCCTTCCTGCACCCTCTGCCGCTCTAGGAAACTTGCTCTTGCCCCAAACCCCTCCGGCAGAGCGCCCACTGCTTGGGAGGCACTGTATACCCCCAATCCACGAATTGTTTTTCCTTGAATAAAAAACATTAAATTGTGTTAGTTTTGCCACTGGGCACTTCGTATGTATTAAGACTCATCACTTAGTGTGGTCGATGAAAAAATGACCAGAAATTTACAGGGACTCCTGTCTTCAAGAGGTGGTGAGTCTATTTCTTTATCCCTTCAATGTCAGAAAAAGGGGTGTCATAAGACTTTCCAGCTTCCACCTCAAGGAGCTTTGCACATTTCACTGTCATATTTGTCCACTTCCATTGGAGAGGCCAGCAGCTTACCAAGTGCCCGACAGGCAATCGTGTCCATCCTAGATCACCCAGCGCCAGCCAAGCCGTCAGCCAACAGCCGATGACTGAATGAGTGGGTGCGCCCAGCTGAAATAGGCGGAAAAGCTGCCAGGCTGGGTTCTGCCCAAATAGCCAACCCACCAACTGTGAGCTCGTAAATGGTGGTTGTTTTAAGCCATCGAGTTTTGGAATGGTATTTTAGGTAGCAAAGACTGAGTAACTGCTATTATTTGAAACAGGATGAGCATGATCTATCTGCCATGGGAAGGAGATGGACTTAAACATTTTTTTATTGCCATTTTTCAGATATAATACTCTTTCAAGTTAAGTAAATGATAGCTTTCTGAATCTGATGCAGACAGTGGGATAACTCAGGAGGCTGAGGCATGAGACTGTCAAACCTGAACTAAAGGGTGGGAGGGAGGATGTTAATAAGGGAATAGGTTAATGGGTATTTCAGAGACTTCCGCATCACATTTCTGAGCAGGGCTACTGATGGCATGTTCATTTCACAAAGGTTCCTGCTCTTGTGAATAATTATAGATTTGTGTGCCAGTGATTACCATGAACAATCCCAATAATAGAAGCTGCTGGAAAAATCCTAAAGTCTGCAATACCTTGGGTTTAACCCTTCAAATCACTGCTTATAGGAGTGATGACAACAACTGAAATAAATCTGAATATACAAAATTTCAATGAAAGTTAAACAAAATGATAGGAACAACAAAATGTGAAACCCCTGAGAGAAAAAACATAAACCTCACAACCTAGAACCCTCTGCATTTTGATTTTTGGGAGAGAGAGGTATGCGATAGGAGCATATTTCAATAGAAATTTAACATATGTTATGTCATTTTATAACCCTAAGATAATAAACCTTGATTACAGAAAATGCAGGAAATTAAATCAAACTAAAAAATAGGAAATTTCAAACACCCACATTCTTACCTGCAGAGGTAACCATTATTAACATTTTGATATCTATACCATAAATCGTTCATGTAACACACCACATACATATGCAAACGTTCATAGAGTTTAAATGAGGAAAGAACACAGAACTTTTAAGGAAGAGATAAAAGTTTTAGTTCCAGCTATTCTAACTAGTTGCATGGCCCTAGTCAAGTTAATTAAGTTTCCCCATTTCAACCCTGATAGACGAATGATAAGTCTTTTAGCTACTTCCTAGGTAAATTAGAAAATAAATTTTATGTGAAGACCCTTGGCTAAAGTTAGTAAAGAAATGCAAGCTAACATCCCTGTGTAAGGTGTTGTCATTTTAATTTTGCCTTAATATTTGGTTGTCATTTAAAATATTTAAACTTTTAGATGACATACTTTTAGGACTACAAAATCAGTAGTCATATGTCAATTAAAATATTAAAGCCCATAACTACAAGGAATTTATTAACCTATGTTGTCATATATTATAATAAGAACTTCTAAAAATACAGGTAAGATATCACGAAAATATCCTTACGGTAGTTTAGGAGTTCCTGACCACAGTTCTTGTCTGGCATGCACTGCTTCCGACGTTCAGAGATTCAAACTGTTCCTAGACTCTGTCAGACAGATTTGGCAGCTGGTCCATGTGTCAGTCAGTCATTCCATGGGACAGATTAAGCTTCTCATTCTCATCATCTGTGATTATACCTAACTTCTCACATATGTGCTCTTCCAAGGTAGGTAAGAGGCAGGAAACTCCAATACCCTCACTTGCATCCAAACCATCAAAAATACTGATTTTCTGCGTGACATTTAGCCCAGAATCACCAACTTTTCCTTTGATTTTACTTGATGCACTGTGCTGATTTTCTAAGAGTCTCAATTCTTCCTGAAACTCATTCTTCTTGCCACACTAAGTAGTGATGTGGGGCTCTTGGTAGGTGAAAAACTTACTATGGTAAATTAAACATAAATTAAGATGACTCGTAAGTAAATAATTTAACTTTTCGAGGGTTAATCCCCAAAAAAGGCCATTTTATCATATACTTCAGTCAGCTAAAACTGACTAGATGTAAACAACAAAAACACACTCTGGTCTACACTCTTTGGCTGTGCCACCAGGGAAAACTGGCTGGATTCCATTTCTAGCCTGGTGGTCCGGTACCAACAGCCTAGACTTGGCAAGCGGTTGACTCCTCTTTCCACATGTTGACCCTAGGAATCGCCTGCTTTCCAACACGAATTCCTTCGATAAACCTCAAAAAGGGTCAATTCAGAGTGTAATACACTTAAAAAGAAGCAGAGCATAGATGTCTGTTTAATACCAAAAGGCACAGGGAAAATGAAGCGAAGGATGAAAATCTGGAATGAAAACAGAAGAAACTTCTTCCCTTAGAAAAGATTCTAATAGCCTTAGCCTGGCTGGATGTCAACCTGACCTGCGTTCTCTGAAACTCGGAGTGTCCTTGTCTGTGGAGGTAGCTGCCCATCCCCACACACAAACACAAGGATGAATGTGGAAGCCTGACCCAAGGCACATGTGATCCTTTCTCCTGAACTTTGAAATGAATATTCAGACATCACTGATATTCTCTTGGAGTGGAGGCTGCCTCTTTCTTCCAATTGCACTGGGGGCAAAGAGAGGGAGACAGAGAGAGAGAAGGAGAGAGAGAGGGAGAGAGAGAGAGAGAGAGAGAGAGAACAAGCACTGAGGCTGGAACCAAACAATGGAATGAAATTTCTTAAAGGATTTTGACATCTTTTCAATTTCTTGTTTCAATTCTTCAGTCCTGTTCTTGGATTCTGTGAGATATCATCGTGACTTTACAGACAAATGCTTCTTTTTTCTGAAGCCAGCCTTTGGTTTCTGTTACTTGTCATCAGGAATTTAAGCTGAAACAAAGGACCACCAGCGAGGTAAGATAAGCGGGAAGGAAGGAAAAGACATATAAAGAGATCAAATATAATTCCTGGTTTCAGGGATCCTAAAAACACAGTCTCAGGACTAAAGCGTGTGTGAGGAAAAGGCTATCTGTTCCTTCTGTGTTCCACATTCCTTCACATTATTCTTTAGCTCAGATGGGCTGAGCAAGAACATGAGATGCCGATTTGAGGGCTTTCATTGATCTAGAATATGTCAGACTACCTACCTCTTCCAAATTACAAAAATAGTTAATTGCACCTTGCACTGTGATCACAAAAATACGTGCTGAAATTTTTATTTTGGAGACAATGTATAACAATGTTTGAATATACATGCTCCGAAATATTTATTTAATAATCCCTGAGACTGCTGAATTTGGGTTTTATTTGGCAGAACAAGACAAGGCACTTCAACAAGTCCAGACTGCAGTACAAGTAGCTCTGCCTAGATTTGACCATAGTTAACGTTTCTGTGGCAACAGGGATGCTGTCTGGAGTTTCTGAGTAGTGTCGATAAGAGAAGCACAGTCCAGACCCCTGTGGTTTTGGAGCAAACTGTACCTTCTTCTGCTGATAAGTTATTCTTTGAGAAACAGTTTCAGGTTTGATACTGGCCCCTGGCAGAGTCTGGATGCCTGTCCGTGTTGACATCAAGAGACCAGGCAGCTAACTTGCCAGTCATGAAGAATGTATTAATGAGCCCATTATGCCACAGGCTGGGGAGTACTGCCACAACCCATCGTGAAGCAGACGTGGTGTGAGAGACAGGGTTTGAGCACTGAAGCCACAGTAACCTGCATAAAGAGAGCTCAAACTTGTCCAGCTTCTCTTTCCGCATGCCTTCCCTCCCTCAGCCTATGGGGACAGTCCCATGAGCGGTTCCTTATAACCAGTTGTCTAAAGAGGGAAATTTCAGGTCTGTTACAAATAACCTGGCATGACCCACTGGCACCAACCATGTTTATAGTTGCAATCAGGAGAGTTTAGAAAGATAGCTGTAAAGGAAATCCTCCCAATGGGCAGAAATGTGAGCAGTACCTTTGGCTGCCTTTCTTTTTTTTTTTTTTTTGTCCCCTACCAGAACCTTCCTCAAATGCTCCAGGCATATTATGTCCCTTTGTGAGCTCTCAGAACGGCCTGTGTGGAGTGCTAATAGTAACTTATCACTGTGTCAGGCATGGATGTCTACCTGAGTGGCCCTGGCTCAAGGGTGATCTTGAGGGCAGAGCCTACATTGCACTCACACCCTCGCCAGCTAAGAAAATCTTGGTGCATCGCAGGTGCTCAATTACTATTCTTAAAGCCTCTCAGTGGTGCTGGCTGCTAGAGGCATGTTTGCTCCTGGGAGCATATAGCTATGCTAGGCAGCCATGTGGTATAGAAAGAGGGCTGGGTTCAGGCCCAGAAGGAGGGTCCTGTCTCTGCTTCCCATGGGTGCTGTGACCTTCCGCACAGGGAGAAACCTTCCGAAACCTGTCTGTGCCTTTGCTCAGTGAGGGACGATAATACTGACTGTGTACGGCCTCACTGGTTCTCTGGGGTGGGGACAAGGGGCACGAGACAGACCGATCTTTGTAGAAGGGGAGCAGTTTGAAGACGGACGGATTCTTAGAGAGAAGATTAGGCCTAGGGAGGCAGGTGGGGAAGGCAAGGGCTTAGGGGGTCCACCCGAGAAATCCCTGTCAAGGGTTTACTTTTCTCACGTATGTTCACAAGCTTCTACAGATAAAAAAATAAATTTCCCTGATAATGTTATAATTCTTTCTAGTTGATCATAACCTTGCAACATTTTAAAATATAATTATTACTTAACCCAGTGCCTATCAAAAATATTATCCTCTCGACATGTAACCAAAATAAAAATTTATTAATAAGATATTTCACATTCTTGTTTTTGTACTAAATTTTAGTAATCAGGGCTTATGTTGCACCGACAAGACATATGTGGCTAGTGGCTAGCACACTGAGCTGCACACTCCTAGATTATCTGCACAGAACCCTCATTTAACAAATGGGGAAACTGAGACTCCGTGATGGGCACTAGCTGGCGTCTGGGAATGCAGGCTGATGGCTTTATCCATGTCTCCCAACTGTATAAGGAATCCAGGGCCCCCCACTGCTTTCGGAGTGGCCCCAGCACAGTTCCCATCTTCAGTCTCCCAGAGGAGGTGTTGCCCACGCATGGGTCAGCCTGGAGATGGTCTGCACTGCCTTTATTCCACCTGCTTATTTTACTGGCCCGTGATCATCACCTGAGGAAGGTCGGCTGGAAGCCCCGGGCCCACAGGCACAAAGGGAGTACTCGGGGTCTGCCTCTAACAACCCCTACACTGGGTGGGTGGCTGGAATGGGACCATGCAGCACCATCTTTCTACACAGCCTGGCTTAGGGGTGTTTTGCTGAATAAGGGGAGCAGAGAGTATCGAGAAGCTCAACCTACCCTGATTCAAGGAGGGTCTTGTTCAAGGAGGTTCAAGGAGGTCTATAGTCCAGTTCTGTCCAGTGGTCAGCAGCAAACTTGGAGCAAAGGAGAGAGGCACAAGATAAAATCACTAAGGCTATATGTTGACTGAGAAGCTGAAACATTTAGCAATCTCTGTTTTCCCAGATATTAATCTAGACGGTTGTCCCTAAAGGTCTGAGAAGATGATGCTATATTATGTAGAGATTAGCGATATCAAATGTGAACGGTCTGCCTGGATTTCTAAGAGCCAGCTTATTGGCTGTCTTTTGTTTTCATTATGTACATCCAACCTGGACACTATTATTATTTGCAAGTAGACTAGCAATGAGTTTACAGCATGGACTCTGGAGCTAGCATGCTTGTGCTTGCATCCTGGCTCTAAAATTTATTAATATTTTTATTTTGGTCAAGTTAAATATGTGTGCCTCAGTTTCCATACGAGTAAATTGGGACTAATAGAATTACAGAATTTACCTCTCTGGGTTGTTGTAAGTATTAAAATAAGTCCATGTATACAAAGTGCTTAGAACAGTGTCTAGCACATGACAAGTGCTTAATAAATGTTAGGTGCTGTCTAGCCTTAATAAAACATATCATCCCTTGGATGGAATTAGAAGGTGGTACAGACTCAGTGGTATGTTGGAGCCATTCATACAGTCTTATGAGAGCTGATTGTCCAATCATTTCCCAACTTCGTGTTCAGTGACAAAACACAGATAGCTTAAAATCAGCCACGTTGGGAGTATTTACACTATGGAAACTGGCAAATGTTACACATCTGACACAATCCCTCTTCTGGAGAACTGGTTGTTAAACATTTACTAGCACTCCACTGGTTACATTTATCAGAAAAGAAATGTTTATCTTTGGCATATGATTCTTTGGATCCATGGATATTAGAAAATAATTAATTTTCCATTTTCTCTACACTGTGAATAAGATCAGAAGCATTTTTCCATCAAGTAATGCTATAGCTTACATTTTTCTTAGACTACTGGACTAGTCAGAAGGTCTGTGCTTTTTTGTCCTGGTTTCACCACTTAGTAGTTAATTAACTCTGGGAGAGTCTCTCCTGTAAAACGTTAAAAGTAATATCTGATTTGCCTGTAACACAGATTTGTTATGCTTAAAACATGCATATGACAGTGCTTTATAAAATCAAAATTCTACGCAAATAATTTCTATCATATGGTACCACCTAAAGGAAAGATAACAATAAGTATCTTTCCACTTTGGATTTTTGACTACACCACCATTGGGAGGGCTGACGTGCATACAATTTCCTGACAAATTATGTTATACTTACAGAAAATGCTGGTAACATCTCTTAATGCTCACAGAGCAATCATGCAGAGATTCTTTTATTCTTCCTTTTTTAAAAATCAATAGAAAATTGCTTTTTTATATATCCTTACAAAGATTGCTTCCTGGGACTACTGTGTAAAAATCTATTATGGTTGAAGTTCCATCTGAGTGATTTTAATTTTTTTAAAACTCAGCAGAGAGCAGTAAGGAGTGAATTATTGTTCAGGTGAAACAGACTCACATCATTCCGTAGCCTCACAGGAAAATCTCCTCTTCGTGAAGACCGACGGAGTGTTCCCAGGGTCACAAGCCTCAGCGTTCGGAAAGAACATGGTGCACTGGCGGAGACAGAATTTGTTCATTGTCGGTTCAGTCCCCCGTGTCGCGCATTCAGTCTGGTCTTCCAGCTGAAGAGGGGGAAATGCAAAGTTTGCCTAAGCAAACAGATAGAAAGTCATTGTCACAGAGAAGACAAAGAATGTTCTATGACCTCCAAGTTCTTGGAAAAAGTCATTTCATAAGTGAAAAAAAAAATGTGCGTGAGTTGAGAAGGAATTTATATAATAAAAAAAATTCAATTACAGCTGACATACAATATTATATTAATTTCAGGTGTACAGCATAGTGAATAGACATTATACAATATAACTTATGTAGTGATCACCCTGATGAGTCTAGAACCCACCTGGCACTATCCACAGTCATATTAACTATATTTCCTAGGCTGTGCTTTACATCCCCATAACTGTTTTCACAACTACCAGTTTGTACATCTTAATCCCTTCACCTTTTTTAGCCAGTCTTCCAACCCCCCACCCATCTGGAAACCATTAATTTGTTCTCTGTATCTATGAACTTGTTTCTGTTTTGCTTGTTTTGTTTTTTTAGATTCCATATATAAGTGAAATCATAGGGTACTCGTTTTTCTCTGTCTTATTTCACTTGGCATAATATTCTCTAGGTCAGCAGTTCTCAACCTGTGGGTCGCGACCCTGGCAGGGTTGCCTAAAGCCATCGGAAAATACATAATGCATATCAGGTATTTACATTCCGAATCATAACTATAGCAAAATTACAGTTATGAAGTAGCCACCAAAATTATTTTTTGGTTTGGGGTCACCGCAACATGAGGAACTGTATTGCGGGGTCACGGCATTAGAAAGGTTGAGAAGCACTGCTCTAGGTCCATTCATGTTGTCACAAATGATAAAATTTCATTCTTTTATTTTTATGGCTGAGTAATAGTCTATTGCATGTATGTACACATCTTTTTTTTATTTTATTTTTTTTATCCATTCACCTATTGATGGACACTTGGGTTGTTTTCATAGCTTCATTGTTACAAATAATGTTGCAATGAACATGGTTGGAGAACATATATCTCTTTGAATTAGTGTTTTGGATTTCTTTGATAAATAACCAGAAGTGGAGTTGCTGGGTCATAAGGTAGTTCTACTTTTAATTTTATGTGAAACCTCCATACTGTTCTCCAAACTGGCTGCACCAATCTGCATTCCTACCAACAGCATACTAGGGCTCCCTTTCACTTGTTCGTTGATTTATTAACGATAGCCATTTTGACAGGTGTGAGGTGATATCTCATTGTGGTTTTAGGTTACATTTCCTTGATGATTAGTAAAGTTGAGCATCTTTTCATATATCTGTTGGCCATTTATATGTCATCTTTGTAGACAGATACAGATTCTCTGCCTATTTTTTAATTGAATTGTTTTTTGGTGTTCAGTTGTATCAGTTCAGTTTCTTATATGTTTTTGATATTAACCTTTTATTGGATGCATCTTTTTGTTTTGTTGATGGTCTCCTTTGCTATGAAGAAACTTTTTAGTTTAATATAGTCCCATTTGTTTATTTTTTCTTTTGTTTCCTTTGCCTTTTATTTTTGAGTTTAATGGTATCACATAAAGATTGTGATAAAGATTTGTTCATATTCACATTCATCTGAAATTTGCTGTAACTTTATTTTGTGCCAGGTCTGCTAGTTAGTCTAATTAGAGTGGCTTTTCCCAGGAGTTAATCGATATAATAATGGGTCCTTCATTACCAAATTTTCATTGTTAAATAAATGGTAAAATATTATTAAATTTAAAGTTTTTTTTTAAAGTGTAGAATCTTTAAAGTGTTAATATGCAGTCTGGCTGTCCTAGAGAAAAGTGTAGTATTAAGTGTTTTCCAAACTTATTTAATCATAGAATCCATCATTTAACATTTCAGGGAACAGGTATGCCCCAGAATACCTGTTAGGCAACCTGTCCTAGGAATTGTTAGATGGGCAACATCCAGAGTTGGAATCATGAGTTGGAATTCAGAGGAGGGAATAAGGAGGGCTTCATGGAGGTGACATCTGAGCTGGGCCATAAAGGATGAGGCAAATTTCAACAGGCTGGACAGGAGGTGAGAGTTTTCAGGTTGGTGGGGGTGGTGTGAGCAAGGACAGAGACGGAAGGCACACACTTTGTTCAAGCAGTGGCAAGTGTCTCTTACTATATCTGCAAGGGGATCTTCACAGGTTCAAGTAAACATCCTGCAGACGACCACAGACCACAGATGGCCCCCATCTATTCAGGAGAATGTGGGACAGGAAGGACAGAGGACAGGGCAGCACCAGGCTTCCTGCTTTACAGCTGTTGTCATGGCAACAGTCCATGCAGGCTGTTTATACAGCTGTGCAGTGTTTTCTTTCCCCTCTGTCCCCCACTGGCAGCCTCTGCACAAGAAGGAAGAGTCTAGTATGGGCAGGTAATGGAGCCCCTGAGGCTTAGAAGCCATGTGACCTGTGGAGCCGACAGCTCTTGTTACAACCCTACAGGCACTGCTTCCAGGGTCCCCACAGGGCACTCGCTCAATTACAAGAGTCATCACACTCAAGTTGCAAATCCACTTTATCTCCAGATTATTCAGTTATTTATTTATTTACAGAGACAGAGAGAGAGTCAGAGAGAGGGATAGTTAGGGACAGACAGGAACGGAGAGAGATGAGAAGCATCAATTATCAGTTTTTCGTTGCAACACCTTAGTTGTTCATTGATTGCTTTCTCATATGTGCCTTGATCATGGGGCTACAGACTGAGTAACCCCTTGCTTGAGCCAGCGACCTTGGGCTCAAGCTGGTGAGCTTTTTTGCTCAAACCAGATGAGCCCGCGCTCAAGCTGGCAACCTCGGGGTCTCAAACCTGGGTCCTCCGCATCCCAGTCTGATGCTCTATCCACTGCACCACCGCCTGGTCAGGCTCTAAATTATTTAGTTTCTCCCCATCCAGATGTATTTGACCCATCAGAGACCAAGTTAAACATGAGCAATTTTGCCATTGTGACATAGTTAACCAAATACTCTTTTTTTGTTTGTTTGTTTGTTTTTGAAGTGAGAAGAGGTGGGACAGACAGACTCCCACATGTGCCTGACCGGGATCTACCCAGCATGCCTACCAGGGGGTGATGCTCTGCCCATCTGGGCCATTGCTCCATTGCGGCCAGAGCCATTCTAGCACCTGAGGTAGAGGCCTTGGAGTCGTCCTCAGCACCTGGGCCAACTTTGCTCCAATGGAGCCTTGGCTGTGGGAGAGGAAGAGAGAGATAGAGAAAAGGGAGAGGGGGAAGGGTGGAGAAGCAGATGGGTGCTTCTCCTGTGTGCCTTGACTGGGAATCAAACCCAGGACTTCCACATGCCGGGTCGACGCTCTACTGCTGAGCCAACTGGCCAGGGCCCAACCAAATACTCTTATTAGATGTCCAACAGAGCAGAACTTGAACATTATCCAAAGTATCCAAAGCCCAGATTCTTGTTCAGAAGCTGTGCCCTTTACACTTGGCTCTTAAATATTAAGCCTGCAGAAGAGATTGGGCAAATGAAGAGGAATCCTGAATGCCAAAATAAAGATTTTGGATTTAAGTAACACCTAGTTTCTCCCCTCCTTCTTACCCTAAGCAGTAAACATGAAAAGACATTTAGTACTTTGGTGTAAAACTAGGTACATAAGTAAATATTGCAACCTACTGATTTTAGCGTTAGCGTGTCTTACAATCGTTGAGAAGTTTAGACACAGGAACATACTATCACCACCTTCAAAGTGACATTAATCCTCTGAAACAGAAAGGACCGTGCCTTTCCTGTCCACATTGTGAGCAGGCCTTTCCTTTCACTCCTGATTCCCGGAAGCACCCAGGTCCCAGGTACGTTTATATGATAAATTTACTATATCATAAGGCTGGTAGAGTGTACGTAAGACATAAATACCTGATGCTTAAAATGGTGACCCTTTGTTTTGTGAACATTGAAGCAGCCTGTGTTCCAAAATCTCAGTGCAAGAAGAGACATAATTTTCCCAACCATATTTCCAAATCGGAAAGTAGGAAACTGTGGCTCCAGTCCTGAGGCTTCTTCCAGGGGATGGCGACTCAAAAGGTGGAAGGAAGACTGCGCGTAGAGAATTTTTCCCCGCATTGAGTGTAAACCTTCTGGTATTATGAAAAGTCACGGCCTTTGCTTTCAACTGGCTAAAGCAGAAACTAATTGTTCAGTGGCCTTCTCGCTTGCCATCCAGACTCCGGCCTCCCAGGACCCCACGTTGTGCATGAGGCTGTGACTCAGGAGTGAGCTCACCTGGCGTCCCCTTGTGGGGAGTCTATGTTTCCCAGCTCCCCCTTGGATGAGAGTCTATGCTTCCCGGCTCCTGCGCTCTAAGGCTCCCACACAGCCCACCCCACCGCCTCCTTCCCAGGTCCGAGGTCCTGTCTGCTTCCCATGATGACAAGTAGCGAACATGTGACAGGTAGGGGAGAGCTCATTTCCTCCTTTGGGTGACCTGCCCAAGCTAGAAGTGTAGCTCAAAGACTCAGCACTCGTTTCCCCCACTCACCCACCCTGTACACACCCTGCGAACTGTAACACATCCTGAACCTGACTCTGAGCGCCTGCACACGCGCAGTCCCGGCAGGCCAGCAGGTGTTTGGAAGCCAACCTTCCGGTTCCTTGCAGGAGAGGTCGGGAGCTGCCTCCTCTGTGTCTATATGTTCCAGCCCATAACAAAGATCTCCACGCCCGTTGCCAATGTGTTAGAACCAACTATGCCAAGTCTCCTTATAACAACACAAACTCATAGAGGGCAGTCTGGGCTAGGACACCTTTAATGTGTGTGTTTGATGAGAGAAGCATACCAACACGAATCCAAGAAAAAATAAATTTATTAAACTTTGAAGGAAAAAAAAATCCACAGACATAAAGAAAGTTAAATATAAACTGCAGGACACAACTAGTCATACTAGTGAATAATGGCTTGTGTGGCCAGCAAAGTACCAAAATGACATTCTGAGACTGATTGAGGTATTTAGCTATTTTTGGTGATAGAAATGTTGTCAGCCTGTTGTGAAACAGTGAGATAGTTTTCCCAAACATACAGTTTTAAGTTGAATTAGGTTCTACATCGATGAAATTTTATATGAAAGTAAATTATGGAGCTCTCAGAGAAAACCATAGCAGCGAACTAGCAGAAAATCTATTAAACATTTATTACAAAGTAACATGTTAAACTTTAAACACCCAATTCTAGCTCTTCACTGTCCTTGCAAGAAAGAGGGAATTTAAAATGATCAATCATTAGGCTTATTTTCAAAACAGGTCTGAGCTAAATGGCAAATATTATTTAAGTTAAAGCTAACTTCAAAGTTTTATTCATCTTTCTTTTTAAAAAATACTTAAAACGAGAAGTATCCTTTCAGTGAGATAAGTTTATTCTCTTTCTTACAAACTTTTTGGGAACCTATCCTAATGTTCCTAAGAATGATGTTAAGGGTATCAAGGGATTGAACAATTCCTAAATTACTCAGGTCCCTTGTTTTTCTTTTGACCCACTGCTTTGAGGCCAATCCACTTAGAGGAGAAATAAAAAAAAAAAAAAAGATGAAACTTTATTAGATCCTATTGACTGGTGAGGAAGATAGTTTCTGCTATTGGTCTGAGTAAACTTAGAGTTATCTGTGGGGATTTAAAATCTTGTTTCTCCTGTTCCTCCTTCCCTTGAATAGGAAGTCTGTGTGTGGCCCCAGGCTCTGAGATAAGAGACCTATATTTTGCACTTTCTCTTCCACTATCTGATCAGTTTCATTTCGACCTGTTTCGACTTACAAAGAGCTTCCTGTACCTTGTTCCCTTCGCAGTTGTGTTTGGGGAGACCCTTCCACAGAGGTTCTAGGGATTCCTTCTCATGATCGGCCTGCACTAAACACCTGCTCTGTGCAACATAGCTTGCAGCATCCTCGACAGTGTGAGCCAGCAATAGTTTCTACTCCTCTCAGCGTGTCGTGCTCTGACACAAACCGAAATTTGGGTAAGAAAGAGGTTTGTTTGATTTTTGGTTCATGGTAAGTGGCCAGTGCAAACATTTTAAAGTCTTTCAAAATAAATAAATATTTGTTTAAAAATTCAGATAAGACTAGCATATTCCAATAATTTGGGTAACTATAATCATTTTTGAAGTGTTTAAAGAGTTCGGGGAGGTATAAAAAGGGCTTTGTAAAAAACTAACTGGTTTGTTTTCTTTAGGTGCATTGAGCGAAGCATTAAATCATCTTCAGACTGTAGTTGCTACATTCTTTAGATGGGTCCACGTGAACTTCAGTCCACAGTGGGTAGTATAATATAAAATAGCCACACTGGAAGTGGAAATTATTAAAAATATCTTTATCAATTTTATGTCAAAATAAATTTTACATATCCAAACTATTTTCTGTCTTCTCACCTATAATTTTATCTCCCAACCATGTAAAAAAAAATTAACCTGTGCTATCTTGTGCATTCGATTTCCCCGAATTGCAAAAGCCACCTGATTTTTCGCTTTTTCAAAAAGCATGATTTACTTTACATTAAAAATGCTTAGCATCACAAAATTAACACTCACAAGAACAAGACAATCACTGCCACTAAACAGTCTTTGAGACAATTCTTTAAAGTATTTACAATTCACAACAGGAATAGCTATCCGATTAAGCGGTCTTAATTCTTTTTTTTTTTTAATATTATGTTTCAACATTTCAGGAAAAGGCATTTAGAATCCACACTCCCCCCTACCCCCCACCCCGAAAGGTTTAAACATTGTTTTGGTTTAAGCATTCATGCCTCAGCCCACTCTTTGCCATTAAATATTTAGCCCATGGGAAATCCAAGAAAGGCTATGGCAGGATTTTGTTCAGTTGGTCTGTGCTCACATAGCCACATGATGACAGAAACTCTTTGTCAGGCAAAGGTAAGGCAGTGGCATTGAGCACGAGGCCCCGTGGAGACTGTACTATGTGAATGGAGGTATAGTCTGGGACAGGCATCTCAGAGCTCGGGGCCCCTTCTGCCATCCCAGACCTCCCCGCAGTAGTGGTAAGGCTTTCTGTGGTGATGTAAATGTCTTCCTGGTTAAAGCTTGGCTCTACACGTGATTCGACCTCCAAGTGGGGGGCCACAGCGATGCACTTTTTGGCATCTGCCTCGCAGAAGTAGGCATTGTCCGTGATAAAGTTGGCTTGGCAGAATGAGACTACTTCCGGATGGGTGTCGCACTGGGATATCCCTGCTTTATTCTTTTGGCCCGGGGAAAGGACCACACTCCCTGCTGGTGTAATGTCACTTACTTGGGCGTAAAAGTCAATGTTTGCCAGTGAACTTGGATTGCTTAGCTGAGTGTGGGCGGCTTGATGAGCTGACTCAGTTTCATCGATCAGAAGTGGTCTTGGTTTGCTGTCCTCTGCTAGGATAACGCTGGGCTCCTGAGCAGCGGCCAGAGCAACATGAGGAGGTGGATTGTTTTGATTCCTCACTTCAAGGCACAGGAGATCTGCTTCTGCTTGGAACCTCTGTGGCTGAGCATCACTCAGGTCACTGACATTGAAATCAGCCTCCAGAATGTCAGGGTCATAACAGCTGGTACGTCCAGAGTCATCATCCTTCGGCTCGAGCATAGTAAGTGATTTCTGATGGTCATCGCTTAGAAGTCTGTCTGTGTCTGACCCTTCCGTCTTTTCATCAGGGTCATCAATGTCTAGTTCAATAAATTCAACCCAAGAGTCATCGTTGTAGCATTCCAGTTTATAGCTGTCATGAATGGCTAAGATGGAGTTCACCTCCTCTAACTTTCCTTCCTAGGAAACAGAAGGAAAATGAAGATCTATCAAGAGAAACTCATATTGGTTAAGTGATTTAACAAATAACTTTAAGAGACTAACTATGATTAAAATATAGACAATCATGACAGAACCATATAATAAAAAAAACCTGTTAGTGAAGAACTTTTAAATATACAAGAAATAATTTTAAGAGATGTAATATTTAAGAAAATTCTTCTCCAGAAGGGGTACAAAAATGGTATGTGTTCCACAGAGCTTGTGAAAGCTCTCAACACAAGACAGTGTTCATTGGGTATCATTTAATTAGTGTTATCTATACCTTAGATGATTTATTAATTACCTTGAAGAGATGTGGATCTATTCCTTTAATCTTTGGGACTGGAACTGGGGGCAGAATCAGCATCTTAATCCTTGAAGACAATTAAAATTTTGATTAGATATGTCTTAAAAGTGACACATTCTCTTATTTCACAACATACAAATAAAATATTGGCAGTGCTGTGATTTATTTCAAATATTTCTGGCACTTTATAAGTGGATTATGAGAAAGAAAAGGAAAATATTATGCAGTAAATGATAAGAAAAAACTATAGGAAAAAAAAAGAACATAACAACAACAACAAAAGGCCCTTATCTGAAGTCAATTTAAATAAAATGTGGCTTTTCTATCATCTTTTTTTAAAAATGTTTTTTATTTACAGCCAGAATTAGTATTTGGGAGTGAGAAATTTGATTCCATCTAAAGCCAATTTCCATTTTAGTTAGAAAAAAGGTAATTTTAATGTACATCTCACCAGCAATTTGTGGAGAAAAGGAAGGCAGGCAGGCAGGAGGGAGGGAGAAAGGAATGAAGGAAGGAAGGAGTGCCAGTCCACGTGGAGCTAAATTAGGGTGTACTGGGTAAGTCTGCAGCATAGCTCACACTAGTTACAAAATTACATAAGATGATCTCATTAACCATGGCATCATTGCAGGGTTCATTTCAGCTGGGACACACTAAATTTGAACTATTTCTAACTAATCAGTATGGATTTATAGATACAATTCTATGATGAACTTAACTTTTCTAAAAAAATTTTTTTTTGACCATAATTCATTTCAATGCCCATCCTTCCTGCCTGTTTTATGCCTCATTGTATCACTGGCACTTAGAACAATTCCTAGCACATAGGAGATGCTGAAAAAATGTCTCTTAAGTAAATTTTTTTTTTTTTTTTTTTTTTACAGAGACAGAGAGAGAGAGTCAGAGAGAGGGATAGACAGACAGGAATGAAGAGAGATGAGAAGCATCAATCATTAGTTTTTCATTGCGCATTGCAACACCTTAGTTTGTTCATTGATTGCTTTCTCATATGTGCCTTGACCGCGGGCCTTCAAGAGACCGAGTAACCCCTTGTTGGAGCCAGCGACCTTGGGTTTAAGCTGGTGGGCTTTTGCTCAAACCAGATGAGCCCGTGCTCAAGCTGGTGACCTCGGGGTCTCGAACCTGGGTCCTCTGCATCCCAGTCCGACGCTCTTTCCACTGCGCCACTGCCTGGTCAGGCTTAAGTAAATTTTAATAAAACATTTATCTATTTTGTTCATAGTGTAACTAGAGTTTGCGTTAAAATCAACAATGTAGCTCTAGAAAAAAGTTCAGAGGTGAAAAATTCCAACCAACTCATTTTATTGTTAAAAAAATATCCAAGTTTCAGAGATGGCGCTATTGGGCAGGGATGGTAACCTGATTTGGAGCATTAGCTGATATTCCACTCAATGTGAATAAATAGTCTAGTCTAGTCAACAGGGAACCATTTTCTGACTATTTCCACTGCCTTTTTTGCCTAACTCAAAGAATGAGCCAAATTCTATTTTATATTAGTTGCTTTGAGTAGCCTCCATTAGGATTACTCAGCAGGGCAAGTATTAAAGCAAACTCTTACTGATGAATACAAGACACACACAAAAAAGATAAATTATTAATAATAACTCCCATGTTTTGAATGCTTCTGCTAAAGAACGGGTGGCAAATTAGGGCCTGCGGGCTGAACCAGGTCTGCCCTCTGTTTTTGTAAATAAAGTGTTATTGGAACACAGTCATGCTCATCAGTTTACATATTGTCTATGCCTGCATTCACGTCATGGTGGCAGAGTTGAGTGGCTGTGACAGAGACTGCACTACTCAGCCTATAAACTTGGTAGTTGGCCTCCATAAAACAAGTTTGTCAACCTATGCACTAAACATTTCATACAGTCCTTACGATGACCAGGGAGGGAGACGACATTATCTGTGGAAAGGGCTGGAGATTTAAGGAAAGTGTTCATATCATGTACTACTATACTACTTGGTGCAGCTGGGTCTGAAATCAGAACACCTGACTCCAAAACCCAGGCCTTTGCCTTCTGTCCTGCTGTTCTTCCTTCATTCTGCATCTCTAACTGAGTATTTCCAATGTTTAAGACATACAAAAAGGTAACATAACCCTAATGACAGGAAGCAAAAATCCCTGAATGTCCAGTGCTTGATATTTAAGGCTGCCTGTCTGTTTTGAAGAGAATGATACACTCAAGCACATGTTCGTAGTTAGCTTTCTAGGAGCTGTGGTTGACCTTATGCCTGGTGCCCAAGCCTGTGGCCTCCATGACCCAACAATGCCATGCGAGAGGAGGAAACAGGGCAGTTGCAATGCCAGAGGGGGGGATGGGCATGGTGATGAACTAGAGAACACATGCCCTTCCCAAATGGGACTGCTGGGACCCTGCTTCAGCATAAGCTGTGTGGTACCAATAACTGAGTTTCACTAGGTCTTCCAGTTTTTCAAAGATAATATGGAAATCTGAATTTCTGTGTGAAAATTCCCTATTGTGTAAACATGTTGTAGCAAAATCTTTACTTCAAAGTCAAAACGACATCAAACAACAAAACACTCATCTGCTGGGTGGATTTAAATTTGGCTTTCTGTTCGCCCTTTATGTTGATTCTATGCTTCCTTTCCTGATTAGCTCGAAGGCTAGGGCTGACTCTTATGTAGGGAACAACAGAATATAAAATAAAGATAACCTTGGCATGAAACTGTGTTTGTGATCTTGCTATAATTTTAATTAAATTCGAATGACAAGTTTTGCTAGAGTTGGCTCAATGGTCTGGATTTTATAAAAGGAGGAATGGCCCGGATTGTGGACTCACAAAACTTCAAGCAAAGACATGGAGTCCCTGAAGCCCCGCACAGCCCCAAGCTGCTGGGGAGGGGGGCTGACAGCCCCCACTCCAATTATCATCTTGACTGTTAGAACTTCATGTTCCGTCCACCCCTGCTGACAAATATGTTCTCCCATTTCCTACTCTCATTAAAACATGGAAATTTAGACAATGATAAGGACTTTTATGGGCAAATGAAGGAAAAAATTAATCTTTTCTACAAAGAACTTACTTTAGCACAGGAAATTTGGAAGTACAAGAGAGATTTATATAAAATTTAATTATTTGTTGATTTTGACCAAGCTTTAGATACTGCTCACAAAAATTAGGGGATATTTCAGCATGAATATGAAATGATAAAATATCCCCTAATTTTTGTGAGCAGAATCAGGGAATATTTCTCTTTTTTTTGTTGTTGTTTTTTAGATTTTATTTATTCATTTTAGAGAGAGGAGACAGAGAGACATAGAAAGAGAGAAAGGGAGAGGAACAGAAAGCATCAACTCCCACATGTGCCTTGACTAGGCAAGCCTGGGGTTTTGAATCAGCAACCACAGCATTCCAGGTCGATGCTTTACCCACTGTGCCATCACAGGTCAGGCAGGGAATATTTCAAAATGAATATGAAGCAATAAAATATCCCCTAATTTTTGTGAGCAGAGTAGTTAAGGACTTCATTATTTATAGAAAATACTCTTTAGACAGAGCTTAATATGTTTTCTTTGACATTTTATTTTTCCGGAGTATTATTTTTTCTTTGAAATATGATTAGCTAATATATTTAAAGTACATAACATATTTACTTGGCCTTCCCAATGATTCAAAATTGACAGCTAATGCTAAGAGTAGATTACTTTATATACATCGTGGTTTTATCAGCTGCAGTTCCATATAAGTTAGGCCTTCAACTGTACAGCTCAATGAATTCAAGTCAATCAACAGAATAATTTGGTTCTTTTGTTGTTGGTATTACTTAAACATAAATTACTTAAAGTTCTAAAAATTTATTTTATTTATTTTTTTGTAATTTCCCCCCAAACAAGTAATAGTAGTATTTGTAAAATAGAAATGTTGCTGGGAAGTTGAGTGCACAATGAAATTCTGCAGAATGAATTTTGCTTTCCCATGGGTTGACATCCACTGTAGATGACATTCTACTAACAATAATCCTTTCTGCATTTACTTGGGTACTTTTAGCATGCTTGATCCTCTAGAATTCCAGCATTCTGAGAATTCTTCTTTCTACTACAATTCTATTTTGATGTTGACAAATGCTATACAACTTCAGAAAACAAACTAAAAAGCTTTTACAATATATTCTCATAGACACTATTTGGCCTCTTGGGTTCTGCTGGAGAACTTGTCTTCTGGTCAAGAAGGGTGACCGACAATTTCAGTTTGCATGGAACTCAGGAATTTCCCGGGACACAGGACTTTCAGGACCAGGAACGTCCTAGGCACACTGGGAGTGTTGGTGACCCAAGTCCTAGGTGAAGGGGAAAGATTAAGTCCTGGGACTTTAAAAATATTCTAAATGTAAGAAAACTGACATTCAGTACCAATAATTTTTCTATATTTTATATTAAAATTTCTTATAGTCTGTACTGAGTTCCTTTTGGAAGAAAAATAGAATTATAGATCTTACAACTCAAGGGAAATTTAATGGTCACATAATCATATCCATGAGAACATGGAGGTCCAGAGAGGTTAGGAGCCTCAAACAAAATCAGGCACAGTAGCAGAATATGACCTTGTAACTCTAAGAAAATGCAGAAAGGAATCTCTTCAAACTCAGAAAGGATTTTAGCTGTGTTGACAAATGCAGTTCAAATAGCAAATCATAAGTATCCAAATAATTTAAACAAAACTTGACATTACTAGAAATTGCCATCATAGGTAGTCTAAAAGGTTTTAGCAGATTGATTTTTCTGAGTGGCTTCAGTTTACCACTTAAATTTGCTTGTACATTATTAGGACAGTGCCAACCTCAGCCAAAGGTGCTGTGCTACCTGTGGTCCCGAATGAATGCATCAACTTGCTCAGGATGTTTTCCCAGTGAATTAAAATTTTCACTCATGATTCGCAAAAGAAAACACCAAATAACAAATGGAAACACACATGGAAGTCTAAACAATGGTAAAGACTTTAAGGTATATGATTTCACACCTACCTTTGCTGCTTAGAAAATACGAATAAAAATAATATCACTGTTAGTCCAAATATTCCACAGATAATCATTAACCATGGAAACTGGAAATCTGAAATACATGAGAACAATATCTCACTCAGGATTAGGAAGAGTTGAAGTTTACATTTTACTTTTGTTTTTTGCATAAAAATATGTCTTTATTTGTATTATGCAGCAAAGTGAGCAATTTCACTTGATAACCCTGAAACAGAATGCAATGACTTAGAAGGATTTTCTGTTCCAAGAACCCTACTTCAAATCCTTTCACATTAAAAAGAAAAAAGTCAAAATAAAGAGACATATACATCCTAAGCACAATTCATATTTTTAAGAAAAAAAAAAGCTATTTTAAGCATCTTATGTGTTCAGAGGTGTCATTGAGACTTCAGCTCTAGAAACAAGGGCTGCTTGACACACTCGTTTACCTAAATACTAGCCGCTTGTTTCCTTTTTAATAAAGATGCGGTGGAATGTTTTTTATCCTCCAGATAGAAGATGGGGGCAGAGTTTTTATTTTTGCACCAGGATTGAAACTTGAAACACATAGAGCATATTACTTGACAGTTTCACAGATCTCCTTGGACAGCTCACACTGGGCTCCCTCCTTCAGATCTCAGTAAACTTTGTAGCAGACTTGGGGGAAGCTGTCTGCAAAACTTCTATTTTATTCCTTACCATCAAGTGCCTGTGCAGCTGGTTCCGAGTATTCTAACCACACTGGCAGAGGTTAACCGCGTTCTAATTACAAAGGACAGGTAGAATTTATACCTTCACACTGCTTTATTAAAAGTTGGCTTTTATAGGTAATATTTTTTCCTGATTTTAATTTTATTTTTCAGTTATTAAAATCCCCAAGAGAGACATTATGGGCATTATGAAGCATCGGTGGGGGGGAAGAACACTATTTGGTCTCATGGCATTTCTAGTTTTATATCAATGACATATTCAGGAACATAACCTACAGCTGATGCTTCCTTTTCTTCTTCTTTTATTTTTTTAACATGGAAGGAAAAGTCAGTTAAAAAAATCTATGTTAAGTGAATTAAATGCCATTACAATCAGCTTAAAGGGCATGTGCCAAGTGTACTTTTAAAACCAGGGTTTCATTAGATCAAGTTGTTTGAAACAACAAGCCTGTTAAGTAGAGCTTAAGAAAAAATATAGAGTTATAGACATTTTGATTCAAGTGTCATTTAATTTCATGAATTCTACCTGTGCCATAATCACAGAAACTCAAATTTCATTTCTCTGTAGCTTGTGAGTGACTGTTTCATTAATAGCTCCTCATATGGCCTTGTAAACCTTCTGTCTTTACTGGAGATGAGCTGCAGCCATTGTCGTTTGGCAGTGACAATACTTTTCATATTCATGGTTAGGCTGCCTTACTTCTGAATTCGAACATTTTAACTCTTTTATTATGAAGTCACAGGTTTCAGTTCTTTAGACTTTAATTATCTTTGTATTTCTCTTCTGTAGGATCTTCAAATGCTCCATGTCATTTTTGAGAATAACTGGTACACTACTTATGAAGCCTTCTTCAGGTAAAAGCCACACCCAAACGTTCTAAAACCAATCAACACCTGCCTTTGACAGCCTATGCTGACTCAATAGTCAGCTTTCTCTTAGATGTTGCATAGTACATCTATCCTTATAGATACAGAATTTCTTCATTATGTATTTGAAAAACATATTTTTCTGATTATAAACGCAAAGAACTCGCTGTAGAAAATTTTTAGAATGTGGAAACCTCTGAAGAAAGAATCACTGGGAATTCTGATATCTAGAGACAGCCCCCATTAACATCTTCCCCTCGATAACTTGCACCTTCCTCAGGACTTGTCCTGAATTAAATAATTCAAACACTAAGTCATCCTCTTGCTTTTAAAGGGATAATACCTATTTGAGAGAGTGAGCTTGTATCTCTCGCCTCGATGTTAGATGCTAATGTATCCTGATGTCAACAACAGCCTAACAGAGCAGGGGATGTATCACTGTAGAGTGAGGAGAGCCAGGTGGCTGCCATTTTAATCTTTTACTCTTACCTTCTTCACATGCCAACGCACTCATCTGAGGAAGTGTTACATAGAGCACCTCACTGAACTCGCCGTACTTCTCGGAGTTCCGTTGTCTGGACCGCACACGCACTTCATATTCTTTTTCTAGTCTCAGTGAGTACACTGGGACTGAGGTTGACGACATGGGGTCCATCTTTTAAGACAAAACATAACACTTATTAGTTAGAGAGTCAAGACTTAATGCAATAAACTCTGCAAAATGGTTCTGCATCTGCATTCAAAATGAATTCTGTAAAGCGGGTAATATTTGAAAATGCACTGGTGGGTGATTGTTGGTTAAAGAAAGATCAAGGCAAATAACTTTACAAATAATTACTTGTTAAATGAACAATAGGCCTCAAACTTATTTTGGTACAAACCTAGAGATTTGATAGACTTTTATAGAAATGCATTATATCTTTGAATTAGCCTGTTAAATAGTCTAAGATCAACACATAATAAAATTATTATAGAAACATGATAGAACTATAAAGACTACAGGTATGTCGCCTACCCTTTGAGATATTACAGTGTCACATGAAGATATAAGAACAGGAAAAAAATGTATTTTCACACCACAACAAATTATAGCCATTCTTTGGAAATTCTGGGTAGTCATTCATATGATCCAAGACTTGGGAGGGGTCCTAGAAAAATCATACTTGTCTTAATTGAACTTTTAAATAATTCTATGAGAAGCAACTAAATACACAACCTGCTTGTTCTAGAGAAGGCTCAAAGCCACCTCATAATAGTTTCCTATTCAAAATCTGCAGAGAAAAGTCACAGGAGTCCTTAGAAAATAACATCAGGGTCCCCTAACCCTCAAGGGCAGGCTATTCTTTTACCTCCCTGGGGAAGGGCCGCTGCCACCACTGGCCCTTTAAAACCTGTTGCTATCAAAGAAGTAGACCCAGTGAACAAAGGTGCTTTCCTCTCAGTCAAATATTCAAACTAAGTATGCAGTAGGTGCTTTTCATATATTTCCTGGCAGAGTACTTTGCTCCTGTTTGTAAAAAACTAGGAACACACACTTTTTAAACAGCATATATCTTTCACATAAATTTAAGATTCTCATAATCTGTTTTGCCAAGTCTGTAATTTGAGTGAGTTATCTCCCCATCCAAGTGTGATTTTGGTGATAACCTGTATTGGTCATTTGGAAAATACTGGTTCACTGAGTTATGCAGATTTCCCAAATGCCAAACAGTTGATTATGCAAATAGTATCACCATTGATCTCATCAGGAGTGTCTTCAAAGATAGGGAAGCTATCAAGTTCACAGTTGCAAAAAAAGGTTTTCCAAAATTCTAATTTTCTCCTGAAAGCTCATTTTTTTTCCATTGGCAACAAGTACTGTCAATTGCTTTTCTTGAAGTGATATGATTATTTCATTCTTTTGCAAGATATGTTTGCCAAATATTTGCCAACTCCAATATGAGTAGCTACCAGTTTATCAGTCCTTTTTCCAGGTCAGACTGCTGCTCCACGTGGGGTCCTTGCGCAAGGGGCTGGCTCAGCAGGGACCCAGCGGTCTCACCGCTTGTTCTCAAGACAACCATCAGCGCCCATGGAGGCCGCAAAAGTGCTTTATGTGGGCTCCCCACACGGCGCACAGAATATTCAAGAGCCACGCACTCAAAGGCCACGCTGTAACAAAACTAATCCTTTCCTAGCTTCATCAAGGGTGCGCTCATGTGAAACTGCCCCTTCCTGCCCCTTTTCCCTGTGAGCACTCGGTGGTGAAGAATTCAGTGACTACCAGTCCAGGATGGTTTGGGCTAACGCGGCCTCAGTTTCCCCACCATTGCTTTTGTATCACTGGGGCCAACCTTGACACAGTGAAAAAAGGAAATAACATTTTTGTGTTATTGTGAAAATAATCTTAACCGTGTGGACTCCCTGAAATGGTCTCAGGGATCATCAGGGATCCACGGGTCACACTTTGAGAATGGCTGCCCTGGGGTCCCCAGCACGCTGTCTTGTGCACAGTGGTCATTTCAATACCTGGCAGCTGAACAAATGTTCGAGCAGCTTGAATTGAGAAAGTCTTGTTTGACTCAGCATCTAGCCAAGCTTTTTATACACCAAGTTGCAGAACAGCTATCTAAATTAATATGCTGCTGAAAACAGAACCTCAAAGCCCCACGTTTAGCTGTTCAAAGCTGCTCCATATTTAGCTTTCCTCTAATGACAAAATCAGCCTCTTTTCCAGCAGCGCATGGAATGGACAGGGCCTGGTGTCTCAGAAGTCGGCAGCGAGGCCGTGCCAGCTGTTGGGCATGACCTGATGCCCGGCCAGAAACCACTTGACTTGGCCCGGGCTGGGCTGTGGTTAGACTGATTTAGAATGAGTTATATTGGGAGCAGCATGATAATCCTGTTTTTCTTCTTGTTGTGTGCCATGTGGAATTTATCTGAGTGCCCGGTTCCCATCCACTTGGCAAGGAAGCGAGGAGTTCAGAGGTCAACCGGCACCGCGCTCCTTGCAGACTCAGAAGAAGCCTCTTAGCTTGATTGTTCCCTGAGGTCCTTAACAAAATAGCCTTCTGAAACCTCTAAAGGGCAAACTGCCTCCCTCTATTTTCCTCCTGAAGTCACTTAAGAACTTATTTTAATGATCTTGTGAGTAGTAGCCACTACAATCATGGGAGAATATTTAGCCATAGCCCACTGCTGACCTTGATCATAACCCTTCCTATGTTTAGCCACATCCCCAAAGACAACTAACTGGCTAAAGTATACAATTTTGTTCTAAAGTTAAACTGGACACCAAGGATGACTGGGGAAACGGTTTTTCTTTCCTTCTAGTGACTTCCACATAAGCTCCATGTAAGCATCTGCTGTTCGACAGAACTCCACAATGACACTTTTCTAATTAGATTGGTTTTACCCAAATAAGAAACGATGGAGCACACAGCATGGGCATGTGGTGTTAGGTCAAAAGGAAGTTTATACATGAGAGGGGGTGTTGAAATAAAAAGAGGAAAATTCAAACAATGTTAAGTGTGATTGGTAATGATCTCTTACCATTTTCCACTGGGTCTCATTTATTTCTTTGTATTGCAGCTCATACTCCAGGACTATCCATCCTTTCTGGACATCTGCATTGGAGGGTGGTTCCCATCTCACTTGGATATCCGCATAAATCCCCGTTAAACTGATGTTCAGCAACGTCCAGTTGAGGCCAGTGGGTGGGTCTGGTTGTACTGTTCATTTCAGTGGAGAATTAGTACAGAGACACACAGCTGGGTATTAATGGAATGCTTTTGTTGGAAGAGACCATATATACAGTTTTATTATTCATACTATTAATTCTTCTATTATTCCTATTAATATATTCTCCCTTTATACAAGGGTACCATTTTTTACTTAAGCATGATCTGTGCTTAATGCTAAGAAAGACCCTACCAAAAAATTTCTTTTCGAGTCTGAAATCTGATCTCTAACTTTTTTTAGAGAGCTGCCATGTTTTACATTTTTTTAGCTCTGGTAGAATTAATGCTTTGGGGTTCCGGCAAAGGAATTCATTGTGACTAAGGAACAGAGAGTCAGAAAAACTCTTCCACTAAGTTCATGGAGCTGATTATCTCCCATGTTTGTCTTGAGATCTCATAAACATGACATTAAACTGATTTTGGCTGTTCTGTGCATGTAAAACCCCAGAGTTATTGTGCTTTGTGATAAAGGAAATCTAGGCATTTATTAGAGCAATGACAGAGATCGACGCCAACATATTTCAGTAGATACAAACACGAACACGCTATTGAGGAAGAGTCTTAGGAGTATATTGGGTTTGCTCCTCGCAGTGGCAACAAGAACAATCCTGTCACAGACCTCCTCAAGGACTCCACACAGCTCCCACTCACTTCTTTCCAACACTCCCTGCTGGAGTCCTTTCTGTGGGAACCACCATTAAGCCCTCTGCCCCTTGCCTCTTGTCCACCAGCTGACCTCAAGGCCTGTCAAGGAGACCCCATCCACCGCTCAAGCGCAGCGACAGAGTCTTCCTACACAAACACACTTGCACGTTGCGGACTTCCCTGCTTTGTTCATCTAAGGCCATGGCGAATGCAACACAAACCTGTGATTTACCTATTTCCTCAACGGAGAAGCACTTTTGATCCACGGTACCACCGTCGCTGGTGAGCTTGATACAGTAGGGTATCCAAATGGAGGTATACGATGCATTAAAGTAACAGCTGTTTTCTCCAGCGGAGACATAATCGGGGCATTCTTTCCATTCTTGTGTCCTCTCTTGAGTGTTCCTAGGTGGAAGATAAAAAGGGGTGACTTGTTCCGAAATCATGCCATAGCTCACACCAAAGCGCAGTGTCTGACAGTCAGGTCCAATAAACTGGGACACAAATATTTATGAGCAAGCACTTTAGTGACACCATTTCCAAGAAGTGTCACATTTGTAGGCATCATCAAGTGTCTTCAGACTGATTAGGGGCCATTTGGTACTTCTGTCTGTAGTAAAACCATCTGCTCACTGACTGCATGTGACTAGCTGGTTCTTAAACCACGTGATCCACTGACAGATACTTTATTATTCCCACTCTACGACTGAGGGTTCTGAGGCTCAGGGAAGTAAAAACAAGTCCCTCATTAAAACATGACAGTCAGTCAACTGCCAAACAGCAGAGATTCTCAGAGAACTGTGAGTCTTTAGACCTGGGTATTTCTCTAACTCATGATGGGAGGAACCAAGGCTTGTTGATGGCCTTCTCCGGGCTGAGTCACACTAAGGTGCAGATGGCCTTGAGGGGGGAAATCAGTTACCACCCTCCTCTGAACCACTGGACCCTGTGTCTACCTCCCCATGGATTTCCTATGCTTGGGAGAGTTTTACTGATGCCTTGACCTCTTTTTGTACTTCTGAATTTCTCCTTAATTATATGATGAGCCGTGAGAATATTTCAAACATGTGAGCCATCCCAGTGATGTATATAAAACATGACATCTCAGCCTTTTCTTCCCTACCCCTGAAAGAGACAAAAGGCATGAATCTAGAAACTTAAAAATCTCTCCAAACCCAGGAAGCATTTTTCTTTTCCATGTTGTGACTAGAAATGGACATTTAATTACAGTATGTAGAGGGAGAAAAAAGAAAAACAAACGTGGGTAGAATTGAGTCAACCTATTTGCTTATGAGTTCCTTGTTTGGTTTCTTTACAAAGAACAAGTTTGTCTTTCCCTAGATCTCGAGTCAGATATAAGCAAACACACAACAAAACAAATGGAGTTAGATGGACACACGGAGCTGACACGAAACAAATCGGAGAAGCTGAGTCTCCATATTTCATTCCACCATAGAGGTCTTCATCTCTACCCCACTACAGAGAGCATCATCTGCCCCAAGGACAAATACCAGGAGGGAAGTCTGTGGAAGGAAGTCAGAGTTTTGGGAAAGGAAATTCCCTAGTCTGCTGCCATGAGGACCGGAACAAAACTGCAGAGCAATCAAGACATTGCGCAGACTCAAGTCCCTCCCCCACCCAGCAGGAAGAGAGCAAACATGTAATTGAGTGTGACACAGCTCTCCGAAGTCCTATCTGTCTGACTGAATGAATCCAGCAAGCCATCTTTGGGATCTTATTATGCAAGCACTATATGCAGCATTAGCACTGTGCAGATATGAGACGTAATAAGATTTGGTCCCTACCTTCAGGCTAGAAAAAAAGACTCAGAAATTATAATCTGAGTGTTATTTGGTCTCCTGCATTCATTCCATTGATACTTCATAAGCACTGATTAGCTATAAAACACAGTGTTGGGCATCATGGGGGATTCACATGTGTCTAAGGATTACTCTTGCCTCAGGGGTCTGATGAAAAACCTGAGTAATAAAGGAGTGCAGGTACGTGCTCATAGGTCGTGCCCAGTAAGCTCCCTAAGCGTTCAGAAAGGGGAAGGATTGCTCTGGTTGCTCATGAAAGGCTTCAAGGCAGAGGTAGCATTTCTAGCAATCTGGAAGGCTGGGTAAAGTTTAAGAGATTGCAATAGAGAGAGAAGAGGAGGGGAAAGAGTGGTCAAAGACATAGAGCTAAAGAATTGTGTCTGTGAATGTGGTGAGGGGAGCAGAAGGCAATGGGATAATTGGGGAAAACTTTCTTAAATTAGAGTTGTTATTACTTGGGTGTAATGGTTCCTTGTTCGCTTCTTATCCACTAGGCCAGCCACTGGAGAAGAGGGTTCACGAGTCAAAGAGACATGAAGTCAGGTGATCTGTGTCTATAGGAAAGGGGTGGCAGGAACGATCGCAGGTCTGTGGGCTCCCCCGGGAGCTGGGGGGTGGGCAGGGACTGGGAGGAAGGGGTGAGGAGATGGGGGAAGACGCATGTCTCCTTCCTTCCAGCTGTTTCCCAGGCTGGTCTGCTGGCACCAGGAAGACACTTATGCAATATCAGGAGGTCCCTGGGACAGCTGCTTGTTGTCAGCTATTGGAAGAACTTGGAATTCAAACGGCAGAAACACCAGAATCCGAGAAAGGGAACTGCTGTTTAAATTCTGGTTGCGATTCTGAAGAGTTCCCAGACCCGTGGAGGGGAGGAAGAGTCATCTGTGATGGGAAGAACGTGGGGAGAGGGGAGAAGCAGGGACAGATTGTGTGCGTGCGTTTATAGTAGGAAAGAGATGTAAACAAATTAAAAATAGGTCGGTCATTGAACTATAGAATATGATTTATTTTTTCTTGAGTTTCAAACTAAATAACAGTACATTAAAGTGAATGGTTTA
The DNA here is from genome assembly GCF_036850995.1 of Saccopteryx leptura. Classification (NCBI taxonomy): domain Eukaryota; kingdom Metazoa; phylum Chordata; class Mammalia; order Chiroptera; family Emballonuridae; genus Saccopteryx; species Saccopteryx leptura. The sequence goes on from NC_089503.1 coordinate 156,480,799, forward strand.
ACAAGCTAGCCCCGGAAATGAGACTTCCATAGACTAGTAGAGGGAATGGCAAATGCATTATTTAGCATACTTGATCACATTAGACATTAGCATTAAATGTAGTATAAAATGTAGTATAAAAATATCCTAAATGTAGGCTGGTTCTCCCCAGGTCTGGATGTATTCTGCAGAGCTTAGCTCCGTGTGGCTCACAGTTTCTCAGCCTTAGCATGTCAGCACCCTGTCCCCCACGAGGACTGTACACAGAGCCCTGTTTAGATGACCCCAGCTCCATTAGCTCCGAAGAATAAATAACTGTAAGCATGCATCTTAAGCATGATGGGTCAGGAAGCGCTGGTTCCAAACAGAATGCCCAACCCCTCCCTCATCATCTGAAGTTGAATTTTATGTTAAATAAATATTTAACATTTATTTTTAAACTATTAAATTTAGACCAAAAAAACCAAAACCAAAAACCAAAACCAAAGAAACGAAACCCAAATGGCCTCACAAAACAGACACTCTGCTGCCTGCCTTCCCTGAGACAGGTGTCTAGACAGATGCCCTCTCCTCTCATTCCCCAAGGCCAGCTCTCCCAAGCACCCCTGGCCCATCTCGTGGGGCAGGAGTGAGAATCAGAAAGGTGGTCAATAAAAGTCAGAGAAAGAGAAGAAGAAATGCTCTCCATCTATAGGAATGACACTGAGAAAAAGAATAAAATCATTTATGCTTGAAGGGCAACTGTCTTCAGTCTATATAGATCATGTGTTTCAGGCTTAAAATGTCACCTTTTCCTTAGAAAAAGAAAAGTAAGTAACCATGCCCTTTATTCCTTCTGATTTGCCCCACAACCTGGCCTGGAAAAGAAACTTCCCTTTAAAAAGCCAGGGTAATCTGAGGAGGGGGCGGAGAGGGGGGTGGCAGCAGAGGGGGACACAGACTTAGGAACTGGGTCTTCACACGCCTGCTTCCTTTGAAACAGGCGGCTGCAGGCAGGGGGCAGAGCAGAGCATCCCCGACAGCTCCCAGGACCACTTGGGGGTGCCTGTGACCTGCGTTCCCGCCGAGTCCTCTCCCAGCGCAGAGGCTGGATGTGGCCCCGTCTCGTCTCTGTCGTGGGGAGACAGAGGCTGGTGGGACTGGGCTGCCCCTCCAGCTCTGGCCGGGGTGGTGCCAGCCAAGCACTGGCTGCCGCGGGGTCTGTCCTGTTGACAGACAGCTGGACGTGTTTAGGTTCCCTTGGTCTTTAGCCACCAGGACCAGGCCCCTCCACTGCTCTGGCTCTGGATGGACTCATGTCACCATTTTATCTGTCTGTCAGGGATGGGAGTCATGTCTGTGTTCCTGGAGCTGCCTGGGAACTGATTTCTAAGAGACAGTGACAAGAGACAGCAAGCATGGGTGCTGTGCCCTTCGTGTAAGTGGACAAGGTCAAGGCTAACACATCTACAGTAATCGCTGCAGCCTGGCCCTGACACTCCTGACTCTTCAGTTCTGCCCTCTCCAGACAAATGGGGGAGGGAGGAGAGAGGGGGCTTACGCTGTTTTGGCTGAGATACTAAAAATAATTACATTTTTATAGGAAAAACACAAAATGCTGATGTTGGCCTGTTTAGATGGGTACTGATCACAAGGTTGTACTAAGGGGCTTTGAGGAGATGACACATTTTCCCCCTGAGACTCCAAACTCCATGAGGGCCTGAGGTAATGACTTCTTTCTGCATACGCCCGAGATTTTCTCTCTGCCTGGTCCATCTCTACCTGGTCAACAGCATCTCTGCTGGCACAGAGGCTGGGCCCGGACTTGGAAGCTCTGCGATTTTTCTGTTCTCTTAGTTCACGGTGCCCATAAAATAGCTCACTCAGTGTGGACGGGGCTGGCTCTCGAAGGTGCTGAAGCATACATGTGAAAACTGAACCTGCTAAATCCCTCTCTCTTCATTAATAATCACCAATAGAAGTTCAAAAGGGTTACCAAATATTTTTGCTTTCCTTCCACGACATGGACCAGCTTTGTCTGCTGGTCCGGACCTCTCCGCAGTGCCAGCGTTCAAGAGAAAAGAAAGTGCATTGGGTGCCCGCCGTCCCATTTTCGTGTGCCCTCTGGGGAATGCCCCACACCCATGCGCTCCAGGAACACGTAACTGAGCACACCCCTCCTAAGCACTCGCTCACTCGGAAGGTGGAAAAGCCAGTCTTGGTTGCTAACTCAAAGTACACCTTATTCACAAGTTAAGCACCCAGCTTTGCATTAAAAAACGTACTTATACATAGAAGAAGACATAGGTACTAAACTCATGGACCTGGGTTTTAAAGAGCATTTTATGAATTTAACCCCAAAGGCAAGAGAAGTGAAGGCAAAGATAAATAAATGGGACTACATCAGACTAAAAAGTTTTTGCTCAGCAAGAGAAACTGACAACAAAATAAACAGACAGCCAACTAAATGGGAAATGATATTTTTAAACAACAGCTCAGATAAGGGCTTAATATCCAAAATTTACAAAGAACTCATAAAACTCAACAACAAACAAACAAACAATCCAATAAAAAAATGGGAAGAGGACATGAACAGACACTTCTCCCAGGAAGAAATACAAATGGCTAACAAATATATGAGAAGATGCTTATCTTCATTAGTTATTAGAGAAATGCAAATCAAAACTACAATGAGATACCACCTCACCCCTGTTAGATTAGCTATTATCAACAAGACGGGTAATAGCAAATGCTGGAGAGGCTGTGGAGAAAAAGGAACCCTCATTCACTGTTGGTGGGACTGTAAAGTAGTACAACCATTATGGAAGAAAGTATGGTGGTTCCTCAAAAAACTGAAAACAGAACTACCTTATGACCCAGCAATCCCTCTACTGGGTATATACCCCCAAAACTCAGAAACATTGATACGTAAAGACACATGTAGCCCCATGTTCACTGCAGCATTGTTCACAGTGGCCAAGACATGGAAACAACCAAAAAGTTCTTCTATAGAAGACTGGTTAAAGAATATGTGACACATATACACTATGGAATACTACTCAGCCATAAGAAATGATGACATCGGATCATTTACAACAAAATGGTGGGATCTTGATAACATTATACTGAGTGAAATAAGTAAATCAGAAAAAACCAAGAACTACATGATTCCATACATTGGTGGGACATAAAAACTAGACTAAGAGACATGGACAAGAGTGTGGTGGTTACCGGGGGTTGGGGGGGGGGGAGGGGGGCGCAGGAGGGAAGAAGGGAGAAGGGAAGGGGGGAGGGGGAGGGGCACAAAGAAAACTAGATAGAGGGTGACGGAGGACAATCTGACTTTGGGTGAGGGGTATGCAACATAATTGAATGACAAGATAACCTGGACATATTTTCTTTGAATATATGTACCCTGATTTATTGATGTCACCCTATTAACATTAATAAAAATTTATTTAAAAAAAACAAAACAAAAAAACCAAAAACCAAACAACAAAAAAAAACATACTTATAAGACACCAAGAATCACCAAGAGTAAAGAATGAAGATGAACTCTGTAGCCCGGAATTGGAAGTTTACATTGTCATTATTGTAAATTATTAGTATACTCCCAATAATAAAAACAGGCGGCTACCATGTATTGTGTATTATGTGCCATGCACTGGGCTGAGTGTTTTTCATGGATTAGCTAATAAAATCCTCACTAGGAGGCACGAGGCAAGGTCTCTGAGCTCCGTTTTGGAAATGGGTGGCTGAGTTAGGGACAGACTGACTCGTCTGCCCACCATTACCCCATGAACGAGTGCCAGAGCCGGGCTGAGATGTAGGCTTGTTGGCCCTGAGCTCCCGTCCAGTACTGCTCGCTGCCTCGCCCTTCCATTTCCTGATCCCCTGTGGGGTGGACGGTGTCATCCGTGTACTGATGAACTCCACTCGCCTAGGAGAAAGGGTCCCTCCTCCCCTTGCTTCTTGCTTAGGAAAAGAGGAGATGGCCAAGTGTTGTCGGAGCCCCCAAATTCAACAAAAGCACAAAGGGACAACATAAGAGTAACAGTAATGGAAATAATGTCAGGTGAGAGGTAAGAAATAAATGACTTGGGTGCTGATTGTACTGAGAGATCTTTGTTTCACCTTTCCTGTTATTTTATTATTATTTTTTTAAGTGAGAGAAGGGGAGATAGGGAGACAGATTCCTCTATTATTTTAAAGGGTTGTTGCTCAAAACAGATAGAAAAGTATTACAGTCTCTTACTGAATTAATTAATTTAACAGGAACATTGTCTATTTTCCTACATCTTTTCAAAAAACCAGTATGACTTCCCACTGCAGACAAAGGAAAGTTCAAAGCCCTCCCATGGCCTACAGGCTCATCACAGTCTGTCCTGGCTAACTGTCCCACCCCTTCTCATAGCACCCTCCCCATCTGCGCCTTGCACCAGCCAATTCTGGCCTGCTGCTTTCTGCAAACTTGCCAAGTTGGCCTCAGGGCCTTTGCACTTACAATTTCCCCCACATAGTCACATGGCCTCTCTCAGTTCATGATGTCTTTGCTGTGAGATATCGCATTAGAGAGCCTCTCATAGTTTCTTCATTTAAAATGTCACCCAAGCCTGACCAGGCAGTGGCACAGTGGGTAGAGCGTTGGACTGGGATGCGGAGGACCCAGGTTCAAGACCCTGAGGTTGCCAGCTTGAGTGTGGGCTCATCTGGTTTGAGTAAAAAAACTCACCAGCTTGGACTCAAGGTCAAGCAAGGGGTCACTTGGTCTGCTGAAGGCCCGCAGTTAAGGCACATATGAGAAAGCAATCAATGAACAACTAAGGTGTCGCAACAAAAAACTGATGATTGATGCTTCTCGTCTCTCTCCATTCCTGTCTGTTCCTGTCTATTCCTCTCTCTGACTCTCTTTCTCTGTCTCTGTAAAAAAAAATTAAATGAAAAGTCACCCAAACTCCCTGTGCACATATTCATGCACACTCACCCACACACGCACATTCACACCACACATGTGCGCTCACACTTTCACACCCTCACCCTCGAACACGCTCATGTGCATGCATATATTCACACGGTGCTGACACTCTATCCTCTCCCTGGCCTTACTTTTCTTGAACCAGCTGACATTTTACTTTTTAATTTTCTATTGTCTGTCTTCCTTCATTGAAGATGCATTTCCATGAGACCAGGGACATGACCCTTTTGAAATCACTGCTGTATCTCTGGTGGCTAAGACAATACCCAACACATAGGAAGGGCTTCCTGAGTATTTTTTGAATAAATGAATGAATATATGCTTTAGATCATCATAAAAAAACCACCTCATTTCAATTCCTACCACTGCATGGGACACAGTCCCCTTGAGTCAGAAAAACCTATGGAGATAAAAGTTAGTAAGGTGTGAGGGCTGCACCTTCTAATATAGAACAGCTGTATGGATCCTGGGCTGCTGACCCTGTGACGAGCCCCCTCTGTCCAGTGGCATGAGAACGTCTCCAGCTCAGGTGAACGGCACTTGGTGAATTGAGGCCTTCCAGAAGAATCTGTGGAATAGAAGGAAAGGGCAAGGTGTGAGATCGAGAGGGTAAGGGGCGTTCTTAGGGAAACTCACATTTCAAGGGGCAAAGAAGAATCACTTCTTCCAGAGGATGCTGCTTCCCTAGATCCCAGGATCAGTGCTTGCTGCTTGTCAGTTATTTCTCTGCTAGCCCCCAATTCCAGGGACAAACCATTTCGTCTTGATTTCAAACATGATTTCTTAGGCCTGTTTAGGAGCCAGAGGTGAGGAAAGGGGAAGAGGTCGTCTATTGGGAGGGTGACCCCAGGAACTGGAAATGAGGGAAAGGGAGGGAGAAGAGTGGATAGAAGTAGGGGTTCTTCAGCTGTGATCAGCGGCTGCTCTGAGCTCCTGGGGACAGGGAGCCTTCCCGGTGTCCCGGGCAGGAGTGGGAGGCTGGGAATTCATCTACCAACTCCCCTCGCCCACTGCCTGAAGGATGCCCAAAGGCATTAATACCCATGAGCTTCTAGGTTGTACCTGCACCTGGCCTGAGCCTTCATCTGACTTCTGAGACAGCTATGTGGGCACCTGAAGTGTGCCCATCCACATGCAGTGGTGGCACCTGTCCACCGTGGATGGCTGCATTGTCATTGGGTGGGCCAGAGGAACATGGCGTGGGGACCACAGCATCCATGACAGTGTGTTTTCTCTTTTTATAGAGTTTTGGACAGACAGTCACTTACATTTGCACTCTTTTAAAAGATTCAGCCAGTCAACCCATTAAATAGATGTCAACTCTAAACAACTTGTGCATACATATGTGTCCATCTGCCTTTGGGAAGTGGAGAATGCCTCCTATGCATTAGGATATTAGGTCAACTCTCTGCATCAAATCTGCAGCTATGGACGTGCTGGAGCCAAGTCTGGGGCAAAACCGATTTTTATGTGTCAGTTTTCATTGTTCTTCTGACTCCCACGGACATTTTGGAGGTGGTCGAGTTTCTTTTTTATGTTTTGCTCCTTAGCCAAATTGTCTTCATTTCAACTGTAAACTTCATATATTCGTTCTCTGACCTAAAACTCTCCTTCTTGGGCTATAGGGAGGCCCTCAGTCTTAAGGGATCTTTATAAATACTTGAAAACTTAGTTTAAATATAAATAGTATACAAACACACACATAAACATTCCTGATTCCAAGTTCTGGTACATATCTGGTGTTCTGAACAGAAACATGGCTCCTTTTTCTTCTATCAACAAACTCATAAGGAATGTCATGTTATAAGCCTTCTAAACAAATACATCACTCAGCCCTCCGCTCAACAAACATTTCTGAAAACATCTATTTTGTACCAGGCTCAGCCCCAAGGACAGGGCAGGAAATGAGGCTGATTCTCTTCTGGTCCTCGGGGGGTTTCCATTCCCCTGAGGCTGAAGAGGTGGGATCCCATGTAGAAAGTTAAGCGGGGTCAGAGACGACAGGGCTGGGATGGGTCCCCTCTCCTTCCACCGAAACCCAGACTGATGCAGTGGCGAGGCCAGGGCTTGGGAGACGTGTCCTCATCTCAGAACACCGGCTACCCTGTACAGTCTGGCCACAGGCAGATACACCGCCAGGAAACCCCGAGGGGCAGGTAGGTCCTTCGCCCTGGGCGCATGTCTTGGGGGTGGCAGAATTTTTTTCCTAATAAAATTCCATGGTCATATTGTTGTAGAAATATCCCCTTTCCTGTGCAAACCAAGAGTGACAAGAGTTCAGAGGGCCTGAACAAGAGTTCAGATGACAGAGCCTGCCCTGGTCCCAGGGCTGGCCGGGCAACCCTGTCTCAGGGGTCCACCTGTAAGGCCCCTCCCAGAGCACAATCGTGTGTGAGTGTGTGTGTGTGTGTGTTTGTGTGTGTGGCCTGCGTGAGCTGTTACAGTAAACACAGGGAAAACGTGCGTGTTTCATGAGGCTGCGCTGTCACACGGGCAAGGACCTGGAGAAGCCTCGGTTTCTATTAGCTGAAGCACTGAAAACAATACCTTTTGGTCCTTCCAGAAAATCAATGATTTGTAGGACACATTCACACCACAACTATTTGAACATCTGCTGGTTGAACAAAGTGTTTCATAATCTAAGGGTCCTTGCACACGGTAGGGAAGAAGAGAAAACACACGGAGGGCGGGGGAGTCGGGGGCTGGGTGACACAGGCGAAGAGACAGAAGTGCAGGCTGGCAGTTACAGAAGAGTCAGCAGCCCCGGGGAGGCCAAGGGCAGCATAGAGAGCATAGTCAATAACCCTGTAATAACTACGTATGGGGCCAGGTGGGTACTGGGGACATCAGAGGGAACACTTTGTAAGGTGTATGAGTGTCTAACCACTATGGAGTACACCTGAAACTCATACGAAACAATATTGAATGTAAACTGCAATTGAAAAAGAAAATTAAAAACAAAAGAGGAAATACACTGCCTTACAAGTCGAGAGGTTTGTGTTCTCGCCCTGGCTCTGCCACTATGTGCCTTTGACCTTCCCAGAGCCATTGGGTTAGGGCAGAAGGAAGAGGAGGAGCAACGGAAGGGGGTGGTTGGAGGGAAAGGACGACTTTGGCCAGACCTCCGGCGGTGGGTGGCCCTCCGCTGCGTCTGCCCTCTCGTGGAGGACCCCCGCACCGGGTCCCGTGGGCCATCTGCTGTCAACAGCCCCGCACACTTGTGATCACCCCTGAACACAGGCTCGTGTGGGGCAGGGGCCTAAAGGGAAAACCTTGCCCCCTGACCAGACCGTGAGTAAACATGAGCAGATGAACATTTCCTTTTGAGTTGAACAGCAGTGGACAAATGACAAGGAAAGGAAGAAAACAAAACAGTTCTTAATGTGACTCAGAATTACAACTAATAAAGACATCGTAAGAAAAACAGTTTTCCAGAATAGGTAAATGAACTTGAGATATGGTTTTAATCCTAAAAAAGGAAAGAGGTGATAAGACCAGATGGGAGTGCATAAGTGATCAGTGCATGAAACATGGAAGAGGGAAATGTTGTAAGGAGAGAAAAGCAGGAGGCACACTGGGCCTGATGACATCTGGCCCCTTTCTGGTGGACCTGGGTTCTGCTAAGACATCTGCATATGCAGTCACTCAGGGGTCGGCTTTGCCAGAGAGGTCACAGCAGGCTCAATCACCCTGATGTGAATAAAGTGGTGACCACTGAACAAAAGCCAAAGCGAGGAAATAGCTGCTGTCAGTTGCAATAGCTTTCATATGTTCTGAAGATTGCACAAGCGCACGGGTCAAGGCCAAGTATGGAGAAACTGCAAAATGCCTCCCACACAGGATAAACAAGAGGGGGCGATCCCAAGCAGTCAATCCGCTTCCCAGACTTGGCCAGCACAGGCTTTGGGTATAAATTTTGGGTGATCGAATAACCTAAATGCATCAGGGATTGAAAACTGCCTTGGTATATAGCCTCCATATTTGGATAAAACAATAGTATAGAACAGAACAGTCATGATCCTGGAAGGTTTAGTGAAAGAAGATGCAAAATGTAATTCTGCTATGATGGAAAGAGGTCACTGCATTCAATACAGCTGAATTTCTGAGTTCTCTTCTCAGGCAAAGATGAGATGGAAGGGAATAACAATATGGCAATAGCACTAGAACTTCTTGGGGTCACCACGTGCCAAGCACTGTCTTGCCCATTATATGCATTATTAACTCCTTTAATTCTCACCACTGCGGAATGAAGGAGGCATTGTGATGATCACCATTGCAGAGATGAGACTTTTGAGGAACAGAAGTAAAAGAACTTGCCCAAGGTCACAGGGTACTAAGAGGTAGAGCCCCGAGTCCAATCAGGCAGCCCTGGACAGAGACTCACCTCAGCCCTGACACTCAACACTCGTAGCTTTCAGAGTTTGAAAGTGACCCTCGGGAAGAAAAACTTTACATCACGACCCAGCATGCCCATATTTATGTATGTGATATATCGAAAAATAAAATATCTCAAGACATACTAACTCAATGTCTGCAAGGAACTCTGATTTATTCTATTTCTGTTCATAAGGGACACTGCACACATCCCAGGAGACTGATTTACTAATGGGTGACCATTTTCAGTTTGAAAAGCAGTGTGCATGCCTGACCAGGCGGTGGTGCAGTGGATAGTGCAGCGGTTCTAGCGACCCCTGTGTTTTGGTTGTTCGACCCCCGCCGGGGTCGCGACCCACAGGTTGAGAATCGCTGGGATAGAGCATGGGACTGGGATGCGGAGGACCCAGGTTTGAGACCCTGAGGTTGCCAGCTTGAGCGCGGGCTTATCTGGTTTGAGCAAAGCTCACCAGCTTAGAACAAGGTTGCTGGCTCGAGCAAGGGGTTATTCAGTCTGCTGTAGCCCCACGGTCAAGGCACATATGAGAAAGCAATCAATGAATAACTAAAGTGTTGCAACGAAAAACTAATGATTAATGCTTCTCATCTCTCTCTGTTCCTATCTGTCCCTATCTGTCCCTCTCTTTGATTCTCTCTCTGTCTCTGTAAAAAAAAAAAAAAAAGAAAAAAAGAAAGAAAAGCAGTGTGCACAGAGCTATCCTGTCTCTCTGCAAGGTGAAAATCAGTATGCAGTACCCTCAAAGCGAGGCAAGAACACCTCGGTGACCTGGCACAGGTTAGGAATGATCGACAGACCTGCCTTTTCCAGGTAACTAAAACTTACTCTTGAAATTCTTTTTCCCCCAAAATAGATTTTTTAATCACTTAAGAAAGCCTGTCAAATGTCATATGACCTTTTTAATAACTTTGCACAAGGATCAAGGGTTATCATATTGAGTTACGATGTAACTGTATGTAGGGTTATTGGGGCGGCTGGCCTCCTCTTGCCCCTACACTAAGTAGCTGTACTGTTTTGCTGATGATATTCATGCCCTCACTTCAACTTTAAGTCACAAGTAGTTCCTTCCTTGGAATGACACAATTTATTAAAAATAATAACAATCCATCTCGAGAGCTGCCTTGACAATTGATGAGAGTTACGGGTAAATGATTTGATGGTACTGGGTGATGACTGAGGGCACAGACTCCTGAGCTCCACCCCACCCCCATCATTTACAATCGGGGCCATCTAGGGTAATGTACTTACCGTCTCCAGTATCCTCATCTGTAAAACAGGAACACTAATAGGAGCTCACAGGGATATTGTGAAGATTAAATGAGCTAATGATAGAGGTAAAGCTCTTAGATCAGTGCCCAGGGCAGAGTATGCATTATGTAAGTGTTTGCTGTTACCTTCATCCTCATGGCTAGCTGGGATGGTCAATGAATGATTTGTCAACTAACTGTTGTCACCTAGGAAGTACAAATGATGGACACTCCAAATCTGAACTCCGTGCTCACTGTCCCTCTTTATAGTCAGTCTGGTGGTGCTATATAGTTGAAACATCTGAAGTGTCTGTGGTGGTTATGTGACAGTCATGCCACTCACTGCTTGGAGGTTATTTTCTATGGCTGTGCTCTGGATGGTCAGAGCTGCCAAACCTGAGTTCTACAGAATGGAGGATATTGCTATATCATCACATTGTTATTAAAATGGAAAGCATCCCAAGCAAAGGCCCTCCCTGTGTTTCCTGAGAAACAGTTAGAAAAGAGTGCTGTGAGTCTGTGAAGATGTCCATGCGGGGAGGAGACTCCACAGTGACTCAGGCAGACTCTGTGGGGGCGGTCCTGCAGGCTCTCTGGAACATTCAGAACGCTACCTGATGCTTTCCTGGGGGCCCGGGCACCCTGGAATCACAGCAGAAGCGGGAGAGGGCTGTTGGCCATGATCTTCCCAGAAAGAGCTTGCTAAATGGAAAGAGTGCTGAACTGGAATTTGAATTCTGGTACGCTCACTAAGAGTCCATCCAACTCTTCTACCCAGAATGAAAAACGCGACCATAGAAATCTAAATCCCCAATCTCCTCCTCTTTTTCTGTCTAAACCTGTTTGTCTGCTCAACAAAGAAAAATACCTGCCATTTTCTAGTCCTTTGGATTTTTTTTTAGAGACTTTCTCATCTGACATTCCATGCTGCAATTAATCAGAAAGGATTTATGCAGCACCTATTACGTGTAAGTCACTCTTTTGGGTGCAGTGGGAATTATAAAAATAATGTGACATGGATTCTGCCTTTGAAGAGCTATAATCTAGATAGGAGCCGACCCACAGCGTATGGGAAGAAGCTAACGGTAGTCGGCAGCTCACAGAAAGAGCACTACTTCAGGAAGTCAGAAGTGTGATCATTAAGAGCTGAGGGTGCAGGGACAGAGGCAGGTTTCACGGAGGAATAAGGACTGGGTGATTGACAGCCTGGTTTGCTGTGATGGAAAAACACTGATGATCACTGACCAAACACCACCTGGGACACACTGGTCCCCAACATTAGGTTTTTCCACCCTCATAGTCTCCTGAATCAGAACGTGCATTCTAACAAGACCCCGGTTACCTGCATGCACATTAGAGACTGTGAAGCATGGACATCAGGACCCGACTACCAGCTAAGGGCTCTAACTGGACCAGTCGTTCTCAGCTCTGGGTGCACATGACAACCACCTGGGAATCTTTAAACAGCTACATTCCGGAGACCTAATTTAATTAGCTTGGACAATGCCTCCCTTACACATGTCATATGTTGATTATAGCTTTAAAAAGTAACATGCTTCTCAATATATTGAATGGGAAAAAAAGATTGGAAAGATTGGGGTGATGCCTGGGCTTTGATACTTTTTAAAATGCCCCCGGGGGACTCCGGTATGCAACCAAGGTTGAGGATTGCTGAACTAAAACAATGAGCTGCTATGTTAGATTAGTACAATGAATTCTTAAGCAAACACTGCACTGAAAGGCCTCTCAAATGCCGAGTCCTGTGAAAAACAAACCAAATAAGGATGATGAAGGTGAAGCAGTGTGCACTGAACCTCTGGGCGGGGGGTGGACTGGACAGGCCCCCATATAATGAGGATGTTGAGTGTGTCTGCGCTGGCTCTGGGGAGATGGGTGCTCTCCCTGGGTGCTGACCCTGCTGTGGGTGCTTTACCTGGGCCTCCCGGGGAGGGCCAGCCCCAAATCCCGCTCTGTGGAGCAGAAACATGCTCACAGCTGTGTCAGGGCTTCTACAGTTGTAGCTTCAAGGATCTATGGCTGTGAGCGTGCAGCTGCCTCAGTCGTGGGCGTCATGGATGTCAGTGTTAGATCCTTCGCTGTAGATCCGGGAGCAGATCTGGAATGTAGCCCCAGGATGGCCTTGCTCAGTCCACACCATGGAAGTCACAGCTGCCTTTGTGGGAAAGGAACAACTTCTCAACACAACACAGCATCCCAGACCCTGGCGTTGCGTTGCTCTCCTGCGGCTAGTGTCCTAAGCCCTCATCGCTGTTCATTCACTGGCTTTCTGGAGCGCATTGTTGGAGAGAGCCATGTGTTTTAGAGAGATGCTTTTCGAACTTGACTGTGTTGCATAGCATCACACGGGCACTGTTAATGTGCAGGCGCAGTTGGCAGGGTGCGAGACCGTGCACTTCTGGTAAGTTCCCAGAGACCGTGCACTTCCGGTAAGTTCCCGGATGGTGCTAAGGCTGCTCCTTACATAGAGTACCCGGCCTCTGTGGAGCAAGAAGGCGGCTCTGGGCTGTCCAGCACGGTGTCCACTGGCCTCTGGTCTCTACTAAGCACTTGAAATGGGGCTTGTGCGAACAAGGAACTGAATTTTTAACTGTAGTCAATTTTAACTAGCTGAAATTTAAATTTAAAAATGAAAGCAGTGCAAATATTTTCCCTTCCATATAACTTCATTGTTTCAGTAGGTCTACATTCCACTTGACTGAAAATTTGGTGTGCCAGTGGAGTTGTGCTCTGTAAATGTAAAATACACATTAGATTTTAAAGATCAGGAAATAATAAGGTCAGAGGAATCTCAAGAGTGTTTTTATTAGATTGACTGCATGTTGAAATGATAACATTTTGGATATGTGGGGCTCAAAAAAAGATACATTATTACCATGAATTTTACCTGCCTCTTTTACTTTTTAATATGGCTACTAGAAAATTTTAAAATTGCATATGTAACACACATTAAATTTCTATTTGGCATTGTTGGTTTATTTTTCAAATCAAATTTATTGGGGTTACATTGGTTATTAAGACATAGAGATTTCAAGCGTACATGTCTACGATACATGATCTGTATATAGGATTGTGTGCCCACCACCCAAAATCATCTATTTGCCCCCCTTCCCCCTTTGCTACCCCAATCCCCCCCAACCCTCTTCCATCTGGTAACCACCATAGTGCTGTCTGTGTCTGTGAGTTCCAGTTTTTTATCTCACAAATAAGTGAAATCGTGTGCTTTTTATTTTTTTCTGACTTATTTCTCTTACATTATATTCTCAAGGTCCATCCATATTGTTGTAAATGCCAGTATTTCATCATTTCTTATGGTTGAGTAGTGTTCCATTGCATGTATGTACCACATCTTCTTTATCCAGTCTTCTACTGAAGGACTCTTTAGTTGACACTTGATAGTGTTGGTTTAGATCAGCAATTTTAAACCTTTTTCATCTCATGGTACATATAAATTAATTACTAGAATTCTGTGGCATACCAAAAATATATATTTTGCCCATCTGACAAAAAATAGCTATAATTTTGATTGATTTACAAAAATAAAAGTAGTAATTTCTTTGTTTTTGCTCCAAAGTGACTTTTTAAAAAATCAGTTGCCTATACTTGTATATAAAAGGATTTCCAGTACCAAGAATTAACCAATCAGATGCAACCTTATATGACACATGACCAATAACATCCAACTCTATTATATGACCTATATATTTATGGTTCAAGACAGGGCATTCACAGTGGATGGCTATTTTTATGTTGGTTATTGTTAATTTTTAATTTGACAATCTAAGGCAGTGGTAGTCAACCTGGTCCCTACAGCCCACTAGTGGGCATTCCAGCTTTCATGGTGGGTGGTAGCAAAGCAACCAAAGTATAAATAGAAAGATAAATTTAACTATAGTAAGTTGTTTTATAAAGATTTATTCTGCCAAACTTAGCAAAAATCCGACATAAAGTACTTGGTAAGTAATTATTATTATATGCTTTAATTTGCTGTAACTCTGCTTTATAAATTTTATAAAGTAAAGTTACTTTCCTACTTTATAAATCACCATTACTGTGGAACCGGTGGGTGGTTAGAAAATTTTACTACTAACAGAGATACAGGAGTGGGTGGTAGGTATAAAAAGGTTGACTACCCCTGATCTAAGGGATAATTGGTTCGTGTGCCTGACTAAATAGTCAGGTAGTGCATGTTTTAGATAGTACAATTGATTTCAAAGGGAAAACATTTAATTGAAAAGGAAGAATTCAGGAAATATACTGCATCAGGCTTAAACATGGAGGACCTGAAAAATAAAGTTGCTAAATTGGCAGATTGTCTATCATAGTATAGAGCTAACTCCCCATTTCAATGTCTCCACCCTTTCTCTCTCTCAGCTCAGTTTTTTCACTTAGTTCCCAGACACTCAAGAGCTGCTGAGCAGGAGACTCAGCCTAACCTTCTGAGTAGAGCCCCTATTCTTCTGCAATGGTCTCGCCTAACTTACTGCCTGTGACCAATGTCACTCTTGGTAGAGGGGAGCAGCAAGGAACAGCAGGAAGAGCACAGGTGTGGAAGCCAACTGGATTTACATTTGAACACCAGATGTACGACTTACTAGAAATATTATCTCAACTTTCTAAGCCTCAGATTTCCCCTGTGTAAAATGAGAGCAAAATATCTCACAGTTGCTGAAAATCAAATCAGACAATTTACATGAAGTACCTGGCACGTGGTTGGGTTTCAACAGAGAACTACCACCACGGGTATTACGCAGAAAAAAAAACTCACCAACTTCTATCGATTAGTAGATTCTTATTTCATTCACTGCACTCCAAGGAAATGTTTGAAATTTAACAGGGCCCTTATACCCTGCAATGTCTTAGTTGAAAAGTATGACTCACTGTGAGACTCACCAGCACTGGAACAGGTTACTTAGAAAATATTTGGGATGAGGCAAATCTCCCTAATCCACCAAAATGGAAACTACCTTCTTATCCACGTACCCAGTCAGTCTCAAATGCAAAACAAATTTAGGTCAGAAGCAATGAGTGCCCAGAGCTCTAAGTCAGGGTTTCCCAGCCTCAGCACTGTTGATGTTTGGACCAGATAATTCTTTGCAGAGTGGCCTGTCTTTGCAACACGTTTAGCATCATTCCTGGCCTCCACCCACTAGATGCCAGCAACACCCCTCTGTCACCCAGTGGTGACAACCACAATGTCTCTAGACATTGCCTGGGGACAAAGTCACCCTGGAAAGAACCTCTGCTCCGTGGGCATGGATCACTTACTTCAATACCTCAGTTACAGATGCTCTGGTTACGCTGATACTGCATAATTACATTTAAGTTGACCTTTTACTATACATTAGCAAAAACATTTGCGTTAAACAACATATAAACATCCTTCTTAACGACTACTGTCTGAGATCCTCCTCAGTGCTAAGTTCTGCCATGTGCTTTCTCATTTCATCTTCACTACTCCCCTGTAAGGAATGTTACCTGATAGCATTATAATCTTCATTTTGCAGATAAGGAAATGCAGCTTTAGAAAAGCTTGATAATTTTTAGCCCAAATCCAGATTTTTCTGGCTTCAGAACTATTTTTCCCCATAGGCTGTACTGTCTCTGTTTTATCTGGGTTTTCTCTTTATGGTAAAGTTGCTTTTTTTGGTATTTGGCTCAAAGATTTATTGTTTGTTTATGAGCCATTAGATAGTTTACAGAAACTAGAGCTTAGAGATGAACTCTCCTAGAGCTGAACTGAGAAGCCTTGGACTTCACCTTTTACCCTCATGTTTATACAGCAAATAGGAAAAGCATCAGAACTATACCGATTCCCTCCACAACAATCCCAGACTGCTCTCAGGAAAACGAGAGACTGACAAGAGTCTCTGCCTCTGTGAAATTTTCACTGCAGTTGGGGAGATAAGATTGACACATGTGAAACGATTTGAAGATGAAACATTTTAGGATCTGTTGGAGCAGCCAACAGGAATGTACAAAGGAAAGGAAGACCAGCATGAGTTATAAAAGATCTGAAACACTTCATGGGGAAGTTTTAATATGAAACAGAGACAAGAAATGGAAGTGCAGTCTAGGAAGTAGATCGTTTATAACAGGTCATACATTTCTAAGTGTGCCACTGTGAGTTAAGAGGTTAGCCTAGTGGTGAGCAGTCTATATCCACTGGTAGACAGCAATCCACTGGGTAACTCCCAAGCAAAAGGAAAATAAAATCATGGCCCACATTTGCTTCTCTCTCACTCATGTCAGAATTTCCACTCATCTCTAACCACAACCAGAAGATAGATATACACACAGAGTTAGAGAAGCAACGTTGATTTCAGACCTGAAAGAGGATTCTGGGAACATGACTGGCAATTTCAAAGAGAAAACAGTTTATATGCAGTGATATACTCTTAAACTTGGAAGAGACCTGGTTAGTCACCTAGGCCTACCATTTAATTTCACAGATGAAGAAAATTATGTCCAAAAAAAGAGGAGTGGATTGCTCAAGGTCACACAGCTAAGAAGCCAGGCTATATGTTCTGCCTTCATGAAGTGAAATCATCGCTAAACTTGGATGACCTCTTGATTATTATGCATCTACTTCAGACCTACCGACCATTACAGGCCTACCAAATCTCCAAATGTCATGCTGATAGAGTAAACCACGCTTGATCCTGAGTCCTAGACTCTATGACAATATTAAGGCCATACTTAGGGGCACAGTGGTAAGAAAGACAGGTCTGTGAGTAGGCATTTCAAAAAATTATAACAAACCAACATGAAGAATTATTTTGAGCACTAACATTCAACCATGTAATGAGTTCAGAATTTTATACACAACCAACCTATTTATTACACTAGATGGCAGCAAATAGGTACCCAGGTGTATGGTCAGTCAACTAAGAAACTGACAACAAAATGAAACCACACACAGATTGGTTGTAAGTTTGCTGAATAAAGTGAGCATTTGCATGAGTATTAAGCTCTTGCATGTTCTCAAAGAGTCTTGAAGAAGTCATGGTTCTTCTTACATGATTTTTTATTGAGGTTCCTCCTTCTACACAGTAGGGTGCTAGAAACTGTGGTGAATGGCTATAATCTTGAATTATACAACTGCTGACACTTGGGCAAGTAGGGAAACATTTGATGTATTTCCAGAGTCCTTTTTCTGGTCATCAGAGGCAGAGTGTTGTTCAGAGGCTAGGGGATGCACAGTAGAGAAAAGACAATCCTGGGAGGAGATATTGCAAGATATGACATCAGGATCCACAGGACAGAAAACAATATTAACAAGACCAGGCTGTGAATACTCACAACAGAGGTATCTGAAGTGAAGAGGGAGTAGAGGCTATATAATCAGATAGGACCCAACCACTCTCTAGGTTACTGTCTTCAAAATGGACCATGCAGAAAGATCCATTGGGGAAAGAAATGGAAACACAAAAAACTTTTTTTTTTTTTGTATTTTTGTATTATTCTGAAGTGAGAAGCAGGGAGGCAGAGAGACAGACTCCCACATGCACCCAACTGGGATCCACCCGGCATGCCCACCAGGGGGCGATGCTCTGCCCATCCAGGGTGTTGCTCCCTTGCAACTGGAGCCATTCTAGAGCCTGAGGTGGAGGCCATGGAGCCATCCTCAGCGCCCAGGTCAACTTTGCTCCAATGGAACTTTGGCTGCAAGGGGGGAAGAGAGAGATAGAGAGAAAGGAGGAGGGGAGGGGTGGAGAAACAGATGGGTGCTTCTCCTGTGTGCCCTGGCTGGGAGTCGAACCTGGGACATCCACATGCCAGGCCGACACTCTACCACTGAGCCAACCTGCCAGGGCCTAAAACTTTTATTTGTATGTTCTGTTTATCTGAAATAAGAAAGGAACTGAAGTTCATTAATTCTGAACATGTAAAGTTGCATGGAGTCTTTGCTCAACCTGTATGTCAGAGTCACATGTCATGTTTGGGATGAGAGGAATTCTGCAGGAACTGTGGGGGGCCCACAGTTCTGATGGGCCGTTAGTAGTACCTTTGCTCATTTCTTCCTTTCACATGTTAGAGCATTTTTACAAGTTTTACATGCCTGATTAATGGGTCAACATGTTATACTGATATTATGGTACTCTAACAAATCATGATCATACAAGGGGCTTAAAAAAAGTCATGTGAAGAAATCTCATATTGAAGGCGATTCTAATAACATAAGCCCAAGTCAACAAGAAGGAATGGCTGAGCCAACACTCTCCTTACCTCTAGAATAAGCTTTTGGTAAAGCTGATAGGAAGTTGATTTCCAAAAGGAGAAATTAACCTAAGGACTATTTGACATATAGATCAACACCTACTACGACTACTATTTATTTTTGAAACTCTAATGTGGTTTTATGGTGTGCCCTTTTCAGATATGAGACCAAGATTGTAATTAAAACCAAATATTAAAATAAATGTCACATAGTACCAACTTTCAAACTGTGCTTCATAAACTGTAGACTTTTCATAAACTTTGGACATTAAATGGATTTCCGCTTCCAAAAGAAGTAAATTTCTTCAAACGCACTGCAGGAAGCATTTTGTTACATTAAGCCATTAAAATTTAAATGTTTTATAATATTGCTTGGCTCATCTTTACCACAATTTGGATTTTTATATATGTTTTATAATGAACAAAATACATTAGGAGCACTGTATATTCAGTGTGGGGCAAAAGCAGGTTTACAGTTGTGAGTACGCAAAACACAGGGTTTATCTTTTATTACTATTGATTATCATATCATTTCCCATGAGAACTGTCAACCTACTTTTGCTCCACCCTGTATATGTAATTTACAAATATATGAACATGTTTACGGTGTGTCCCAAAATGTTTTTATTAATGGATATAAATCCAAACTCCCATGACCTTTGACTGAGCAAATCCCTTTACAAGATGGAAGTGTCCAGTGAAGCAAGAGGGCAGGGGACTGCTAATCCCCCCTCCTCAGGATTCACCTGTCAGGTGCACACTGAGGTACACAGACCCAGGGCACAGACCTGGGCTCCTTATCCTATAGTTCACTCTGTGACTGAACTTCATCTTTAAAGGATTGCTCTGTTAGAAGCACAAACAGAGCTAAAAGGAATATTAAAGAAGAGGGGTCTGCCTATCAGATAAAATATATGCAAAGGAAGGTCTTGGATATCAGAGCAGAAAGACACTACAGGACAAGCTAAGTGCTTATTCCCATAATCAAATCTTTTTAAGTGAACCTTCACAAGCAAGATAAGTTCTAAACATGTGCTCGCTAGTTTGAACTGTATAGGTGAATGAGAAATGGTTTAGAAAGAAAAGCCGTATGTAGGCATGAAGAAGTCAGTCTGGAGTTGTAGAGCAGGCAAGGAGAGCTGCCCTCCCAGAACGGGGTGGGGTGGGGGGTGGGGCTTCCGTGGTTCCCATGCTGTCTTCTATGCCGCTCCCTTTCCTTCGCAGAGCTTGGCCCAGGGGCCATGATAAGCGGTCTGCCTGAACCCTGCTACAGAAGACACATGCCCTTTCTACAGTCTAGTGCTTCCAAAGTGTGGTCCTGGGGGTCTGCTCGGCCCATACCAGGACCATCGGGGAGCTTGACCCACATCCAGGTTCCTGGGCTCCATCCTAGATCTACTACCTCAGATTCTCTGGGAGGGGCTTAGGAATTGCTATTTTTTATTCCCCTGCTTGACTTATATACATTTGGGCCTCAACTCTCAGGAATAGTGTGTTGTCTGGTAACCAGAAAAAGGAGAAAAGACAAGATCAGAGGTTTTCCTGCTAGCCCACAGTCATTAAGGGCTCCCATTTGAAAGACCGTATAATATTCATGTTACGAACATCAGTAAGATGTAAGACAACGTCTGGTTCATAATGGAAATTAAACACTCAAATTGAATACTTTTAAGGAGAGACTATACATCCTCAACTTGAAAATGACCCAGTGTCTTGGGTATTTGGGGACATAGCTTTGCTTACATAGGGAGCAAGGCAACGGGTCAGATTCTGTGAACACCACATGCAACTATATTCTAGAAACACATACACTGAATGCTCCAGGCAACCACAGAAGACAGTATTATCCCCATTTGAAGATGGGGAATAAGACTCTGAGAGGTGAAATGTCTTACCTACATTCATTCAGCTGGTAACAGGCAGAAGTAAGGTCTGTATCAGATCTCCAAAATTCACAACGGGGCATTTTCAGTGTATCTGGCCAAAAGGAAATAGGCAGGGATTCCGTTTGAGCATTTACTAGATCTACAATAATTATAACTGAGGGGAGAAAAGAAATCTTTCTATACTGATGATTTAATGCTCTTGAAGTTGTAGGTCAACAGACAGGAAAACTCATTTGGTTTACTAGAACACAGAGTTCCCATCTTAGGAGAAATTTGATGGGATCGTTAACAGTGACACATAGTCAGGTCAGATGCTGAGTTGCACATCTGCCACGGATGTGAATTAACATCTGCCTGGAGCAACGGTTCAGTGCTGATTTGAAAAGCAACAGCTCTCAATTAGGAACCATAGCTGTTATTCCTATACCAAGTGAGGTCTCCTGGCGGCCTCTCTCAATGCCATCATTATTGATGCGACTTTATTAATGGACCTGAACATGCCTTAACACAGAGCAGCACGGCTGTTGTCCTCTGAGCCAACAGAGCTGCATTAGATTTGTTACTATGCCCACAATGCAGTTGCACCAACTTGGTTTGTTCCCTCTGTTCTGTGTTGGTGCTTGTGATTACTACACAGGCACTGGCTGAACAAACCTGGGGTTTAGAATAAGGCAGGGGTGGGAGAAGTTATTGAGGCTTTGCAGCAAGGGTGCCCTGAGTTTGAATCCTTGCTTATTTGATTTTAGGAAAATAACATCTTTTCTTATAGTCTAAGTTTCCTCCAATTCTGTGAAATAAGAATGGTAAGAATAATTTTACTCAGTTAATGTGAGATAAACTCTAATAAATATTTATCAACTCTTCTCCAGGAAACCTGACTACCATAATTCACTTACTGAAGTTAATATATTTATCATGATAACAAGATCTAATGTTTTTTGGGTACTGTCATCTATCAGGCCCTGCTCTCAAACTTTTGGTGTCTTATCTCACTCAAGCCTTTTAACAAGTAGAATGACATGGGTGTTGTCCCACGGTTCAGATGGGAAAGCTTTGGCCCGGAGATGGGGGCAGCATGTGTAGGAAGTCCTATTTCAAAGCCCATACTCTCACCTTCTTTGTAACACTGCTTCCCATTATTCTAGAGCAAGAGTTGCACATCAAGAAGATATAAAGAGGCAGCACAGCACCGTGGCAACGAGAACGGTGCTTGATCTAGGAGGCCTGGGTAGGAATCCAGGCTCTGCACTTCTTGGTTTGTGTGCTTTGAGCAAGTCCCTTATTCTCCTGTGCCTCAGTCTCCTCATCTGCTAAGTAAGAATAAGAGTGCTGACCACACAGAATTGTTATGAGGACTGCTGATGATTTAACTTATGTAAAAGGCTTAGAGGACATGGTGAATATGATGTAAATACTATTCTGATGATAAAGTATCTTCAGGTGGTAAGTCTGATGATGACTGCCTTCAACACTGGAAATGAATACAATCTTTTTTTATAGCTTCTTCCAATAATTACAAAACTTCCTTGACATTCTGCATCAAATAATAACTTCATTAGTGTTTAATACATCTTATTATGAACTAATAATTCATTTTAGCCTCTCTGTGACTCGAACAGCACTCAAACCCATTTAGGCCAGTGAAACCACAGGACAGGAAAAGGAGAAGAAAAAAACCCCAGGCACTCAACAGACCAGAGACCCGACCTGACACCCTACCCGTACCTACCACGTGTACACTGTAATTGTCAGAACTCACTCTGAAAGAGCCATCACTTTCAGAGACCATGTTAAGGACCTAATTTTAAAGACCATGCTTTATTTTTCAACAAAATAAAAACTCAAGTTCAGGCTTTAAAGTTTGAAAGTTGTCACAGTTTGGGATGCAAAATCTAGCACTTTCACATCACCTGTCTGGTTGAAGATGTGAGGGGTGTGCCATATTTGACTGAATTCTTGCAGCCGGGTGGGTACCAGTTTCTAGTTTTAAATTTTGCTCTGCCCTCACAAATTTAAGTTTGCGGTCTGTAATTTGAAAGGTGCATATCAACACAGCTAGACAATAAAGTATTTCCCAAAATAAAGTATCCATAAAAATAAACACAACTGAAGGATGCCCCCAGATAGTTAGATATATGGCTCATTTATAGAATTTAAAACAATGCCTTTTCTTTTGTATCTTTTTGGCTAATTTTCTAAACCAGGAGTTTAGTCCAGGAGGGAGGATATATACTATCAGGTTTAAAACCATACTTCCAAAAATACCTGTCCTTGGACATAATGCTGAAGTTGAGAACATAGCAGACGTCTCACCAGACAAAATCAGCTAATACAACTTTTCCCTTTTAATAAAAAAAACTACCGTCCATCTTCTCAGTTGCTATTATCAGTCTGGAAAATTTTTTTGAATAAACACATTTACTGGCGAGATGTGCTGGGTGAATAATGGAGGAGCAGAGAGAAGAGAGACTGAACAGTTGGGCATGTCACTCTAAGCAGTATGCCCCCCCTTCTCATTGTTCTGGGGTTCACGGTGGTCCAGCTGAGACAGAAGCCCGCCTCTTGGTCCATGAGTGTCTACTAACTTGCGCCCTTGGCCTGCTCGTCTCAGTGCCCTACTGATAAAAGGCTACCACACACCAAAGTTTCTGTTTCATTCTCAACACTGCACAGGCCATCCACTCAAAACCTGGTCCAGCCTGGAGGATCCGGAGGCTCTCTAACACCTTTGGGATATGCAAGATGCTGGGAAGGCAGGATCAGAGATGTGGTGGAGTAGAAACTGACGGTTACTCAGGAACACACTGTTATCAAATAAAGAGACTTTTCCTCTCAGATGTGAACCAGGCACACCTTAGGGGAATGTGTGAACACTGAGACTACTTTGGCATTCAATCATTGAGACCCGAGCCTTGTCAACATTTGTGAAGGTCTCCCCGAGCCATTCTAGGGCTTTTTTTTTTCAGAGACAGAGAGAGAGAGTCAGAGAGAGGGATAGACAGACACAGACAGACAGGAACAGAGAGATGAGAAGCATCAATCATTAGTTTTTTGTTGTGCATTGCGACTCCTTAGTTGTTCATTGATTGCTTTCTCATATGTGCCTTGACTGCGGGCCTTCAGCAGACTGAGTAACCCCTTGCTCGAGCCAGCGACCTTGGGTCCAAGCTGGTGAGCTTTGCTCAAACCAGATGAGCCTGTGCTCAAGCTGGCGATCTCGGGTTTCGAACCTGGGTCCTCGGCATCCCAGTCCGATGCTCTATCCACTGTGCCACCGCCTGGTCAGGCTCTAGGGATTTTAAAAATATTTTTATTTAGAAAATTAAATTTAACAGGGTGACATTGATCAATAAGTGAACATAGGTTTCAGGCAAACATCACTACATCATTTCAATAGTCAATTGTGTTGTATATCCATCACCCAAAGCCAAATCATGACCCAGCAATCTCATTCTAGTGATTTTTAATACCCAAACAGGACCCTTTTTACTAGGCTAAGAGAAATAGGCCAACCCTATTCCCATGATCTCTTTCCCCTATTTGACAACTCCACTTTCTTCCTGCAAAGTCCCCAGGGAGCAGATATGGTATGTCCAGCTTATTTTAATGAAGACTTATAACCATTTAAGATCACCTTGGAGTTTATAGTTGTGTGGTTATTTGGACTCATGTATTAACAATGCTTGAAAAGGTGGTCAAAATGAAGGCTCTGTTACCCACTTATTTGGGGAATCAGGCTTAGGGTCCAAAGACAGCCAAGAATGATTACAGCAATGATGTTTCATAGAGCAAGACTTCCATATGCTGGATATTGTTACTGCAGAGACTGATGTCACAAATATTATTTCAATTGTTAGTGCTTGATGTGATCATGAAGTAATAAAACATCACTTTACTCTTTATGCCAGCATGCATATATTTAAGTAACATCAACTTTAAAAGCGAGGACCTCAAGAACTTTTAAATAAATCCTAATATAGTTGTTACTGCTCAAACACTGGTTTTAAATTTTTCTTTGGGAATTATCTTCATATTTTCATTAATTCATGAGCCACATAAGAAACTCAATCTTATTACTTTTTAGTCCCAACCGATCTACTTTAATAATACAGTGAAACTGTTTGGAGCAAATAACTCCATTACCTGAAATGGGCTGGTACTGGCATTCTGGCAAGTCCTGTCCTTACTTGCAAATGCCCCAGGATAACTAGGGTCGTGAATGTAATGGCAACATTTTAATCATTTTTTTTTTTTCATTTTTCTGAAGCTGGAAACAGGGAGAGACAGTCAGACAGACTCCCGCATGTGCCCGGCCGGGATCCACCCGGCACGCCCACCAGGGGCGACGCTCTGCCCACCAGGGGGCGATGCTCTGCCCATCCTGGGCATCACCATGTTGCGAACAGAGCCACTCGAGCGCCTGAGGCAGAGGCCACAGAGCCATCCCCAGCGCCCGGGCCATCTTTGCTCCAATGGAGCCTTGGCTGCGGGAGGGGAAGAGAGAGACAGAGAGGAAGGCACGGCGGAGGGGTGGAGAAGCAGATGGGCGCTTCTCCTGTGTGCCCTGGCCGGGAATCGAACCCGGGTCCTCCGCACACTAGGCCGACGCTCTACCACTGAGCCAACCGGCCGGGGCTCTGTAATGGCAACATTTAAGTGTCACTTGTTGCTTTCTATACTACTGTCCCCAGTCAATTTATGTGGCCTCTTAGATCAGTGGTCCCCAACCCCTGGGCCGTGGACCAGTACCGGTCTGTGGGCCATTAGGTACCGGTCCGCAGAGAAAGAATAGATAACTTACATTATTTGTTTTATTTATATTTAAGTCTGAACAATGTTTTATTTTTTAAAAATGACCAGATTCCCTCTGTTACATCCGTCTAAGACTCACTCTTGATGCTTGTCTCGGTCACGTGATACATTTATCTGTCCCACCCTAAAGGCCTGTCTGTGAAAATATTTTCTGACATTAAACTGGTCCGTGGCCCAAAAAAGGTTGGGGACCACTGTCTTAGATGACTTTGGTAACATCACAGTGTAAGGAAGATGGGGACAAAAAGCCCTCAGTAAATTATAAGCACTTCAGGTCCAGGGGTCTTAGCTTCTTTCTTTCTAATCCCTGGCTCCTTCCTGAGCCAGTTAAGATAATTTTATGCTTGTAACAGGTGCTCAGTAAATACACCCCATTCACTAGGAGGTTGAAGATCGAAACCAACCTTTCCAGTTGTTTCTTCCAACTGAAATCTACATTTCTTAAAACAAGGACCTATGGTTTCTCTCCTGGATGGCTGGTTTACCACCAAGTAAATGGGATTTTCAGAACATCCTCAGTTTTCTAACCTGTCTCAGTGCTTTATAGAAGTCAAACCGAACCCCTGGATTGGGCTCTGTTATTTTTAAAAATGTCTGCAGAAATCACCTCATTCCATGCCCAGGATCAGGCTTTTTGGATTTCATTTTTTAACCAGTTCTGAGAAATCATTTCATCTCCTTTCATTATCTGGCTGTTCTTATTCAGAGTGGGAAACGAGGCCCAGAGAGCAGACCAT
Source organism: Saccopteryx leptura (assembly GCF_036850995.1). NCBI lineage: Eukaryota > Metazoa > Chordata > Mammalia > Chiroptera > Emballonuridae > Saccopteryx > Saccopteryx leptura. The sequence continues at coordinate 156,507,045 of NC_089503.1, forward strand.
CATTTTCCAGATGTCTGTTTTCAGGAGCCCCTCTAAGAGAACCAGGCCTTTTGGCTTTGCCTCTTAAGTGGGGTTTTACGGCTCTGCATTACTTGGCAAATATCCAGGGCCTTTTAATAATTTCCTCTTTTGTTGAATATTTATTTTCAGTTTTTTCCTCTAGATATATTAATTAAGCTATTTTGTTTATTTTAAATCAATTATCATTATCATGATTTTACAAATACTCCTATTCCATTTATAAAATTCCAAATTAGTATCCCTTTAAAAATATTCTGAAAGATCTCATATCTTGAGTTTGGTATATTTATATACTTTTTTTCTTGGGTTAATGAAATGGTAAAGGCTTCCTACACCATGTATTTTCAAAGCTGGAAAGAAAAAGGAAGGAAATTAATATTATGATCAGTGGAAATTTTCATGCAAGCTTTCTAAAGTAGGTAGTATTTATCCTTGTTTACAGATCAGTAGCTTCTCAAGGCTCAGCAGGCAAATGACTTGTCCAAGTGCCACTTGTCCAAGCTAGAACGTAGCAGCAAGTTAGCAGTCTCTACCATGGCTCCTTTGAGTTTCATCTTTTCAAACACTCCTCTCATTCGAGTGAAATTTTAGGAAAACCATGTGTGCTCTCAGAGCCTCTCAGACAGAAAAGGTGATCATTACTGATTCCAGGAACAAGAAATACTGGTTAGATTTAAGACAAAATCTTAAGGGCTTGAAAGGTAGCCCCAGCTGCTGCGGTCTGTCGAGGACGCCACGAAATAAGCAGAGTGAAGACGACCCAAGTCCGCAGGCACTTTTTGTGTGAGCTGTGGATCCAGTGCAGAAACCCCTTACATTTATAGCTATTTCTCCTCCTCTTTTTTTTAATAACAATTACAATAAAAATAAAATCACCACAACTACTACCATTATCATTATTACTATACATTTAGAACAAGCCACAGACCAAGGGAGTGGGGTAAGACAATGCTAAGTGAAACCTCAGTTTTCTGATGTTTATTAACAAAGGGAGGGTAGGAATCCCGGTTTTGAGGCTTGAGGCAAAGAGATGAATAAGTCTCCAAGAACAGTCAGAAACAGAGATGAAGTCAGAAAGACAAATCATCTTCCTTTTCACCCTCCAAAGCACCTGTGTGCACATATGCAAACTCCCTGCAGGGTTGACCACGCCCCTCTCCACCAGAGAAAATCACAGGAGAGCGCTTGGTTTCATGCCGCTCTCCACCACTCGGTTTCACTGTGTGGAGCAACCCTAACATTCTCTCCTTTGAGAATAAACCTCAGAACTCCTTAGGACTAACAGAGTCCTAGAACACTCATCAGGAATGTGCACGTCTTTGTCACACCTCATCCAGTGTAAATAGAAACATTCCCACTTTTGAAAAGAAAGGAAACAAGGCTTCAAGAGGTCCCTGACTTTCACGTGGTAGAGCATGTACCCCAGACCTGATTTCCTGACAATGCTCTTTCTATTTCTTTGTATTTCTTGTTGCTAGAAATCTCTGGTCTTTAAAAATTAAAAAGATTTTTTTTTAATTGAGATAAACTTTACACACAGAGAAAAGTACAAATTTAACTTTACACTTCAAAGACCAGACAAATGCATTGTGTCATCCATACGTAATCAGGATAGAGAACACTGTCTTTTTAAGTCTGTGGTCGCATAAAATCTAGGACCATTGCATAAGTCTGTGAAAAAAAGTACAGAGAGCCATATTCCAGCAAACAAAACTTTAGGCACCTGATACACTTCTGTACGGGCATTTGTCAGGAGGGAAGAGGGGAAAACAAGCTGGAATGCTGATTTTTCTCAGCCAGCTTCTTGTGACCGCATTCACATGACCTTCGTGTTGGTGAACCTCTCCACTCCGCGTTACACGTTTGCATAAGATGCCTAGGAACATGTGGCAATTCAAGAAAGGCATCGGAGTTTCCCTTCATTTTTACGTTGGCCCTGGATTTTATTATACTATTAATATCACACTACAAAACTCTTGGTTGCAGTTGGCTAATTAGTGTGATTCATATTGAAAAAGGACCTTAATCCCATCTAAAACTCTGCACAGTACAACTTAGTGTTTTCTACTTAGACGGCTGTCAACCATAATGTTATAATTATACCATTTTCTCAGCAGAATCACCCACACACTATAATCACAGTCAAAGCCAAAGCTATGTTTACGGTGTGCTAAAGAGGATGGACTTGTTTCATTTTAAGTGATTCATCCGCCTCCTCTGTTAACAACAGAAGTGCATGGTCATGGGAGAGTTATGGTCTTCAAAAGCTTATCTGAGCAATTTCAGATAGCAATAAGCCAACAAAGAAAATAACACCCCAAAACCTCAGTATGAGAAAGCATAGGAGACATGATTCCCAGTCTGCTTACCGCAGTGATTTGAAAATCTAGGAATTGGCAAGGTGATGGGGACTGGCCTGCTGGTGGCCACTGTGTGGTCTCAGCGACAGACTCGCTTGCTTTGCTTTGTTGCAGGGTATCCCCAAGCACCTAAGTCTATTAGCAGGACTAACATCAAGGCAATATTTTCTATCTAGATTCTGAGCCTATAGGATAATGACTCATCCAAGCATAGGAAACTTCTGTCCTGTGGGACCATTCATTCCTTTCAGACCCATTTCATTCATATCCACTATGGGCCAGTTCTAGGTGCCAACTAAACTGCCAGGGACAAAGAAGACATCTCTGTTCTCATGGAACTGGCCTCTATTATCTTTGAGACCTGTGCTTTGCTTATTTACTTAAGCCAATCAGCTGAAGACTGAGAGCCACTGTTTTCCTTAATATATGGTCATGAGCCCAGTCTGGAAAGGAGAAGAATGGGCCGAGTGGAATTTGCTGGGGTTACACTTGCTGGGTTATTTCAACTCTGAGAGAGCACCTGTCAGTTCCCTGATGTTGACGGGCAGACACATCATTTCCACTGCACCTCTCCCTTGCTCGCCCAAAGCCTCTTGTTTAAAATGTTTCATAAAACCTTGGCATTCATCGATTTCTCTTGCTCCACGAAACATCAATGGCAGGAGGAAAAGAAGAAAATGTAGTGGGAAGCCATAAGGGATGACTAACTAGGTGGGAGGACACATGTGGGCACGTGTTCCATTGTTTTATTTTAGGAATTCTTCTCAAGTGTATGGTTTTCTTTTAAGAGTAGGCCAAATTATGAACCAATTTTTATAGCTCTCAGGCTAATGGATGGATGCATATGGTGCAAACGATTCCTCTCCTTGGTTCTGCAACATCAGAGAGCTGAGCCCCAGGCACCTACAAATCAGTCAGCAGAGGGAACAGAATAGTCTTTGAAATGAAATCCTGTTATTTTTGGTTCTCATTTGGATTTCTTCTTATTTTGGGAGCTTGCATAGTTAGTCTACTGCACTGCTCTCAGCCTCTCAGCCTTTGACCCGGGACAGTGGGACACAGGTGAGTGGGAAGAAAGCAGTCCACGAGGTGTGGACAAGCGCAGGGGTGGCCATATTCCAAGTGCTCTGTACGCTTGTAAATGGCAAGCCTTCAAGTTGTGGCTTCAAGAGCAAATAGCTAGAAAGTAGAAAGAAGAGGAAAGGCTCCATTTATAAAATTACAACTAACTAACTGGTCCTCTCTCCTCTCATCTACTCTCTCTCTGGTTTGTGATTTAATCCAAAGCCTGCTGGTTATCTTTCATTCTTTTCTGCTTTTGGGAGTGGTAAGAGGCAAATTCAAGGGGACAGAATGTAAATGCTCTATGGCCACATTGTCTTGGAGTCTCTACTGGGATGCAGTCATGTTTACTATAATGTGACTTCAGTTTTAGGGAATTTCTTGTACCAACATTAGGCCCATCACAGAGGTTACATGCAAGCACATATCACTGTGCTATATAATAGTAGCAATGACATCTTTAGCTCAGATATGACGTAGAGCCATAGGTCTGAAATTCAAGCCAAGTCTTTACTTCTCCTTGCCACTTAAAAACAAGGATGTCTTTCAACATGAAGCCTTCAGCACAACCCATCCAATGTCTTGTTAGCCAGAACTCTAACAATTTCCTGGTTTCCCCACAGCAATTCTCTAACTAATGTGTTTTTTATAAGGGCTTTCTCCCCACTTTTCAGAGATAAAAGTCTGGTCACTAGTTAGGCTAATTTTATGGGTTCCACTGGGAATGAGAATTATTTTTACTTGAGAATAGGGTTGACCATCTGTTTATGAGGAACTTACTCTATTTTTATCATGGATATTTGTAAATATACAGAAATATTTAAAGAGCATGGTTTAATGAACCACTGTATGTTCCTCACCAGCTTCCACAATATCAGCACTTGACCAATCCTGTGTCCTTCTCCTACCTGTAGTTTCCATCGTCTGCTTCCAACCAGAACTCCCTATTCATATATCTCTAAAAGCTAAGGACTCTTCTTATTAAAAAAGAAAAAAATACCAGTATCATACCTAATGAATTAATAATGAGCTCAATATCACCTAAATGTCCAGTTAGTGCTCAAATTTCCAAAGATATCTAAAAAATATCTTTTGACATTTTATTTGTTTGAATCAGACTGTAAACTAGGCCTCTGCCTGCAATGTCTCTTAAGTCTGTTCAAATTCAGGACACTTCTCCTTTTTATTACATCATTTTTTTTTTGGGGGGGGGGTTGATGATCATTTTCTTTAGCTTATTTCATTCTTAAAAAGTTATTTAAAATGTTCTTCTATCCCTGTTACTTCCTATACACTGGCAGTAAGACCTAGAGGCTTAATTTGATTTGGTTCAACTCTCCTGGGAAGAGTCCATTGTGGAGGCTGGACACACGATATCAGATGATGATAAGATTGATCTGGGTTGAAAGTGTTGTCAGCCTGATACACTTCGGAATAGAGTACACCTAAATACTTTGTCATTCACTGATAGTCTTGCCTAAATCCATTATGTCCCTAAGGCTTCTCAAGTGGTGATTTCTCTAATCCTATCATTTCATCCGCAGTTATGAGCTGACCAAGTCTACATAAGGAAAAAACCAAAGCTACAAAAAGAAAGCAACTTTCCTTCATCAACAATTCAGTTACTCTAAAATGCAATTTGTACAAAATTTCAAGGCAATGTCCTGATTTTATCCTTTAATGTGCCTGTTTTTAGAATAATAAGCCTTAGTGACCTCCAAGGGAGACCATTTTTTTGGAAAAAGTATCATTATGAACTCACTGATGAATCATGTTTTGATACCCTTTTTAAGGGACTAGAATTATAAGAATAGAAATGATGAAGTCATTTCTCCATTTTTAGTTATTCTGGGCTGTTTTCAAATAAAAAGCACAATGTGTAATCTAGGCTACCTTTCTTCCTTCTATTCCTTTTTTATATCTGCTCTATCTCCCTAATATTTTACCAAGCTCCCTCTAGAGCAATGGCTGAAGTCAGGACCAGTGACTAGATGACCTCTGAAAATCCATGCATACAAGCCCATCCTCGGGGAACCTCTGTGGATATTTAATGAAGGATGTGCTCGCACTCAGGGAAGGCTCAGTACAAACACCTGTGATCTAAATGTGTGAAGGCTACAGTAGACTCGAATGCCCGCATCCCTGAGCCCAGCTGCAGAAGTGTCACCATCGCCCATAGCCCGTACTCCTTGGAACACCAGTGGCCTTGGAGACGGTGAAGAGAAGCTCCCTGGTCCACTGTTTTCAGGAAGCTCTATGCTTCTTTTCTTTCCCTTAGATATCTACTATTCATCCAAACTGGAGACTGTGGCTATGCAGTAGAGAAGCCTGTGTAACTTGGCATGTTCCAGCATTACCCAAGCACTGGAGAAATGAGGGGCTAATATGTCAAAGGTGGAGTCCTTTGCAGGAGTGTACAGAGTCATTTGTGGAGGGGATATCAGGAAATGCATATGTGATGGGTTAAATTGTATCCCTTCAAGATATGTCTGCAGGGTAACCCCTGGTACCTTTGAATGTGACCTTAGTTGGGAAAAAGGTCTTTGTAGATGTAATTAAGGTAAGGATCTCAAGAGAAGATTATGATGGACCAGGGCTCTAAATTCAGAGATGGGTGTCCTGATGGGGCAGAACAGGGCACCAGACACAGAGACACAGGAGAAGGCCATGTGCAGTAGAGACTGGACAGTTATATCTACAGACCGCAAAACACCAAAGGGCTGCCGGCAGGTCCCCAAAGCCAGGAGAGATGCAGGGGACAGAGTCTCCATCAGAGCCTCTGGAAGTAACCAACACTGATGACACCTTGCTTTTGGACTTCTGGCCTCCATCACTGTGAGAGAATACCTTTCTAGTGTTTAAGTCATCGGGTTTAGGGTCATTACTTAGAACAGCCCTAGATAACTAATACAATGTATCTGAGCTCTGTCCACGGAGACTGATTCAGTACATATGAAGTAGATGCCTGGCATTTGTGTTTATTGAAAATGTCCACAGATGACTGCGATGGGCGCACCCACCAGAACCACCACTTTACGGTCTGGGGGTTGAAGCGTTGGACACCTGCCCATACTGACATCCTCTTTGGATGCTAGGCTTTTGCTGTGGCTCTGGACCAGGGGTCGGAAACCTTTTTGGCTGAGAGAGCCATGAACGTCACATATATTAAAATGTAATTCCATGAGAGCCATGCAACGACCCGTGTACATTATGCATTATCCAATAAAAATTTGGTGTTGTCCCGGAGGACAGCTGTGATTGGCTCTAGCCACCCGCAACCATAAACATGAGCAGTAGGAAATGAATGGATTTTAATACCTGATATTGTTTTATATTTTTAACATTATTATTTTTTGTATTAAAGATTTGTCTGCAAGCCAGATGCAGCCATCAAAAGAGCCACATCTGGCCTGTGAGCCATAGGTTCCCGACCCCTGCTCTGGACCAATGAAGCCCTCTGTTTCTGTTCTCCAGATTTTGGCTTCTCAGAGAAAGTAGTCCCAAAGAAAATATCATATTTTTGGATTATCCTTTATGAGGTATATCAGAAGCTCTTACTTATTACAGGGGGCAGTGATGGTCCAGGCTGTGTGCACAGAAGGGGAGAGAGGAAAATCAGCTTTTGTTTCATGAGTCCTGCAGACCCCATTGAAGAGAACTCCCATTCTGCAGCCTGAACAAGCCCGGGCTTCCTGTCTTTTGGTAACTTGAGAAATCTCAGTTTCCTCTACTTCCCAGTCCTGTTAACTCACTTCTACTGCTCTTGGGCTCAGTGTCCGTATTTCTATCAGCTCCTTGCGCCGGGGCTGCTTATTTCTGCCTTCCCCCAATTCCATTCCTCTGAGTACATTTTCTTGCTTTTCCCCAATTGTTCTCTTTGTAGCAGCCTCACTTCCCTGGGTACCTTTCGGATGCACTTCTTCCCTCTCAGGTTTTGGTTTCCCAAAAGGAGTGGGGGATATCTCCCCAGTCCTGTCGAGAATGGTGACTGATAAATAAGGCCCGGGTTCTCATAAAGACCTGGGCAAGGAGATGGCGGCAGGGCAGGAAGGAGTTGGGGGTGCCACCCTGGTTTTCCTGTTTGGCAATTTCTCACACTGAGGCTCACTGTAGTTTCACGAAGACTCTTCAGTCAAATCCCACATTCTGGGGAGGGTACCAAAGAAGAATTTCAACATTTTGCCCCAGCTGGCTCCTCAGGAATGGTGGGGTATTTGGAGTGGAGTGTCATGGGAGGGGAGGGGTCGTGGGGCAGGATGAAATGGTGTGGGAAGCATTCCTCCTGACAGGGTTCCTGGTAAGCTCGCTGAGCCGGCCACTCTCCACCCGCAGCGCGAGTCAAACGGGCTCATAGGCTGGCCCAGGGACTTAACCATGAGTTATATATTATTTGTAGCTGCTGTTTAACTTGATCTGGAAAGCCTCCTTACAGATGAACTTTGGAAGCAAATTTTAAGTGTGGGACTGCAGGAGTGTATAGGTCTATGCATAGAAAGGAATCCTACCATCAAAAGAAGACATGATTACTGCCAAATGACTCATCCTGGCTGTACATATTCTACAAGTTCAGAGGAAAAGGCTTGGCACTGACTTTAGCCCAGGAAGAGGGAGAAGTTGTACTTTAGAAAAGCAGCAAAAGTTTTCTGGGATGTACACTTTTTAGCTATTTGTAGAGCCTCGCCTCTTCTACAGCTAGGACAGTCTTTTTGAGGGGAAAGAGGAAGGAAATGGAACAACTTTCTACTAGTCGTCAAGCATGGTGATAGGTGTTTTACTTAACCTGCCTATGGGGAGCTGGGAGGCAGGACTGCGACGCGATGAAGCCAGCCCCAGGCGGCCCTTCCTCCGGCCCACTACCTCACCCATCAGGGGGTGCCCGCTGTGACCCGGTGGGCCCCTCAGTCCCTTCCTTCCAATGCCCCTTGATCTACCTTTAAAGGTCGACTTCTAAAGGACCGTCTCGCCTGTGGTCCACACTGAGGTGCTCACGGCAGAACACAAAAGGAGGACTTCTCAAATGAGGGTCTTTCAGGAGACAAACTTAAGTTTTGTGCTTTTTGTAGAGTTAAATAATAATTAAAAGTTATATCTATAACATCCAAATTTATTTAAAAATTTTTTCTTTTTCTCAACCTGGGCTGTGCAGGCATTCTCTGGAATCTGTGAGAATTTTATTTCCTTAAAAAATAAATGACTTGGCCCTGGTCAGTGGTTCAGTGGATAGAGTGACGGCCCAGTGTATGGACATCCCAGGTTAAATTCCTGGTCAGCGCACACAGGAGAAGGGACTATCTGCTTCCCTCCCCTTCTTTCCCTCTTCTTCGCCCAGAGCCAGTGGCCCGATTGGTTTGAGTGTCAGCCCTGGGCACTGAGGATAGCTCAGTTGGTCTGATTGTATCAGCTTTAGGCACTAAAAGTAGCTCAGTACTTGAGTATCAGTACTTGAGTATCAGCACCAGATGTGGTTGCCTGGTGGATCCCTGTCAGGGCACACGAGGGAGTCTGCCTCACTATTTCCCTTCCATTCACCTAATAATGTATATATATGACTCAGATATGAGATATGCTATATTAGATCCAGCATCCTCTCCACCCTTCCAGAGAATGGAAATAAACTTAAATAAATAGGAAACAAGCTTTGGTAAGCGGAGAGGAAGAATGTGGAGCACTTCCGGTGACACAGCCTGCGAGCAGTACTCTTACTGTAGGAGTAATAGTAACAGCAGCAGCCAAAAGAATAAAATACCTAACAATTATTCCACTCCTACTTGTGCCAGGAATTTTTCTGCGCACCTCTGTGTTCCTTTGAGATAGATGTTGCTATCTCCTCGTACAGATGGAGAAATTGAAGCTCACAGCATATTGGCAGTATGCCAGGTGCATACATATGACAAATCATACCTCCCACTTCCCAAACTCCAAAGTCCTCAGCACACAGCCCGTGACACCACCTGGAACCAATGACAACGTTCGCCATAACCCCTACTGTCTGATAAGCATGAACACCTCCAAAACTTCGGTGGGGCCTCTTCCCTGCCTTTCCCCATAAGAGAAACATGGTAGGAGAGCAAATGCAACCACTGCTCTTGGAGTTGAGGAAAGAATTAAGTTACTCATCTGAGTTAGTGTTAGCATTGGGGGGAATGCCATGCTCAAACACCATGCAATCCGTGCTAACGGCTCTCTCTCCCCTTCTGCACTCACTTTCAAGTAGTTCCAGGCCTCAGCAAGATATTCATTTAATGAACAGTAAGCTCTCATTTTGTGTAAGTCACTGTGGAAGTCATGGGAAAGAGAGCAGAGTGTGCAAAGATGAGGAAGGCTCAGCTAGTGCCTTCAAATGCACCTCCAGTCTAGAAGGGAAGACACTCCATGCACACAAGCCATTGGAAGTCAGTATAAGAGATGCAAACCTTTGAAAGCTGTTGGAGTTCAGGAAAAAAAAGTTCAGGCACAGTAAGAATGCTATCCAGGTGCTGCTCCATTCCCTGGCAGAAGTTTCATGGTGACAGGTGCACAAAGCCGTGTGCTGACAACACAAGCCCAGGTGGCCAATCCTGCAAATATTTGCTCTCACCTTAATCCAAATTCGGTGAGGCAGAAAAGAAGAGTAAAAGGCTGCTTCTCCACGATGCATGAAAAACCAAAAGATAGCCTGTCACAGTAAAGACGTGAATGCCACCTGCGAACATCCCGAGGGTTTGTGAAGGCATTCATCCAAATTGCAACATCTATTACGTGAGATTTTTGAGTTTGGGAGTCTTCGAAAGCACATGATTTCCTACCAAGAGAGCTGCCCGTCTTTAGTCTTCATCATGAACCCACTTTATGAAAGACCTGCAAACCTGCCAAGTCGAGCTTGCCCTCACACCGCAGCTGTGGCTTACGTTGATTATTACTCTTCATAGGATAATATACTGCTCACAAAAATTAGGGGATATTTCAAAATAAATATGAAGTGATAAAAAAAGAAGCACTTGATCGTTTTTTTATTAAACAATAACATCAGAAAAGCAAACGACAAGTCAAAGAAAGCTGTTTAATTATGCAAATGAGATGCAAAACCAACTTTTATTTCATTGGTGAAAATGCACTAGACAAAAGGCTGAAAGTACTGGAGTATCTGCATGGTCCCTGATCTTCTAATTTTTGTGAGTAGTGTATTATGTGATAGTTAGTGATAGTGCAGCTCAGACACTTCAACTGCAAACTGTTGCCCACCCCATTCATCACTACCCATTTAATGAGGCTTAGCTTTTATTTGATGGAATGCTTTTAATAATAATAATAATAATAATAAATAAAATGTACTGTCCACACTGATTAGAGATACTGTTACTCTTATGTTACAACGTAGGAGTTTTATTCTGGTTTCTCTTCAGATCACATAAATCTTTCACCTCTTACAATCTAGGAGTTTATGGTGAAGTCAATTTGTAAAGTGAATCCTGCAGTCTCATTATGTCAGTTACGGAACTGAGAATAATTTTCTACAGGAGACTGAAAGACCACAGCCAATACAAATATGATGACTAGTTCCATAAACTAGGTTATTACAGAAATAATCCATTTTTCTGTTTAAAATGGGGGTTGGCATCCTTTTCATTAAAGGGCCAGATAGTAAATATCTTAAGCTTGCAGCTCTATGGTCTATGGTTCAGCTCCCCAGCTGTGCCATTGTAGCCCTGACGCAGTCACAGGCAATCCGAAACAAACGGGCATGGCTCGGTTGCAATAAAACTTTATTTATAAAAACAAACATCTGGTCTGAGGATGGTTTGCCAACCCCTGGTTTAAATGATCGTTGATCTTCAAAAAAATTAGCTTATTTTGTATCATATATTGTGAACTACATGAAATTAATTTCCTATAATTTATATATTTTGAAAGCCCTTTTGAAGTTGTATTACTTCTTTTCTAAGTGATAAATTCTTTATTTAATAATTGATTACTTTTTGAGTTATTTCTAGTTGAAATATGGATTATGTTGCATATGTGCCATTCGGCACACTATTACTGGAACTCCTGCTGAATGGTACCTACCTTGGATTTCCATCAATCTTTTGATAAATGTGATGTACAATCTGCTTTCTCAGTATGTAGACAAATTTGTATTAGGTTCAGGGCACACCTGTAGGATGATTTTTTTCTCTCAGCACACAGAGCATGGCACACATTATCTAAAAAAGCTGTTCATCACCCTAGGAGCTGGTGCAGACAGAGGCCATTCTGGAATGACAGAGTCCAGGGTCCCTCCCTGAAGAGGCCTCTGTGTGCAGAAGCCGGAGCTCTCTGCGAGCTGTGGTTATGTGCAGCCTTTGAAGCCGCAGTTGTCACCAGCAGACCAGGAGGCTGCAGGCCAGAAGGACTCAAAAGTCACCACCAACGCTGGGACACTTTCACTTCCAAGAGTCACTCCCAAGTGCTCACCGCCCATTGGGTTCACCCAGGGTAAAAGAATGTTTGTCTTGGATTTCGTCCTTGAAAACTGTGTGTCATGCTTTGGAAGAGAAACCATACCAGGAATTGGTGTATAGAGAACACACTGCAATTTTTAGGGAGATGCTTAATCATTTTCCTCAGACTTAAAAAAATAATAATAAGATCAAGGATTTTAGAGACCGATGCCCACAGATTCTTAACTATGTTCTTTCTGTCTGGGTTCCAGAAGAAATGGAAGGCCTGGATATGTTTACAACCAGAAAGGACCTGCTGGCGCTCGAGAAGGCTGACCTTGAACTATGCGCGCATGTCCCATGCCAGAGTTCCACCCCACTGGCCTCAGCACGCACGCAAAGGAGAACAGGTGTCTTATAAACCAAGTGGTCAATCTCCACATTCTTCTGATTATGGCTGAGCAAGGAAGGGAAAGCACAGCCCTGGTATGCATCCCACAATAAGTCCTCATCTCCCAACACTGCACGGGGAAGCAGGTTCGTGCACAGGGAGCACCAACCCTGGGAAGCTTGGCAGGTAGTCTCTAGGTATTTCAGGCTGGAAAAATGTCACTGCCCAGTCTATCCTTTAAGATAACGAAATACTGTTGTTTGAATTAATAACATGCATTAGCTACACCCCACTTTGCAAGCTTTGCACTGATGGGCATTTCCTTCGCTCTCTTGCTGGTCAGTGGATAGACTCAAGAAAGCTGTTTTCTCTGTACCTCCACTTCTTCTCCTCTGAAGGACAGAACTCCACCTGCCCTCTTCCTCCTTCAGAGAAGCTTGGGACAGGAACAAATCGCATCTGTAGGAGGCTTGGCATTATCTGGAGATCAACGCTGTTTTGTGAGTGAGGAAGGGCTACCACTAGTTTGGGTGCAAGAGGGAGCCAACATAAACACTGTTCCCCTAATGGGGATCATCATCATCTGTGCTTACTTACTGAATCATTGGCTGAGTGGTTTATAAACACGGACTGTCAAGAATTCAATGTCAGCTTCAATGTCAGAACGTGATGTCAGTGTGGCTCTCTCTGATGCATGTCAAAGCTCAAGCTCTCTGCAATGAAGAAACTCTGCACAATCCCTCTAAGACGCCACTCCTGCACAGACATGCTTCTTTTATGCTGTGCTTATTTTACCTGTCTTGTCAGCTAATGAGATCCTGAAGGTTGAAAATATCTGATGAAAAAGAATGCTTAAAAGCTGAGTGGGTCCTTCAGCTCTCATGAGGGTCGTGAGGGGTTGCAGGCAGGAGTGGGGCACCTAAAGTACCAACAGGATACCACCGTGATGACCGGAGATGTCCTGTGACATACCCCGAGACCAGACCATGACGTCCAAGCCATGACCTGGAATTAAGGTTCCGTGGGACACTTTTGGGAAAACCACTTACAGTAATAGACAAGAGAAGTTTCCCTCCTGTGTTACTTCACCCCTTCCATAAAGGATGGCTGATGGGCATGGACGTCCTCTCCCATGGGTAAGATATTGGGAAAACCTGACTTAAATTTTTTTTTGCATTTTTTTTTGTGTGTGTGTACATGCAAAATCCAGTAATTATTCTTTAATACTGTAGGTTACAAGGATGTATAAGAAACAGCCCTGTCCTTATAAAGCATTGATAAGAGAAATCAAGGAACATAATCGAATCAAAAATGGGCAAAAGAAATGAATAGACACTTCAAAGAGGACATTCAGATGGCCAATAGGCAAAAGAAAAAATGTTCAACATCACTAATCATTAGAGAAATACAAATTAAAACCACAATGAGATATCACCTCACACCAGTCAAATGACACATTAACAAAACAATAAGTGCTGGTGAGGATGTGGAGTAAAGGGAATCCTCCTGCACTGCTGGTGGGAATGCAGACTGGTGCAACCACTGTGGAAAATGGTATGGAGATTCCTCAAAAAATTAAAAATGGAACTGCCTTTTGACCCAGCCATCCCACTTTTATTATAGGAATATATCCCAAGGACACCAAATCACTGGTTCAAAAGAAGAAATGCATCCCCATGTTTATGACAGCATTGTTTACAATAATGAAGATCTGGATACAGCCCAAGTGTCCTTCAGTGGACGAGTGGATTAAAAAGCTGTACTACATATACACATGGAGTACTATGGGGCCATGAAAAAGAAGAAAATACTACCTTTTGCAACAACAGGGATGGACCTGGAAACTATTATGTTAAGTGACATAAGCCAGACAAGAAATACAAATATTATATGACTTCACTCATATGAGGAATCCAATGAACAATGTGAACTGAGGAACAGAATAGAGGCAGAGGAGGGATCAAAGGGACCAGTGGGCAAGTGAACAGAGGGAAAGGGGATGAGAGGAGGAGATCAGAGAAGGGAAAGAGCTTGGTGAAATTATATATACATAACAGCATTATAGAGAGCAGAAGAGCAAATCCTGGAGGAAAGCGGGGAGGGTTTTGGGGGAGGGGGCAAGAAGGATGTTGAGGGGAATTCGGGGGTGCGGGAGGATGTATTCGGTGGGACACTTGAATCTATGTAAACACAATAAATTTAAATCAATAAAAAAATAAGAAATCAAAAAAAAAAAAAAAAAAAAAAAGAAACAGCCCTGTCCTTAAAGACAGCAAAGTCTATTAAGAAGGAATAGAAAGTGCATGGAAGTCTCCATCAGGTTGAAACTACTGAAGATGATATTAAGATCCAAAATAGAGTCAAGGATGAGAGAAATTTCATATTCAATTCTAACACTTGTTGGAATAAAATAAGAGCCACGAGAGACTATGATCGACACCATAGGGCCAGACACTATTTTAACTACTTTAAATATATCAACTCTTGTAATTCTTACAATAACTTTAAGAGGTTGGTGCTACTAGCATCTCTATTTTAGAGATAAAAATAAAAGCAAAACAGAGCAGAGACAAGGCACAGAGAGGCTCTGAATCTCAGACAAGATCGCGCCGGGGCACGCAGTAGCCCTGGGACGTGAACCAAGCAGTCTTGCTCCAGAGGCTGAGTTCTTCCAGAACCATGTATGGATTCTTTCTTCTTGGGAGGGAACAGAGAAGGGTTATGGGGAATCCAAAATGGGAGTATGCATTCTCTCGGAGCTGGGCATAGCTTTCTGGATAAAGTGATATTTAAAATATGCCTCAAAGACAAAAATCCAAGAAGGATTTTTCCCAATTGGGAGGCAAGAAGAGGGAATTTCTGGTGAAGGAGTCGTTACAAATGGATAGAACGAAGCAGGAACACAGGGGCCATGAAGGTGGGTGTGCACAGGGCACAGGGGAGATAAGGCCAGAAACGCACACGGGCTCCATGCTGTGGGCTTTGAGTGCCGGGGAGATGGGTGTCTTTGTATTTAGAAAACACTGGTGAGCTACCAAAGATGATCGGGTAGAGGTGCTGCTGGGTCCGAGGCTGGTGGAAGAATGAATGTGGAGCAGAGCAGAGAACAGCTGGGATCAAGGGAAAATGGGGAGTTGGGAAGAAAAATCCGGAAGCTAGGACAAGAGTCCAGCTAAGAAAGCACGGTAAGGACCCGAGCATGCACGATGGTGGTTACTACATTGAATTTCTGTTCCATAGCAGTGCACTTTATTGAGAAGTAAGTCCCGATGGTGAAGGAAGTTGTTGGTGCACATATAAAAATGTAAGCAATTCACCCATTGTGCCTATCTCCTATGGTATCTTTTTGGAATCTTTTTAAAACTTAACTCGGACCTCAGTCATTGATGTTTATGTTTGCAAAGTCTGTTTTCATAAAGCCTTGGACTACTCTATGCCCAAAAGCCAGTCAATGAAAACTTCCATTTTCCTCCAGTTAAATATTTATTTTATTCTGAGGTGAAAATGCCACTGCTCACAAGATTTATGCTTTCATGGCAATACGCGATAAATTCAGTGAAAAGGAATGACTTTTCATGATGAGAGGAAACACACCCCTCAGAAAGATGTGCAATCATCTAAAATTTTATCTCTCTATACATGTTTAATAAGTCATGTATTTGACCCAAATGATCATCAAATCCTCTGCTAATAATTAGCGAGGACAGAGAAATAAAGTTGTCGGAAAACACAAAGCACATGGAGCCACACCACAGCACCCTGGGGTGCTTTCTTCAGAAACACTAGAAAGGTTTGCTTTTTTCTAGGTGATTTCAGCCATCCTCATCACTGTTCCCAGCAGCAAAAAGCAGCTTTCTGTGCGGTAAGTTCATACCATTACTTCCTTAAAGCATGACAAAATGCCTTGTATATCTCGTTAAACTGTAAACTTCCCCAAGGCCCTTCTGATCCTGACTGTCTCTGCTCATGTCTGTGCCTTTGCACAGGTGAAATATGCAGCCACCTGTGGGTGTGGGCTCAAAAGTCCTCACAGGACTTTTAAAAATAGTACCTCCTTTCCGGAAAATATTTCTTGAGCACTGACTCTGTGATACAGTGGCAGTGTACACAGCGACATGGCGAGGTGACATGAGCACCAGGGTCTGTCGCATCTCAGTGAGGTGCCTGAATGATAAAGGCAGCCATGTGCCCAAGCACGTGCCCTGTGGAAGGTGTCCATCAATACAGACATGTCTATTGACATGGGTGACTTTATCCAACCAGTCCTGGGATAGAGGGCAGGTCACTTTGGATAAGAAGGACATGATTCTTCCTCGTGTAGGGAGGGCCAGGGTCTGTGTGACGTGCCACAGGTGAAGGATAATTTGCTAGTAGTCTTGCTGATCACAAAGACAGAAAATTAACCACACGTCAAATGACTGGCAGGAATTTCTTTTCCACATCCACCGTACCCACAGGTGGTATAGTTCAGCCAGGCTCAGTGCGTAGGCTCCTTAGACCCCACAACTTGACAAAGGAAATGGAAAATGGCTGGGGAAATCACACTACCACTTTGGGAGGGTACTGAAGGGCAGCGTATTTATGATGTTTGTATGGGGGGAGGGTTCCAGTGTGGATGAAGCACGCACCATTGGAAAAACATTCCTCACGGACTCCTTGTCATTTTCTTACAGAAATTAGCAAGAAGTCGCACTGTCTGCAGAGGAAAGACTGTGGAACCTACCCACTGGGATAACCCAAGCACAACCAACTAGCTGCCCCGTCTCACCCCCACGTGTTAATTAGGGTGCAGATTAACTTGTCGGATGCTCTAAACCAGGAGGGCTGGACAGGGTTTGCAATCTGGCACATCTGACGCCTGGATGACATTTGTTACCAACAGCATCAACCGCCCCTCGGAGTCATGGCCAAGGAAATGATATTTACGTCTCCTATTAGACGTTTACTCTGCAATTTAGTCATAAAATCCCAATTATGGTTTCATGACGCCAGGATTACCAACGAAAAAGCAGTGTCTCAAACTCAACCGGGCCTGCCGTCCGTCTTCCCTTCCTTCACTGTGAAATGTGGACTTGGCAAAAAAATCCGCCCCTAGATCTGAATTAAAGGTGCATACTATGTGATCAGTTTTTTTTTCTTGTTTTTAGTTCATGTGAGGGATTTAGAAGAAACATAAAAGGAGGGTTTTGCCTTAAAGCTCAACATAATTCATGCAGTCCACACCACTCCCTGAGTCCTGTGCATGGCATCAGCAGGTACGCTAAAACATCATGAGGTCAAGGCCAGCATGGACCAGTGGACAAAGTTCCATGAAAACTGAGGCACAACAAGTCTTCAGGCCCAGAGGACAGGGGAAGCTGCCCCTTGGAGCTGATGTCTGAGCTCAGTCTTGGGGAGGGGGAGGGGGGTTGGAGGCTGTCGGAGGACCAGAAGGGGATAGCAAAGGCATTTTCAGGGAAAGGGGTAGCTCGCACAAGGCAGAATTTTGGAGCATATGGCGATTTGGTTGAAGGGACAGATCTAACGGGCAATGTGACGGCTGGGTTAAGAGATATTTCAAAATAACAATGACGATACAATATAGGATTTGTAAAAAGAGGCAGGTTCCTAAATTTAATAAACTAATTGTGGATCCACAATAAGTTATTTCATCTTTTTTCCCCCTGTCTCATTAATTTGGCCTTACTTGACCTCTAAGGACAAGCCAGTTAGAGAAAGAAAGCAGCAGTCTTCCCTGTTCAGTTTCAATCAGTCCAGTTACTATATCCCAAATAAAACAGAGAAGGGATCTTGAATTACAATAAAGCATAGACAATATTGCCAGAGGAGGAAAAAAATTAAGATTCTTACTTGTCCTGAGGCCTGGATGAACTCCTTGCGGACTCTGGGCTGCTGGGTCAAGGATGGCTGATATGGCTGGACCGGAAAGAGAGGAAAACCATTAGTCAACCCTGTAAAAATGGTCTGATGTGACCCTACTACTAATCTCACTTTCAAGTGATAAAAGGTGGCTAGGGCCAACCTCACAGTAATTGCCTACCTCTTTGCCTTTCTTTCTTTTAAAAATTACAATTGCACCTGCCCTAGAAAAACACCTCATAAATGCCAGAGCAAATGGAAACATTCTGATCTTTATCACCTCTGGTCTCACGCCTAGACACAGTCAGGAACAATGAAAAAAATGTCTTCCTGTATCATTTGAGTCCAAACTTGAGTTTTGCTTATGAAAAAGAAGAACATCAATTCTTATTTTTTCTTTTTTAAAAGTTCTTTTAAAAAAACTTTATCCTTAGCAACAAACATGTGAGCAATCTTGGGGAGTGGGGAAGGAATGAGGGGACGTGAAAAGTTGGACAAGAGAGACACAGGACTTTATGATGTGCAATGGGCAGCGAGTCATCTATTATATAAGCAGTTATACTTTTATTTATCCTGGTATTAGGCTGCACTAAGAACAGGAAAAATGGAAAACAATCATGGTAGTCGTCACCAAACTGCAGAATGGATTGTTTTGCAAGTGTCTCAACTACAAAAGTACTCAACTTTTATGTGGTGAAGCCGGGGGTCTCTCCAGGACTCCCCCGCTCTGACCACGGGGTCTGTGGGCCATCTCAAAGGGGCCACAGGGGCCGAACCCACAGCGAGCACTGGGCATTACCTCGTAGCTGAGAAACGATGTTTCTCGGTCCTCAGCAGAAACCAACAGCAACAGTGCTAAGAAATCTTTCTCCAGCATGTAAACAGAGCATGGAAAGGAAGAGGCACGGGCAGTGAGTGAATTCACTCCCACCTCCCTGGATTTCAGAGTTGGGAGGATCCCACCCACCTGCCCTGACCCACATTTCAATATGCTTCTCCACCCCCCCCCCCCAAAAAAAAAAAAAAAAAAACAGGTCTGGAATCCATAATACAGAACCTCATAGATAAAGTGGAGACCATCTTGTTAAACACGACAGAATTCTAACCCTTCAGTTTTCTTTTTTTCAGTCTGGGCACATCAGTGAAGGGATTTTTCCAAGTAAAGCCAAGCTTTGTGGGCTTTGGTGAATTAATATCTTAAATTGTATAGGACTGTTAGTTCTGAAAGCGTTTCTTTTTATTCCCTTTTGAAATTTTACTATTAGCTTCATCTGTAGAAGTTCATTTACTCACAACTGCAATAGCGAATTATGACAAATACGCATTGACTTTACTGTGACCAGAGAGGAAAAGTGCATTTTATGACAAAGCCCTCAACTCCCTCACTGCCTTGATACCCTGGTTCTTTAGCATTCTAGACCCCGTCCCCACACCCCCTTCCTTGCTGACTTCAGAGCACACCGTTTTATTACCCCTTGCCCTAATTTGAGCACTACAGCATATTATTGGTCAAAGTTTGGCATCTGTCTATAACTTCCAACCATGAATGACCTGGACCACTGACAACTCTGTGAGTCTTGAGAAAGCTTCCACAACTCAAAGGAAGAGGAAAATTAGGTCAATGACGGCACAGCACAAATTGTTATGTGTTATTTTGGTCTCAGTTTCCAGTTTGACGCTGAGAACGGACAGACACCAATTTCCAGGCTCGACTCCGCAGCACAGCTGACGGGTTTCTCCAGCATGAGGACTGCAGTGGAATGTGGGGGTCACTTATGAGGCCCCAGGGAGCATGCAGGGCCAAACCTCAGGCCTGGAAACGCGTGGGGCGTGCTGGCCACTCGACTCCGCACAGACCAGAACGTTCACTCTCTCTGCAGACAGACATCTGGTGCTCTCCTCTCCGTGGTGTCAGTACTTGGTTAACATTTTCATAAAGCAAAAATCCTCACTCAGCTAACACCCTCCAAAGTATGAGCTGAATCAAGACATAAAAGGAACAGATGACATCCAAGGGAAGGACCCCAGGCTGATGCCAGTGCTCAGGGTACCGGTTACCAGAGCAACGCATAATAAACAGAGCTGTGCCGTCCCAGCAATGGAGGTGCCACACTCGGTTGTCGGTTTTACTTAGTGTCAAAGCTGTCCTTAATGCCTAGAAACACGGGGCAGTGTGGGAAAAACAAACGAAGGGTGACGAGAGGCAGAGAATCACAGCTCCGATATATTTGTACGGGGGCTTTGAAATGCCGGCGTTACAACACAGCCCCCCGCCTCAATGAACCCTGTTTCTGGGCAGGCTCTCTAAAGAAAGGGGTGCTCCAGTGATGGAGTCCAGATAAGCTTCCTGGGGAAGGTGACTTCCTGAGATGGGTGCTGATCTCAAGAGAAACAGGCAATGAAGAGGAAGAGAAAGGGAAGTTGGAGCCAAGAGAACCACGACACAAAGGTCAGACGGCCGGGGTGTGGAAGGAGCACTGATCGGTCGCGAGGGTGTGGGGGACAGCTAACTGGGGATGTGTGACATGGAGGAGAAGTCAAGGGCACATCGCGGATGGTCTTTTCGTCCTGTGAACATGAGAACAACGGCTTTACAGTGCCCTGCAGTGGTGCTCCTTACGCTAGACCTGCCTGAGAACAGGGACCCGAGCTCATTACGATTTAACCTTTCTTACACCTGTCTGACCTTGTCCTCAACTTCCTGACAATGGCACATACTGACCTTGGTTTCTCCATCTGTAAAATGGGGACAGGAACAGCATCTACATGTAAGGTTTAAATCAGTTAGTAGATGCAGGATACTAACTGTACAAAATGATAAGTGCTTAGGAAATGTTAGTCTTGTCATTGTTATCGCTATTGTCACTATTATAATGACTGGCCATTACCCTGAAAGCAAGGGCACACCTTTCCCACGGAGAACTCAGGACTTCGCACATATGAGGACAGGAGGCTGTCCTAAGCCCAGCATGACCCCCGTGACCCCATGCGGGTCCCATGTAGACAGCGGGCCTCCAGGGAAGTGGTGTGAGGGAGGGTGGGGATGGAACTCTCCCTGGGTCGGAGGTTCAGCCTGGGGGATAAATGCAGTCAATTCCACCTCCCGGAAGAGCGTGCATCCTCTGAGGCACAGCAAGGGAGCCCGTGTGGGTGAACCTCACCCTGGCGAGGATCGTAGCAGACTGCCTGTGCAGCAACGGCACTTAGAACCAACCTGGGCAGAGGGCGCAGACACAGCAGGTGTGCCAGGAAGGGCATATGGCCATGACTTTACATGATGGCAGGAGAGCAGGGAAGGTCTCACATGGCATCTGCCATCAGTAAGCCCTGGTCAATGTCAGCAATTGTTAGCTCTGTTAGCTCATGGTTGTAACGATGTTTGAACTGGCAAGGGATCTCTGTTTGAAGACTTCCTCTAATTGTGGTAATTGTTTCGCAACATACACATGTATCAAATCATTATATTGTACACTTTTAAAGTCACATAATGTTTTATGACAGTTTTATTTCAATACAGCTGGAGGGGGTTAGACTTCCTAAGAAAGGCTTCCTTTCTGCTCAGGCAGGTTTGCTGTCCTCCACCCCACAGCCCGGGCCTGCTCTTCCTGCTCTTGTTGTGAATGCATATTTGCCCGTACCCCAGGACACACGGAGGGTTTCCTTTGCCCTGGGCCACGTGGCAGGTTCTTTGAGATGGGCACAGCTGCTGTAATCTCTAATGTTTGTTAGGAGCACAGGGCGTGGCACCTGACAGCAAAATAGTTTGCTAACTGAGGCAGATGAAGATGTATTACAAATGCTTTAATGTTGGCTTTCGGGCTAAAAGGGAATGAAATAAAAGTTTCTTCTCAGCACACTGTGTCTCTCCTCTTGGGTAGCACAAGTTCGCTTGACTACTTTTTCTGTCTTTTTGAAGTCTGCTTATCCCTGACCATATTCCAGAAATTTTCCCTGCTAGGATTTCAGACTCTGAGAGCTCTTTCCAGGTTCACCTTTGCCTTTCTGTTAAATGGTGACCGTCATCTCTGAGGAGCATTCCGTTTAAAGTATATATTTATCTGCCTCTAACCTGACCCCCCAATAAGGCTCAAGTCAAGCTCACTGGTCACATGAGTGCCATGCGCTGGACCACCCTGCTGCCTCTGAAGGGGCCGGCAAAGTCAGAAAACGTGAGTGACGTGATCACTCCGCACATTTAGAGGTTGGGGAGTTCTCACCATATTCTGCTTTCTTGCCCAGGTCGTCACTGGGCGACTGGGTCCCCTTCTCGGGCTCCCCCACGCTGCAGCCACTCGGCAGCTGGCGCTTGGCAGGAGGCCCTCTCTGGGGCAAGGGCTGATCTACTGAGTGCCGCAGACATTCTGCAAAGCGGTATCCGGGGGCCAGGCTGCGGAGACCCTGTCGGGCAGAAATACTCTTCAGGGGTTAATTCACCAGGGACCAGGTAGGACCACAGCACCCTGGGTGCCAGGCTCCTCCTTTTGCTCTGTCACCGAGTGACTCTATGCTCTGACTGTCTTCGTGGTCATGGCCACCCTTGGCGCACCCAGTCCTGGGCCTGAGTGCAGTGACACTTCTAGGCTGGAGTTTCCTTTCTTTTGTGTTTATCTGGGTTGAATTCCCTACCATGGTTCCTCTGCCACTAAAGTGTATCATCTTATACATAGTATGACTCTCGGCGGCTCTGAAGAAGCCTGTGCCATCTGAACTGAAAGTCCTCGGGCCTTTCACACAGACAGTGCCACCTCCCCAAGCACCGTGAAGGAGTCTGTTTCTTTGCTACTTGAACCACAGTCAGAGAGCGTGTAACACAACATAATTTAAACACACAAACAAAAAAGGAACCATGAAATGAAGCTGGTGGTTTCAAAGACCTTTGAATACCCGAAGAAGCTGCTTTACAGACAACATACAGAGGCTTTGGAGAAGCTAGCGTCACACACATAAAAAGAAGTGCATGCTGAAATGAGTCCACAGCGTCACATCTGTCGTAAATGTATTTTGGGAGTGGCTGGGCCTCAAGGTAAAAAGAATCGATGGGCAATGAGAGGTCACCTCCCTTTCTCATGGGTTGGACCCTGGCTTCGTGGGACGAATGGGGAAACTCCCTAATAACTCAAAGCTGCACATGCCACCTGCTTGACTGGCAGTGCTCTCTTTACTGAGGTTTTAAAAAACCTCCCCCTGTGTCCATCAGTGGCTGAATGGATAAAAAAAAGCTGTGACACGTTTACATAATGGAATGCTATGCGGCAGTAAAAAAGAAGGAAATCTTACCTTTTGTGACAGCATGGATGGACCTGGAGATTATTATGCTAAGTGAAATAAGCCAGGCAGAGAAAGACAAATACCTTATGATCTCACTTATATGTGGAATCTAATAAGCATAATAAACTGAGGAACAAAATAGAAACAGAGGCAGGGTCACAGGGAAGAGATGGACAGCTGTCAGAGGGGAGGGGGAAGAGGGGATGGGATCAAAGAAGGTGAAGGGATTAGCCAAAAACATATATACAGACAACAGGGTAGCAAAGCCATTTGGAAAGGGGGTGGAGGGAGAGGGAGGAGGGGCAAAGGGAGGTGGAAAGAGACTCTGCATGGGGCATTGGGGGCACAATGTGGTGGGTAGAGGGTGTTACATTGAGTGGGACACTTGAAACTATGTCAACACAATAAATTAAAAATAAGAATTAAAAAACATCCCCTGACACATGCTTCTGCATGTACTGTGGACATCTGCTCACAATTAAAGAGCAAGCCCAGGACTGGGCTTTGCAAATGTAGCCCTTTGGGTGACATGACCCGTTAAATGTGCAGAGACTTAAGGAGAACACACTTTGGAATATATATTTTTTAGGAGTACTAAAGAGAGCAGTCAATTATGAATGTGGGTCTCAGTTGGCCTGCATCTTCCTTCAACAAAGCTTCGCAGCAATTCCTCCAGCTTTCTCTTCCAATTGCTACAAGAACAGGGAGAACCCAGCCTAGCTAGCAGTCCCCCCTCCCCCACCCCGAACTGCTTTTCATTATGGAGGAGAGCAGAGATGTCAACACCAGCACTGGGCAGTTAGCAGCACTCCATGCCATGTGACAGCAGGGGTGATGTACTGGGGAACACAGGGGAGGGGAGGATGTATTCGGGGGTACACTAGAATCTATGTAAACACAATAAATTAAAATAAATTTCATGTTAAAAAAATGAATTAGAAAATAAAAAGCAATCGGGTCAGACTGATTTAATAGTCCAAAAATCAGGTGGTGACTCATAGACGGTGTGCTGGGGCTGCCCCTCTTTCCAAGTGACCTCACAGCATTAACTTGAAATCAGCCATAGGAGGAATATTTACACCACCACAATTGGCAAATGCTGCAAATCAAGGCTCTCTGCCATGGAAGTCTATGGAAATGCCACCCAGCCTTGAAGGTCAGTTTGAGTGTCTTCTCCCAGTTTGTTCTTTTCTCCCAGTTGAAATTCATCTCTCCATCCTTTGTGCTTTTACTACCTAGACCACGGCCCATATGGTTGCTTGCCTAGTACCTTAGTTCTCTGATTTGCCCAATGAATGATAAACTTGAAGTTTGAAGATGAGGACTATGTCTCATTCTTTGGATCTATCATATTGTTAGCTTTGTCCCATAAATATAGTGAATGCTCAATGCATATTCTTGCTAGGAAGTCTTTCAGGAAGAATTGTGAGGCATCATGGTTTTGCTTATAGTATTATTTTGAATTTATCATTTTGTGGCCATTGGAGTTTCAACTTGCACAAAAGAAGACTGACTCTAAAGAGCATCATTAGAGAGATGATGTCAGAGTAATGGCGCAGTAGGAAGCGATACCAATAAATCTCCCCAAAAACTCAACAAGATCTTCAACCAGAAACAGAAAAACCTATCCTTGGAGCCTCCAGATGTTTTGCAATACACCCAAAGTTATGGTCGAGTGAAAAATTGGCTAAATATATAATCAAACCCTGAAGGGAATAGGGAGTAAGAAATGCTTCACCTTCCTCACTAACCTAAATAGGGCTGCTTTCACTGGGAACTGAAAGTATAGAAACTAAGGCGGGCAAAGGGGGCGAATAGATCCAGGCCGCGGCACAAACGGCCGAACCAGGCTTTGGCACGGAGATCCAAGCCGAGGAAAAACTGTGACTGTGGCAACCCAGGCAATACAAGCTAACATTCATGCCCAACCCAGACAAAGAAAGACAATCCTTACTTGTATGTAAGGATTTCTGGTACCAAGAATTAACCAATCAGTGACAACCTTATTATGCAATGTGACCAGTAAGATGCGACTCCACGTTATATGGCCTGTATTGTTATGGTTCAAGACAGGGCATTCACACTGGATGGTTATTGTGTTGGCTGGGGCATCCATTCACCCCGATCTCCTGGTCGGCGCGCGCAGATAGTGGGCGAGAGATTCCTTCAAAAGCCCCGGGAGTGGGTGCCCCTGTTATCCCACAGAGAGGCAGAGTCAGAGGCCTTTGTGTGGGCTGAAAGCGGAATCT
This sequence comes from Saccopteryx leptura, assembly GCF_036850995.1. Lineage (NCBI taxonomy): Eukaryota > Metazoa > Chordata > Mammalia > Chiroptera > Emballonuridae > Saccopteryx > Saccopteryx leptura. Next base: position 156,532,651 of record NC_089503.1, read on the forward strand.
CCAGGCCACCCCAGCACCCTGAAAAACCTGCGCACAGGGAGGGAGCGAGAGCCAATTCCAACGATGGAACTTTTCCGTGCGGGCAGGGGTTTCACTCAGAGTGTGAGACTGCCGGCCTGATATCCTGGTCTGCGCGCGCAGATAGTGAGCGAGAGTTTCCTCCAAGCGCCCCGGGAGTGGGCACCCGCCCGTGTTACCGGACAGAGTGGTAGAGCCAGAGGTCTTTGAGTGGGCGGAAGCCCCGGCTGATTATGCTAGCAGCTCTGACTGACTGAGCCTTACCTAGAGCCCTGTGCTGAGTGGGAATAGAGTGGGGAGTTGCCAGCTCTTTGAGCCTCTTACTATCCAGGCAGAGGCAGCAGCAACTCCATAGCTGGATTATCAGGCTACTAATTGAGGAAGGAAAGGCTAGGAGAGAGGCTCCAGGAACACGGACTCTCTCACTGTTGGAGCCTATAAATGCTAATGAGCCTCGACTGCCAACGAGACTGAAGCCCAATACATGACATCGCCATAGAGACTTATCAACTGCAAACCTCTACCTGAGCGTGCCAAAGGGGCAGAACCCGGGGTACAGAGTCACTGACCAGGAAGAGGGAGAGAAAAGAAAAAGCAAGAAGATAACCTCTCAAAATCAAGAATAATCTGCAGACTTTATAACCTATCCCATTTTATTATATTTGTTTGTTTGTTTCTCTTATCTCCATTCTTGATTTTTTTTTCCTCCTCCAATTTGGTCGTTTAATTCTCTGTTGGTCTTACTCTCTCCTCTCCTTGAACTACACTACCCATAAGTGTTACATCTCCCATTATCTTTTCTTTCCTCTTCCTTTCTCTCTATGAGGGTTGTACTCCAAAACCCTTAACTCTCTCTCTCTCTCTCTCCTCTTTTTTCTTTTTTCTTCTTTTAGTGGTTCCCTCTTTTTTTCTCTCTCACTCTTACTTTTCTCCCTCTATATTAGTTTCTTACTTTCTCCTTTACGTCTCCTCTCATTCAAAGCTCAATAAAGAACAAATTATCTTATCTGGGACTCAAACTTATGTTTGTGGCATTTTGGGGGGTTTTTACTTCACCTTTTTAACTCACTAGCAGTGCTCCCATCCCTAGCTCTCCATTTTATCTAGTTCTTGTTCCACTAAATACAATAGTAACTTTTTAATTTCCCCCCATTTTCCTGTTTCCCTCTTATTCCTCTCATCATAACTCTGAGTCAACCAACACCTAAAAGCAAATCATTTTATTCTTGACCCAAATTTTTTCCTTATTTTCTTTTTGTGAGTCCATACCCCACCCCATTTATTTATTTATTTATTTATTTATTTATTTATTTATTTATTTTCTTTGCCCCTTTATTACTTCTCCCCAATTCAGGCCCTCCATTACAGGCATTGTTTGTTCTATTTAGTACAATATAATTCACAGTTCACCACAAGATTTTCTCAAGAAAGAGGGGAGAGGAGAGGAGAGGAAAAAAGGAGGGGGAGGAATAATTTCCTTTTTTTTCAAATTTTTATTTTATTTTATTTTTTCTTTATTTAATTATTAATTTTTTAAAAAAAACTTTTCGATTTTTTATTTTATTATTTTTTAAACTTTTTATTCTTTATTAACTCTCATTAATACTATCAACAAAACCACCCTCAGATGCCATTAAAGAAGAGAAAATCGAATATCATGGATACAAAAGAAAGAGAGGTAACACAGATAGATGAGGAAAAATCTATGGAGAAAAAATTTAATATATTGGAAACCTTGGAGTTAAACGACAGAGAATTTAAAATAGAAATCCTAAAAATACTCAGAGATATACAAGAAAAGACAGAAAGGCAATTTAGGGAGCTCAGAAAACAACTCAATGAACACAAAGAGTATATTTCCAAGGAAATTGAAACTATAAAAACAAATGAAACAGAGATGAAAAACTCAATTCACGAGCTGAAAAACAAGGTAACAAACTTAGCTAATAGAACAGGCCAGATAGAAGGTAGGATTAGTGAAATAGAAGACAAGCAACTTGAGGCACAACAGAGAGAAGAAGAAAGAGACTCAAAAATTAAAGAGCATCATTAGATCCTATTATGTGTTCTCCTGGGACCATGAATCCTCAAACTTGCAATGGAGTCAGCATATTTTAATGCATTCTCATGGTAGTTAGCCCCTTAAAAGTATTTCCTCACCTCCCTCCCTGTCACCTGGATGGATGCATTTGCCTGGTTCTGGTGACAGTAGAGAGCCTTTCTGCTGACATCATGGTGCGATCCCTGTCGCCATTTTCTGGGCTGCAGCTGGTAGTTGTGCCTTGTAAGTCCTGTGAACTGGTTGTTTTGGCAAATTCGTGCATCTTCTTGCCGAGCCCAGGCAGTGTTTCTAACATGCAGCGTGTGAAAGGTGTCCTAAGAAAGCGTACCCTTTGCCAAAGGTTTGAAGGTGTGCTTTTCCCTCTTTGGGCAAAGGCATTCTGTATAAACAGGTTGGTCTGGGTTCCTGCCACTCAGCCCCTCATATGCAAGCTTTACTCATCCATTTCAATGCAGTGTTTCTTGAACAAAATCCTGTTCCCTTGGTAAGTGGGGATTTGAGAGCCAGAGAAGGTGGTCACCACCCGGAGCTGCAGTGCGCGAGCATGTCCTATGTGCCAGACGCTGTCCCTGACGCCAGGGACACAGTATTGAAGAGTGGGTGGAATTCTGCCTTTCCGGGCCCACAGTCTGGTGTGTGTGTGGGTGCAGTCAACAGCTAAGCAAACAGAGGACACCAGGGAGCAGAGGAAGGGGGCAAGATGTGGGGGAGTGGCTACGACTGCCCTGAAAGCAGCATGGAAAACCACAGGCTCTCAGATGGGTTGAGGAATAAGGAGGAGGCCGGTGTGGCAGGGGTGGAGGGAGGGAGGGGACAGAAGAAGGACCTGAGGTTACAGGGGTGCCAAGGCCAGGTCAGTCTTGTGGGCCAGGGTAAGGACCTGTGGAGTGTTCACCATGTCGGGTGACCCCACAAAAGGGACCCCAATGAGTTGCAGCTGCCGCAGCTGTCAGACCTGCCCCACGGAGAAGCGTACTTCCCACGTGGGACCTTTGCTGTGATACACAGAGCTGGGAACTGGGAGGTATTGGCACTGGGTCCTGAGGCAGTCTGCTGTGTGGTTTGAATTCACTAATGACCTTTATTCCACTGTACTTGGTCTATGTCATAGACACAAACCAGAGGGCTGTTGGTTTGTTAAAGACGTTCACTGAGCACCCCTATATGTAAGGCGCTAGACCAGACACTGGGATGTGGTGGTGAACAGACTAACACAGACCACCAGGTTCATGGCCCTCTACTCCTTACACGGATTCTTCACCCCAGACCCACGTGTCTGCTAGCCATCAGGACAGTCCTGATTCTAGGTCTCTGCTCAGGTCAGAGGTTAATATGACGATCTGGCAGAGTAGGTAACAGTTTAGAAAATAATAAAATAGTGTACATAAAGTGCTTAACAGGCCTGACCTGTCATGGCACAGTGGATAAAGCGCCAACCTGGAACACTGAGGTTGCCAGTTCAAAACCCCGGGCTTGCCCGGTCAAGGCACATATGGTAGTTGATGCTTCCTGCTTCTCCCCATCCCCCCTTCTTTATCTTCCTCTCTCTTCCCTCTCTAAAATAAATAAAAAATAATAAAAAAATATATTTTTAAAAAGTACTTAACAGAATGCTTGGCACATAGTATGTATGATTCCAATTGACTCTCAATTAGTGGCATTTCTTATAGATGCCCCTCAGCTGATAGTCACTGATATCGTAGGCTGTGCTTTGCACCATTTAGTGTTTCTATTCTTGCCCCTTCAATTAGATTACAAGTTTCCCGAAAGCAGGCACCATATTTGAGCCTCTCCAACCCTGCTCACAGTAGACCCTCAATAAATATCTGGTATGATGGCTAATCTGACCTTTTAGGCTAATAGCCTTTTCTTTTAATTAGTTCCTATCAGACTATAGGTTTATTAGTTAACAAAGAGTCTTAGTGGAAGGGCACAGGTACATTTTATAGAACGTCTGTTATATCTGTAGGTAAAAAAAGAAAACAGGCTCCTGGCCTGTTGGCTCAGTGGATAGAGCCCAGTGTATGGATGTCCAGGGTTTGATTCCCAGTCGGGGCACACATGAGAAGTGACCGTCTGCTTCTCTCCTCCTTCTGCAGCCAGTGGCTTGACTGGTTTGAGCATAGGCCTCAGGTGCTGAGGACAGCTTGGCTGATTCAAGCATTGGCAGACGAGGATCGCTGTGTGGATCCTGATCAGGGCACATGCGGGAGTCTGTCTCACTATCTCTCCTCCTCTCACTTAAAAAAAGAAAAAAAAGAAAGAAAAAAGAAAACAGAAGACTCTGATGCAGCTTTTCTCAGATACTTGACACTGAGAAAAGTTTTTAGATTTGTTTTCTGAAGGCCAGTTTTGGAAATAAATTGCTGAAACTCTGCTTTATGACTAACACAGGAACAGCTCCAAAAATTATTGTGCAGTGGAAAATGGAAGCTCTACCAAGAAGTGAATGGAGAGGGATAAAGTGACAGGCCACCACAGGCACGCACCTTGGCAGTGCGGCACCTGATGCTTATTTTGTTAAACTTTGTCCTTTGCGTTGTGCCTTCTGTAGTTTCTGGCTCCAGGGAGAAGCAACCTTCATGGGTGCCGAACCTGGACTCTGAATCTCACATTTGAGTTTCCAAAATGGACAATTAAAGTTACAGTCAAAACAGCCGATCAAATCATACAACATCAACTTAATGTAGCAAATGATACCAGGTGTGAAAAAAAAAAAGTATGACTTTTTCTGGAAGGAGTATGTTTCCACAGAAAAATAGCTGTGTTTCTTTGTAGCGGTCGGGTAGGCAAAGCATGTCAGCCTAGAATATAAGTTTTGCTTCCTGGCTTGAATTACGTTTACTGTGATGACGATATGACATAGAGAAAAATTCAAAAGCCTTATTGATAACCCATATGTGGCCACTGCCCCAGCCACAGATGCCCTGGACAGTGTGTCTTTGTGTCAGCCTGAAGAGGCACCCTGCCCATAGGCTTTCTGGCAGGACAGGGACAGTGTATGGCTTTAAGTGTTCCCTGATCGAATGTGGGAAAAGCAGCAGCCAGCCAAGTTCTGAACAGAGTTTTTATTGTGCGGAGGCCAGGAGGTGAGGGGGAGGGGGAGGGACAGGGCTCCCACACAACTGCCCTGCGCTGCTTTCTGGTGGACATACGTTTAAAAGGCCGAGAAGGGCACCTTTGGGTAGATGGGACAAAGGAAGATATGGGACTTCATATAGGTTCAAGTTTAGAATTTGCAGTGAATGCAATATACATACTTAATTAATTTATATTTATATTTTATAAACTTCTTAGCATCAGCTAAGTGCAACTGAAGAGCATCCAAAAGAATGTGTATGGGCATTTATAACCCAACTGAGTCTGTCTGCTATTAGCCAGTTGCCCTGAATTGGAAACTCTGAATTGCCTAGTGTCTCTCTAATGGAGGAGCACACAGGGGGAAAGGGATCTATCTGTAGGAGCCAGAAATTGCAAAGCCACCAACATCATTTCAAATGAAAACCACAATAGGTTCTGGTTAATTGGATATGTTTCTTTCTCAATAACACACCAAATAAACAATAAAAAACAAAACAAAAAAACAAAACCTCATCTGGAAAGTATAGTCTTTTTTTGTGGTTTCTTAGGAATTGTGTTCCCAAATCTTCCCACCACTTCCTGGTTCTCTTCTGAATCCAATTTAGCTGTGCTTCTGTGCCCCCCCCCCCCACTAAATCTGCATTTGACCCCAGAGACCCCTGCCTGTTAAAGATATTCTTTGCCCACTGTCCATGATGCCAAGTCTGCTTGGTTTCCCTTTAACTTGACCAGCTGTTCTTTCCTGGTCTCCTTTCTTGGTTTTCCTTTCTCTGCCTGAGACCTAAATATTGCAGTGTCACAGACTCTTCACTTCCCCAGCCCTCCCCCCGGCTCCTGTCCCCCTCGCCCCCCCTCCCCTGTTTTCCCCGCCAGGGGAAGTTCATCAAGCCCCTTGGCTTTACACATTATCCATACGCTGATGTCCACATTCCCACCTTCTGCCTGGGACTCTCCATTGAGCTCCAGACTGGACTCAGCCTCCTTGGCATCTTCACTAGATATCCATTAGGCATCTCAATCCTCACACAGAACTCTTGAGTAATCTCTGATAAACCTGTTCTTTCTCAACTCATCACTATTTCTGTAAACATTTCACCATCCACCCTGGTGTTTAAACTTGCAGGTCATTTTTGTATCTTCACTTTCTCTAAGGCCCGTCCTCTCCTTTAACCTATCAATCAATATGTCAGTTCCATCCCCATTCCCTTCACTCCACCTCCTCTGCTATTATTACAGTCCAAGTTCCTTACCGTGTCTTACTGGGACTCTCAAAGAGCTCCCTAACCAATTTTTCCACTTCCACTTTGGTCCCCCTTCAATTAAATACTGAAACATTACACAGGGTGACTTTCTAAAGCATAAATCAGATCATGTTATGTCACTATCTAAAATTCTCCAATGCCTCCCAAGTGATCCGAGTGAAGTCCGAACTCCTTCCAGTGGCTGCCAAGATCTCTTCTGTAGTAACTACAGCAGGTCGCCTCCCCAGCCCATCGTCTCCTTCCTCTCTCCTAATAGAATGCCGATTCTGTCCCAGCAGCCACTCCGCTCCAAGAAGCTGAGATGCCAACCCTATCTCCATGCGTAGGTACAGTGGGATGGAGGGTAATTCCCTTCTGCTTCTGAAGTTCAAGGAGGAGAATAAGCCAGATATGAAAAGAAAGGAAAAGATCTGTCAGGACACCTCAGTAGGTCTCATTAAAAAGATCACTTTATGCCACTGTGAAAGGAACGTGGTAAGAAACGAAAGGTTATCAGTGCTTAATGGCCACCAAGCCCTGTCCATTGCTAACTGGATAGCATTACTTCTCAGGGGATGCACATAGACAAGAAGAGCACACTCACCACTCACTCTCTTTATTTAAGCTCTGGAATAAGGACAGCTTGCCAGCCAACGAGCAGACCTAATGTGATTCAGATTCACCACATCTTCATCAAAGCCATTTCTATCATGTCTCTATCCACCTAAGTAGCGGATCTCCCAAGATGAGCCCCAAAGAACCTTGACTCCTAGTATTGATGCTTTTGAGGAGTCTCCTCACCTGGCATATGGGCTGGCCCTGTGACTTGCTTTTGATCAACAGAATATAGCTAGGTCATAAGAAGTCTTGGAGTTTCGACTTCTGAGAAGGCTTTCTGAGAACGTTTGTTCTTATAATACCTCTTCTTGGAAGCCAGCTGTCATGCTGCAAGAAGCCTGGGTCACAGCGAGAGGTCACATGTAGGTGCTCTCCAGCTGAGTTTTCTCTTCAGCTGCTACCCACGTAAATGAATGAGATACCTTTGATGTCTCATCTTATCAGGACACCAGAAAATGCTCAACTGATCCACAGAATTGTGATACATTATGAAAATTCTGTTGTTTTAATAATAATAAAAAGAGAAGAAACCCTGACTTATTTCACTGAGCACAATACCCTAGGACAGTCAGTGGTCAGCAAACTCATTAGTCAACAGAACCAAATATCAGCAGTACAACAATTGAAATTTCTTTTGAGAGCCAAAATTTTTAAACTTAAACTATATAGGTAGGTACATTCCTTATCGAGGTAGCGCCCACACGTGGTATTTTGTGGAAGAGCCACACTCAAGGGGCAAAAGAGCCACATGTGGCGCACGAGCCGCAGTTTGCCAACCAGGGCCTTAGGTCCATCCATGGTGTCGCAAATGGTAAGATTTTATTTATTTTTTATGGTCAAGTAATACTCCATTGTAAGTGCTACATACAGCTTTTTTTTTTTTTTTTTTTTTTTTTTTAATCTAGGGAAAGACAAATATCATAAGATTTCACTTATACTGGACTCTGAAGAACAAAGTAAACAAACCAAAATGGAAACAGACTCATAGATACAGAGAGAGAACTGGTGGTTGCCAGGGGGCAAGGTGTTGGGTTGGCCACTGGGTGAAAGAGGTGAAGGGACTAAGAAGCACCAACTTGTAGTTGCAGAATAGTCATGGGGAAATAAGTCCAGCAGAGGGAACAGAGTCAATAATATTGAATCACTATGTATGGTGCCAGTTGAGGTACTAAAAATATCAAGGAATACTATGTAAAGTATTTGATCATCTAACCATTAGGCTGTACACCCCAAATCAATACATAATAAACTTAAAAAATATTAAAAAAAGAAACCCTGGAAGGCCTCTGACCATTCTGATAATTAAATGGTTGCCAATTTGCTTAGCTGGGCACAAAGGCTGTCAAAGCAGGCAGAATCTTTAAGGGCAAAGAGTCGGCAATCTAGAGTAGCTAGTATCTCTTCCCTATCCCCAGCACCATCACTGTTTTCCTGGACTCAAATACTTAAACTTTTGGACTTGTCTGTGGCTCCTCCTTTTCCTTCTAATTGTCAGAACAATAACTGGCTGTTGCTTTAGACAAGATAGGGTCCTTACAGTCCTCAGCCTCTGTCCTCTTTTCTGTCTCCTTAATCTTTTTCACTTTATCCTCTTCTGCTGAAGGTTTCCATCCTTCCTTCCCTAAGCAAAATCTCCAGCTCCCGGGAGAACACCCCTCCTTCATTACACCCTCCCGGTGACTTGCTCCATCCTGACCATTTTTGACATTTTACCCCTCTTCTGGGACTGGGCACTGAAGTTCTCCATCAGTAATCTTTCTTGAAAATATGGCTGAGGAGGAACATGTGAATGCAAACTATTTGTATACAGTTACTATCATTAGGCTGATCTCTCAAAACAGGAAAACGTGACCCGAGTGTATGCTATAAACGAGTAGCCAAACAGTGTTAGAGGACACGGAGACTTCCAAAAACGTTCTTGAAGTCACGTTGGAATGTGGACTATTTATAATACTTATTTCCAATAATTAGAGTCTATTCAAAGCTTCCAGGAAATAATTTACATTGTTCTCCGTCCTTGAACATTTCTTACAGTATATTGGTACAAATAGGTATATTTTAGAAATATAAGAATTTGTAGTCATGTTACTTATTTTAATCAAAAAGTAGTAAGTATATGTTTATTTTTTCTTAAATTTCTACTTCTAGAGTGTCATCTTAGCAGGTAATCTTCTGTTTCTTGGCTTAACCACAAAATCTATTCATAACCGGTGGCATGTATACAGAGTAAGTATATGGTACATCCATATGGTCTAAAAATGTCTTCTCTAAAGCTGTTTCATGCTAATGAAAAATGCTAAGATGAGGAACTGATTATACATCATCATTTCAGTCTGCACACTGACAGCAAGCACAGCCTGAATGCCCGAGACCCGCCCTTCGCGAGGTTCTGTGCGCTGAGGAAAAGGAGGTGAAGATGTGGCTCCTGGCTCGGAAGTCAGTCTCGACAGGGAGCCAACCTGACAGAGTGGGAGCCACCTGAGGCTTCTAGGGCTAATGTGGTTAGAACTCACGATGCACAAGGATCTCGGGCACGGGGAGAGGGGCACAGTCAGGAGTACCACTATGATTTTAATGCAAGTGAGGGACTGCAATTGGTGTTTAGTCTTGTAGAATGGAGGATGCACATGAATGGGCAGGGGAGGGGAACAACATGCCCCAGGACAATGGCAGCAGGGTGAGGCTGGCACTGCCAGGGACAGGACTAGCCATGATGGGGAGGGTGCGTATGGGAGGAGATGGTGGAGAAAGTGAACATTTCACGTAGAGGCAGATGGCTTCAAAACAGCCCGGATGCACTTGGCAGTGGGAGCCACTGTGACTCTTGAGCTAGAGCATGGCCGGACAAAGGGGCTGTTTCAGGGAGCCAGGCGCTTCGGCTGCATGCCTGAGGGATGCTACAGTGGCCCGGGAGTGACCTCTGAGAACACTGAGATCATATCCAGTCTTCTCTATCGTTCTGGAGACCCTGACAAAATAAGGCATTCACCATGTGCCTTCTATGTGCAAGTTCCTTTTCCACATGTCACGCCAAGTGTCCCCAGGGCTGTGCCCCTCACTTCTCTTCCCTTGGTGGACGGCAACCCCTCTCCGGATCTACCCTCAGCCTCATGACCAGTAAGTGATAAAGCATGTTAGTGACCATAAATTTGCATCAGCAGAAACTTCAAACCCAGAAGGGTCCAAAAATAAACACAAATATTTGCTTTAGAGAAAGTTCTTAACTTGTTGAGAAATAAAAATAAAATGTTAAAAAACTTTTGTTAAATGTTCGCCACCTTCCTGCAAAGTGGGCTAAATCAGGTCCTCCCTTCCTCGGGCATTGATGTCCCTTTAGTGCCATGGTAGAAAGGTTCTAGAAATTTCCAGGCACTGTCACTTAACAGAATAATCTGGCCCTGATATGAAAGACTGTACATTTTAAAGTAGGGCCTCTCTGATGGGGGGTGAGGCCAGGAATGCCCTGACTTGCTTCGTCTTTGCAGAAACTGCTGATCAAAAGACCTTGGGCAAAAAGATTAGAAATTAAAAAAAAAAAAGCAAAATAAAATATTTGTTTGCATTGATAACATCTCAGGCTATCTTGACTAACACCTGAAAACTTACGAGGCACTAATGACTGAATCGTTACATCGGGAAATAAGAACTGACAACTCCTGACACCTGCTATGTGCCTGGCGTGATGCAAAGCATGGAAGACACAACACTCACACGTCCCCGTCCACTGGGCCGCTCGTTCAGTGGCTGCCCCACCTCAATGGTATCGATCTGGTTAGAAGTGCCCAAGACAATTATCTGTTATCATCCATTATTTTCCGTGAGCAGAGCAATGAGATGATGAGGATGAAAAAACGACGAAATGAATTTGGAAAATAACCAATAACCTAAGTAAAGGTCAGAAGTGACAGCATTATGCACTGAGTGCGTATTACTAACAATTAAAGGTCGGAGTTTACATGGTGGGTTATTAATGCCTCCTCCACTCATTTTTCAGCTAACAGCTATAACCCAGTGTGTGTGCACAAACATACCCGTATTTTCTCTGTAGCACTTATTTATTTATTTTTGCTGCAGAGTCTTAGATAACCTGAAGAGCACAGGCTTGTGAACTCCCCAGGTGTAGACTTCACATGAAGCAGGTTATGGATTTTCTGCAAAGTCATTACGTAGGGCGCAGAGAGCGGCACATTACTGGCGCGGAGCATGGCACATTACTGCCCTTCCCTAAAACTGAGTTGAGTCCTATGCCAAGCCTCCCCAACTTCCCCCAAGTTGGTGGGATAATCAATTTTTAGCTATTTCTGCAAGAAACAGCTTTATTTTCTACTCCCAGAGGGAGAATGTCTGGAGATCTTCCATAGAGATAAACATTTACCCCCCCCCCCCCAGCCCCAGAAAGTAAAAATCCATTGACTCTCTCTTTATCCTCATAAGTCCCAACTTCCCTTTACTCCAAAGATGTTCACCTCCCTCCTCAATATTCATAAACAAACACACTTAAGGAGAGCCAATTCTAGACCTGCCAATCCCCCCGAGCCAAGAGAATCAGAATGGTGGATTGCCTTTTGGAATGGGAGCTGCAACCAAATGCAAATAGTACAACCATACCTGCTCCAGCCACCTCTGCTGTGCAAAGTGGCTAGTGTTAACCTTCCACTCTTACTAAACGACTCGGAAGTATTGAAAGACAACATTTTTTTAGTCGTTATTTCCTTAGATTTGTAACCTAGAATAGAGTAGTAAGTTGTAACAAAAACAAAAAAATTCTCTATATTCTATACAGCCTGTTAAGTCAAAGTAGCGTGGTCTGGGAGCCAGAAGCATGTCACCTGGGAGCTTCAGAAATGCAGGCTCTCAGGCCCCGCCTCAGAGCCCCAGATCCTCAGAATAAGAGCCTGTCTTTCAGCAAGTTCCCCAGGTGATTTACAAGCACCTTTAAGTCTGAGAAGCATTTCTGTAGGCGGTTCTCCCTCTCTTGTCTACCCCACTTCTCACATACCAACCATAACCCTTGCGTTTCTTACAGACCACTTCCAAGTGAGCAATGAAAACAAAGATCTTAAAACGGGCTTCTTTCTGTTCTGCAACACTTGGATGAAAACTGTGTCATAACATTTGGGATGAGGTAACCAAGAGATGTCCAATGGGAAGAAAGTTCACACTTTTCCTCTGGAGGGAACACAAGGCATAGTTACTCTCTGGTTTTTATGTTTATGCTGCTAATTTCTAAATTGTGTATGGAGGAACTTCTGAGCTGGGATCACTGAGCTGTAATTTGAGAAATGAAAGGCCAGCATTTGGTCCAGGTCCCAAGCACAGCTTACTGACTGCTTACAACAGACAGCAAGAAAAACGTCCTTTGAGCCAGGGTACAAGTAGTTTTCAAAAGTCATTAGACTTGCGAAAATTCTATTTGGCCTATAAAATTTGCACTTGGCTGAACCATTTACACTCTGCAGTGCCAATTCATTTTCCAACCAGATAGCCCTGTTTCCTAATGTCCCTAACTTTAATAGGCCCAGAATCAGGAACATCTGCCTGTTTTAAATACCCAGTTCTCTCCTCGCTCCCCCCCCCCCCCCCCCCCCCCAGTGAGAATGAATTAGAGAAGAAAAACAGATTAGGTTGACCATTTTAAAAAGTCATTTCCACATTCCATGGCATTTCAGTACATCATTCACTCATTCATCTCCCACTTTAATTCCAATTTCAAGCCGCTTTTTTTTAAGGCAATTTTATGTCTTCAGGATAATGTTAAAATGAAATACCTGAGATAGTTTAAAAGTGATAGTTCCTGTTTTTGAAATGATGCTCTACCACATGCACAGCATTCCACGTTGGTGCCTGGTACAGAGTGTTATACCAAGAAATATACCCAGTTTGTTCATTCCTTAAAAACATTTTATCAAGTGGCTATTAAGAGTCTAGTTAGCTATCACACACAGATTAAGCAATATAAGAGGCAAGTGTTGTGAGAAGTGGAAGTATAAGATAAATTCCAAAGCTCAAGAGGATGACAACTTCATTGGAGAATCCGGGTAGCAGCCCCACACCTTGCAAAGGCAGCAGTGATGAGTCAGGATAAACCGGCATCACAAGACGGCCTTCCCAAAGCTGCCGGACGAGTCCCGCTGACTAGATCCATGATTTGGTCACTGAGAGTTGGGGCAAGCAGCCTGGGAACCTACATGGATAAAGTAGGACTTGAAGTGGACCCTGGAAGATGGTTAGGTAGGGCTTAGAGGTTGAGAAATGCAAGAGGTCACAGTCATAGATAATATTACGCATTTATTTTGACTTTGAAACAGCTCCATTGGAAATAACTAGAAAAGGAAATAATTTCTCACATGGAAGGGCAAACTGGAAATGATTCTCTGTATTTTTTGAGTAAGCAAGGCTTGATTGGCAGATGGTCTAGATCCCAACTTCACACAGATACCAGAAGGGAAGGGAGGGACGGCCTTGCACGCTGGACAGACTGAGAATTTCTGACCGGGGGCCTGTCCAGACTACAACGTCGACAAGGCTCAGGCCCCCAGAGTTGGATGGAACTCTCCCCAGGGAGGTGCAGATCTTCATCTGAGAACAAGTGTGTGCTATCCAGGAAGGATGGAAAAAAAAAAAAAAAGCTTCCTAAATCTTCATTCAATCAAATGGCTTGAGTGGAAATGACTTTAAATGGCCAAAACTTTCATAATACTATGAAAAATCTAAACAAGTAAACAAACCTCACAGCCACCACCCACTAAGTCAAGAGCACAGAAGTATCTGAGCAATAATTATTCGGCCTCAGAGGCGGCCTGGATCAGAAACCTGCAGCCAGTAGTGAGCAAGTACAGTCCTCAGTTGGGTCTCTCCATTCCGGTCAAGTCACCTTTCCGGTCTGTTAACACCACCCACCCAATCACCACCTGCTACTGCGCACGAGCTCCACTCCTGGCTGCCAACCAAGGAACATCGGCTTGCTTGCTTGCTTGCTTGCTTGCTTGCTTATTTATTTATTTATTTATTTATTTATTTATTTATTTAACACTTTTAAAAATCAAGATGCCAGAAAAGAGCTTTATCCTTATCTATAGGGCTGTGTTTTATAAAGGAATCAAAGAACAGTGGTCAATTTTTCAATGTTAAATCTCCCCTGTTGTGGCAAATCACCTGGTGTGAAAACTGTTAATGTTACAACAAAATCAAATGTCTTTCCCAACAGACTGACTGGCAGAACTTTTAGGAGAAACATTATGCCTGTAACTTTAGGTCAACTCTATGACATAGCTATCAGCTTCCCAAAGGAAAATGACCTTTCTTTCTCTCTCTCTCTCTCTCTTTTTTTTTTTTTTTTTTGAGTTTGGAAGTATTGGAACTGATGTCTTTGCTCTGCAACTTTCCTGTGTTGGGACTTAAGATGCATTCATCCATTGTAGAACTAATTCCATGTGTACGTGTTCCAGACTTCCTTTCTGGAAATTAAATACTTAAGTACCTAAATTGAATGACTTGCCGTGAGCCTACTGCTTCTCCGGCAGGTAAGCTATTAACATTGATGTATTTCTGGTCGCAAATAGATGATGTCCTAAACACTTGTTTCTGGGAACTATTATTTAGTATAGAAGTTGAGTAAGTAACAATCATTTTTCTTTCAAAATAATGTGCATGGTCTCTCTAGGTCTGGATTAAGGCTGGCCGGCAATTACCTTCTCAAGTTTTCTACTATAAGCAACTTTTGAGGTAGTAAAACTAGATGTAAGGACTCCAAATTTAGAACGAGAAACACTCCCATACTGGGGTTTTAAGGCACAGCACTGTGAAAAGTATAGCGCTCTGCCTATACAGCTGCAGTTTCCTGTAGGAAAAGAGAATGGCATCACCAAATATGCCTTGTCCAGGAGGAGAAAGGCCCATATTAAAGAACGATAGCTCTCCAAATAAACTCTGAAATGAAGGTCTAAGATGCCAACCTATCAGAAATACATCTTTTTCTTTCTCTTTGAATTCTTTATTTCTGAGAAGAAAGACAGAGGAAAAGACTAAAATATATAAAACTGTTCAAACTCTATGTTGCTACGGACTCGTCTCTAAGTCAGGAGGCTACTCATTTGCAAGGTGAGGTTGTGTCTGCATGTAGGTGGTATAGATCCATAAAAACAATCTGTTCCTTCTTTCTTTCCCTCCCTCCCTCCTTCCCCTCCTTCCCTCCCTCCTTTTTCTCCTTCTTCCCTGTGGTTTCCTTCCGTCTTCGTGGAGGTCAGACCTGCATTATTGTCTGCCATCTCTCCTCGTTTCTGTTGGTTCCTCCCCCATTTTTCCTCACAGGCATTTCCTCTAATGAATCTCTCGCACATCTAATCTCCCAGGAAATCTTTTTTTTTTTCCTGAAAACCTGGTTTTATTCCTTTGAGAAAACTCTTTTCCTTATTTTTACTGTCCATTTGTCCCCTAAAATAGTCATCCTGAAAACAGTTTTTACTTTCCTTACTCTAACATTTCCCTTATTTTCTCTTTTCTTTATTTGATTTCTTCTTCCCTTAAAAAGTGTCCTCAAAAATTTCTCAAAGGTTCTTCCTTTTTGGTATCTTGTTTTTTTTTCCTTTTTTCTAAGATCTCTTTATTTGTCAGATACTGCAACCAGCTAAATTGACTCCCCCCTCTCCCCCCACTTTAGTCTAGTTGTACTTTAGAGCGATTTTCTTAATTTATCTTCTGGTCCTTCTTTGTAACACTAATTTTATCTAACATATTTTCAGTTTTGTTTTTTTTAAATTAATTTTAATGGGGTGATATCAATAAATCAGCGGAAATCTCTTAACAGATTCTGCCTCTCAGGACACCCGGGTGAACACAGCAGCCAAACCCCGCGTTCCCAGGATCACAACAGCTGGAGAAAGACCAGTGCTTCCCCCTGGCCAGCCACTAGCAAGCCGCTGGAGAGACCCCGCGCCTGAACCAAAGAGCTACCTGGCTGTGTTTGTCCTCCTAAGACTGAAGTGCACCCACTCACTAAGGAGGCTGGCAAGCTTTGAAATAACAAGAGCGTCTCAAGGACTTCGAAGGGCTCAGACTCAGGCTAGACTCACTGCCAATGGCGTTCTTGCCAAGGAGGACCCAGTGGCTGGAAGAGGATGACTGATCAGCATCTAGGACTTTCTCTTACTTTTCATTCCCCTCTTGAACATGCCACCCTCACCTTTCCTCCACACTCTACACTTGTGATTTCTGTCTGGTCTTCTTCCTTTAGAAATATCCTTGCCCTTCTTTGACACATGACTAATGAAAGAAGAACTCCCATCACACACATGAAATTCTGCTTCTGGCCATTGAAGGGCGTCCTGAGAGCCTTGGCTGTCAAGGGGCCTCTTGTGTCTCCTGATTTACTATTTAAAGCCTGTTTGCATTTGAGTGACAGCCTTGAATGCCACTTCATCTTCCAAGTCCCCCCCCCCCCCTTTCTTGAGCATGAGTCATATAACAGAGAATACAGATGTTTACAAAAGGAGGGTAAGATTTCATATGGCATCTGAAAAAAAGGTTAATCCCCAGAAAGCAAAAGCTGACTGTTCACAGTGGATGGGAAATGCCCCTGGCCAATTCTGTGCCATCCTACCTTACCAAAGTCTTCTCTCTTCTCTGAACCTGTGACCTGCAACCAGCTGTGGCTATGAAGTCCATCGGGACCCTCTGTCCCTTACCTCAGGCTTTCCTAGGACGTTCCTGTTGGTGCACACCCCTTGACGGCCACCCGACAGCAGTAACCGGAGTCCCCCACCCATGGCTAGACCGGAATTTGTCTAAACCAGTCAAGGCATCCATTTCACATTTGTCAGATACTCACCCCTCCAACATCCTTCGCATCTGGAGGTGGCAGGTGACGGAGTTCTGATTAAAGAGGCACACGTGGGAGTTGGCTGAAGACTTCTGGAAAACCTTTAGACACCTAAACAAAGTGGACGGGTGCGAGGAAAAGCTGGCTGACACCCCCCTCTCTTCACCTTCATGCCTTGAATATGTATGTAATGACTAGAGTTACAGCTGCCACCTGGCCATCATACAATGACAATTATGAACCCAAAAAGCCCACACGCTAGGGGTGGAGCAGGAACCCAGGGAAAGTCCGAGATCGTGGTGACATCCTTAAGCCGTCTCTTCAAACCTGAGACTACTTACTCCTAAACATAAGTGAGCAGTGAGTGTCCCTATGGCGCCTCAAATTCTATCTTCACTTTCGCTAATCAGGGTAGAAAGTAAAGCATGTCAAGTAAGTGTTATGGGCTATTTGGTTACTGGCATCAAAAGTAATGTAAAGATCCTCTCTCTGCCTCTCTGTCTCTGGGAGACGTGGTGGCACATCATGACAGTTCCAGTCACATGTCCTCTCTCCCACTGCTCGGAGCTCTGTCTGGGATAGAGAACCTCACCCGGGACCTAGGACACTGATTCTGTCTCCTGCCCTTTCCGGCTCCTGGGTGTTACTAGCCCTGGTCCTTGCCCATCTGTGGTTGGTTGCTTTAACTCTCTGGACCCTTTCGTAAAGAGGCATCATTATGTGCTCTCCAATTCAACTTTTTGCATATGCCATCTCTTCCTTCCCTGGACCATCAAGGATAAAATGGATTTCTGCACACCCAGAGTTTTATTTCTTGATTCCACAATATTTGATCGAGACTTTTCGATCAAAATAAGCAGCTCACAAGCTGCCAGGGATAAGGAGAGTACCATGAGGTTCTTGCCAGGTAGATTGCAATGGAAACACACATTTCACTTTCTACACTGGTTAGCAGAAGTGAAGAGAAAATTTGAGTGTCAGAAACAGACTTGAGAAAAAAAAAAAACGCAGACTATGTAGTACCATGTCCCGTTTCTTCCTAATCTCCATTCTTTACATAGTATAGCTTATCTCTGAAATTTATTTTTAGGGTTTGTTTAACTGAAGGGTTCAAAAAATGAGGACCAAACCCTTCTGTGATAGTCTAGATTCCTTCCCTGGCATGCCCCCTCTCTGACCAATTCCCATCTGCCCTGTCCCCTTTGAGTTTTCTAAATTCTATCAACATTCACACCCTCCCACCACATTTAGCAGCTAATTGTGGTGCCTCGTTATTTTGCTTTTATTTTATGTGTATCAGTCTTTTCGCCAGGTCAGACTGTAAGCTCTCAGAGCAAGGACAGCAAAGCCTTGTGGGCTGAATCTTTCTCAGACCCCAGCAAAACATGAGCCACCTCGTTGGTGTGTTTAAGAAATTGGGTAACAGGTAATGAATGCCAGACTATTTTTATACTGTTTGTTACCTTCCCTCTCTCTTTTAACAGTTTTCCAACCCAAATAGAAGATTTTTTTGAGCTATAAATCCTGTTAAAACGACCCTTGACACGCAATAAGTTTTCATGAAATGTTTGCAAGATGAATAAAAAGCTGAGTGAAAGATGGGAAAGATAAGAACTCATCCAACTAAAATAAATGCAGCTTCTTTAGTATTTGACATCTAAGGGCAATTACTTTCTGCAGCTTGAGTATCATACAAAATTATAATAAATCAGGTTAGAATTTAGCAATTAGTGACCTTAATCCTGTTGGGATGAGAGAAGGCAGGGGAGTAGTAGGAAAATTCCACTAGCATTCATGCTTTAATGAGATTTGGGAAAGCAACAAACCTATGATGTATTTGAGACTGTATTTTCTCATTTGGGACAAATACTTTAGAACCACTTAGGAAAAATATCTATTAGTGGGTCAACGCCCCTAAAATACTTTTTGCAACGAAGGAGATTTTTTTCAAATGATTCGAGCAACAATCCTCATGAATAGATTACAATGAAACAAAATGAAGCAAAAGAAAAAAGTTGTAGCTGCAATTACGCACACCACAGTTGCAGGCATCTGACTATCCATTGTGTGGTAAACACAATAGAGTTGTAAGTTTGTGGGAGAAGAACGGGGGACATCAAAAGAAAGAAGATTGCTGGTCCTTCTCAAAAAGCATTCTTTTCTGAGGTTACGGTAAGATATAATCAGAGTTGATGCTATGTGAAGATAAAAACAATGTTGGTGGGGACTGAATGATAAGTCAGTAAATAGGGCAGAGGGTCTCATGACCTCACACTGCTTGTCTTTAGGCCCAGAACTTGCTTGACTCTGAATCAGTTCAAACAATTTAGACACAGCCTTGGGTAAACTGTGGGACAGGCTTCCAGCCCATGCCTGGAGGCAGAGTGGACACTCATCCCTTGTATGGCTGCCGGTCTGGTGGCCACTGTGATGTGCTTCCCACACCCCTCCAGGGTGCTCTAGGCCAACAGCCTCCAATTCTTAGCCCTTTTGAGGGATCGCCCAAGGGCAAGACAGACCCTTATCACATTCAGCGAAGAATCTCGTGGGTAAAATGACCAGGGGAAACAGTTATGAAGGGCCACCCCAATGCCAGAGCTCCTCATGGGGTCACCGTTGAGGCTGCCCAGGGCTCCTCTGGACTCCTTTGGCAGCTGGACTCCCCCCTAGGCCAACTTCTGAGTCCTTTCTCTCTCTTCCACAGGTATTGGCTGGTTAAGGACTGGGTGCCCTTAATAAACATCCATTTGCCAATCTCCCTCTCAGCACCAACTTCCTGGAGAACCCTACCTGTGACATAGATTTGTCATAGATTGAAAATACTTCCATGCTAGTTGGTAAAAATCTTTCTGCTTAGAACCCTGAGGGCTCCACTCCCAAAACTGCCTCCCTAGTGCCTGCCCAGGGACTTTGTGGACCTCTCAGTGACCCAGTAGCTAAAAGGGGGTGATGAGCAGCCTGGCCGCCATGCTCCACAGCTCTGTCCCATGCTTAGGCCTGCCTCCTCCTGACGGCTCTCTGTTCCTATGACAGCAGTCCTCAGTCTTTTCACTAGAACAGCCCATGAAAGCCAGGTGGGCATCAGGACTGTCTGAGGCCACCTGGAAGGGGGCAACAGGAAAGTGGAGACAGTGTCCCATCTACAGGGGGTGGTGGCTACTCAGTTCCAACCAGCTATCTTAAGAAGGGCAGGCCCAGGCTTGTGCACTTATTCAAAGAGAAGCCATAAATAAGACTCTGTGATTGTTCAATCCTTTGAATTTTAAATCATACCAACCAATTAGACTTAATAACAATGCTGCCTGGGAGAAACGGAACATTCCCTTGAGCTGGACTTGGCCCACGGACGTCTCTGTGTGAGCTCTGCAACTTGAGATCTCTCTGTTCCATGTGGCCCTAGGGGGTGGATTCTAGTCGCATGTTGGGTAGCTGCCTGGCATTCCTAATTTCTGCCTGATCCCGACGTCTGTAGAAATGTGGCAACACCTGCAATTTATGCACCAAGTCAGAAGACTAGGCTAGGTTCACGGAGTTAAACCTCAGACCCATTTCAGAGTCACTCCCTCCAATGAGGCACATGACATTGCCCAGGCTGGCATGGAGCTGTTGATCTCTCACCAATAGTGTTGTCTGCTACCCCCTGGCAATGGCCAGAGAGCTTAGCAACTCAACAGTATACTTTCTTTTTTCAAACTGCAAAACTAAATAACCCAAAGCTTTAAAATTGTGCCAGGTAATTTAATTTTAAATGAAGTACAGCTCTCTTGAGAAACTACTGCTTAGAGATATTTTCCATTCATATATGCATACTCACTGACATATCTGTTTTCTTGTCTTTACTTTTAAGATGTTCTCAATTAACTGGTCTTTATTTTTTTCTCTAAAGGTTTTAAGAGACTTTGGCTACGTGTATTTTTCCAAATTCTCAATCCAGATTTACAGAATCATATTTCTTAAGGACAACCGGACAGAGAATATTCTAGAACTAGAGGCAGAAGGCGGGTCTGCTCAATTCATGACAAGAATAGAGTGTTCTATGGACTCATAGCCATCAATGTACATCAAAATGTCTTTAAAACTGGAGAGAAGTGGGCGGTCACTCAAAGGATGACAGATTGATTCTCTTCACGGAAGGTATACTGCTTTTCTAATTTACCTTTTGGAAAGGAGTAGAATAACTTTAACTAGGAAGACTACTGTTTTGGCAGTGAGCAAACATTCCCTTTAAGAACAAGTTGGGGCCAAGCCCTGAAAGGCCCGGCTGTTGAAACAGAAGGCAAGAGAAAGCCGCAAGCTGTCCCCAGCAGCCTGCACGCTGACTTGGGAAATCTACCCATAATCCCCAGGTAATGGAGTGGTGCCCAGGGTGTTTTTGGAATTCTTTCAAACACACAAACCTGCCTCTTTCTGTCCCCTGCTTATTCGAAGGTCTTTGTATTACTGAAAGGAAAATACTCAAACCCCCTGAGCATGGCATTACACGCCCTTGACAATCTGGCTTTGTGTGTCCTCTCTCACTCTGACCCCTGCCGGCACTCTGGGTCAGGGAGCACTGTGGGGCCTCTTGTATAAGGCACTAATCTCAAGCACGAGGCTCTGCTCTCATGCCCTAAACACCCCCTAGAGGCCCACCTCCTACCACCATTGCCCTGGGGACTGGGATCCCAGCATACAAATTTTGAGGGCACACATACATTCAGTCCGTAGGAGGTGACCATCCAGGCACCCGGGGACTCATGTGGACACTAGCGAAACAGGATGTTCCTCACATCCCTGCCTTTGTGGACCTTGCTTCCTGTGCCAGGAGTCCCCACTTGCTTCCTGCCCCTCCCACTACGTGATCAGTCCTCCCGAGGCAACATTAACGACCGATTTGTGGGCATCTTCCTCTCCCCACTTTTCTCTCCCACCTCGCAGGGCTGTCCTGGTTTCTCTCCCACTCCTGTGCTGTGCCTACCACACACTTCGAATCCCTCCAAGAAAAACGTTGTCTCAGATTCCTTGGTAGAGTCCTCAGTGAACGAATCCCTGGGTTTCCCACTTAGTACTGGACATGGCAGAGGGACAGATGGCAATCTTCTCCACGTTACCTAACCATGTCACTCTACAGCTCCCAGGGCCTCCCAGTGCCCTGGCTAACCCCATGGAGTTGCCTTTCCAGTACCCACAGGTGAAGCTGTCAACCAAGGACACCATGACCTGAAGCTGAGTAAGCCATTTGAGACAACTCATCCTTCCTCCCGAATGACAGTCTCCCTGGCCACCGGGAGAGACTTGGGAACGCCTCGGCCCTGGTGAGACTCCCTCCGCCCTGGCACTAGAACCATGCATGCCAGCATTGGCACCTCTCCTGGCAGGACAAAGTACTTCCTTCCAGGTTGTTCTGACCTAGGGACATGTTGGCATCAGCTGTTACCAGCCCACAGGCGTGAGCTGGTTGTCCAATGTTCAGGACTATTTGAACTGGCTAGAAGAAACACAGGCACGATTAAAAAATGAAGTAGCAGCTCAAAACGAAACAAATTATATTCAAAATAAATGTGATCAATCCTTAAAGCCTGTCACTTCATCATTATTTCACTGCACTGAATTGTACTCCATGATCCTAAGGGGACCTGTGTCTGCCGCATCTGTATGCAAATAACATGGGATGATGGAACGCAGGCCACCTGCTCTCAGCCATGCTGGTAGCTTGACATGAGCCGGGGTTGGGGGGGTGCTTAAGCCAGAGATGGTAGCAAATACTACCCTCCCTCCCTGGCCCTGCCACCACTGATAGCAGTGGGAGTCATGCACCAGCAGACCACCACACACAGCCCTTGGCTGTTGGCCTTGTGTGGACACGACGGGCACCCAGCCATTTCTAACCACTCGCTGTTGTGCCTTCCAATGATGTCCCTGACCCAACCTCATGGGCCTTGCAGGTTGAAATGGAACGGATTATGAGCAGAATGGAGTGCAATGCTTAGGGGTCACTCTTTCAATTAGGCTGGTGAGCTAAGAATTAAGAATGAATTGACTCAAGACTGACCTCCCTAGCCACTGGTCTCGAAGCAAAGGGACCAGCTGACTGCGATGCTTTATGTAAGAGTTCCAACCCAATGTGCAAGGCAGTCAATTCTAATCAACCCAGAGGCTTGGACCTCAGACACTTGATCATGCCAGGAGAGAGGCTGGTGCTACCTGCAACCACAAACACCAAGCTGGCAGGATTAGGTGGGAGCCCAAGTTCTGACACGTATTTCTAGTTCCTCCTGGCCCCGAATGCTTCCGTAACCCGGTGACTTACAGGCCCCACAGAGCATGGGCCCTGACTCTGCAAGACCACTTGTGTGCTGCCCCGGAATGTTAAAAGGCAACGTGAGCGCTGTACCTCTGCTTCTGCAGCTGACCCCGGCCTTCCCGGACGGCTGCTGCTCCAGCTCTAGCCTTTCTGCCGAAAGCCCTGCTCGTCCTTGTTTATAACACCTATCAGTGTAATCTCTATGTATTTCATTCATCTATTTATTTACCTAGCAGATGGTCTTCGTTTTCCTTGGAGGTGGGGGCCCATTTGATTCATTCGACACAATGTTTATGAAGCACCTGCTGTGTGTTCTGTACTGTGATAGGCTCAGTATACAACGTGAATAAAAGCAAACCCGCCTGGTGAAAGTCAATACAGAGCAAATGCAATTCAATGCGAACCGGCTACAGAAGCTGCATGCGATCCACCGACTCTTCATCTTCTCACTTGCTTCTTCCATACTCTAGACGCCCCTTTCATTCTCCATAACACACACACACACACACACACACACACACACACACACACACACACACACTATCACAATGTTCTCCCGATTGGCCTCTCAGCCTGTAATTCTCTCCCTGCTCATTTATTTTAGAAACTGAAGTGAAACCCCTTCCTTGCCCGGCACCTGCTCCTCCCCTTTACCACAGCCCCCACCCTCGGCCGCCTCTGCGATCAGATAGGAACATAGTAGGTGGTCAGCACGGGTTCGAGTCCAGCCACCTCCTCATGGCCCCCTGGACATCGCTCCCACTCCTGCAGCCGTGTCCCAGCTCCTGTCAGTCCTTCACAAAGAACACCTGCCTCCATCACCCGCGTCCCTCCGCTCCTAAGCCCAGCTTCAGATCCATTTCATTAATAAGACCCGCCACAGCCAGCCCCACTCAGTCCGCACCACGCCGGGTGCTCCAGCAGCCCCTCCACACTGGGGCACGTGTCTTCCCTTCTCATCGACTCATTCATTCCCGCTGGAGATGAGCTAGACGGTAACATCCACGAACCAGCCCACACAACAGGACACATGGAGGAAGAAAGCAGAGTGGAAGAAAAATGAGATCTAAGGAGGAAGAGTAACTTCAGGAGAAAAATGTCACAGAGAAATAATGCCATCGGGCTCCGAATAGTAAATTCATATTAAGTTGGATTTTTCAGCTCCTGTCTTCCTGGTGGCCAGAGCAGCCCAGAGAGGACAGTCACAAGATTTACAGTTGCCATTAGATAAAATCACACCACATTTGGAGGAGAGGCAGAGTTTTTACTAGAGCGCTTGGCATTTCTCCCACGGGTCATGTTACCATGTGTCTGATGGATCATGATGAAAGGGAACAGCGAGCTGTCCATCACCACTATGATGGCGACAAGACAGCTCACAGGGCTGCTGCTCATAAAACGAGCACCGGGCTAGGCACTAAGAGAGGAGGCAGCGCTGAGTGGCTGGTGGATATATCCTGGCTTCTAATAATCTATATACTTTTAGAATGACTGCAGAAAGCACTGTTAAACCAGAATTTAACATCAACTATTAGTATTTATTTGGACCAGAGATTGTAGGTTTCTAGATGTCAGGGAATGGATGAACCATGAATCTATTCCATGTTGTGGGTCCGCAAGTCAAATTTGTTATCACAAAATGCTAAACTATTATCAGTCTTGTTCATGGGTGTCCTGTGGAATTTCCCGGAAGATGCCTGACAAGTGATGGGGACACTGCTCTCATACCCGTGTTTTAAACACGTCTCTGTTTTAATCTCTGTTACAGTAAATATCAATATATGCTCTATAAACAAAAGCTCTTGGGTATGGTTAGTGACTTGGAAGACTAGCTACAGAGGCCTGTGTCACACAGTCTGGGAACTGCCTGTCTGTGGTGTAGGTCACTTACTAAGTCGGTGTAGAGAACTGTTGAACAAGTAATAGTGTGGGTGCTCTAGGACCGATTTGTACCAAAGTGGTCACTGTAAAGAGAGCCTGCGGTTGGCATTGCTACCCCAGTGGTTAGGGGGAAAAGTCAGCTTTACCTGGACATTATTTTAATAATAACAATATTTTAATAATAACAGTCTTCACAGTTTAAAGAAGATGAGAGGAAAGTGTATAAGAGTTAGAACAAATGATGAAAAGCTTTAGGGTTATTTAAGCTGAAATTGCGATTCCCAGCCCAAGGCCTGCATCTTCCGAGTGGCGTGAGTGGCAGTGCGGAGAGGGGAGTCCTGTGGATCGAGGCTCCATGGCACCTCCCAGGACTGCTCAACAGTTCAGTAAATAAAGGTACATCAAGGTGATGTGAGGGGTATAGAAGCTGACACTAGATGGAAGCCACATGTGAATGAAAAGTTTGGGACCTTCTGGTGTACAAGACAGGAAGGCTAGTGTGAATAAATATACATAGATACAAAATATCAAAAGGATGACAAAATTCTGCACTGCAAATAGGTTTACTATTTACAAGGATCCCTTTGGTTTTGACCCACAGGAAAATTACCCAATCGCAAAGGTTTCCAAATGAAAACAGGTAGTTTGGGGACTGCAAGGGATTTCTTTTAATGTTCCAAGGATGAGTCAGGTGCAGTCTTGCGGGGTGTCTGGGAGGAGAGAAGCCATACTTGATAATGACCCACTGTTCTAGGTCTGGTTATTGTCCTGGGACCTTTTCATCCTCCAACATCAAGACTCTGCTTAAGAAAACAGCAGCTGAATTCCCAGTTAGGAAGCTCAGTCACCATTTCAAAGCCTCCAGAATGGTTATGAACCTATGCAATTCAAAAGAGGAAGCAGGGTCTGGATGGACTGTGGGAAACCATCTATTTCCGGCTAAGGGAATGCCCCCACATGTGGAAAATGCGGGTGATCTCTGGGCCTCACTACAGATTTTGGGCCCAGGCATTACATTCCAGCGTACAGCCTTCAGAAACAGCTTCGGCAGGGCCACTGCCATTGTGGCCTTTGTAGGAGGTTGCTCTACCAATGTAAAGTCTAGGACCCAATTAGGCAAGGAAGATTGAAGTAATAGTGCTGTGCTTCTTCACAAACCCATTGCTCAGCACCTTGTATATAGGTGAGGCTCTATATAGCTGTATCTCTATACCTATATAGACACATAATGTTCCCTGAATCAGTTGAGTGTGCTTGTCTATGCAAGCATTGTTACTTCAATGTCAATATTTATGTACTATAAGAGTTTCTAAGAGACATCTTCCCTTGGCTTAACCCCCTCTCCATCCTAAGGAAAACATAGAAAGCAAAATCAAACAAAAACAAAACTATATTGAGTCATTAAACATGCACATGTTAATGTGCATGTTTATACACATGTTAATTGCCTACTTTATACAAAGCACTTTGCTAGATGCTATGTAGACTTAGGAGATACTGTACTTGACACAAGGCATCTGCATCTAAGAAAATGATAACATGGACTCAAACAGCTGAAAATTTAAATCCAATAAGGATTTCCATCAATGTTTTTACAGCATCTATTTCTCTGTAACAACAAATAATGCTTTCAGAATGAACTAGCAGTTTCATACAAATGATGTTCCCATGATTCATTGCTTCTAAACCACAAACTTATAAGACAGTGTTAAAGGCAGAGACCAGGTTTACCACTTGGAAACGGCTTGGCCTTCATGGAGAAGCTCAGAACCATTTCCTTTTGATTGGCAGATTACAGAGCGGAACTCCTAGTCTTTTCTAATTAACCGGATTAAAGTGTCACTCTTTGCCTACCTGGCATTACTTCAAATCTGTAGGTAAGGATGTCAGAAAGTGTCTTCAGTTCAGTTGGAGACCTGGTTTAACAACCTGACATAAAATGGCAGCTAAAAAGAATCCTCTTGTTTATTTTCATGATTTCAATACATTTTGGCAAGGGTGTGGATACAAATGTTTCCTAAGACAACATGACTGAATGCTCCCTCTTTAAATAGAAAATCTGTAAAGCTGGATTAAAAATTCACCCAGATAGCATGACCTGAGGGGGTGGGGGGACCCTTGGCCCCCAAGATGTCTATACCTGCTGATACAGAGCAGAAATTGCACCACTAGAAATTTATTCATCTGCACAAGTCATGGTTCCCTAGTAAAATGGACCCTTTCCCCCCGGAGAGAATGACCACAGTCACAGAATTGTCCCAGAATGGTGCTCAGTTATACCTCGGCATAAATTACTTCATCTGATTCTTTCCATGGGCCACTGGTTTGGGGCACTCAGGTCTTGAGGTGGAAAAGAAGGCCAAGGTCTAGAGGTGTCCCGGGCAGGCAGGCCTGGTGCGGGGCCACAGAGGGACGCCGTGGCAGCGAGGACAGCAGGCACAGGGCAGGCAGATGGGCCTCGGCACCTCACAGAGAGCTGTGGCGACCTCGCGCTGCTGAAACAAGCTTGCCGACTCACCGCTCCTAGAGAGCACGTCCAAGGTCAGTGCTGCCGGCCGAGGCAGGACCCGGCCACGCGGGGGAGGTGGCGGTCACCAAGAGATAAGAGGACACACTTGTTCTCACTCCACATCTCTCCTTTCAGCTGCGGCTGTAAGAACATCCGACTCATAATAGACGTGAAGCAGTTTAAACACCCAAGAGCCTACATGCTGGTTCTGAGGGAGAACACCAGTCTCGGGAGTGACAGGATGAGACTCACAAGACAGCCACTTGCCTCACACGGGGTCACAAGTTCCCCTCTGCTGCCACTCCTCTGACCTAGTGTGGAGAGTGACCACCCCTTCCTGGGCCCTCTAAGTGCTGCCCACAGCTGAAACGGCTCCCGCAGACAGTGCCTGGCCATGCCACAGCTGTTTTCTCACTGGCTAACCCCCTGAAGCATGCAGTGTCTTCGTGTTCCTGTAAATCCAGGCTGGCAGTGGAGCAATGGTGGCCACGGGGAGCCAGTGCTGCTCGTTTGGTTTGGTTGGCCTGACGTGGATGTGGATGTGGACACGGACGGCTCCCTGGGGATTTCCTTCTGCTCAGATTTTCCTGTGCTGAATGGAAAGAGAAGTGGCTGGGCTTCCATCAGGGAAATCAACCACAGTCCCTGCAACACACACACACACACACACACACACACACACACACACACACACACACACACACACAATGGTGCAGAGGAACCCAAGACAGAAGACAGGGAGCCGCCTGGTGCCACACCCCCTGTTCGGGGCACACACACTGTGTTTCTTGTCCTGCACGACCATTAGGCATCACCCGTTCGATGTCTGTAAGCACACACTTCTTGGTATGGGTAACCCTGCTTCTTGATTTCAACATTATTTATTTTTAATGCTGATGTACAGTCCTGTTGCCCACAGCAGAATTTAAGTAGTGAAAACCCAGGAATAATTGGTTGTAATAACAATAATAATAATAATAAAAAAAGACCTTTTACTGTTCTGTAGTTGGTTTGTAATCTGAGCACGTGGCAAAGGCGGAGAATCCATGGTGACACTTTGGGGCTCTTGCACGTTGGGTGGATTCGTGTCTCTGTGTCCCCGATCACATTTCTGTCACATGGGCAACACAGCGGTCCTCCACTAAATGTCACTCAGAGTCGACAAGCCACGGAAGGAAGGAAACTATAGAACACCATTTCTAGTAGCTGGGTAGCGAACACCAGTCTCACAACTTCCCACAGAAACACATCTCCTTCTTTTCTGACTTTAATCTTAGGCCTCTTCAAATGGCCACAGATGGACTCTCCTGGGATCTTCTTATTTTTAACATCATGTGTCAAAGTAGAAGTTGTCTGCTGCTTACTCCTTTGACGAAGAACATGCAAGCATCTTCACATGGGACTGGCCCCACTGTGACTGAGAGGTGGACGATGATGGTGTCCTGTGAAGTCTCACCTCATTCCGTGTGTCCCTCCCGCTCTTCAGGGAAACGAGGCTGATGCCAGGCATGTAGTGTGCTCCCGATAAACATTTATGACTGAGGGAACAGAATAATTGGTTCATGTTGCTTCTCTCCTCCCTGACTTCTAGTGACATACTGCCAATTCCCAGGGTCTGGAGCAGCTCATGAGTGGTTCCAACCTGGGCTAGCCCACTCCGGTTCTGAATGGCTCACTATTCTCCACCTTAACCCAATGGTCCTGGGTTCCAACTGGTCTTGTCAAGTTATAGTAACAAATCTCATGACTTGCTGTATTTATAATTTTGAGACTTGTTATTTTAAGAATAACAATTCAAAGTCATCACCTCCACCTTCAATGAAACCTCCTGCATGGGTAGCCCGTCAGTCCTCTCCTTTGTCACATAAATAACCCTCAAATATTTAGGATGCACCAAAGACAGAGGCCAAGCAATTACTGAAAAAAGATACACAGGTACAAACACACAGACACATACCACACTCACACATACACAGGGACACTAAGATTTAAATTAAAAAACAAAGCAATAATCAAAAGTAAAGACTTTTACACTTAAAAGGCAAAGCTACACACTGAGACACATTTTTCTCATCTTGCAGTGATATAAACTACAATGAAAACAACAAGAAAAGATGATATGACTCAGAGAAGGGAAAGCCAAGGGGAACTACAGAGTTTCCTCCTTCTCGGACAGAGGTAACGGCGTTGGAGTCTGGAGAGCAGAGAACAGATGGAGTTAGTACCACTGAAGGCTGAGGCCGGTGAGACAAACACAATCTCAAAGCTGCTGATGAGTTCCAATGTTCAGAACCAGGTGACTCTTACTGCAGATCCTGAGAGCATAAAATGGACCAATCTGCTCCTGGTGGTTTCTGAGGATGCTCATAGGGTGACAACAGGCGATCGGCCAATGTCGGAAGAGTTCAAAAGGTGGGTCCCTTTCCCCTCAGTCCCCAGTGCCGTCCTAGAATGAACTGTCAGATTGTTTGTGAATCCTGAAGAAGGAAACAGCAGGTCACTTGGAGCCATTATGGGTTCACTAGGAATGAGTCATTACAGGAACCCCACTCCACTTCCTTTATGAAAGAGTGATCTGACTGTTTTTGAGGGGATGGTGGCCCATCGAATGTTTCTCAGTGTCAGTGAGGCAGGTGACATCGTCTCTCATGATATGTTGCATGGTAAGTGCATTCATTGATGGTTCAATGAATGGACCAAGAATTTAACTAAAGCACCCAGAACAGCCAGGGGGAAGATTTTCAAGGAAGAGCTGGATTTCTGATCTAAAAAGGTGTGTTGGGTTCAAACAATGGACTAAACTTAATTTAACTAAAGTACCCAGAACAGCCAGGGGGAGGATTTTCAAGGAAGAGCTGGGTTTCTGATCTAAAAAGTTGTGTTGGGTTCAAACAATAGACTAAACTGAGCTAAATGTCACCAATTAATATGGAGAAAATGTCTCCCATCCAAGTACTAACCAGGCCCGACCCTGCTTAGCTTCCGAGATCAGACGAGATCGGGCGCGTTCAGGGTGGTATGGCCGTAGACTATGGAGAAAATGTCATGCCCCAAACTCAAATTTGCAATCCTGCCCAAGTGTGGGGCCCTCTGTCTCCCCGTTGCCCCTGCCTGCCCTCCAGTGGGTGCTGCCACACTTCCCCGACATGCCCAGGGGGCTGCCTCTGTGCCATCTTGCTCAAGGCACCAGTTCGATTTTGAAAGTGAGATTCAAAGCCCACGGCCAATTTTCACAACTTTAAACAATCCACACTTTATCACTGAGCATCTCAGTCTCCCTGACTCAGCCTTCTCTGGCAAAGACAGGGAGGAGAGGTAAGTTCACTCCCCTCTCAGAAGACTGGCCCTGAATCAATGGGGGAGTGTAAGTCACAGGGAGGGGCACACACGTGACCACCAGGGTGTGGAGACAGGGGCGGAGTGGGAAGAGGTGCCGGCAGACGGTAAAGTTGGTCTGGCTCCTGGAGAAGGCGCGTGGTTCTACTTGTCTCAGCTTCTCCTCTTGTTCTTTCGTTAGTTGTGGTCTCCCCTGCACCAGGGAAGGGGCTTGTGAGAAGAACAAACCAAGTCCCTATTGTTTTAAAGAAAACAACAGCCAAAGCTATCCTCCAAAGTTCATATCCCCTTAGAAAGAGAAGGGGTTGCCACCAAACAGGAAGGCCTGGCAGTTGTGTTTGCACAGGTTCCCAGGGAGGACGGAGGAGGGGCTGAGACTAGTGATAAGATCACAGCTTCCAGCCTCCCCCTGGCTTTCCCTGACCCTGTGGTCTTGGGGGTTCTGGACCAGATTCCAAATCCCTTTTGGTTTTGAGACAAGGGCAAAACAAAGCCAAAAACAGAAAGGGCGGGGGTCGGGGGAGGAGGAGAAAAAGAAAACTTTCCCAAGTTACTGATTTCCTTTTTTCTTATTCCTTCTGTGTTAGGTCCATCCGTCCCCAGCAACGGTGGGCTAGTGAGAGGAGAAGGAAACCATTTCCGTAAGATCCCTAAAAATTCCTGTTTCTGTAGCATCCCCAGCCTCAGACCCTCCTCAGAGAAGCAGAGCCCTTTTATGGGGTCTATGTATGCTGTTTAAAAATGCTTCCTGCCAAACTTAAAAACATCCTGGTAAGAAAATAAATCAGCCCAGGTGGAGTTAATTTTGTTCGGGTGTGTCCGTTCAGCATTAGGCACGGTGAGACTGACCTCAAGTACTGGACAACTTATTATGTTGACCCTCTCCCCTGTTCCCTATCCCTGTTATTTATAAACCATGGGTATCTGCTATACCCAGTGCCACGTGTTTGGGCTTTTTTTAGTCCTACATTTTGCACCTTCATTCAGATGTGGCCACGATCCCAGTGCTCTGGCTCAGAGGCACTTCACGGCCTGGCAAGAAAGGCCCTTTGAGGTCAGTGGGGCCTTGCTGAGGATGGGGAAGCGCAGGGAGCCTGGGAGGACACACAAAGGCACTGCAGGCCCGGGAGTGACCCTGCCCCCAGACCTAACTTCCCCGGGCGTCCATGTGTGTGGCCCATACAGAACGCAGCAGCTGAAACCAAAGGTCAGGAACGTAAGACGAGTGAGCTTCTCAGAGTCAACCTCCCTCCTGAAAACATGATGCCATCGATTCGTCAACAATCACCTGTTAGATCCCTGAGCCCAAGTGTCCTACTTTGTCAGGGGGCCCACTCCCGTCCACCCAAACAAAGAGATCTGCCCGTTTATCAAAGACTGAAACCGATTTCTTACGAAAAAAGCTTTCTGTTGTCATAAAACCCACGACTGTGGGACCCAGTCACGTCGGCTGAACAGTGTATAAAAACCTTGGTGCGTTCCAAAGTGCACATCCACTCTCTTCTTCTGAATGTTTTTGCTTAAAATTCTTAAGCTGGGAGGAAGAGAAATGGGAGGCAGGATGGACTGGGAGTAAGCCGGTGGTCAGAGAAGGCAGAGGGGAGGGAGAAAGTCACCTGTATCCTACTAAACCCCAAGATTCTGGTACTCTGTCTTCAGTTTTACAACAGTGATAGCTTACATCCAGGGAGCACGTCTGTGTCAGATGGATTGGAAAGCTCTTTACATGGACTGGCTTATTTAATCCTCACAATAGCCTGTATGCTGGGCACGGTCACTGTCCCCTTTTACAAACGAGGAAACGGGTAGAGCGGGTGAAGAAGCTTCCTCGAGGTCACCTGATTTGCAGGTGATGGAGGCAGGTTCCGATGCAGTCTGTTCTCTGCATGGCTCTGCCTTCCCACCCCCGGCACACAGCCACTTGCAGCTCCGGCTGTTCAGCACCACCGGTGTAGACGGCAGTCTCCCTCAGCCCTTTGTTAGTTTCAGCCTTGTTACAGGGATGGCATCCGGATGTTATTCCTCAAAAACATAGGTGATTATTCCTTAGAATCCTGAAACCTCAAGGGGGCAAACTTTGGGAGATAACATTCTTTTTAAAATTTTTATTTTAAGCGAGTATGCTAGGAGAACAGCAACAAACTAAGTAAGTATGCAGCAAAAGGGGGCTGAGGGTGTGTGGCTGTAATTCTTGTACTCGTGAGCTTATCGGTACTTAGCTGTGGGAAGGAGGCACAGAAGGTTGTGCGGAACATTCCGGGAGGGGGGTTTGGTGATGACTCACGCCTAGGGCTCAGCCTTCTGCTATGCGGCGGACGTGCCTTACACTAGGAGACTCAAACTCACAACAAAACCAAATTAAAAATAAGATGCCGTTTTTTACTACAGGTATTCGTTTTATAAAGGCTTACCCTAGGATTTCTTTAAGACAGTGTAGTGCTTGTTTACAGGCTATTTATGAACTACAATATATCTCACAAGAACAAAGCACATAGAAGGAATACTCACAGTGGAGAATCTATCAGAAAGGAAAGCAAAGCCCCATTCATACAAGTTGTATCATTCAGAGACAACTGATGGCTGTTTCAGTGTAATTAGTATGATTAAGTTTAATTAGTACAAGTGCAGGTGCAGCTCACAGAGCTGGATGCCCTGAGCAAGCCTTTGGGCAAGCTCACTCGAGTAAGGCACCTATGTACTAGAGTCCTGATTTTATAGGGGAAACTGAGTCTCATTAAAGTCCACTTACCCAGCCAAGGTCAAACAGAGTTCAAAAATGGCAGGAGGGCCTAGAACTGGGATCCAAATCAATGTGTTGTTCTGTCTACACTATACTGAGTAAAGAGTGGGCGTGGGACTCAAAGCAAATTCTCTATTTTATAGTGCTGTATTTTCTATCAGCACAGGGAGAAAAGGTGTAGAGGGAGAGTGTGTGTGTATGAGTGTGTGATGTGTGCACTTCTGTGTGTGTGCGTGTGAACACATGCACGCATACACACACACCCTCCCACAGAAGTGCACACATTTTAGTTAAGGAAAAAAAAACTATTATTCCATATATAGGTGGGACATAAAATTGAGACTCATGGACATAGATAAGAGTGCAGTGGTTACCAGGGGGAGGGGAAGGGAGGAGTAGGGGGTGGGGGGCATAAAGAAAACCAAATAAAAGGTGATGAAGGATGATTTGACTTTGGGTGATGGGTATACAACATAATCGAATGTCAAAATGATCTGGAGATGTTTTCTCTAAATCTATGTAGTCTAGTTGACCAATGTCACCCCATTAAAATTAACTGTCTAAATAAAAGAAAAAAAAAGAAATTCAATGGGCTGTAGGACAGTAGTAATAATATACAGTAATAAGAAAAAAATCAAACAAAATCTTATATTGTTTATGTTCCTTAAGAAATAAAAATGAATAAAAACATCACTTATGAAGATAGTAACAATCAAGGATAAAAGAAAGTGGAAAACTACCCACACGGAAAGGGAGAACTCATGCTGGATGCAAGAGTATGAAACTCTGTGTGTGTGTGTCCCCACCCACACGGATCCTATGTGACTGCGGTACCTGCGTGAGTTTACGAGTTCTGCTCTTCTGGTTAGATGACTATTCAGTCTCACCGAAGCTTGCAGGAGGATGTGGCATCTACCTAGTTGTATTCTCAGCTTTGCATCTGTTCTGTGGCTTTGCTGTCCCCGCCTCCTACCCAAACGTACTCACCTGCCAGGGTCCTTGGCTAAACACAGGGACTGTGCAGAGACACTGATTACAAAATATCCATTAAAAGAAAAGTTGAATGATTTGTGATCACGGTGTGGAGCGGCACCGCACACGAAAGGCACTCCCACGGGCTTCCCAGCGGCCAGCCCATTCTAATTCTGGCCCTGTCCCCTGTGTGACTCACCGCAGCCTTCTCAAACTCCAACCTCCCCTGGCCTGGGGAAGACAGGGTGGATTACGGGCCCCTCACAGGGTCTCAGAAGGATGCAAGGTCATGTAAGTCCATTTCTCCTGCTAATTAAAATCTTCCCAAAATGAAATAAAATACTCTTCTATTTTAAAAAAAATGTTTGTTTTTTTTTTGTACAAGATTTGGAAAATCTCAAGCTTGGGAAAGGTAGAGAAGAACCACCTTACTTTTTGCAAGAGGTGGAATTTGAGTAAATGACAGAGAAAGAAAGGAAAGACCAAAAAGCAAAAATATCCCATGGATAGTCCTTTCCAGGTAAAACTTTAAAACCTGGAAATAAACCATGAATAGATGCTGAGATCTTTATAAAGCTCTGTCAGTTGTGTGCATTGCTATGTCCAAACAGCTTGAGGAGAATAATTTCTCTCAGAGCTGTGGTCTGCAGACGTGGCGGTGGGGACCTGCACAGACCCCTGTGAGCTCACCAGCTCAGACTGGCCCATTTAAATGGTTTGCTGCTTGTCGGCACCTCCACTAGGGGGCAGCCGGTGGAAAGGAGAGGATGTCGAAAGAGATGATTGTGGATGCTCAGCAACAGCAGCTGTCAAGGTGGGATGCCAAGTAACAGGGGTCCAGGGGGCAAGTTAACTGAGCAGAAAGGATGAGAGCCTGAGTAGCTGATGGTTTTCCAGTTCTCAGTGAAGCCAGGGAAGGAAAGAGGAGTTCAGTAGCAGTAGGAACTTGGAGCAAGGTTTCCCAAACCAGCTAATCTTCAGATTCATGTCTGGAGTTTTCCTAGAATAAACCATCACAAACACATACCACACAAGCCAGCAAACTCCAGGGCTTCACTAGGTCATACGCATCAGAATCTCTAGGTTTGGAGCTTACGTATCTATATCTTTCAAAACAACAACAACAACAACAAACAAAACTCCCAGCTTATTCTGAAAACAAACAAACATCCACAGTTGGTCCCATTAGATGTCTGAGGTCCCTTTCAACTCTCAGAAGACTCATTTCACTAATATAAAATATGCCAAAAGCAACCTTCAAAGTGATGGTAAATTTGTCTATCCCTTGACCAACCTGTCTTTAGAGAAAGGATGGGCTGAGGTAACTGAAATTGCTAGACCGTGAATTGCACTTGACAGTTTTCAGTGTTACTACAGACACACTCTTTTTTAACCTTTTAATCCTCACAACCAGCCTGTAAGGAGGAGGATTTCAAGCCCCACTTGCCAGTGGGGAAGCCAAGCCCTAGTGCAGCAGCCACAGGGTGGCGAGGCCGCCGCAGGGCGGCGAGGCAGCAGCAGGGCGGCGAGGCAGCAACAGGGCGGCGAGGCCTGCCGCAGGGCGGCGAGCCTATAAGCCAAGGCTGCTAACTGCAGCCCCATTCCCTTCCATCCCAGCATGAGGTGCCCATTCAATTCTGTTCTTATCCTGGATTTATAAATCTTTCCATCAAGTGATTCAGTGGGACTCTAAGAATGATAGCCAGGTCCAGGTTATGGGCAGAGCAGGAACAGAGACAGTAACAAGAGGGGGCCGTGGTGGCAGGGCCGACAGGCCCGCCCTGGTCGTGTCCTCTGGTGCTCTGGAAGGTGCCAGGAAATGGTCTGTGGTCATTTGTGTGACAAACGAACGAGGGCGCATACATGGGGGCTACTCTTCCACGGCCGGAGAGAAGAGAGATTTCACAGGGGTCTCGCCCCCGCCCCCCTAATTCATACATCTCACACTCTTCTTTCTGCTGCTGACCACTCTGCAGTGAGGATTCCAACCTGGCATGCACCTGAAGACACATCCGACTTTGCAATGTTTCAGAACAGGTTTTCATGTAGATTCCAGCAACGAGGTCCCTTGCTGTCCCTGGCTAGCCACAGCAGAGCCGGCACCCGGGCCCCACTCCTGCTGGTCTGGTCCCTGCTGGTGTCCTGAGGAAGTCATCTCACCTCATCAATGAACAGAGAGGGTTAGACTGACAGCCTCCAGACAGACGACAAGGACAAACTGAGTGTCGAGTTATTTTGAGTGGGTTTTAACATTTCAAACCCAGGAGACTAATAAGAAATATTCAAAGTCAACCTTTGGATCCACTCCAATGAGAAACAAATGGAATAGTTTTCCCTGGCCCTTTCTACCATCTAACACAGTGGTCCCCAACCTTTTTGGGGCCACGGACCGGTTTAATGTCAGAAAATATTTTCAGGGACCGGCCTTTAGGGTGGGACGGATAAATGTATCACGTGACCGAGACAAGCATCAAGAGTGAGTCTTAGACGGATGTAACAGAGGGAATCTGGTCATTTTTAAAAAATAAAACATCGTTCAGACTTAAACATAAATAAAATGGAAATAATGTAAGTTATTTATTCTTTCTCTGCGGACCGGTACCAAATGGCCCACGGACTAGTACCGGTCTGCAGCCCAGGAGTTGGGGACCACTGATCTAACATATTAGATAATTTAATTATGATTTGTATATCCTGCTTCACCCTCCCACATGCTGTCTTCAACACACACACACACACACACACACACACACACACACACACACACACACACCCTGCTAAGGAAAGCTTCAGATAGCAGGAGTTTTGTTTAGCTTTCTTGTTCACTGAGACATTCTAAGCACCTAAAACAGTGCCTGACGCCTAGTAGGTGCTCAAACATTTTTGGTTAGTGATTTGACTCCTGGCAACTTTATGAAAAGTATCAATATATATTTTCCCACTTGAGGGAGGCTGAAGACAATCATCTCCACCCAGATATAAGATGTGAATGTGTTCAATAAACTTCTGATTTATAAATCATAATACAGACTAGGTTTTTATCAGGGCTCCTGCTATATGCTTACGCCCATAGATGGCATATTTGTTTCTCATACATAGAATCAAGCTGAGATTTTAAAGTGTCAGGGAAGTTTGCACAAGGATTTGGATGTACCACAAGATTCACAAGTCAGCTCTTGGTCTGTTTGCTTCACTTGTAATACTTGAAAAAACAGCATGGCATGATTATTCCAAAGGCATGTGTGATGGTTCGGTAAGTGGCATGTTTCCTATTTCTGTAACCGTGAACATGAAGATTAATTTCTTCGGTGGTAAAAGGCAGGTCTTAGACGAAGGAAACTTAATCTCACACCGATTGTGTCCATTTCAAGAGCTGGCTTTGCAGCTATCACACTCTCCCATGCACCCTTAATAAATGGCCGTGCATGGTTCCTGCTTCACCCCAGCAGCCCTGATTCTGGGAGCTGTCAAAAGAGAAGTGACAGGAAGCATCTGCTGGAAGCACTCAGATGTGACTGTGCATTCATCAGGATTTGCTAGCTGAAGTTTAAGTTGTTGCATTCCTCGTAAATAAGCGTGAGTGACAGGCTGTGAGGGTGCTCTTCCACCACAGATGTGACTCTAACCACGAGTGGGCACATGCTCGAGCTAACGGCTCTTGCTCTGTTCCACCCGGGCATACACGGGCGAGGTAAGCTAACCTTGAATGTGAACATAGCTCCACCAGCACTGGCTTTTTCAGGGAGTTTGCCAGCCCTGTTCCTTTATCAAAAGCACTTGGGTATACTTAGCATCCCAGTGACAATGCCGGGTACTGGCATTTGTGACTTTCCTGAGGGATGTCTGGTTTGGAGTTTTTAAAACTTTATTTTACTATTTTTCTGTAATTGTCTGCAATGATTGGAGCAGGTATGAAAAAGAACAATGGAAAATGACAGATGTCTGTGACAACTTCAGTTCTTAAATTGCTCAAACAGATGTCATATTGCTTTAAGAGCAGCCCTAAAAAAATGGCAATGCCTTAATCTGTGCTGAATGCTGCCTGTCACCACGCACCTTAAACACTTCTGGCCAAACTGCATGAATACACGGCATCTCATGAAAAGGAATTAAGTCACAATTTGTCAACTGGAAATTGCTACAGACCTTCAGCTTCGTTGTCCAGCCAGTTTCTATGGCTTGGTTCAGAGGTGCTATGGTTTCCTCAGGAGGGGCTCCACCACATTTTGTGCACGTTACATACAGATGCTCATTATGGGATGTCTCACAGGATCTCTCTTTTTATTCTAACCTCTTTGTTTACCTGGCAAACCTTTAAGCCTCTCCAGGTTGATTTATTTAAGGGTCTCTAGCACCTGGCACAAAAAGTCTTAGATGAAAGAACACACGAACCAGTGAAGCAAGAAGGGGGGACCTTTTTTTTTACTTTTAAAAGTACTAAAACACGCTTTGTCTAATTTGACCCTGACAACAACCCTGGGCCCCGTCATGTCCACATGTAGTCACTGCATACAGACCAGCGGTTCTCAGCTGGGGACCGTCGGCCCCCCAGGGGACAGTTAGGAATGTTCTGGTTGTTACAGCTGAGGGTGCTGGGTGCCGCTGGGATCACCTCAGGGGTGAAGGTTATGGATGCTGCACATACACACCCGTATATGTTTAGGCCCGTATATGTTCTGGCCTAAAATGTCAACAGGGCCAAGGCTGAGAAGCCCTGATCTGGGCCCTCAATCTCTGGACACTAACCCTTTTCTCTGTGAGTTCCTATCCAACAAGATTGTTCTGATTAAGTAAATCCTATAGGAAATTACTCAGGGTACCATGCAATATCCACTTCTTGCATTCAGTCATCTTCCTCAGAAACATTCAAACAAACTATCCAAAAGCCCTTGGAATGGCAAGTTCATGGTCTGATTACTAATCACTGACCCAGGGCGAGGGTTTGGTTTG
This sequence comes from Saccopteryx leptura, assembly GCF_036850995.1. Classification (NCBI taxonomy): domain Eukaryota; kingdom Metazoa; phylum Chordata; class Mammalia; order Chiroptera; family Emballonuridae; genus Saccopteryx; species Saccopteryx leptura. Next base: position 156,572,159 of record NC_089503.1, read on the forward strand.
CCAGCCCTGTTCCTTTACCAAAGGCACTTGGGTGTACCTAGTATCCCCGTGACAATGCCGGGTACTGACATGTGTTGTCTCATTTGACTCTGATGCCTGGCTTCCTGAGCAAGGTATTATTATCTCTGGTTTAAGATGGGAAGTCCAAGAGATGAGCTATTACAAGACTGGAGTCAGAGTCAGAGTTGAAACTGACAGAACAGAAGAGCATATATGAATATGTTTGATTTCCAGTCTACCCCCTGGTTCATTACACTGTGTTACTGTGTGACCTCAAAATAAAGCCACTCAGGGGCACGCACCCTCCCTCCCTCTGTCACCCTCAGACCTAACGTCTCCAGTTCCTTCCACATGATTCCAAGAGTCTTGACCATTACGTCTGTTTCGTTCTGGTTTATCAATATCCCTCTTACATCTTTTTTACCCTTTTAACTTTTCAAAATTAAATTTGTTAGGGTGATACTGGTTAATAAGATTATCTAGGTTTCAAGTGTACATGTCTATGACACATGATCCGTGTATATTGCATTGTGTGCCCAGCCTTGTTAAATCTGGATGGCTGAGACACATCAGGTTCTTCTAGATAAATTAGGCCCATGCAGAGTTCAAAGGACCGATGCTTCCATTGTCCCAGACACCCCCAGCCCCTTCTATGAAGGCAGCCTGAGCTAGTGTACTTTGGCAGTTACATTAGAACAGTATAGTTACATTAGACATGCAAGGAACTAAATAACAGTCCAGTGTCTTAGAGGACTTGCTGTAAGCCAAGACTTTCACTTCCTTCCTTTGTGAAGCTGAGTTCTGAAAAACCTAGACACAGAACTTGACATTTATCCCTATTAAATTTTATCTTGGTCATTCTGGGCCTCGGCAGTTTTGACTACTGTAGGCTGTCAAGATATCCTGAACCCTACGCCTGTCATTTAGCACATTAGCTATTGCATCACTTGCAGATTTGGTTAGCTTGCCTTCCTTGTCTTCACTCTAGTAATTGAAAAAAAAAAAAAAAAGAAAAAGCCAGCCCTGGCCAGGTAGTTCTCTTGGTTAGAATATTGTTCTGATACGCCAAGGTAGCAGGTTAGATCTCTGGTCAGGGTACATACAAGAATCAACCAATGAATGCATGAATAAGTGGAACAACACAATTGATATTTCTCTCTCTCTTTCTCTCAAATTGATTTATAAAAACTTAAACAAACAAAAAAGCCCAGTAGGAAAAGGTCTATCATGAGGGCTGAATAAAAAAGGAATCTCTTATAGAGTACCATATCCATAACTAAGAAATAATAGAAAAATATTTTTGGAGTTGAAAAGGACAGATTGGATTTTTCTCTCTGTAAAGTTTTATTATATAGACGAGCAACCAAGTTTAAAGAAATTAAGAGCTTTTACCCATAATTACAGAGCTGAATAAAGACAGAATTAAATTTATAGCCCAGAGTTGCTAACTAATGGTTAATATTTTTTCCCCATCACACTATTGGATGGACTCTCTACCAGCAAAGAAATCATCCCAATTTGTTTTTAAATAAGTCCTCAATACAATTTTCTTTTCTGACAATTTGCCTTTCTCCAAAGAAAGCAACACACACACAAAATTCCCAGTGAACGGAAGACTCTTGTGTTTGTAAGCTTGGTTTCACCTCCATTGATTTATATGGGCAATCCTATCAGAAAAAAATGCTATAAGGACAATGTTATGCTCCACACAGGTCCTACGTACAAAACAGGGAATACTGATCCTATGAACATGGGAAAAGCTTTGGGTAAGGAGGTACAGATTTAGAAACAGGTAAAGGCACACAGTATAATAGTGAGTGTAGTAAGATTCTACAGACATACCCACGGAGAGGGGGATGGCTTTACTTTGACAGGGATGTATTCATGAATAACCTATGAACGATGCAGATGAGAAACAGAGAGCTGACTCCCTAAGACAGTCCCAGCCCTCTGACAACAACATAAGAACACCTTGTAGATTACGAGCTGGACAACACCAAAGGGTACTGGTCAGAGGCCCGGAAGGGATAGTTCATGAAGTTTTTTATTTTTTCAAAGGTGAAGACGTGGCTCGTGTCCTGACTATTGATTTAGACTCAGGAAGAGATGCCCATTTGCCTTGAGGAAATTACCCATACCTCGTAAGTTTTAAATATCACATATATACATACCCATAAATAAATAACATACTCATAAATTTCATATATCATATGTACATATATATCCATATGTAACGTATATATACACACAGATACAACACATGCACACATATAACAGGAAATGACGAGGTCCAACATTGAAAGTCTAAGTGCGCCATTAAACTTGATGAATCTGAATGTTAGGGGATTTATAGAAGCTCATGGAATCACCACCTGTCTTTTTGACATACTATAACTCTGGTTCTTGAGCTAGAGCATGTAAAATGTGATCACATAAAACAAAGGCAACTTTTGTATTATCAGCTGGAACGCCTGGAGAGGTGAGCACCGCAATGAGCTTGCCACCCCGGGATCCCAGGGCACAGAGGCAGTGGAGCATGCACGCGGGGGTCAGACAGCCTGGCTGAACTCGTTCTTCTGCCTTCACTGGTTATGTAAAGTAGTTATATAATTATTCCTGGTGTCCTTTACCTAAAACAGAGTAATAATGGAACTTTCCTCTTGGCATTGCTGTGGGGGTTAACGGAAGGATAGAGTATAAAGTAGTTAAAACTGGATCCACTAGAATCCTTTTAGTATTATTGCTATAAATTAGTTTTAATTCTGCCTCTCCACATGCCCAGTGCAAGCTGGGTGCCATGCCTCCCTTCTTGTGGTACCCTGTCTGTCACAGGCCAAACGCTCAACGAATATCGCCAAACGAACTTGCCTAACAGTACTACCTGCATCTGTCAACATGCTACAGGTCCACCTGCTGTACCTACCAAACTTAAATGTATTAGTATTAGAAGTACAAGAACTAGATCACTTAGGTTTCATCAACATGATCTTCCGGACATTCAGTGCTCAAACTATTAATACATTAGTCTCACTTTATAAAAGTTTATGCCCTCATGTCTTCGTTCTATTGCTGAAAACAGCTTAAACATTAGAATCCTCTTCTAGATGGTTTTCTGGAGTCACTGTTTAAATGAGCTCCAGCTTCCATAGCTTCCTTATGCAACTGAACTGCTTCTTTGAGGCACATATTGTTATAAATCAAATTCTACACGTCCGTTTAGTTTGCACATTTTCTTTGGCCTCAGGGTGTGTAGTAACTCAATGTGAGGCCACCAGAAGTTACCCGTTATTGAAAACTTACGTGCCTTTCCTGTGTAGTTGCAACAGGTGCTTTACTTGTGGTATCTCCCTAATGGCTTTAAACAGTTATTCTCCTCCCAACAAACAGACGAGAACACTGAGGCTGATGGGTGTAAGAAACTCCCAGGCCAGCGGAGTGATGCTCTCAGGGCTTCCCTGATGTAGACCGCCTCTGTTTTTCTGCAGACACCTCATGCACCTTCATTCCCAATACCCAGCACCATGTCTCTGTTGGCTGCCTATGGGCCACTGGAGCCAACTTGATCTGCACTTGGAAAACAAATAGAGTCTAGGAACTGACATCCTCATGGGGTTGGCTCTGATCTGGACAGCTTGAAACATTCCTTCCAGAAAGTACTGAGACAGACACTAACCCCACCCCACCCAGCCCACCAGGGGACATGCCTTGATGTTGCCTGCCTGCTTGGTTTCCCGTCCTGTCTCCTGTCTCACCTCCCTACTCCCCTATCGGTTTCTCCCTGGAATATTTTCTAACCATTTTCTTTCATTTAAATCCTTGTTTCAGCATTTGGCTTTTGGGGAACTGAATCTAAAAAAAAATGGCAGAGCAGGGACTCAAAACACAATTCTCACGAAGTCCAAGACTGATGCTCTAACATCCCTAATCTCAACCGCGTTCCCTGACCATGACAGAGAGGAAGGAAACAATCAGATGTGACCAGTACAGAGACTTGCTTGCTGGTCCTATTCCTGCACATCTCTGGGTTCTCTGAGCATGAGCCAAGGCCACCTGCCCTGCCTTTCCTCCCCTCCCAGGGGGCTCTTGCATGGGCTCCCTATAACCTCTGACAGCCTCAGCTTCTAGCTCCTCCAAGGCAGTGTCAGCCATTTCATATGCAGACTCAACTGAGCCCCTGGCCACTAACTGCAGAAATCAATCAGTAATCTACTCAGTGGTTACTGAATGCCATGTGTGGGCTCAGTGGGGGCCACCGTCTCCTCATTTCATCTTTTCCGTCCACCTTTTGCTTGAAGGTATTAGTTGACCTATTCCCAATCAACATACTAAACAAATCACCCCCCTCCCTCAAAATTCAACATGGAATAGCTTCATTTAGATACAACTCATGTTAATGACAGTGCTTACTATCCTTCTATTTTTGTCTTTAACATTCTTTTATTTTCTCCTTAAAGTAAGGTTTGTTTTTTTTTAGATCTAAGAATACAGGTTTTTAGTGCCCATCCAGTAAAAATAAGACAGTTGGGTCCTACTGGGGAGCAGTAACAATACATTTTGCCTTTCACACACACAGCTGCTCTCTAAGTGTGAGTTTGACATGCAACTCACACGTCCAGAAGTTCATCTAGCTCCTTCTGTTCCTCGATAAGAGCTTTCCAGGAAGTCAGGCTTACAGAGAGCTGCAAAGGGAACGGAGAGCTAGTCAACCGTGCTTATGAGGTTCAGAGCAAACACCCGGAGTGTGGTGCTGGCACGCTCACAGGGGAAGTCGGGCACAGTGATATACCAGCTTGCAAACCTAGCCAGGGGTGTCTGAGCATGGCACATCGGGTACTTTGCTGCATTCTATTCTTCGAAAGTTGATCTGGCCAAACGGTGCTCTGATGTGGGGCAGGGCTCTTTGACCAACTTTCCCTCCATTCCCTCTTGCCCTACCGTCATTACAACACATTTTTTCATTAGCTATTGTTAAGAAAAGCACCTCACCTTTTGCTCCAACCACGGAAGCAGCTGGGTCAATGGTTGGGTAGAGAAGGATGTGGCCTAAATGTTAGGCAGCCATGAAGTCATCTTTTACTAAAAAATTACCTCACATTTTTGGGGAAGCCAAGGCTCCCCAACATAGAGCATGGTAAGCATCACCAATTCAATCTCTACTGATGTGAACCTAACAATACACATAGCACGTGGCTATCTAGAAGCCAAATACTCTGCTCACTATTATTTCTCCTTACACAAATTTTCAATGTTTTCTAAAAAGATCAGAGGGCACATAAAATATCAACTTTTGGGGTATAACATTCGGATATTAAGAAATTAAGGATTATATCGATATAACTGGGCTTTTAATGAGAGTTTCAGCCTTGAAGATGGGCTCTAATTTGGAAAATTGGAAAGAGCTGATGTTCAAGGAATGGGGCTAGGAAAATTGATCAAGCTGTTCATATGATTCCTAATCAGAGTCTTTCATAATCCCAAGTTCAATGTCCAAAGGGTCAGAGAGAACTTGGATTTGAAATCTGCAGCCCTCATTAAACCTTGCTATGCCTGTCAATATTTGAGATTTGATCAGGTAGGTGGGGCACTGATAAAGCTGTTGTCCAGGGGTTGGTGCTGGGTGACCGGTTCATTCAGTGCAGGATGCTGGCCAGTGGCTGGTGCCTGGGATACAGAGTCCAGCCACCTGGGAAAAGGCTGACAAGATTTAGGAAGGGCACCAGGCTCTCAGGCATTGCTGAGTAGGATAGAGTTCTGGCCTGGGTGGCATCTGCAGTATATGCTGGAAAAGTGAGATCAATTCCCTCAACAGGGAAAGCCCACAGATCAGAGCTTCTAGCAGGGCACAGGGATGCTTGGGGCTTCTTGGTCCTGGATTCTGTAGTACTGAGCCATTTCCAGACCCCTTGCAATGGAAAGGGATGCTAACTCAGCCCAGCTCTGGTTCGGACTAGAGATAGAAAGCATCAGTGACAATGGTGGGGTGTGACAGGGGAAGTCCCAGGTCAGGACTTATGTGCTGATTCATTCATTCACTTAGCAAATGAACAGACCTGCTCTAAGTGTGAGAATGCACTAGGCGAGGGATACAGGGATACAGAAAACATCCTTCATGGGTTTGAAAGTCTAGCAAGTTTTAGATACATGACATTATATGACACAGGGTATGCAATGGTCATTTCATCAATCACTTGACAAAAATTAAATTGTAGATGTTTTCAAGCTCAATGCTGACCTTGTCACACAACTTGAAACAGCTGTCATGACAGCTTCATTTAGAAGAGAGACACATGAGAAACGTCACCACCCTTCCTCCTCTCTCCCTTCCCCACCATCCCTGGGCCCTGCCTCTTGGTGAGAGCTTCTATAACATCCCGAAATATCTTCCCGAATGGTTGGGATGTGGGCCACCATGCTCTGACACCTGTGAGCAGGCCACGGAGACATAGCGCAGGCACTGTAATTAGTTCAGGTTGAGGCTTAAGGCCGGTTGGTTGTTATACAAACAGAAACAGAGATTCCCGATAGATGCATCTGATGAGATACCATGGATTCATTTTGAACAGATTTGGGAAATAGAAAACGCTGATCTGCAGCTGAGGCTGAGGAAGTGCTCCGAGCTGTCGGGCCTCCGGGTCTGCGTGTCAGCACCATGGGCAGACGGGGCACAAGGGGCCTCTCGTCTGCATGACCCATTGCAGCAGATTTCAAAGCGTGTGATGCTACACATCACCACCACCTATATGCTTCCAAGTGTGGATGGAGGAAGCTGTGCTTTGAGTTCAAGGATGACATGGCGAGAGCATGCCTTAAATAGCCACGTGACTGTTGCTAATTGGCATGGAACACCTGCTGCTTGTGAAAGACAAGTGTGGTCCTTGGGGTCCTGACTGCTGGTGACGCTGCCTAATGACAAGTTAGGTACCACGGATAACCAGGCAGTTACAAGAAGCAGGGGCTGGGCTTCATGAAAATACCTTTGTTGATGGCCTTGAAATACCTAAATATCTTTGTCATATAGAGATCAAGGCAGAGGTTTAAACAAAGCCAATTCTGGGAAAATAACCCCCTGACTTCAATTCACAGCGAGGAGAAAAGCACCAAGCACAGGGTCTTCCTAAGAGGGTCCACCTGGGGAGAAGGTGCCAGGTGGCTGAGGGCCTTGGGGCCCTGGGCTGCAGAGGAGGGTCTCAGACAGAAGCAGGCTGGCTGGTTCGGTCCAAGCAGGCATGGACTTCTGCACAGTTGAACCTGGGTTAGTCTTAAGCCAGATGCAAAAAAACCAGGTGTGTCCACGTACATGAGCTGTGGCCAGCATCACACACCCAATGTCAACCCTGTTCCTGTCTACCCCACGACCTGAGCCCCAGTTTAGGCTACAGCATGCCGGGACTGGCTCCTGTCCCATAATGGCTGGCATCTAGGTGGAAGGAAGACAGAAATACAGTGGATCGTTGGCATGGATGAACCAAACACTCAAGGTTGGAACTAATTTTATTTTAGGTGAGGAGGGGAAGATAGTGAGGCAGATTCCCACATGCACCTTCACCAGGATCCACCTGGCAACCCGTCTTGGGATGATGACTGAGTATCAAGCTATTTTTAGTGCCTGAGACTGATGCGCTCTGACCAACCGAGCCGTCCTCAGCACCCGAGGCCACACTCTAACATGAGCCATTGGCTGCAGGAGGGGAAGAGAAAGAGAGGTGGAGGGGGAGGGAGGGGAGAAGTAGGTGGTTGCTTCTCCTGGGTGCCCTGACCAGGATTCGAACCTAGGACAGCCATACACCAGGCTGATGCTCTATCCACTGAGCTAATGGCCAGGGCCAAGGTTGGGACTATTCTTGAATGGTCCCTGTCCTTTAATTACCGACTAGTGGAGGCACAGGCCCTATCATGCACATGGCCAGCTGCTTTGCGGGGGAGGCGCTTAGCCACTGCGCAGGCCTGATGACTGCCCAGGTTCTCCCCCGCGCTCAGCTTTGCTTCTCTCAGCTCTTTCCCCATAGAGCTTACTGCATTCGATGAGGCAAACACACACTCTAGTAATGAGGAGAATATGTGTGGTTTTATATCAAGGTTTTGGGATATAGTCATCAGTGTCCAGAGACTACACAGGGAGGAAACTGAGGCCTGAGCCACACCACAGCCCCTTGCTGAGCTGTAGGACCCGGGCTAGGCACCCGCTGGCATCCTGAGAAAGGGTAGAAGATCGGGTGGCTCAGTTCCTCCTCGGCTGCCATCAGCCCCAGCATGTCCCCCTGCTTCCCAAGCTGTTGCGTGCAAGCAGCACCTCACTGCACACCAGCTAAGCCGTGTTCCAGGACTTCGCTGTATTGAAAGTGAGTCATGGCTGATGCTGATAACACTAACTACAAATGTGGAAACTTAGCAAGGACGGACGAAGCGCGCTCTGACAGTTTCTGAAGTCAAAGCTCTGCACGTAATTGGACTCCCGGCGCTGTGATCCCATCTCCACAACATCTGCCTGCGCTCCATCCGTGTTTCAGCACCATAGTCACACTTACCTCATCTCTGCCCTGCCTGTTACAGTCATCTTCCTCCACATTAAATCCCCCAAATGCACTTGCATTCTATTACCAGCAAGAGTTCCAAAATGAAGATCGAACAGTGCTCGTGCCCTGTTCTTTCATGTCCTAAATGCTTTCATGACCCGAGGGGACCAGATTTAAACTGTGTTTCCTGGACTGTCTTCTCTCCTACAGACCACAAGCTTCTTAAAAGGCAAAGCAAACATTTTCAATTCCCTCTTAAACCCATAACGTTTGCTGAAAGACCCTTCCGTGCCATTATCTCCAAAGGTCTGGGCTCATATCTTCCATCGGCACCTTCCACACAGACAAGACCAGAGGTTCCCTAACCTGGCCTGCTGTGGTTGGCTCAACTCTAATGTCAAGGCCATCTGGGACATTGAGAGAGGACCTGGTGGCGTAGGGCTGCTGGCATACACGGACTCAGGCTATGGCAGTAGAGGACACGCTAAGATTTCTTCTTGCCTCGTAGTGACAGTGAATACAGCAGCAATCTAGAGCTCCATGGCTTTTCCTGTCAGCTCCAGTGCAGACGGAACGCTGTGGATGATTTGTTCCTCCTCGGAAACATTTAACAGGCACACACTTAACCGTTTACCCACTGTGATGGTGACACTAACCCTTGCGTGAAATCCACCTATGTGCCTTGGCAACCTCTCAGGGCTCCATGGAACTTCAACTGGGATGGGGTAGGGTTTGTTTAGAAAAATAAATGTTCCTTCTATTGAGCCACTATTTCCGATTTCTTAGCAATGAGAACAGAGGTTTCTTTTTCTTTCATATAAGTACCGTGTCAGTTTGCATAGGTTCATGAAAAATGTTCAAAGACATACAGAGAACATTATTTTGGGGATCCTGGTTCCTCAAGGGCATGGCCTCACTCTTAGTATAAGTTTCTTATCTTGAAAGGTATAGAACAATATAGAACCTTTTAACTTTTAGAGTGCTAAGATACTAATGATGTGCTTTCCTTGCAAACCATGACTAACATATATATATATTACATATTTAATATAATATTTATATATAAGGTATATATAGATACATATGCATATAATATATATTACATCTAAATATTATATGTGCTGTATATAAATATTATACACACACGCCCACACATACACAAATAATGTTCTATCACAAGCTTAGCACTTTGGCCTGGCCCGCAACTTTGAGAGGAACTGTAACTTGCAGGACACAGTGTATACTTTCTCCCTCGTCTCTCCTCTCCAAACACTAGCTGTGCTTCAAGGCTCAGCAAGACCTGCCTTCTCCATGAAGCTTTTACCATCTGTAGGCCTTCTATAATTTAACTCACATCTATTGACCTAAGTTTACTTGCAAAGGGAATAGTTACACATACAGTGCTCATGGACTGTACACTCTGACCAAATTAATCCTGTGCCTCTTTACAAAGTAGGTGCTGAAAAAACACCTGTCGGATACGAAACGTGTGAAAGGGAAGCACGCACCGCCTGGTACAGCACCCTGTCCGTGGCAGAAACCCAGTGACTGCATGGACTCCATGCACACCTCACATTGACACCTATGCACTTCCGTTCTCAGGATTCCTTTACCACATCAGCTATTCCTGGGCTTGCCTCCTGCTCTACTCCGACTTCAAAGTCTCCACCCAGGAAGACTGAGGTTCTCATTCACGAGAACTGGAAGTGACCCTCCTCTCTTCCCTCTTACAGGGTGCAGTTGGGCTCCTATAACTACAATTTCCATAGTTAAAAGACACTGCTTCCTACCATAATTCTTTATGTATATCCTGCTCTCTTGACCCATGGCAAGTTCCTTGAGGGGAGAATCACTGTATTCCTCATAGCCCTCAATTCCATCTCTGGAAATAGAAAACTCTGTCCATTGAATTCATTGAATGACTAGTCCACTCTGCCTTGATTTATTCTTTTTCTGAGCATCTTGACCATTAGTATTCGTCACACCCTTCAGACCTTAAAGCTATACATGTACATTAATTTCTAGACATTCCTCAACGTCCCAGCTAGATGACCTTTTTCAGGGCAGACCTGCCCCCACCCCACCGTAGGCTGCTGAGGTCCGAGGATGCTCAGTTGTGGACTGACCTACAGAGCAGAGATAGGAGCTCACCCATCACAGGCACTCCTTGGGAGAATATTTATGTCCATCAAATCTTTAAAGACATGTCTCATTAAACTTATCACCCCAGAAGTAGCAGCTTTGACGCAGCCAGTCGACCGACTGATCCTGTGAACCACTCTGGAAATGAGGCACTGTTGGTCACTCGGGACTCTGGAATAAGAAATCTCCCCCGAGACCATGTAACGTGCCTGCAGGAGCAGACGTAGAGACTAACACTAAGGATGAAAGACAACGAGGGAGCATCTATTGCAACATGTTAGCTAATACAATGGTGGCTCTGTTCGCTATTTGTTCTCATTAAATTTCCCACAGGGTAATTAGACTTAATAAAAGAAAGTCTCTCAGAGCCAGTATATTTCTAATTGCTCATCTGCCCAGGCAAGAAAATCCCTGCTCGACACCTGACATGCCAATCTTCCCTAGGCACCCCCATCCGTCACCTTTGACCTGCTCATGGGCAACTTTTCTCCAGGGGACACCTCCCAGATCCTTTACTCAGCACAGCTATGTCTTTTACTGACCAAACTGAACTGAGCTCACCTGAATGGTTAGTGAAATACAGTCCTGTTTCTTTCTTTTTCTTTTTTAAATCCTCACTTGTGTTTTTAGTCTACCTTATACAATGGGAGAGAAAACAAAAATAAAATGATCTGGCACCATGTGGGCCTAGCAGGGAAAAAAAACAAAACAAAACATAGCCCATGAATGTTACCTGACATTTCATCCGCACCGTGTCATGTGACCACTTTGGCTAAACCGGTCAGTGAAGTGGCCAGGACAGCACAGCACGCTCCTCATGTTCAAATGTGCTCCCCTGCCCCTTCCCACAGAAGCACCAGGCCCCAGACCTAACGCCCCCCAGGCCATTGTAAGGTAGGATCCTGGAGTAGCCACACGCTTTGAAGGAATTTTGGTTAGGCCACTAAGAGAAGACAAGGAGGAGGAAGAAATGTGTCCCCTTGCTAAATTATTTACTACATGTGAGTACTGGTAAACTGCCTGATTCGTGTTTACCATAAATCATTTGCTTTTTTTCTTTTTATAATTTAGGAATTAAATTTAATGGGGTGACATTGGGCCATAGGATCATACAGGTTTCAGGAGTGCCTCTCCATGGCACGTGATCTATACACTGGATTGTGGGAGGAGGGTACTGGGGGCTAGAAGGGGCCAAACATACAGAAACAGAGGTTGTTTCACTCTGGGGGCGAGGCACACAACTTTGGCATTTTCTTATGCTCTGCCCCTCCCAAACAGAGACACCAAGCAAACAAACAAACAAAAAAAACTGCCAGAAAGCAAAACCAAAGGCAAACACAAAGCCAGCACGTGGTGGTATTTTCAACACTTTGCTTACAAAGCTAAAGGTTTATGTCAAAGGGAAAATGTCAAAGCAGCTGAAATAGATGCTCTTTGCAGACTCTCTGGGTCTCAAAAGGAACTTAAGCTCCTCCGCCTTTCAGCCGGGGATAACATTTTGAAAGATGCATCTTTAAGGACTTTCCTTTGCCATACTTCTCATTTCCCAGGTTTTTAAAATTCCACAAGCCATGCCCAGCGATGTGGGAGTCACCTGAACGAGGGAAGTCGGGAGTGGCACCGCCGTGGTCCGGAGCGGCAGAGGACCCAGCTGCAGCTCCCTGGCTCAGACTGGGGCCTAAAACTGGCCGTGGGGAAAGCGGCCGAGACGGAGCCTGCCATTCTCTCCGGTCTGACTTGCACAATGTTGACATTGTAACACCAGAGAGACCCAAAAATATATCAAACAATTATGACTTCTTTTCTATAAATATTTTCAAACTGCTCTACGAGATAAAAGAACACCTTTTATGTTTCCTGTTTTCTCAGTCACCCTAGTCAGCCTCCGCGGTCCACCTCTGGGGGTTTATCTGGGGCTCAAAGGTCAGGAGGGCATCTGAAGGCAGCACCAGCAGGAGCCACAGGTGGAATGGGAGCCCCGGAGAAGGAGGGGATTGCTGCTCCCCTCTGCCGAAGCCCAGGCCAGAGGGACAGTCAAACACTCAAGACAATCTTTTGAAAAGTCCCCCACTTCCTTTATGAGCACAGTTTTCTTTTTGAACTGAAAAATCCTTCCTCTCACTTCCTTTCATTATCCTTTCTGGTCTCAGTTATGTCCACTGGGAGACACATGTCTGAACAGACTGAGGCTTTTCCACTGGAGAGAGGGCATACACCAGGGAAGAACTACAGAGATGGCCAACAGAGCTCGGGACTTCCGAGTACACTAGTCACCGTTTCAGGTGTCTCTGCCTTCAAATGTAGCCAAACGGTAATCACCCAGAAGAGTAAGAAGGGAAATTTATTTGAAACCTGCAATTTCCACTCTCTGAGAATATGATTAAGAGGCTTTAATTCTGAGCTCTGGAAATAAACTCTGATATCCTTGGTCACAGATGAGCTGAGTGATCGAAAGGAGAATGACCCTTCAGGGTAATTTCAGGATCTTTCCCAGCCCTTGGCGTGATTCAGAACGTTATTTTTGATGTAAAATCACCAGATGCCAAAGCCGACTACCGTGTTCCTGTAAAACATCCGCAGAAAAGTCCTCCAGGTTTATGACGTTAAAGGAAAGTTCCCTATTGGCTGCTACTTAAACCGTACATATTTTGATTGAGTCATCCAAAGAACTCAGAATTAACAAATAAAGTTTGGTGTTATTTCAAAACACCACAGGCGGGAACAGGAAAGCAGAACTCACCTTCACTCCCAGAAAAAGCATCAGTCGAGCCAGCCACTGCCAAGGTCAACAGCAACTTCCAGAGATCCATACCGGTTGGACCTGCAATCACACACAGAAACAGCAAGCATAAGATGAAGCCAACTAAAAGCAGACCGTTATCACAAAATGGTCTTTCCAAGACTGGCTACACTGTAAGACCTGACATACATGTCGATTCTGCAAGAAATCCCAGTCTGAGTCTCACATTGTCCGACTTTTCATGGGAACCAATGGCAGCTTGTAATACATTTTACTTCCCCGTGGGTGCTGGCCTCAGGAAATAAACATGGGACACTACAGATTTCCACATCCTGGCCCTCCACGGCAAATGACCCCCATGCCCTGCTCCAATAACCAGGCCAGGGTGGCTGGCTTTAATTGGATCTGGAAATAGAAAAACTTGTCAGCAGCATCACCAAGCACGGGGCCTCGAGCCAGACAGGCCGTAAAAGGGGAAATAAAACCACCTACTGTAATAGTAAAACTTCTCCAGTGTGTTTCACAGTCAACAAAGGAGCTCAATTAACAGTCCGTGCTAATGACCCATCCTGAAGTGTAACAGAAAGGCAGCGGGAAGGAGAAGAAAAGATGCAAGAAAACAAAGCCTCACGCTGCCTCCGTGGCCTCCCAAGGACACCTGGTGTCCTCTGGGGTTTTAAGTCCTTTTAGGTGGAATGTGAACACCTCAGGCTCACGGAAAAGTCAGTTCCTGCCTCTGGCCATGTGGAATCCCAGGTGTGGCCACACTTTGACCCCTCTAGTTTGATGATGGGGGAGCAGATCGGCAAGCCTCAGCCAGCCCTACACCTTAGCCTGGAGGAGATCATCTTTTTTGGAATAAATAAACCAGGTGTCCACTTCCAAGATCACCGAAGGGCGAGTCTGGGCTGATTTAAAAAGAACTCTGCAGACTGCACTTTGGAGAGCTGTTGCAACATCTGACAACTGATGCCAATATTTCCATAAAACTACACTTACTTACAAGTCACGGAGGCATCCCTGGCGAGAGCTCCACCAGGGCCTCCACTGGCCTCGTTTGTGTTATTATCCATTCTTGACAATAATGAGATAGCCCTTCTCACTGCCTCTCATGAGGCTTGAAGTAATGAACAACAATGTTTGTTTACGTGGGTAATGGAATGTGGTGGTCCCCAGTAGTAGCTGCATAATTCTGAAGAGGTATAAAATGTCTCATGTTCTATACTTTTGTTTCTAGACAGTGGATAACCCATCATTTTGTTGTTGTTGTCCCATATGATTTTGTGTTCTGAAAGAATTTGAAGACAGCACATCTTTACATAAACTGAATCCCTTCCCGTGTCTGAGTACACACAGCTTCACAGAGTTCTTGATATGACCGAGGGCGACCATGCAGATGAACCCGTTCCACCTGCAGCTGTGAGATTTAGAACATCTGTGTTGTAAATTACTAACCAGGAAGGCTCTGCCTACTGACTTTGCATCATCCTTAGCTCCTCTGCCAATAGGAACTGCTGAACATCTCTCTACTCCTAGGTGAATAGCTGGAAGGCTCCCGCAGAAATACATTAAAAAGCTAAAAACAAGTATATTATAAACTGACAATGCCATCCTGTAGGTAACTGGAGAGTTCCTTTAAATTTTTCTTTTGAAGTATTTTTTTTAAGTAGGAAAGCATTGAGGAGCTGTTCTCTATATGAGTTAGTTCCGTCAATCAACCCTCAAACACTCAGCGGCAGGTAAGGAAGCCTCCCCGGCACGCAATCTCTTGCTGTCAGGTTGTAGCAGATCCCCAGCTCCCAGGCTGCACGCTCTGCTGGTGGCAAGTCGCCTCTCCAAACCAGTCAGAGACTTGGCAGATGCCAGGCACACAGGAATTTTGCTTCAGGTGAAGAGTAGTGGACCCCTTCCTGTGCCCAAGCTTTTGAAAGCTGCTGCCTGTGTATGAACTTCGCTTCTCCCAAATAAGGAACTTGTAACAGAGTGGAAGGCTTGATCTCTCTATCCTAACTCTAGCCTGTATTTCTCCCCTGGCCTTCAGTTGAACAACTCATGCTCTAGATATGCTAATTGTCAGTGGAATTCTGCTTGAGGTCTGAACTTTTGGCAAAGATCTGCAGTAGCCTGAGGACCAGATCAGATCTGCAGGAGTCAAGGAGCAGGAGAACAAATTTAGAGATTTCTTGGGTGCTCTTCCTTGGGTCCCTGTGGGTGTCTAGATGACACACATCTCTTGCTCTGCCTCCCTTCCCTTGATGTGAAAGATGCTGGCTCTCTTTAGATGGATCTGCAGAGACTATAAGTCATCTCCTTTGCCCCCAACCCCGTCTTCTCGAGCCGGTGCCTTCTCCATCAATAAACCCGTCCTTACTCCAAACGTGGACATTTTGAATCTCAGCCTTTGAAGCATTGGACACATGAACCTTGATCCAGTCCCAAACTGATGACCACAACTTCCTTCTGAGCCAAACACCTCCATAGAAAACATTCTCTTTCACAAAAAAAACAAGTAGATCAGAGTTCCCCAATACTAAATTAACCAGAGATCTGTTTGCATCCTCCTATAGCAAAAACAAAGGTGTTTAAAACTGTCAATCCCCCAAATAGGAGATGAGACCAGTTCACAGTCACGGAGAGCATCGCCTGGGGACCCGGGCCCAGCCCTCCAGCCCAGGCTGAGAGCAGAGAGGAGGACCAGGAAATGGGGCTGGATTCAATTAGGAGCTGGTTGCTTCCCTAGACTCCTGTTCCCTCCACGCACCGCTGCTGGCTCAGGGGGCGGCGACTTTAAAAGCAGCCTGCTGCAGGTCCCCAGCGAGCTCTCTCTAGAACAGCGGTTCTCAACCTGTGGGTTGCGACCCCGGCGGGGTCGCCTAAAGCCATCGGAAAATACATAATGCATATCAGGTATTTACATTCCGAATCATAACTGTAGCAAAATTACAGTTATGAAGTAGCCACCAAAATTATTTTTTGGTTTGGGGTCACCACAACATGAGGAACTGTATTGCGGGGTCACGGCATTAGAAAGGTTGAGAACCACTGCTCTAGAACTACTATGCAGCCCAGGCCCATGGACATTCTGTTCTATTTGCACAGAACATCTGAATGCTTTGCAGAACTCCGTGTGGCAGCTTCTGGACAAGAAGGTCCTGCTTTATCAAGTTCTAGGTGAGATAAAATGGCCCTAGGAGAGAATAGAGTGTCACACAGAGTTTGGGACTTGAATATAATCTATCAGTGATGTGCGGATGTAAGCAGGAGAAAGACTCCCTATCCCTCTGCCCAGGACAACGATCCAAGGAGAAGCAGGCATGGCCGAAATGAACCAAATTGTCCCTTAGCCTACTGGGTTTTTTTTTTTTTAAGTTTGCAATATGTTTCTAGAGAAAATCCCTCTCTACATTTCTAGTGCTATTCATGCATTCTTTGGCTATAACCTTATAGCAGGATTTGCATTTGCAGGGGAAGGACATGCTTCCACTGTCGCACAGTGAAAGGCACCATTCCCACAATTCTCAGAGCCTGAGGCACTTTGCCTGCTCCCCCACCCCCACCCCCCAAGAGACAGCCAGTTGAAAAGCAGTGTGATCCAGCTGGCCTGGGTTTTAATTCTGTAGATTGCCCAGCAGAGTAGGCCTCCACCTTAGTTAGGCCCACGATGGAATGACTTTTATTTCTTGGCTATAAAATAGTCCATAAACACATGAGAAGTGATGGAGATTAAATATGATATTTTTCCAACATGTTCTAACCAACTCCAGGCAAAGAAAAACAATTGGTTTGATTCTCTTTAATTTCAAATTAGCAAGCGTTTGTTGAACTACGAGTGCCTGTTTGCACTGTGCAAGGCACAGCGGAGAATACAAAAGCCATGAGCATCAGGCCATGGAGGCACAGACGACAGGGAGAAGGAATGTACCTGAAAACGGAAGGTTGGAGTTGAGAAAAGTCAGCCACGGAATGGAGGGGCTTCAAATGAGAACTAAATGACAAGTAAGATTGTGATAGGCTAGTGAAAGTAAGAGGGTATGAATGAACTTCTGTCATGGGTAAAAGCTCAGACAGTGTGAATATGAGAGCGGGTCTGGGTTCCAATTAGTTCAGGGTGGAAGTCTCAGGAGGCTGGTGAGCAAGAGAACAAGGTTCAGAATTATGAATACAGGGGAATGAATGTGGATTGCAACTTATATGCATTAGACACTCACTAGAGGTTTTGGTATAGGAGTATCATGTGCAGAAGTGCACTTTCTCAGCTGAAATCTGCCCCTCATACCTTCGTAACTTAGGGTCCCTAAGAAATAGCGACAAGATTTGGTGATAGCCAGATGGCTACAGACGATAAAGGGAGACACGTCCATCACAGTGACTGAGTACATAGCATAGGTACGAATGAAAGGTGCTACCGGCAGAAATCAGGAATCTGGGATCTATCTGAGTTGTTTAGAAGGTGGAGGTCACATGACTGTCTCAGCTACGTGGTGTTTAAGGTGATTATGAGACTTGTGGAAATGTCAGGAATGTCTAGTGGGAAGGTGAGGGTAGAAGACCAAAGACGGAAACAGAAGTCCTTCCTGGCCTTCAGAGAGAGCTACACAGAGATGAGAGGAGCAGATAAATTTAAAGGGAAGACTAGACTATTTCACAAAGCACCCAACCCCATGTCTCCTTTATTAAAAGTAATATAAAAAGTATATTAAGCCACATAGGGAAGAGTGTGCTCATTTCAGTTGGTAATTGGGCACAGATGAAACAAGCCACCACCCAAAACTACCTCTTCCCTCTAATTTGTATTAAATCTTTAAAAGAAAAGTGCTCAAAGCATCCCCAGAAATACGATGTGAGCGTATCAATATCTGGGAGGAATAAAATCACAGGCTTAGTCGCTTAAGGCAAAATACAACCACGGCGGCTAAATCGGTCAGAAATAAAGCTTCTCCCAACTTCTGTTTTATTGATCTAGTTATTCTGATACCAAAAAAGCAAGAGCTAATAAAAGAAATCACCACAGAGGCAGAATTGCAAAACCAAAACTCCAGGTAGATAACCTAATACATGTTGACTTTCTCAGGCTGGTGTGTTGATTACTAATGGAATATTGCAAAAGTGGATCTCGCTGACTCTCTGGGGAAGCTTTTCTGGAAACTCAGTAGTAAAAAAGGATGAGGCTCATCCAAAAGGGTATTTGAAAGGACCCATTCAAACTGGCCTCAGGCATTTTATTTGAACAGTTTGCATTTGGAGTTCATGACTCAATTTTTGTGGCGGTGGTCATTTGAAAATTGGCCAGGTCCAAACTGCCTTAGGCCAACTTATTTCCTTCCCAGAAGTGGGGGAGAGAAAGTTCACAGACGTTACTGCTATAACTACTTTTGCTGAGATTTCTCTTCTCAGCACCCAGTGGGGAATACAAAATGAGAAGGCATTTTAAATGTGGAAGGGATGAGTGGGAGGGGGGAAGCCTTTGGGAGTGTCCTTTAAAACAACAACAACAAATAAAGCACATGTGGTGTGTACTTGTGCTGACACCTTTGATTACCACTAGTGACTTGTGGTTACTGGGCGCTTGAAACGTGGCTAATGTGACCGAGAAATTGAATCAACTAAATTTTATTTAATTATAATTAAATATTTCAATGAAGTATTCAATTAAGTATATGTGGAACAGGTTGGCTATATGAATCTGCCTTTTCAGCTGTTGATTTTATGAAATCTAAAAACAGAATAAGTATTTCTGATGAAAATTTAGCATTTAACTTTATGGACTGTAAGTGTAAAATATACATGGATTTTAAAGGCTTGGTACAAAAACCATGCAAAATATTTCAATAATGTCAATGTTGACTGTATGTTAAAATCATATTTTGGATTACTGTGTTATTTAAAATATTATTAAAAATTAATAGCTTCTGTTTTTATTTTTTTAAATGTGAGCAGTATAATATTTTAAATCACATATGTGGCTTGCATAATTTTTATATTTCTATTTTACAGCATTGATGTGCACATTTTATGGTTTGTATGTTTGTACTTGCATTCATAAATATGTTAAACTGTTACAGTGAGCATACTTGCTTCTGTAAAAATAACAGTAAACAAAATAAAATTTTATATGTCTAATGACATAAAATTATTATTATTGTTTTAAGAGGTCATTCCAAATGCAGAATGATGGGAACAGAAGATTCACTCAAGAGTTAGGTATGGTTATATTTGTAGGAGGGTTTTTTTAGAATACCCAGAATACACTTTATTTATTTTCAGAAGTGTTACAATTCACATCCTATCTCTCTTTGGTCACAGACAGCTTATTTCTCTGGAGTAAAGGGCCATGATACATAGCACTTGCCAATTTCTGTGGTGTAAATGCCTCTACCAAGGCTGATTTTAAGCTACCAAGTCAGGAGCCTGGATTTACCAAATCAGTGGATTTACTGAAGTCATTGAATATGGACTCACAAGCCAGTACAAACTAGACCCAGCACAGCATCATGTCAGAAAGTGAACGATACCATCTGGGTTCCATGTGGGTAATAGGTACAAAGATTAAGCAATCTGCTGACATTGATGCAAGACTGATGCACTGAGACAGTGCTTCTGAGTGAACCCTGGACACTTGCTTTCATTTGATGCCATCTGTCCCACTGCCAGCTGATCACATTTAGTTAATAATCATTCACTGATACTTTCCCAGGTCTTTAAAAATTAACATGAGCCTGTACCTCGTGTACTATACTTGATCTTCATTTAGGGGTAAAGAGCATCTATTCTGGAGTCACAGAGAGCCAGGTTCAAATCCTGCCTTTATCAAACTTCAGTTTACTCATCTCTAATATGGGGATGATAATTGTATTATATTTTTTCATAGTAAATCAGGAGGGGATTAAACGATACAACCTACTCAAAGCACTTGGCATACCCTCTGCCTGTATCTAATACATGCTGGCTATTGTGACTCTTTCTGATGCTGTTATATATAGACTGTGTTTTGTCGTGTTTCCATTGAGTAGATTGAAAGTGAGCCCTCATTTATACATCATGAACTGGAAGCCCAGGGAGGTGTAAAGTGATCAGCAAATGTATTCTTGCGCAGTCAAGTACGAAAGACTCCCTTCTTCCATCACGTGAAGGTCCAGGGAAAAGAAAGGCTCATCATAATGTAACATCTGTATCTCCTAAGATAAGGCAGGAATGCCACCCATGTTTGCTTCTGTGTACAGGAAACCTTCAATGTGGGAAATAATCTAGAGGCTGATTATACCCAATCACTAGCTCAGTTACTACCAGAAAAGTCTACAGCAGGAGTCAGGAACCTATGGCTCTCGGGCCAGATGTGGCTCTTTTGATGGCTGCATCTGGCTCGCAGATAAATCTTTAATAAAAATAATAATGTTAAAAATATAAAACATTCTCATGTATTACAATCCATTCATTTCCTACCACTCATGTTCATGGTTGTGGGTGGCTGGAGCCAATCACAGCTGTCCTCCAGGACAACACCAAATTTTTATTGGATAATGTGTAACATACACAGGTCGTTGTATGGCTCTCAGGGAATTACATTTTAAAATATGTGGCGTTCATGGCTCTCTCAGCCAAAAAGTTTCCCAACCCCTGGTCTACAGTGTTGTTACTGGATACAGCTCATTTGCTTTGTAAATCACAGATTTCTAGGGCGGACAGAAGGGCAGATGAATATCCATGGTGAGTGGCTTGGCGCCTTCTCTAGCAATGTTCTCTTCCTGTGAGAACAGAGGAGGCAGCTGGGTTCTAGGAACCTGGGTCTCTCTCTACCTTTCTTTCTGGGGCAGTGAAAGAATACGGGACATTTCCATGCTGAATGCTTGGTGCTGTTCCTATCTCGGGATGCATAACTGTTTTGTTGGGACAGGGCCTTTCTCATTGCATGGGGAGCTCTGTTTGAGTTCAGTAGGACACCTTGGTGCTTTGCAACAGTGACAACTCTCCATAGCAACTATTCCTATGGATGGCTGTTAAACTTACCCAGTCTGATTCACTTGGTGCCTCTCATGATTCACAATGCAGGCATGATTCTCACATGGAAGAGAAAATTAATTACGTCCCTAACCAGTGCACCTACCAAATTATCTTTTTTTTCAAAACAGAATTTGAAAAAGCAAACCTCTTACTGAATTTCTGTTTTCTCTCTCTCTTTCCACAAGACTCTTTCTTAAATCTATTTTTCTTTTTTTTACTGTGATAGATCTATATAACATGAAGAGGTGCTTTATGTTGAGAGTTTCTTCCAAACTCTCAGAAGGAAATTGGCTTTGTTCCACCTGATTTAATAGGAAATAGATAAGTTGTCAAAGACATTTCATAGAATGACGCCTTCAAACACATTATCTTGATGAGATTATAATCTGACCATGATTAGTACGATAACTTGTAGTGTACCAGCATACCCAGATAACTTATAGGGCAAAAACTGCCTTTCCTTCTGTCAAACCCCAAATGGTGAAGTTGTTCTTTTAAGATCAACAAATTGGGAAACCAAGTGTGAGACAACGTGGTCTCCTGGAGTCTGCAGTCCAGTGCCCGGTGCCAGCCTGGCGCTTCCTGACTCGTGCATCCCTGCACTGATTTCGGCACCGTGGGCTCTGGTTCCCTCACCTGCACACACTCCTTGACCTTGTGAGACACTAACTCCTGCGCTGTGCGATGCAGTGGAAACTGCCACCCCTTGAGTACTCATGTCCCGAGGCTGCCCAGCCCTGCGTCCCTTCTTTCAGCGGGAGCACAGTGGAGGCAGGAGCTATGTATTCCCAGTGGCAGAAAGGATGATTCCTCAAAGTTTGCCCAGGGAATGAGTGTGCAGGGTTCCTGTTTCACGAGACTTTTGCCCAGCCCCTGCCCATTTGGAGAAACAAATGCTGAGTGCAGCATTTCTGGGGAGACGTTAGGACTGCACCTGACATCTCCAAGGCCTGCCTTCCCCTTCCCGTGTTTCTTCCTAAAAGCTACCCCAGGTAGAATGATCACCTGTGCTGGGTACCAGCAGGGCAGGAAAAGCTCCTGGAAATGAGTCTGGATCTAAAGCAGGGACGGGGGGCAGCCGCCATAACATTTCCAGCGCGTAGGGCTGTCAGGGACAGTGATAATTCACAAACACTGACATGATAGCATTCTTTAAGAACAGTGGTGCCCAAGGGATATAATATTCATCTCGAGGCCACAGGATCTCCCAGAGCACCTGGTCTACTTTCGGGTACATTACTTAAGAGCAATGATGTGTGCTCTTTCCATGACACAAGGACATCGCCTATCGTCCTTTAAGCCTATATGTATAAATAGAAAAAAAAATCTATGGGGCCAGACTGACTGGCTGCCAGCTAGATGGAAACACAGGGCAGACTGCTGTCATGTCTCATGCCCAGGAAGTTTATAACACACCACTTCACTCTAGGATCATGGGCGGTAGGCGGGCGTGGGCTTGGACCAGCATTGTTAGCAGCGTTCACAGAACACTATCCGGAACTGCACTGCGTCACAGAAATTAACACATTGCAGACCAGTAGTTTTATTGCTAGCTTTACCCAGTGGCCAGATAAATTTCTATTGAATGAGTACAAAAAACGTTTTACACAAATGTTAAAGGAACGCTTTCAAATTCAATACCCATTGCATTTTGAAGTTATTACATGTCCTTACAAGTTAATATCTTTTTAAAGTATAATACTTTTGTAAAACAAGCCTTAGAACAGAAAACATGAGAATTCTTGTGATCCGTCCACAATTTAATATGAGCTTCCAGTGCTGGCCACATATGTGGTTCTCATTTCTTTCTGACCACATTAAAAAAGGAAGAAACAGGCAAAATTAATTTTAATAACATCTTATTTGCTCCAATATATCCTAAATATTACTATTTCATTATGTAATCACTATTACAACTATTAATGAGATAGTTGCCTCTTTTTTTTTTTTTTTAACACAGAGTCTCTGAATCTGGGGTGTATTCCACACTCCCGGTGCAGCATGATTGGCACAAGCCGCATCTCCAGTGCCGCAGAGCCCCGGACAGGTAAGTGGCGACTGCACCAGACAGCGCAGCCTGGGAGCACTGAGACTGCGGGCATCGTGTGCCCAGCCCCTTGGCCAGCCAGTGCAGAATGTGTCCATGCTTATCACGGTTCGTGAGCGGGAAAAGCTTTAAACAGCTCATTTGTAAGGTCTAATAGTTTCTTAGGGTCCTAGAAAGACAGTCTTGCTACTGATGCAATACACAGGGTATTCCAGGTCTCCCCACGCTCATTTTGCAGACGACTCCTGAGCACTGATTAAACTCTAAACCTCTTGTTTGTGTCACAGAACTGGCACCGTAATCCAGACCTGTTGCCAGGTACAGGACTTGAAGAGAATCACTGCGTCCCCTCTGCCCCTCATCTCTAACACAGAATTTCTGCAGCCTGCCACTGGTTCTCAGCCTTGGCTGCGCATGGCAACTCATGCCCCCACCGGGGGGACTGAGAAACCATGCCCTGCCTTTACCATAGATGAGTCAGGCTCTCTGAGGTGGGGCCTAAGTTCTGATACTTTCAATTTTTTTTTGCTATGTGACTCGAAAGGGCAGCCAGAATTGAGAATTACCAATCTAGTGCAAACCAAAAGTGCTATGACTTTCAAGTTTGAGAAAACCGAGCTATTCAGCCCAAGGAATCTTCCTCAGCCGAATGAATGGAGGGAAAGAAAAGAAGTGTCAATCTCCCCCATTCAACCAGCCAATTGATGTACTTGTCGCAATAGAGAACCTTCTACGTCAAGTGGTTGAAATACTAAGTAAGAAGATGGGATAAGAACACATCACCCTGTGAAAGTGGCTATAAAATAGAAAGAACACATTTGAATGGAGGGAATCGGTCCCCCACAGACACGATCGCTCGAGTCATGGCAGGATGCGGGTTCAAGTGCTGCTGGTGAGACTGGGTGGGCAGCATGCCAGCACCGTCCCCTCAAGGTGACCATCTCTGGTGACTCAAACACACTAATCTAGGCGCTGCTCTGAAGGGACGTGGCAAATATAATTAAGGTTACTAATCAACTGGCTTTAAAGCAGGGAGGTTTTCCTGGATTATCTGAGAGAGTCCGTGACATCCCATTAGCCGGTAAAAGCAGGAAGTCAGAGAGATGTGGCCGAAGAGGAAGTCGGAGAGATTAGAAATTTGAGAGGGACTTGACCTGCTGTTGCGGGGACCACATAGAAACCACGGGGGGCAATGCTGGCAGCCTCGAGGGGCAACTACTGCCTCCTAGCTGACAGCCAGCAAGGAAATGGGGCGACTGCCCTACGACTGCAGGGGACTGAATTCTGTCAACAGCCCAAGCGAGTCAGAAAGCACAGCCATCCCCAGGGCCCAGTCTGTAACGCAACCCCACGGACACTGTGATTTCAGCCTTGTGAACTCTACGCAGAGAATCAGGTTGAGTCCTGCTGTGCCCAGACCTCTCGCCAACAGAACTGCAAGATAATAAAGGGGCTTTGTTATAAGCCCCTTCCATAATTAGTTATGGAAGCGACAGTAATTGAATACAGTTTCTAAAAGTCCAGTGCAGAGTCCAAAGTTGATTTCCCAAGCATCCATCAAGAAGATAATTACATAAAATATATGACTGTCTAACCGCTCAGCTGTATACCTGAAACGAATACAAAATAAAATTGAAGAAAAAAATTATCTAGTTTCTACCGAAGCATGTCTAGAAGGAGAGGGGCTTTTTAGCAGAATTGGGAGGCAGAAGGGTCTTTAGAGACAATCTAATCAATTAATGATGGATAAAGAATGCTCAAAAGAAAAATATGGCCTTGCCTCTTCCAACTACCTCTTGCTAAGAGTATGCTCTGACTGGCTAAGACGACTGTCCCAATATAGAAATGGGTGAAATGATTTCTTAGAGTTGGTGACAATTTCCCCTGAAGTCATTCAGGTCCCACAATTCCAAATCTGCAATTGCCGAAGGATCCTCTGCTTCTCATCTTGCCTTCCGGGTTTGCTCTTTCCGGAAAACTGATACAATAACCAGGTAAAATGCAACTGCTTGACAGTGGAGATGAATGATAAACACATGGACTAGCATTCTGTTATACTGGCCCATCTCTTGAAGTTGGCTAATAGAAATCTGGACCCTCTGAGTCTGATCACCTCTGGGTCATTTGATGCAATTTATTTTATGCAAACATAAATCTGGGCATGAGATGACCCCAAGGGAAGTGAGACAGCCAGAGAGAGCCTGTCTCAATCAGTTTGCTGGCTGTGCTACTCATCTTAACCTCAGGTCTAACCAGGAAATTAAAAAAAACAAAACAAAACACAGATGATGTGTTGAGGGAAAGGTAAATCAAAATCAAGTTCATCTCCAACAGACTAGAATAGGAGGAAGATAAGGACACAGAATGTGTATTTATGGGAAAAAAAAGGTAGGTGTGTGTGTGTGTGTGTGTGTGTGTGTGTGTGTGTGTGTGTATGTGTGTGTGTAAGGGGAAAGTCAGGCTCTCTTTGTTGTGTGTGTGTGTGTGTGTGTGTGTGTGTAAGGGGAAAGTCAGGCTCTCTTTGTCCTTGTAAATCTAACGTGTCCTGTTACATCTAACATCTTCGCTCAGGAAAGCTTGTTTTTGGTGCTTCCGAATTAAACTTTGAATTCCTGGGACTTCATATGTACCACCCTATGGGATCACCAGGGCACAACTCAGGGGACTGTAAGTCAGTGAGCTGACGTTCCTCCTGAATCAGTCGGCTGGTGGGTGAGGGCTGGCGTGGCCAGGCTGAGCCCAGCCCTGCAGCACTGCTGATTCGCGGAGACTGTCCCCCTCCCAAGTCAAAGGCACAGACACTTAAATCCTTTACTGTTGCAATCTGTTGGGTGAGAATCAATTATTTCACCTCTTGTAGAACATCAGTAACAATGTGTTCATCTTCCCATCACACTGAAAAATGATTCAAACAAATTTTTCACTTTCAACCATTTGTGTTCACGTTACCAGTTACGACTTGACTTCCAAAGGAAGAAGAAAAGGTACAGGGAATCCCCAGGGTGGCAGTTTACACAGAGCATCATGTAAATGCTGCAGAAGCAGAGGGCAGGTGCCTTAGACACAGGGAAATAATCCACCTGGCTGCCCACAGCATCTCCAGGAACTCCTGCCCACACCGGACTTAGCATCTCCTACCTGCCCCCAATCTCCACCTAACGAACAAAGAGCTTCAGCTCGTATTTCCTATTTTGCTGAATGAGATTAGGGTCCCTCAGTTACCTCCATTACTCCACCCCCTCTTATATGTATGTGACTTGTCACCATAAGGGGGTGACTCTAGCTCAAGATTCTCTGGAACGTAGCTCCTCCTCCCCGTCCCCACCCGCCTGTCTGCCTCTTCTCTTTTTGAAACAACCTCCGCACGCTCTGTGTCCCTTTACGTTCAAGGCTGCTGCCAGACAAAACACAAATCCTCACTCTCCAAAATTATGCTTGAACATCACCACCTCCATGAAGTCTTCCGAAATTCCCTAAACTCAACTGCCTACTCCTCTGTGTTTCTACACTGTTTTTTTCCTAACCTTCCTATAAAATATGCTCCAATACTGTAGTCACAAGGTGATGAACCCATTTGTGGAGTAAAAGGGTCCCCCAGTACCTGTGGTGCTACCTGTAAAGTTCTTGGGGCAAGACATATATCCAGTCCATCAATTTATCTCTCTATCCTGCTGCCAAAATGTCTGGCAGGATGTGAGGAGCAAAGAGGCAGCTGCTCCCTGTGAGTTTGTGCGGGGGGAGGGTGTTGGTGGGTGTAAGGTAGGCCAGAGGCGCTGGATGTCCCCCAAGAATACCCACACCATCATCCAGCTGTTGTTGCTGGATCTCTAGGAGAAGTTAGTTGGGGTAAAAGAGAGCACCAGGTAGCTCGGGGGTTAGAGGATGGCTTAGGGCTGACCTCGGGGCAGCCAGAACATGACTGGGGGGCTGGGTATAGGTTCCTGAGATTCTCACAAAGGTAGGAAGGCCACACTCAGGGCACAGTTCTGCGCATGACCCCCCTGAGCGGTCCCTTGGCTGCACCACTCCTTGGGAAGCTGGCAGAGCTCAGCGTCCCACAGATCACTTCCCCTGCAGTGCCCTCCCTCCCTCATTCCCCTCAGAGGCCAAGGCTCGTCTTCCGGCTCCTTCTGCAGAAAGGACACGTGGGAAATCCAGAGGAAAAGGAGAAAGGCATGTGCAGGGGGCTACCCGCCTCTCACTTCCCATCAGCACCGGAAAGAACACAAATCACCATTCTTTTCCTTTGCTACTTATTTTCCACGCTCACTAGATGATATTACTTAAGCTACAACTGGTTTAAAGATCCATGGCTTTAATGAGCTTCTCAGTTAGTCAGAATGTCTGGGGTTAGGTGGTGGGGACCAAGGAGACCAGCGAGGGGGCCAGAATCACAGGAAGACTGGGTGCTGGGCAGGGCCCTGAGGACCATATTAGTCTGAAGGTCTCAGTGTGCAGGTGAGGTGAGCCAAGCCCAGAGGCACGGCACGATGTGGGTAAGACCCGGCACCGGCGGCAGCCGAGCAGGGTGGGGGGCAGCACCTAGGTCTCCTGTCACAGATCCAATGGTTGTTGTTTTTTATAATCCAGGTTGTCTTAGCCTGTCATTTTATTTTCCAGAAGCTCGTCAAAGAGCAAACAGCCACACTCAGCCTCGGGCTCACATGCATCTTTTATCATCAGGTGTTCGGTATAAATAAATCACAACAAGCGCAGCCAAAGGCGTCCGGCCCTTCCGGCTGCCCCAGTGGGCTGGCCACTTGCCTCCACCCCACAGGAGCTGAACCCCCTTCCCACCTTCTCTGAAGGTGGCAGCGAGCCTGGGAGTAACCCAGAAAAGGGGTTTACTCCTAACCAGCCCTCAAGAGCCGGGACCAAGCTGCGCCAAAATTTCCAAAGTCAATCCTGGTTTTAATTTTGCAAAACTTGGTTCCCCGGGCTGATACCGCAGTGATTTCTGAAACTAGACCAGCAGCCTCACTCAAGTTGTCCAGTACAAATGACGAATCCGAGAAAGGTGCGTGCAGCCCTGTGTGACCAGATCTGGCCTCTTCCCACCCTTCCATTCTTATCTTCTACCAACCCCCTACCCTGCACCCTGTCTCGATCCATGGAAGAGTCTTTTTCAGAGGGTCCAGGCTTTTCACACCTCCGGCCCCTCTGTCCCCTGTCCCCTTCCCACTGCATCCACCTCTGACATGCCTCCCCCAGACCTCAGCCCAAGGTTCCATCAACTTGCATGTGCTTCTAGCAACACCCCTCTCTCCCTCTGTTCTCTCTGTTTCCATAGCAGCTGTGACAAACCTCTATTACAGTGCCTAAGACATCCCCGGTTTTCTCGTCTCTTTCAGGGGGTCATCTCTGATCTCTACTACTGTGCACAGTGCCTAGTGTCATGTGAACACTCGGTTTCACATAAATTATTGATGGAATGAACAGAGACCCTTGATGCTACTTTAGAATGGGTGCACTGAGGGGGTGGGACCATGTCCTTCATTGGAAATGTATCTGAATGCTTTTGAATGAGATAGAATAAGTGGTTTCCATCACATCAGCTGTGAAGAGACAGCTGGAATCTGGCCCATGGTAAGGAACTCAAAGTTCCAGAATAAACCAGCAAAGAGGTCTGGCTTAGAAGCACAAAAAGACAGTCTTATTTTTCTTTCCTTCAAAGTGGTGACCATCCCCCACCCCACCCCCCAATTTAGAAGCAACGCAAAACAAACATGCAACTGTTCGTGTCATTTCCTCTTAATAGCACTCTTCTGGAATAGAAACTGCCGACATGTAAAGCACGGGCCCGAGTGGAAACCCTCAAGTGCTTCCTGAGTGCAAATTATAACCTGTTGACTTTCTCAAGATGTACCAGCTCCGAAAATGCCCAGCGCACCAGCCTTTCATTCAGAGAACAAGCTCTGGAAGCCCAAACTACATCCAGTGGTGGTCAGGAAAGGCAGCAGTCTGGGGCTTTGCCCAGTGAGAATATTTTGAAAACTCCAGGACAAGAAAAAGAAGTTTTGCTGAGAGCAAAGAGAAGAGCAGAGAAGTAGAGGGAAAAGGGAACACAAAGAAGTGAAGCCAGAAAGGGAAGAATGCGGTGGGAAAAAAGGGAAACTGCGGCCTGAGCCAGGCTGGAGATTCACAGCGAAAAACGCAACAGGTTTAAAAACAGAGAGACCTGCCATCAGCCCTTTAAAGCAAGCTAACAAGAAGAGCGTACTAATCAGCAGTCTGCCATGGTGTAGAGACTGGATTTTCATACGGTTTCCCTGGGCTTTATGAAAAGCATGCAAGCAGACCACAGCACACTCATTTGGTTAAAATCTGGCAGAGAGGGTGGGTTTGAAGGTGGAACACAGCGGAAGCTTCCTGGTCACCACTTGGCACGTCTTAATCTCTAGCTTCTCTCTGTCTTGCTGCTTTCATATATGAACCTGGGCAGAATTCTCCCCAAACCAGATACATCCTTTCTCTCCTTCCTTTCCTCCCTCCCCCTTTCCCCAATCCCCCCCCCACACACACCTTGTACTAGAAGAGTAGATAAAAGCACAACCTGTCATTCTATTTTCAAGAAATTTGTCAAAGAGCAAACAGCCACACTCGGCCTCAGGCTCACGCGCGTCTTTTATCATCAGGTGCTTGGTACAAACAAATCACATCAGCTCAGCCTAAGGCATCCGGCCCTTCCAGCTGCCCCAGAACGAACCTCCCCCCACCGACCTTTGCCCACCAGGCCTTTGGCCTCTGCCACCTGAAGTGGAAGCCTGGCCTGGGCCAGAACCTCCACAGACCCACCACAACAGAGCCAGCCAGGTCAGCTGAGAAGAAGGCCAAGCATTACCATGTGACAAAGACAACAATTTGGATGGGTTGAAGACAGTGTCAGGCTTGTTCACTGTGTTCCCTGGTATCTTGACGAAGTGCCCAATGTGGCCAGAGGTAGCACTTCATTTGTACAATGAAGGCTAAATGAATAAACTCCATAACATTAGCACCCGTTTGAAATCCTAACATACTTAACTATAAATGTTGAACCACAGTAGTTATTGGTGCAAAATAGTGGGCTAGCAAATCATTAGTACTGCCTACCCATTAATTATAGGATATTTTGGTCAGTTGAGCAGGAAGACATAGCTCTTAGACAAAGTGAGTTTTGTTTCTTTTTAATTACCTTGTAATAGAGGGATGTAGGTCTTTCTAAGAAAAAACATTACAAGTCAACTAAAAGATGAAAAACACTAAAAACTTAGTGAAAAAAACAACACAAGAAACAAAACACCTGCTTTCTAGCTCTGGAGATTTGTTGTGTTTCCCGTAGAGCAGGGGTCGGGAATCTTTTGGGCTGAGAGAGCCATGAATGCCACATATTTTAAAATGTAATTTTGTGAGAGCCATACAACGACCCGTGTACTTTATACATTATCCAAGAAAAATTTGGTGTTGTCCCGGAGGACAGCTGTGATTGGCTCCAGCCACCCACAACCATGAACATGAGCGGTAGGAAATGAATGGATTGTAATACATGAGAATGTTTTATATTTTTAACATTATTTTTTTATTAAAGATTTATCTGCGAGCCAGATGCAGCCATCAAAAGAGCCACATCTGGCTCTCAAGCCATAGGTTCCCGACCCCTGCCATAGAGCCTCCCCTGGTTAGACAACATGACCATGCCCAAAAGCCTATGTGGGGTTTTAGTATATGAGGGTATTACAAACAATGGAGAAAGAATGGAGCTATTCAGTAAATGGCATCAGGACTAGTTTATCATATGGAAAAAAACAATTCATGTTTTATATCATATCCATAAATTCAAAGTCTACATACTTAAAACTTTCAAAAGTACATTAAAGCAATTTAGAGTAAAGGAGGAGTTTATATATAATATACGTGGAAGAGAAAGTGATTTCTTAAGCAAGGTGCAAAAAGCAGAATAAAAATAAATTTAACTATATCAACATATAAGTCATCTGTGTTAAAGGATGTCATAAAATACTAAAATGCAATCAACAGATGGGAGGCAGAAATTTCACCTTATATAACAGATTGAGAATTAGTCATATATATGAAATATAAACATATATATTAAAATAAATATACATAAGAATCATATAGATATGTATTATGTTATATATACATGTTTCTATAAATCAATAAAGAAAGCAGACAATAAGAGAATGAATGAAGTAGATAATTCAGAGAGGAGGAAACCCAATGGCCTTGTAAAAATGATGTCAAATTTTATAAGTGAGCACAGAAATAATTAAAATAAGATAGTGATTTACACCTATCAACTCACAAATAATTGTATTGGATAATAACTGTTGGCAAGGTGGTGGGGAAGTGAAGTTCTCACACATTGCTAGGAGAAGTGTGAATGGTTATGAGCACTTTGGAGAGCAGTTTGGCAATATCTAACAGAAACAAAAATGCATATCTCCCATGATGAAAAGTCCACCAATATATAATCCAGAAACCTCTGTCATATGTGTCCGAAGAGAAATGTATAAGGATATTTATTTCAGTATCACTTATTTTAATAAAACAATTAAACCACTTCAAATTCTGATCTTTATGGGAATGAATAAATAAATTGTGCTATTTTCATAAAGTGGAATAATATACAGCAATTTAAAAAATAAGCTGGAGTAATATAACAAATTCTGAAAATAAAATGTTTGGTAGCAAAAGTAAAAATTGCCAGAACACCACATTCCACACTTAAAGGAAACATATATATACATTTTAAAATACACAATTTATGTTTCATGCATTTAACATGCATGTTTCATATACACAGTAAAATATGAAAGTCCAAACACAAGACAGTACGAATACCGATATGTGACAGTTGTTCCTCTGGGGTGACAGAGAGCAGGGAGGGGCTGGGGAAGGTAAAACTTGGGACTTCGAAGTTATTTGTATAATGTTTCTTTACAAATAACCGCTATGAAGCACATATGGGGAAAATGTTTACATTTGATGTATTCATCTGGGTGGCAGGTAATGGGCATCTGTGTGTCATCCTTAATGCATTAACAATATAAACCAAAATAAGTCAGAGAGCTCTGAATTTATATTTCTGCCAGAGTAAAAAATAATGTTATAAAAATGTACACAAATAGAAAGATAAAGGAAGTTCATGGCCCTCCCTCTGTAGGGCATCTGCTCTTGCCACAGTATGGACGGGCATGCTGGAATGGTTGTTCAGATGAGTTCCAGTCACTGATTTCATGACTGTCACCCCCTACCCACCCTCCTGGCTCAACAGTTGACCGTCCCCCGATTTAGTGTGGTAAAACAAGCAAGGGAGCTTTCTTAATCCCAGTCTCTAGCCTGCAGAACATTTTCTTCCTACATTCCGGAGAAAAGCTAATCACATGGGACATTACACAGAGTATGTCCTGCCACAAGGCTTCCCAGAGGTCTGATGCCAATGGTCTGATTAGTGCAAAAAAAAAAAAAAAAAAAGAAAGAAAAGAAAAGAAAAAATGCAGTATTTGTCACCAGCCTTCAAGTAACATGTTAATTTGAATGCTTAAATATTCCAATAAACAAAATCTCTTTGGCTTAGGAACACGATGATTAGTAAATGATTTTCAGCCTCTCTCCCTGGAAATCACAAATACATCAACAAGGCCTTGGTAAGCCAAACCAGGAAGTCTCCGTTAGTCATTGTGAATTGCAACAAATGGCGATGAAAGAAAGAACTGGATCATGTTACTCAAGTGGCCCATTGTTAAACCTGCATAGCAAATACCCATTTAAACAAGAACCCAAAACATTTCACAGAGTACAATGTGATTAAGTTGGCTGAGAAACATAAAAATAATAAAGTAACCATGAAAGGACAGCACCAGGCAGAAGCCCTGTAAAGGACATAATAATCCAGGGTGAACTTCGTACATCTGTGGTCATCTCGGTTCCCAAGTGCAAACAACCACAATGGCACACTCAAGTGACTGCAGAGACCATCCTGAGAAAGTCCATGATTAGTTTTCTTTTCTGCCACTGCTATCTACACAGTACCAGTGACAAGGAACTAAGAAGCCCCTGCTAAGACTTCCTTAGAAACAGGATCAGTGGTTTAAATAAAATTATTTTAACTTTTAGGAAATAATATAATTATTCCAATAGGTTTCCATCTGTATTTCAATGTACGGATGCAGATGTTTTTCCCCTATATATTTACTCTGCATGTCGCATAATAATATCCTTCACAAACATCTCCCAAAGAACTGAACAGAGCTGCTTGAACTGCTGATCAAGGAACAGTCTGTTTAGCCATCCTCATGTGAAAAACCAAGACAACAGGTGGCTTAGTTTGTGCCAACAATCTATCTCTGCATATGACACAGCTTGTGAAAACCTGGCACCCCTTGCCAGTCCATACAAGATTTGGTGCCAGTAGTAATTTCCATAGCCACGACTGAGTTACATCAGCAAGGGAAAATGTAAATGTTCTTCCAATTTTTTCTCCTGAAAAGGTAAAGCCTTTTTATTCTTTGAGTTCTAAGGTGTTCCTCCCCACTTTAGAGCAAAACGGCAACGTAGACAATAGATTCGATGAAAACATGACAGTTGCCACTCTGAGTTACTTTCTGGGCTCCTCGTGCTCTTTTAACTAAACTGGCAACATGAATTATTTTGTGAGACAGTGTGGACGTTTATTCCATAACAATTCAGAGATGAAGTCACTCATGAATATTTGACTGCCTGACTCTCCCTCATAAGGCTTGGATTTTTTTCCTTTTTATTAAATTTATTGGGGTGACATTGGTTAACATAACTATAGTTTCTGGTGCACAATGCAACACATCTCTCTACACTGTACTGTGTGTTCACCCCAAGTCAAGTCTCCACCCATCACCACGTACGCTCCTCCTCCACCTCCCCAGCCCCTCCCTCTGGCAATCACCACACTGTTGTCTGGTCCATGAGTTTTTTTCTCTCCCTCTCTTTTTAAAAAATATTTTCCATTAATTTGACAGGGGGGTAGCAGAAAGGAGAAAGAGAGAGAGAGAGAGAGAAAGAGAGAAGCATCAACTCATAGTTTCACTAAGTTGGTTCATTTAATTGTGCACTTATTGATTGCTTCTTCTGCGTTCCCTGACCAGGGATCAAACCTGCCACCTCAGCATGCTAGGACGATGCTCTATTCCAGGGGTTTGGCTGAGAGAGCCATGAACGCCACATATTTTAAAATGTAATTCTGTGAGAGCCATACAACGACCTGTGTACCTTACACATTATCCAATAAAAATTTGGCGTTGTCCTGGAGGACAGCTGTGATTGGCTCCAGCCACCCGCAACCATGAACATGAAAAGTAGGAAATGAATGGATTGTAATACATGAGAATGTTTTATATTTTTAAGGTTATTATTTTTTTATCAAAGATTTGTCTGCGAGCCAGATGCAGCCATCAAAAGAGCCACATCTGTCTCGTGAGCCATAGGTTTTGGGAACCCCTGCTCTATTCAATGAACCACCTGGCCAGAATCCTCTCTCTCTCTCTTTTCTTCTTGTTTTGCTTAATACTGTCACCCTCCCAACCCTCCCCAACCCATTCCCTGGCAAACAGCTGTCAGCCTGCTCTCTATGAGTCTGTCACTATTTTGCGTGTTAGTTAATTTTGTTCATTGGATTCCATGTATGAATGAAATTAAATGGCATTTGCCTTTCTCTGCCTGGCTTATTTCACTTAGCATAACGATCTCCAGGTCCATCCATGCTGTCACAAAAGGTAAGACTTCCTTTTTTTTTTTATATATATAGCCATATAGTATTCCATTGTGTAAATATACCACAACTTCTTTACCCACTCATCTACTGATTGACATGTGTGGGCTGCTTCCAGATCTTGGCTACCATAAATAATGCTGCAATGAATACAGGGGTGCATATATTATTTTGAATTAGTGTTTTGATTTTTCTGCATAAATTCTCAGAAGTGGAATCATTGGAACATAAAGCAATTCTATTTTTAATTTTTTGAAAAGTCGCTCAATGTCACTAATCATCAGAGAAATGCAAATTAAAACTACAATAAGATATTACCTCATACCTGTCAGAATGACTAACCACAATAAATCAACAAACATTTCCCTGACCAGATGGCTCACTTGGTTAGAGCATCGTCTGAACATGCAAAGGTTGCTGGTTCAATCCCTAGTCAGGACACATAAACAGATTGATGTTTTTGTCTCTCTCTCTCTCTCCCTTACCTCTCTCTCTAAAATCAATAAATAACTTTAAAAAATAAATAAAAAACAAATCAACAAACAACAAGTGCTGGCGAGGATGTGGAGAGAGGGAACCGTTGTGCACTGCTGGAGGGAATGCAGACTGGTGCAGCCCCTGTGGAAAGCAGTATGGAGTTATCTTTTAAAAAGGCTTGGATTTAAAATAAATTTTTTTTAACATTTAAAAAATTTAAGGTTTGTAGGTTACCATTTTTAATTTTTAATTTTTTTAAAGAGTTTATTCATTTTAGAGAGGAGAGAGAGAGAAGAGGGGAGGAGCAGGAAGCATCAACTTTCATATGGGCCTTGACCAGGCAAGCCCAGGGTTTTGAATCAGCTACCTCAGTATTCCAGGTCAATGCTTTATCTACTGTGCCACCACAGATCAGGCCCTGTAGGTTACCATTTTTAAAATTGAACAGCCACGTGACAATTTGTCTTCTTCTATCAGAATTTTAACTTTCACTGTGGGCTGTCACCAGTGCTCAAAAGTGAACATGTTCACTCTGTCTCAAGTGTAATTCTATAGTCAGCCTGTTTCTAGTGGAATCAAGTCAGGGATGATGGACAGAGGAGTCCCTCTACTTGTTCATTTTCCTTTTGGTCCTGAGAATGCATTTTGGCTCCACTTTTAGCTAGTAATAAGATATTTAAAAATCACAGATCTAGAAAAGTCATAGATCTTATACCTAAGGGAGGGAAGGCAGAGTAAGAGTGAATTCATAAGACCACCTTAGGCAAGTGGGGTATTTCTACGGTAGATGTGAACCCTATGGATGCCTCCACAGAGCAAGAACTAAGTGACCCGCCCAGGAGTTTAGTTGTGCCTCTGAGCATGACTATCGTTCAGTTATGCACAGTAAGGAACATCCACTTTCATGCAGGCTATCACACTCCAAACCGGCTGGATGGATTAGCCTGCGGGACTCAGACATCTGTGCTGGAGAATAGTGGGCCACGGCGAAGCTGCCTTCACTGCGGTCAGGGCACACAGCCCCGTGGGCTTTGGTGCCCCAGATAAGAGTGAGACGGGCACCATTTCAACAAGTAACAGGGGAGCTGTATTGACATGTATATTGAATATATGTCTTACAGTATTTATCAGCTGACCGTGATCTGTGACCTCATTAGAGTTTGCTAATTCCACAGTTAAACCATCCGGACTAGATTCCATTACAGTGACGTTCCATTAACTTGTTCCACTTACCACTCCTTTAAAAGACTACTGATCTTCGAAGTGGTTTTGCTGTAATCACACACAAGACTGGACCTGTCTCTGTTCATTTCAGCCACTAGGACCATGCAGCCCTCACTGGTCTCCCTGTCTTCCAGCTCTCCTGTCTCCAAGCTGTCAAGGACCTTGCGGCCAGCAATCAAAGATCCATCTCTGAACATGACGTCTTCTTGCATGTTATTCTTTAGTGACTTCCTGTGACTCAGGACCCTGGGTCCCTCGCTGGCAATCAAGGCCTCGTCCAAATGGGTGCTGGTCTACCTGTCAAGCCACATGCCCCTCCACACTCGGTTCCACCCTTTCTGCTATGTGGGTGGCCCAAACTGTCACTCGGGATGTTCATGACTACCTGAGGGCCTTTGAGCTTCCTTTCTCTCCACACTTCAGCCATTTTCATAGTAAGACCTATCAGACTTCCCAGGTGCACCTGTGGGCTCTTCTGTCACAAAGTCCTGCTCAGTCACAGATTCAGATGAGATGTTTCCATGTTCTGAAGCTCCACCGTCCTTTCTTTGTCACGCTCGGCCTCAGTTTATCACTGCCTACCTATGACCATCAGGCGCAAGTTGTCTTCATTTTCCAAACTATCCATCTCCTTAGGACACTAGAGGCTTAATAGATATATTTAGTATTGAACTGACTCTATGTAATATTGGAAAGGGTCATGGGGGTGCTAAGTGGGGGGTGAGGGATTGAGCAAAAGAATAAAAGAATGAAAGAAAGAGAAAAAAACCTCTTGGACTCAGCCCACAGTGTGGTGATTGCCGGGGTGGAGGGAGGTGGAGGCGGGGCACAGAATACAGTGTACAGATGATGCATTATAGAACGTGCACCTAATACCTGTATAATTTTGTTAACCAGTGTCATTCCAATCAGTTCAACAAAACGGGAAAAAAGTACACTGGAAGGGATGCCCGATAAATGTGATCATGTGGTTTATAGAGCAAAGTCAATTTAAAATCATCCAGAGGTTTTCAACTCAGCCTTCCCCTTCTCTAGGGCCCGAAGGGAATGAGATCTAAGACTTTAGAAACAAGACCTCTCTGCCTCCTCTATTATTTTGTAGAATGCCTGGAAAATTATAGATCCTAATAAAATGTTCCTTTTCTCCTCCCATAAACGAGCCTCGGCTGGATGGAAGCAGAGCCGACCGCCTCTCCGCAAGGTACACAGTCTTTGGGTTGTGACACTCTTCCTTGTAAGGGGAGGAATAACCTTGGGGGTAAGAATAGTTGCCCAAAGCAACCCTAGCCAACCCTCCTTGGTGGCAAGGAGCAGTACCGATTAAACGCTAATCTCTTTTTCAGGATGAGCTGGGGGCCTAAAAGGGGTGGTGGCTTTCTGACCTGTCCTTTTAAGATGAGAGAAATGTCTGTATATTTACATTGCTCGCCATAGCTCATGGTGTTGCTGGAGTGAAAGTCGCTGTAAAGGGAGGGAAGGCCAACCGGCCCACCCTGAGGGCGTCTGTATTCACACGGCCACTGTCAACCTTCAAACAAAACAGGTCTCTGAGCAAGATATTTCAAAAGACTGCTAAAAATGACAGTCCCTGTGTCATTTCTTCTGCTGAGTACTAACACGCATAAATTTCTTACATAATGGATGAGAAAACAATTTTCTGATACATGGATGTTTTCTTCTTGTGTTGACAGAAATTTGGCAATCAACGTGCACCACCCTTTCCATTCAGAGTGGCCCAGGCCAGCCCTGGCCTTTCTGACAGATCTGGTAATCTGTGGCCCCTTAAGAGAATAAAGATAGGGATGTTTTCCTATGTGCAGTATAAAACTATTAAACACTGGGAGTGTTTATTTTGGCCAAAGGCCCCATCCATGTTCCCCCTTTCAAAAAAAGTCCTGCTTATAAATTCGTAACACCCAAAAAGTCAAGCTGAGGAAAACACATGACTTTAACCTTTCTCTTACGGCCAAAAATTTTAATTTGGATAATGCAAATAAGTCTTTCAAAATCATTTTTTAAATAGCTGAAAGAACCCATGAATATGCCCAAACCCACCCCAAACTATTTCCCCCAATTTTTAATTTGCTCCATTTTTTTAAATTCAGCTAAGAACCAGAGAGATACATTTTAT
Source organism: Saccopteryx leptura (assembly GCF_036850995.1). NCBI lineage: Eukaryota > Metazoa > Chordata > Mammalia > Chiroptera > Emballonuridae > Saccopteryx > Saccopteryx leptura. Next base: position 156,611,171 of record NC_089503.1, read on the forward strand.
ATAACTAGAACTCTCAACCCAAGTAACATTTTCTCTTCTAAAATAAGAAGTCATTTTTTTCCCTCTTATTAACAGGTTTTTCCCAGAAAAGCATTAAAAAAAAAAGATAACAAAATCAGCCTAAGTAACATGAAAAAAGATAAACCAAGTATCTTTAGCAATCTCCTTTCTAATTAGACACGCTCTTTGGCAGATGAAAATCATTAGCAAGAGAAATTGTCAAGTTTTTGAATGTGTTGGACAAGTTTCAGAGATCTACAGCACAAATTGGTTTATAAACCTAAAGCAATATTTTAAATGACACCGGAGGCCAGTGCATCACACGCCGAAAGGCTTAGAACAGGAAATGTGGATTAAATCCTGAAAGACGCTGGCCTCTGCAACGGTAGCTTCACAGGGAAACTAAAGGGGCCCCTGAAACAGACACCACCCCTTAATCTGATGGGCACAGGCATGCATGCTCCTGGTGCCCACTGCTGTCCCAGGAGAGAGGTGGTGTGGGCTGGAGCTGTGGCAGGGCACCTCCAGAACAGCTGATGCTCTTGCAAGATGTTTTCTTCAGGCCAGAAAGCAGAACAGGACTCTTGAATGTCTCCCTCAGCCTCTGGCCATTCCCACACTCAGTTAGTCACTCAGTCAGCATGTCTGAGGGCCCGACCTACACCAGGCGCATTCCTGGGCACTGATTTCCACGAACCAACAGACTGGTAAAGATCTCTCTTATCTCATGCAACTGACATTCTAGTAGGAGAAAACTGACAGTAAAAAGTAAACAGAGGCATGAAAAAGAAACTGTCAAATGAGATAAATGCTATACAGAAAGCCTAAAGGGTGATGTGATAGAGGGTAATGGAGAAGGACAAGGGTGGGCAGAGGGGGTCACTGGTGTAACTGGGGTCCCAGAGACTGATCAGTTGAACTGAGACCTGAACAACAAGAGGAACCAGCAATGCCAATGTTTGAGGGCAAAGCATTCCAGACAAAGGGCCAGTCAGCTCAGTGAGAAAGTCAGGGTGGCTGGACCTCAGGACGCTGCTGGCGTCTTCACTCTCTTGTGATAATACACACTTAGGCTATGACAGCATGCTCTTCAAACTTGGGATGAAACAAAGACACCCAGGCCAACAACAGACCCATGCTCGTACAAGCATAAAGAGGTCTTGGGGTCTTGTGTACACAATAATGACCCTCAGGACCTGGCGGCCAAGAGCTTGACCTTTTTTCTGGCTTATTTTCCAGTGCTGATGAGTCGACCAGTTTCTTGCCATTGAAGAAACACAGAGAGAGTACGTATGGACAGCAGGGTGAAGGAGTGCAGGATCTGACTGTGAGAGGAACTGCACCAGACTGCCTATCCTCCTGGGGCCTCTGACCATGAAGGGAATGCTCGGAAGCTCTTGCTGATGCCTCAGGAGATCAATACAAGAGCATGAGGTACCCTGTGGTAGAGCGAGATCTCTCTCGTGCTGTTAACTCCCACCTGACTATTGTATTCTGCCTTGTATAATAGTTATTTTGGGATTTATTTTTCCTGCCACTGTCAACCTATAAGTGACTTCCTGGTAGAGACTTTCTTACTATTCCCTTTTCAACCTCACACAGTACCTGGCACATAATAAATGCCCAGTGAATGATAAAATCCCCTTGACTGGCTTTGGCTTTACTAGCCCAATATTACAATTTTAGGTATAGTAATGCTACCCAAATAATATAATTGTTTTGTTTTGGTGAATAAGTAATGAATCCTCAAGAACTTCCATGCTATCTGCTGAAGGAAAGATTCCCAGCAATGCATCCCAAGAAGGAGGTACTTCCTGAGGCCTGTTGAATACATGCATGCATGTCTGCGTGGGCAAATCTATGAATAAGTTCCAATAAGAACAATGTACTCAGCCTGGTGTGTAGATGTCCTAGGTTCGATTACTGGTCAGGGTACACAGGAGAAGCAACCATGCTTCTCTACCCCTCCCCACTCTCTACCTCTCTCTTCTCCTCCTGCAGCCATGGCTCAGTTGGAGCAAGTTGGCCCCAAGTGCTGAGGATGGCTGCTCCATGGCCTTGCCTCAGGCACTGAAATAACTCAGTTGCTAAGCAACAGCCCCAGATGGGCAGAGCATCATCCCATAGGGCACTTGATAGGTGGCTTCTGATTGGGCATATGCAAGAGTCTTTCTGCCTCCCCACTTCTCATTAAGAAAAAAAACAACAACACTGTACTCAGGGTCATTTAATATACTCAGCGCTGAGGTCCTACTCTGTTAAGCTAAGTGCCACCAAGACAATAGTGAGGAAAACACATGCGTCCTGCTGTAATGGAACTGATATAAACTGACTGAAGTCATCACACACATATGTAATGAGGGTCTAAGTGCTGCAAAGGAATACACGATGCAGTCTGAGGCTCCTGGAAGGCTCTTCTGAAGGGCACCTGAAAGACATGGTCAATGTCATTCCCAACATACATATGGGGTGGTGCCTGCAGCATATGGTCATGAAGTCTTTTCAGGAACCAGGACTGTGAGCGGTGAACAAGTGATGGAGAAACAAAACGATTGATGGGAGATGGAGCCACCTCCTGGCAACAACGGGGGGGGGGGGGGGGGGTCCCGAGAGGACGTGTGGAATTGGTGTCTTCGGCCATCTTTAAAACTAGACTGGGGCTTTTTGTATGTGTCCTGATTGTGTGTGGTCTTGTTTGAAGATAAAAGGATGCACTCAGCAGCCCCAAACTGTCTTCTGTAGACATTCTTTAGCATACCAGATTTTTTTTAAAAAAATAAACACTTTCAATGTAACGGCCCCACTATTTTTTTGAGGTATACCAAGGAAAAACTTAAATGTATTTAATGAGCTGAAAAACAGTGCATGGCCCTTTTTCTCCCAGCAAGTAGAAAAGCACAGCCCGGTAAAACTTCAGTTAAACTTTCCAAAGGGCTCTGGGCTGAAGACAAGCATGGAAAAATTCAAGCCCAAAGGAGAAATTTCCAGAAATTTAGAAGCGAGTGAAAACAGAGAGTTAGAACAGTTCAGCCTCGCTGCCAGGAACAAAGTATATACGACATTATTTATTACCCGGAGCTCCTCCGAGCAGCCGCATCTGGTTTCAGCGAGGGCCGGCTTTCATCCCAGCCAGCAGCTGGGCCTGAGCCGCCATCCAAGGAGATCAACCAATTTGCCAAGGTGACACAGAGACTTATGGACTCTTTCCAGATTCGACCACAGGAGCCTCTGGCTGCTGGAGAGGCCAAGAGTAAGTCACGTGACCCGCAGAGAGTTTTAACACTTTTTATGGACTCCACCGGTGTAGTCCTTGGTTTGCGTTTTCTATTTGTGTTTATATTTTCACAGTCCCAAAGAGTCCTTCTTCCTCACTTTTCCCCAGCAGGGAGGTCAGAAAGCGACGTGGTCCCCGGTGGATGCCAACGCCCCGACCTGCTCCAGCTAGGATGAGAGTGCTGGCGGCGGGGAAGTCGGAGCCGGGCAGCGATGTCCCCTTGACTCTGTGAAGGTGAAGCTGGCGATTGGAAGGCTAGCAGACCCCCAAGCATGTCCCTCTGCTTCGGTCAGCCACATGTGCCCGTTTGAGGCCCAGGAGGAGCAGATGGAGATCTGCAGGAGAAAAGTGCCATCTCTGGTATATTCCTCTGAGCCTCTTCTCCACTGTGACTTCTCCCAGAGCCCTGGCTCCTGAAAACGTGCCCCTTCATCCCTTTCACCTCTGACTTCCACACCAACAGGAGAAATGGAGGCTCTGTTTCGAGGCATGTGTTTTCCTCACATCTCAAAAACAGTGTTATTTACAACACGTACGCCCACAAAACTTATTTAATAAGAAATTTCAGCATTAATTTAATAGCAAGTCAAATTAGCCACCTATCAATCTCTCTCTGTATATGTGTGTGCACACACACTTATTATTATTAATACAATTATTAATATGTAATAGCATTAATAAAATTATCAATATATAATAGTAATACATTATAATACCATTAGTTATTAGTATCATGATATTAAGAGGCCAGTTTTAGAGAAAGAAAGAGAAGGGGAAGTAGTGAAGGAAGAGAACTTTGACCATTCTTTTCAGTGTGTAAACTTCTAGCTGGTAGAGAACAACCTAGAATGATCAGACCAGAGAGCTGAGGGAACTAAGCCAGTTTGCTGTGTGAATGGACAACGCCCAGGAGGTGTGCCATTTCCATAAGGAAAGCCATGCGTCTACTCTGAGTGGCAGCGACCTGTCTTCCCTTCAAGTCTGAAGGAGCAAGGACGCTAAGAAAAGTACGGCAATTTCAATACAATAGGATTCGGGACGTTTTTATTTAAAACGTATTGCAGACATCGAAACACAATATGAACACAGAACATTTCACTTTATGTTCCTTTACATCACAATTTTCTTTGATTGGAACTAACGCAATAGGTCCTGACCATAAACAAAGTGATGACATCTCAAGCATTAGGACTTATGCTTTGGTTTAATATGCATTCTATTCCCTTTGACATTATTCTAAGGCCCAACTATGCTAATTTAAATACTGTACTCATTAATTGAGCATTGGAGTGCCTCCTATGAGCTGCATACTGACTCAGGCCACAAGATTACAGTTATGAACAACACAGACACATCCCCACCCAGTCGGAGCTTCTAACCCAGTAGTTCAGTCTTATTTCAGATTTTAGTTACTGTTTTGCTAACGCTCAGTTCAGGCTTTAGGAAGGAAACTGCCACCTAAGGAAAATTTTTAAGCTGTTACTGTCTTTCCAAAACTTATTTTCTCAACCTTCCAATGAGACCATTGATATTAATCCCACAGTTATTGTCCTTCTTAAGAGGAAAGAGCTAAGGCATGACCAAGTGTTCTTTTTTGCTTTGAGAAGATGGATTTCTAAATAATAAACGTCTAATGAGTTAACCAGTAGGTTTGGTTGCTACGTGCCAAACTAAGTGCTTGAACAAACATCAGGGCAGAGCGCCTGAAAAAGATGCCTTTAAACATTAAACTTAATCCTTCCTCTGCCAAAAAAGCTAAACCGACACTCTTAGCCAGCACCGGTGAATAATTACACACTGTGGCAATCAAGGGTAAACAATCAGGCCTCAAAGTTTGCCCCAAGCACCTGTCTGTAAGATCCTTTGTACCATTAGAGACCAATCTGACCACAGGGTACACCAAGCAACTGGCTGGGACAGAAGTCACATGGGTCCACACCTCTGCTTCAACAGAAGCTCCAATCTTTTGTGGATGAGTGCTAGGGATGTTCAAAACCACATAAGCACACTTATCTCTCTCTTCCTGGGAAACGCTCAAGAGCAGCCATTTTATTTCTGAGATTCTTTCACTTTCCTTCTTTCCTTCTCTTACCCCCCCACCCCTCCCAAACCCTGATTATCCTGTCTCTTGTCCCCTCACTGTTTCTCCCTTCCTTTCCCTACAGAGTAAGACGCTGTTCCAGTTCTGTGATGTATTACCTCACTTCACACCCCACGAACAGGCTCTGCAATTATCTTCTGCTGCAGAAGGGGACCCCGAAGGCCAAGGTCACACAGCTGGGAAGAGGCACAACCAGGATCCCCAACAGCCCAGCTGACGCCAGAGCCCTCACCCTCCGCACCATACTGCCTCCTTCTGTGATTTTTGGCTTAAGTGCTTATGATAAAGATGAACTGTTTTTAGGCATGAAGTAGAATAATAGCTGTGATAGGTAAGAAATTAATCTTCATCTTGCTACACTTGAGGGAAATCTAATAAACTCTTGCTGTACTAAAATGCTTTCAAGGTGGTAATTAATGGGGCGATTTATGAAGGTTTTGTGTCTTGACCACACCAGTTGCAGGCCATTTGCCCCCCTCAGGAGGGAGTGCATGGTCAAAAGTAAGGAACAAACACCAAGGAGAGGTTACAGTGACCCAAACAAACAAAAAGTAAATAACAACAAAAATCTACCCTGTAGTGTCACAGTCTCTGACCTACTCCAATAATAAGTCAAAGAAAAGTCCTTGTTCCTATTAACACTTATGTTATTCATTTAACAGTCCAGGAAGAGCTTTCGGTGGGCACAGTTCATAGATTTCAACTAAAAACTTGACAGAGAGAAAGAAAGCTGAACTATTAGCTCCAGAAGATCGATGTACCTAATGAACTAATTTATAAGCTATGATAAAAACTGAAGAAATGGAAGGGCTGCTACCGTCCTCCTTTGCCAAAGTTTGTACACCTCAGCTCTGTTCGTACTGTTGTGATGGCTGGACCACCCACTGACGTGCTCCAGCTAAGTAAACAGCTCCAGTTGGGGGAAGAGCAAACTTCTTGGTTTACTGTTTTCACACCCACCCAGGGTTCATTCAAGCCCGAGTTCCAGACATTGACCGTTGGAATCCAACAGAATGAAACTGGGATCTTAATTAGGCCTGACTTCCAGATGCATGAAATCATGAAGTGAGTCCTCAACCTGTGTCCACCATCACTCTCCTCCCTGCTGAACAACAACCCTGCACATGGCCCACACTGTTTAGTTGACACAGAACACAACAGCATTGATCCCACGAAGAAAGGAAAATGCAGCAGCATCTACAGCAGTAAACTGACAGTATTCAATCACAGGAAGAGAGCATACCAGAAGGCGGAGAAGGAAAAACATGAGAATAGTTGTACACAGTAGCTGTGTGCACGAGAGAGACACCAGCCTCTGCCAAAGTCAACTATACGGAAAAGAAAACTGGTTTCACCAGGAAGGCAGAGCTGCTTTCTGGATTGGCAACCGTTTTCCTTTAGAGTCGTCTTTGCTCTTCTGGAAGGGACCAGGTTCCAGGTTTCTATGGGACTCTACGGATCAGGGGAAGCAGCAGCTAACGTGTTTAGCAAACTCACATTACGAGTCTGCTTGTGTAAGATACTGCATTTTGGCGGAGCCTGCCCCATGTTCTATAACCTTGTGGCCTAAGTATTTGCAGTGTTACTCTGTGCTCTTGATAAAAAGGTGACTGCCCTCTCTTGGCCACCTTTCATGAGACTGTTTTAGGTTTAGCTGTCCCCATCATTCTTCCTCCTCCAAGATGTCAAAAAATCCCCAGTGACATGGAGTGTCTCATTGGTCCTTACAAGTCCAATTTTCCTTCAGGTGTTAAGAGACTACACAAAGGAAAACTTACATATAGCTCCTTTACCAAATGGAATTGGAATCACATGACTTAAAAGAACTTCCACTGTCCCTCCCACAATCTTTTATTTCATTCACCCTTCTCATTCTGTAACGACCATGCGTCTTCACCAACGTCCTCACCACAGCAGAGTTCCGGGGACAGGCCCGAGCATCACCTCAGTCCAGATCACTGTCTCTCTTAGGCTGTGCCCCAAGCTTCTAGCTGTATTTCTCCAACCCAGCACCTCCCTTTATGGCCGTTCCACTTCTCCTGGCCCACACTGTGCCTATTTCTCTGAATCGCTTCTTTCTTCCTGCCCCTAGTCCACTTACGTCCATCATCAGATATAGCTGGCAGTTTGTGTAAACCCAGATGACCCTTGCTTTTTGAGGATCATACATTCTAACAGAAGGGATGAGAGATCTGGTTATCAGAGAAGCAACACGGGAGAACCCCCCAAGAAGTACAGTGTGAATTTCTGTTTTCACTGTGGACTGTTGGGTCTGTCTATCCAAAGAGGTGCTCTTGCTCCTGAGAGATTTGCAGAACAAATCAGAGCCACTTGTAAGCAGCCGAATTCCTGCATGCAAAATCTAAAACGTAGGTCAGAGGCATCCACTGACTTTAGCAAATCTTTTATTATAATTAGCCACTTGTCTTCAAGACCAGTTCTGGTTCCAGAGCTTGCCAATTTGGACTTGGGAAAATAACATTCTGAGCAAAGTAGGTTTTATTTTATTTTGATTTTCCTGTAAGTAATAAAATAATTTTTTTCAAGGACCTACAGGATAGTAAAACATTTTTATATTGGCCTCATTAATGTTTTCAGCCAACTCATGCTTAATCTCCAGAAAGAGGGAGGAGGGAAAGAAGGAAGGTAACGTGCATAAGCTAAAATCACAGATAATCCCCCAACCTCTTTAATGAGTTTTATCCTCATCCTGCTAAGCCTTTTATCAGAGCTGCTAAGAAATAACCAATGCGACATATTTATGTTTCATCTCATGTGTTTCCTCTCCCCTGGACTGCTAATGAGCTGTGAAGTGGCCAAAGATAGCCGGCCTCCACAGAATACCACGCAAGATGCAGTGCACTTCGCATTCCAGGCCCGGGGAGTGTGACTGAAGAGGCTCAGTGGGCACTTCACGCCCGAAGAACTGCCCCTACACAACAGAAGACTCCCCAAGAGGTACATTTATAGGCGGTGGGGTGTAAAAGCATCAAGTTTCTAGCAACTATCTGACTGTTGGAATTTGGCTACATCCCTCTACAGATGCAGAACTGTGGAGGAATTTATGAATGACACAACCTGTTAGTGGCAAGGCCAAGACACGGCTTAAGGAAGAAGGCTACCGTTTTCATCACAAACCTCAGCTAAGGATCCCTCTCCTTCAACCTTGTTTCCCTGATTATTAAAAAAAAAAAAAAAAAATCTCCCAGAACCTAGAGCTCAGGACACCAAGGAATTTCAGGGTGTTAAAAAAGGTTCGAGAGTAGAGTGCTATCACCCCAAATTGAGAGCTGAATCGAACTGGTGGTAGAAGGAACCCAAGTCCCGAGAAAGAGGAAATGTCAGAGCTTTTAGGTCAAGTCAGAAAGTGTTATGGAGTATCTACCTGTACCATGACTTTTATTAATTATAATCTATAAAGCTAGTTCCCAGTGGGCAGCCTGCTAGTCAAGGATTCAGATACAGAGTAAGTTCGCTGTAGAGAAAATGCAGAAATGATATAGCTCATTCATACAAACAATACAAAGGTATATCTGTACATGAATATTTACCCACATATATACATCTATCATATAATCATGAAACAAACAGGTCTTTCTATACATGCACTCATCTGAGTACTGGGCACGGGCCACATAAGCTGAGAGCTGACAGTTTCAAAAAGCCCAGGGCTGGTTGGGAAAGATGAGGAGTGGGAAGACTAGTCCAATCATATCACTTAAAACTTTGAGAGCTCCCTAGTTGGATCAAGTCCAAGCACTTTATGGCATATGAGCCTACCTCTCTCCTCAGCCTACCCTATGCCCTACATTCAGCCCCCTGCTCCCTGCCTCCATGCCAATTGATTCCCTGTGCTGTTTCTTGAACCTGAACCCGAAGGTCCTTACGATTTTGATTAAATTTAGCTGTAAACTGTAGCTCTAGAAATCCCCTCTCTCTCTCTCCACCCATATATGTGTATATATGTGTGTCTGTCTATCTATCTATCTGTTGGGCAAATGAATTTGTAAAAATTGTTTTTTGAGTTTGCTCACTTTTATTGTTAAAAATGGTGCTGGGCAGCCACGTGTGTGCTTACCCTCAGAGCAGGGCAGTTGACTGCAAATTGTGGATTGCATTCCTGCTTGGTAGGGGCCATTGTTTTGCAATGTTTGCGAGAGGAAGGATATTGGTGGGCCAAGGTAGTTTTTGCACACAGAGAAGGAAAAGAAGAGAGAAGCCATGTTTGCAGAGTGGAAGCAGAGAGAATGCAAGGTGCTGAGGAGGAAGCCATGTTAAAAGGGAAAGAGAAGGTGTGCAGATGGGGAACAGAGGTGAGGGGCTTTGGGAACCGTACTGTGACTGATGAGGCCTTTGATTCTAGGAGGAACCGGAGACGATTCACCTGGTTGTGGAACCAGAGAATGTGTCAGGGCTTTGTGAGCTCTGAATGAAGTGTTTTCCCCTGTGTGTTTGCTCGTCAGCTGGTGCGAGACTTTAATAAAGGAATGGCCCACCATTTTTTGGCTCCACTGTTCTTTACCGTCTGCCCGAATCCAGTGAGAACCTGCATGTGAACAACAATGATGGCCGCAACTACTGGCCATACTCTATCTCTCTATCTACCTATATATCTATCTAATCAGAGACCTCGTCTCCTTCCTCACCCCCATCAACAATCCCTGCGGTACCCAGGTAACAGAAGACAACAAATGGTCACAAGATCTGGACCTCTAGCAGGCTAAAGATAACATCTTGACCTAAGTTATGCCAGCCCTAAAGAGGAATGACCCTCTGGCTACTTTCCCATGAGGCCGGTCAGAGAAATGTCAGTGCAGACCTCAGTGCTGTCCTCGAGACCCAAAGAAATGATTCATTACCCTTATCCCACTTCTGAACAATCGACTCAGCACAATCCTGATCCCTCTAACCCACAATGTTTTGTGATTTTGCCCTAATCTGTAACCTACATGCCATTGGGCTCCCCATCTCTGGATTGCCAATTCACCATTAAACAATTTTTCTTTCTATGCTGCAAACTCCTGCTTGTGTGCTTCTTTAGGCAAGGTGGGCGAACCGAAATACTGGGTTCCCAGTAACACACCCACCAGGAGCCTGTCCACTTCTGTGCCTGTTAACATGTTGATTCCACTGCCTACAATTCTCTGCATGAGAAACGCTGAACTTGTCATACTCCCCTCCCCCCTCTGCTCTCATCACCACCCCTGTGAAGCCTTGCCCAGAACCAGAGGGAGTTAGTCACCATGTCCCTGACCCTGTCCCTGAGATGCCAGTGGACACGAGGTCCTTTCACAGAGTTGCAAGGAAAGCATTCCAGGAGACTCATGTATGGAAGTTTGAGGCTTGGTGGTAAGATTTATTTGGGTGGAAGCAGAATGCTGGTGCCAGGTTCCCAATGTCTCCTCTCCATGGGTCCTGCCATGGAAAAGCCCAGCCTGGTCTTTTTCAGGCTCGAGAGAAATGCCAGGGCCCATAGATTTTGTGCCATTGGCCCAGTCCAGTTTAGCCCATTCTGATCTTTGTTCCCACCAGTGAGCATAGTCTGTTCCCAGCTGTGCTATGGCTGGTGCTGTGCCCAGGTCTGCGCCTGGCCACAGGCAGCTGCTAAGCCCTCCTGGTTGCTATAGAGAGAGAACGCATGTGAACGAACAGGGGTGAGAGCATGTTACCGAGGGAGAAAGAGAACAATTGGAGAGGGTGAGCCCCTTTGTTAGGCTGATTACACTATTTTAGGCTTAGGAAGGACCAGGCACCCTTTGAACTAATCAGTCAATTTCCCAATCTTTCACAGCTTGCACTGGATCCTTAACCTAGCCAATCCATTTCCTAGATCTTCTGGGGTTCTGTGTGCCTTATCCAATCTAATCTTTTTCCCAAGCTAGCCTGACAGGCCTCTATGGCTACCACCTTGGCTCCTACTGCACATGCCTCTCAATAGAGGGGAGCTTGCCTCACACCATTTTGACTTCTACTGGACATATGACTAGCAGAGGAATGTTTCCTGTTTTTTTGTTTTGTTTTAATTTATTTGTTGATTTTAGAGAGATGGAAATTCTTTTTTTGTTCCACTTAGTTGTGCATTCACTGGTTGCTTCCGTATGTGCCCTGACTGGGATCAAACCTGCAACCTTGGTGTCTCAGGACTGCGCTCTAACCCAGTGGTTAGATTTTCCAGCAACCTTCTAGCAGCTAGAGCACAGGCTAAATCTGAAAAGCTTATGGACTGAACTCTTAATTGGCAGCACAAGAGCTTCAATTCCTAGAATGGGAAGAAGGAGTGCTTATGTTGTTGAGGGGTACAAAAAGATATATACAACCTGTATCCCAATCTTTTCCCCCAGGATACCCCTTATAACAAATTACTAAGATATCACAGCCTTGAACATCTGAACCAGCCCAGGGACAGGGGGGCAGGGAGGAAAGAGTACGTAAATCTAATGCATGCCAAAGAAGAAATGAAACCAGGCTGAAAAGCCACTTTCCTGTCACATACAAACACACAAAATCAGAAAAGAGATAAAAGCAGATGGACTCTTCTGGAGGGAAGGACATTCAGCTGAATTCTAAGGAAGGCTGAGTTTGTTCATTCATTCACTCAACAAATGTTTGCACAACGCCTTGCATGCGTGGGACCACGTTCCAGGCACTGGAGAGATAGCAGAGAAACACAAAGGAAGGAAATGAAACAACTCCCCCCACCCCCATCCTTACCTTCACAGAGTTTATGTACCCATGCGTGTGGGTCAGGCAGTAAGTGAGCATCCGAGATGATGATAAGCACTATGGAGAAAAATGCCCAGTGACATGCAGGAGAGACTCTGGATGCGGGTGAGGGTGTTGTGCTGTTAAATGGGTCATCAGGGAAGCTGACACTCTGCAGGAAAATAATGACTAAAGATCTGAAAGTGGTGAAGACACCCCAGAGGATTCCTGGAGGTCGAGCACAGGGTGAAGACAAGAGAAAGTGCACAAGTCTCAAGGTAGGTGCTTGCCTCACACTGCTGGGACATGGCCAAGTGACAGGGAGTGAGGACAGGCTGTTCTGTTACAACATGTTTCTAATGCCAGCAATTAGCTCAGGGGCTATTGGTAAATAGTAGAATAATGTTGGTATAACATGGAAACGAGAGCTTTCTTGGGCAGAGAGTGCCAGAATTGCAGCCTTAGCAGGAAAAGAGAAAGCCCTCACCCGGCTGCTGCACAGACTCGAGTGACATCAGCCCCGTGTCAGGAAAACGGAAGTGAGCACTTGCAAGGGGTGGTCTCCCAGCAGCGAGCCCTTCCCCAAGCTCTCACGAGGCAGCCATTATTGCTTTGGTGGGGGCTGCCATTTTAAAGAATTGTAAAAGAGGTGAGGTCTGCCTCTAGTCTTCATTTCTCATCAACACTATCTTTTGTTTTTTGGAGCACAGTTTTGCAGAACACAGTTTTACAGGGCACATATGTAGTGTTAGAGCGGAAACATCTGTCCATGGGAAGTCAGGGATTATAGGGAACCAGCTCATAATGGGCCGCACAGGCCGCTGAGCCATGGGGAAGGGCTCTGAGCAGGGAAGGAGATAGGGCAATGTGTAGGGGGTGGGAGTGGGGTTGTGGGGGAGTAGAGGAGGGAGGGTGGGCAGGTGCCAGGAGATAGACTCGCTGGGGCCCTTCCCATAATCCAGCGGAGAGAGGACGGTGGCAGAGTCCAGGAATGTGGCAGTGGAACTGGTGTGAAATGGTTAGAATTTGCTCAGGAACTGGCTTTGGGAAACGAGAGAGAGGAAGGAGTCAAGACAACTCCAGTATTGATTCAGTCTAAGCAACTGAAGGACAGAGGTGTTTCCAATGGGGATGGGCCTGGCTGAAGGATGATCAGTTAAGGGTGACCAATTCCATTTCAGAAGGGTCCATGTCATAGGCCTGTAGAGCATGAGGTGGAGAGTTCAACCAAGCCCAGAGCTCAGGGGAGACAAACTTGGAAGTTTTTAGCATATAAAACATTATTTAAAGCCACCACGGTAAATATATTCAAATCTCCCCCCCCTCCATATTGATTTGTCAGCAACCCCCACCAGCAGCTGGAGCACAGGCTAATATCGACAGAGCCCATGGGTTGAATGTTTAATGCTCAGCACATGAGCTTGGGTCCCTGGGATGGGAGCAGCAAGTGCTTTTGGTGGCAAAGGGACACAGAACAAAAGGCCCGAGTCCCAGTTCCTGGGTTGTTCTAACAGTTGGAGGTTGGGCTGGTGGGCAGGAGGAGCCACAGGACTTATAAGGAAGACCTGTGAAGGGTGAGCTCAGTCAGGGAGACCACACAAAGAAGGGTGGGTGACTGAACAGGTACAGGAAGGCGAAGATCAGGGACTTGCTACTGAATTTAGCAACCGGGATGGTCCCCGTGACCAAGCCCCGTTTCTAACTGCGGTCCCACCATAACCAATGGAGTACGGACAATTCCTCCGGGGAGTTTTGCTGAAAAAGGAGGTTAAAAAATGGAGCAGTGGCTAAAGAAAGACATAGGACTAACAATTGTATGTTTATTTATTTTGATCACATTAGGGCTTTACAGCATATGATCCAGTGGAGAAAAAAAAAATAGATAATGAAAGAGAGGAAGAGAAACATCACTGGGGTAATGTCCCCGCCTAAAGGCAAGAAGGGAAGCAAGTGGAGAGGTGTGATTAGAAGCTCTTGCTAACAGGAGGAGGCATGGTGCATGAGCACCGATTTTTAGAGATGAGCAGATGTGGTGAAACCTGTTGGATTCTCGTAATGGCCTCTGGCTTGTTGGGGGGCAGGGTTGGCAGTAAAATTGTAAGAAATATCATCTGTACAAAGGTAGGCTGTGAGGAGAGAGGGCAAGGCGTGCCACAGTTATTTAGGAGTGGGAAAGGAAATGGGCAAGGGAAGTGTGGGGGCACTGCCAGTCATTACTAAGGGTTCAGTGAGGGAGTGGCTACGAATTTACAGTGAAACAGTGTGTCATGTTTTCTCCAGTGTCATTTTGTACTCAGGGACAGGCATGATGTAGGCCAGGGGTTCCCAAACTTTTTACACAGGGGGCCAGTTCACTGTCCCTCAGACCGTTGGAGGGCCGGACTATAAAAAAAACTATGAACAAATCCCTATGCACACTGCACATATTTATTTTAAAGTTAAAAACCAAAACGGGAACAAATACAATATTTAAAATAAAGAGCAAGTAAATTTTTTTTTTTTTTTGTATTTTTCTGAAGTTGGAAACGGGGAGGCAGTCAGACAGATTCCCACATGTGCCCAACTGGGATCCACCTGGCATACCCACCAGGGGGCAATGCTCTGCCCATCTGGGGCGCCGCTCCACTGCAACCAGAGCCATTCCAGTGCCTGAGGCAGAGGCCACAGAGCCATCCTCAGCGCCCGGGCAAACTTTGCTCCAATGGAGCCTCAGCTGCGGGAGGGGAAGAGAGAGACAGAGAGGAAGGAGAGGGGAAGGGGTGGAGAAGCAGATGGGTGCTTCTCCTGTGTGCCCTGGCCGGGAATCGAACCTGGGACTCCTGCACACCAGGCCGACGCTATACCACTGAGCCAACCGGCCAGGGCCAAGAACAAGTAAATTTAAATCAACAAACTGACCAGTATTTCAATGGGAACTAGGCTCCTCTCACTGACCACCAATGAAAGAGGTGCCCCTTCCGGAAGTGTGGTGGGGGCTGGATAAATGGCCTCAGGGGGCCACATGCGGCCCGCAGGCCGTAGTTTGGGGACCTCTGATGTAGGCGGACAGCTGGATTTCACCTGGGCTGGGATTTTGCCGGATTCAAGTATGATGAAGCAAGGAAGCATGAAAGGTTATGATAATAAACTGCGATGGCTTGAATGGTGTACTTCCCCCAAATTCTCATGTTGAAATCCTATCACCCAAAGGTGATGGGATTAGTATGTGGTGCCTTTCGGAGGTGATTAGGTCATGAGGCTTTTGTGAAAGGAATTAGTGCCCTTAGAAAAGTGACTCCCAGAGCTCCCTAGCCTCTTCCACATGTGAGGACACAAAGAGAAGTCTGCACTCAGAAAAAGGCTCTCACCTGACCATGACCCTCAGACTCCTAGCCTCCAGAACTGTTAGCAATAAATTTCTTCTGTTTACAAGCCACACAGTCAGTGATATTTTTTATAGCAGCTCAGGAAGACAAAAGCGGGAACCATGGAGTATGGCATGTAATACAGACGTTTATTTCTTGTCAGCTGAGAATGCAGCGTTAATCAGCACAGGCTTTAAGCAACTGTCATACAGCAAATGAGAGTCCCTCGGTATACGTTTCATCACACAGTGACATCTTTCCCCCCTTCTTTAAAAATGTTCTCTTTCCCTTTCTAGTGGGTGAAACGACAGTAACATCAAACACAAACTTCCTGTTGGGAAATGAGTAAGATGTGTAGTAGCCCCACTCGTGCTGAGAATGATCTCTTTCTGAGGCTCATGATTTATAATAAAGAGTTTGCCAACCCTGCTCTCACACAAGGACTTCTGGAGACTGTGGGAGCCGGCAGGCTATGGGACAGAACATTGCTATGTAGCTGTGAAATCATCTGCAAGTCATTTCATGCACTTCCCGCCTTACTTTCTTCTCTCTGGATCTTCCCCCACCAGGGAGCTGTAGGGTGCACCCTCTCAGTCCCTTCACACCATAAGGACCTGAGTGATGGGACAGGCTGAACCAATGCGCAATTCTGGTTGCTGACAGGCACTACAAGTGGATTTGAAAGAAAGTTTCAGAAAGTGGATGCTAACCCAAGATCAAATGAGGTCAGGGCCCCGAATTCCTTGAATACACCATTCTTGTGGGGTCCTAACATAGCATTTCCCACTGGGCGGGTTGTTCTCTGCTTGGCTCTCCTCCTCCTGCAGATCCATTCTAGGTCTTTCCTCCAACACCTCACTCCTTGATTGCTATGTCCTGAATCTCTGGGCTCCCCTTCTGGCTAACTCCCGCTTCGGTTTGAACAATAGCGATTAGAAAGTTGAAAGAGAGGTCAGGGATGACGTCCTCTGGATCCTTGTGTTCAGGCAGAGCCTAAGTCCCTGCAGGACTCTGCTTCTTCTGTCGTGTGGCCCCTCCTCGTGGCTCTGCTCTGCCGGAAGGAGAACACTGTCTCCTGCCACAACCGCTCCAGGTCCAGGGGTAGTAACAGCCTCTGGCAGCAAGGGTCCCTGTGCCTCAACATGCCTTGTTGGTGACCTTAATCCCACCCACCCTTCTGTATACCTCTCCTTCCTTAGGATCTCTTGATGCTTGTTAGACTCTGTTTTGCCCTGGCTGGATGGCTCAGTTGGTTAGAGCTTCATCCCAAAGCACAGAAGTTGTTGGTTCAATCCCTGATCAGGGCACATATAGGAACAGATCGATATTCCTGTCTTTCTCTCTCTCCTTTCCTCTTTCTAAAATCAATAAAATAAACAATTTTATTTATTTGTTTATTTATTTACTTAATTTATTCATTGAAAGGAGGTGAGGCAAGAGACAGACTTCTACATGGGCTTTGACCAGGATCTGCTCGGCACACCCACTAGAGGGTGATGTTCTGCCCATCTGGGGCGTTTCTCCGTTGCTCAGCAACTGAGCTCTTCTTAGCGCCTGAGGCAGAGGCCATGGAGCCATCCTCAGTGCCCAGGGCCAACTCGCTCTAATTGAGCCATGACTGCAGGAAGGGGAGGTAGAGAGAGAGAGAGAGAGAGAGAGAGAGAGAAAGAGAAGGAGAGAGGAGAGAAGCAAGAGGGGGGTGGAGAAGCAGATGGCATTTCTCCTGTGTGCCCTGACTGGGAATCTAATGTGGGACATCCACATGACTGGCTAACACTCTACTACTGAGCCAACCAGCCAGGGCCAATAAACATTTTTTAAAAGGGTTTTAAGTTAAACTCTGTTTCTTGCCACGACCCTAACTGACACCATTTCAGATCCCATCCTGTGTAATTATATAGCTGCATTTTGGTGCTGAGGCTGTGAGAACCAAAAAGCAAGTCCCAGACATATATATGCAACACGTTCTCTCACTCATTCACTCATTCATTCATTCAATGTAGGTGAATAGGCTAACAACCATGTCTCATTCAACATAAAAACAGAATCCTTTACTTTGAGAACTTCAGAATGACTTAACATGGAGCCAGGCATATAAATAGACTTTATTCAATAAAATTTTCACTTCCCGAATCAAAGGACACTTACAAAGGTTAGTGGTCACCTGCTATTCAACAATTGCTCAAAAGACTGCTGAAATATTTTTCCATTAACTGTGACCCTTATGCTGTAATTATTTTGATGACAGAGCTGATTCAATACCCTACCAGGGGTCCCCAAACTTTTTACACAGAGGGCCAGTTCACTGCCCCTCAGACCGTTGGAGGGCCGCCACATACAGTGCTCCTCTCACTGACCACCAATGAAAGAGGTGGCCCTTCCGGAAGTGTGGTGGGGGGCCAGATAAATAGCCTCAGGGGGCTGCATGCGGCCTGCAGGCCGTAGTTTGGGGACACCTGCGAGACATTTGATCAGTCAGCTATCAGGTTGTTTGGAGGTTCTCCTAACCTTAAAAAAGGGCCTTGAGATTCTTTCTTCAGAGAATGAAGCACAAAGGAAATGAGAAGGATGTTAATATACTTCAAAAAAGTTCTCCACAGTAACAACGGGCCTATTTGAGAGCTAAATTGTGCCAAATGTCAAAAGATTAGTACTGTAATACAATCTTATATTTACCCAAGATTAGCTGGGCTGTAAAGCCTGAGGTCAAAGAATACTGCTGTTGATTTTCCGTGAACTTGCTTAATAATCAACTGTTACGAGCCCGTTCCTATTTCCTTGTGAGGACCCAGGATCCTGAAAAGTCTACAGGGAAATCTGCTGTCAGTATCCAGGTGAACTCAGGTCATAGTAAAATTTCTAAAGAAAATCTATGAGTCCAGTGGATTCTTATCTTAAGGATAATAACTTTGCAGACTGGGCAATGTCACTGGTGATGTGACATCAAACAGACGTCAACAGTACATTGCACAAGATACACAGTCAATAAAGTCCTGCCAGCAGGACTGACATGTATCCCCGTTGAGAATAAATAGGTGATCTACAGTTCAGTCTACTGAAGTGGAGCAAGAATATTCTGCTTTGGAAAATGAAGTGAGCAAAGGACAACAGGTTAGCAACTTTTTAGACCTTTATTCCTTAGAAATATGTTCAAGTGAACAAGACAAATATCAGTTCAAATTCTGTCTTTGCCTTAATGACTTCATTAATCTTTGGCATGTAAACTAATATCTTAAGTCCCCCTTTTATCATCCAAAATATAGGAAAAATTAGTCCCTTTGCTTCACAGATTCTATCAGTTATAAGATGCCTCATCAAACTTTAAAATGGCTTTTGGGAAAGAAAAAAATAAAGACATTATCACATTATATATACTTACTAATTACATAATGTATCCTAATTTCAGAAATATCAAACTGGATAAGATATAATTTAGGAAACAGGACAAGGTAACCATCTCACTAAGAGTGTCATGTGAAACAAATAAGAAAGAATGCAAAATTCCTCATGGCCCCTGGCTCTGGAGCAGGCTCTTGTAAACACTGATGATGTTTTATCATCAGCATCAACATCAGCATTAAGAAGGAGAAGCAGCCATTAGGGTTTTTGCTCAAATATATTTCAGTTCGAAATACCATGAAATTTGGAAGGTAAAATGTATCGTAGAGAGACAGTTCTCTTTGCTTGATAGATAATCTGCACAGATGGTAAAATAAAGTTAAGTGACTTAGCAAAGTGCTCTAAATAATTGCAGGATCAAAATTAGGACCCACATCTATTTGTCTGATTATTATTAGTAATAATAATAACAACAACAAAAGCCAGGTTCTGAAGTAAGTGCTTCATGTAGGTAGAGTCATCCCAGCGATCCAATGCGACAGTGTACGAGGCACTAACCCCATTTTATGGAAGAAGCTGGAAGCCCCGTGCAAGATAAGTGAATCTCACAAGGGCACACTCTCGCTTAGAGTCAGAACTCCGATTCAAACCCAGGTCTGCTCGACTCCAAAGCCTGGACTCTTCCCACTGAACCAATGCCTCCTGCCTGGCTTCTCCCTTGCTTCTCCTTGGATTGGTTCACTGCTGGGGGATGTGTATTTTTAACACAACCACTACATCCACAAGAGCAAGGACAGTGTTACCTATTTTTTTTGACCGTGCACACAGCACAGAAAGGGTCCCAGGTAGATGCTCAAAAAAAATGTTTGCCGATGTGGTGTGACAGCATTAAGAAAAATGATTTGTAAAAGCAAAAAACAAACAAAACCATGAATGCTGAAGCACTCAAAACAAGCGAACTCTGGACAAAACTGCTCAGAGGATGACTTGTACCCGGATACCATCCCTTTTCAAGAAGGGAGTCCTTGCTTCTTTAATTGCCCCTGGTTCTTCAGTTCAGGAATCGGGCTTGAAGATAAATCCTCTTCAGCTCGATGTGGAATTCTAGCATATTCTCCAGCTGGTCCGGTGCCAGTCTTGCCTTCGTTAGCAGCCAACAGCTCCCAACATGCACACCGAAGCTCCCCCGAGGCAGGGCAAGCCCGAGAGGCTGCAGGTGAAATGTGACCGTCCTTAAGAATGAGGGACCACATCCAGCTGGCCCACGTGACCCTGCTCCACTAGGCAGCCAAACGCCCACAGCCATGTGGTGTTACCCCATGCCTCTCCTCCATGGTGAAAGAGAACAAAGCCCCTCCCAAGATCACACAGACACCCAGAATATGAGGTGAGGACATCCCAGCAGTCTCAGAGAAGGCGCCGTAACCGAAGTCCTCACAACCTTGCCTCTGCCTGGAGAAGACAGTCATCCTTTAGCAGGACACAGAGCTCATACTGGAGGCTGAGGCAAGAGTGTCATGTGAGGGACGTGAAGGCAAATCACGGGAGATCTTCTCCTGTTTCTTCCTCAAAATTGAGTTCCTTCTTCCTTCCTGCCTGGCCTGGCACCCTCTCTTCCCATTAAAGATTTGGCACCGAATCTGGTGAACTGGACCAGGGCCCACGGTCAGGAACAATCTGGTTGTATCACTTCCTGGACCAGATACATAACATCATCCAACCTGGGCTATGTATACAAACTATTGCTTTGTGAGTTAGTCTAAACTTCCTATCAGAACTCAGCTAAAACAAGAGACCACGGTGCTCCGTAGGGCGGTAGGTCTCATATTTAAAAACCATTAAGAGATGTGCAAACACATACTCCAATTGTACGGTCTACCTGGTCAAAGCTGTGGATACAGACAATGTATACATTTAGTGCACCCTTAATGCTTTCCGTCAGCTCCCCCTTTCTATTATCCCACCCCCCCTGAAGCACAGGCCTGCTGCTCCAAGTTCTACTAAATTTTCTATTGGAACATTTATAACAGTTTCCGATACTGTCCATCATCCTCTTGGTCCAAAACAAGGTCAAAGGCATTTCCTGAGGTCTTTCAATAAGCTTTAGACCATGTCAGAGTATGAAGCTTTCCTTTTATTGCTCAGAGGCTTGTGCACAGGGGAAACTTTGGAACACGGTGGGAGAAAAATTAGATTCGTACCCGACAGGGGAGTGTTCTGTTTCAGAGACTCTGGTCATCACAAGCTAAAGTTAGACGGAGCCTGAGGCGCCACACCAGGCAGTACACCTTGTAATCAAGCCGTGTGCATTCCAGAACACGCTGTACCTTTCCTTCTGCGGTGTTCTCACGGTCTACTTGCACACCATCTGAATCTGATCATTTTCCTGCCTCTGCTTTCTCCTTCAGATCAGGAGCTGACCCCATGGAGAGAACAGGATGCTCTCTCTCTCTCTCTCTCTCTCTCTCTCTCTCTCTCTATATATATATATATATATATATATATATATGTTAAACATCTCTAAGATTTCAAAAATTGCCAAGAAAAGTATAATTTTAACATTTTATTCAATAATAATTCTGTGCCTCCACTGTTGAAAATTTCAGGCTAGTGTCTGAGCCCCTGAGGTTTATCATAATCATACAGCTTGTGCTACAAAATGTAGTCTGTAGACATCAGGGTCCTGTCCTATAAAAAATGAGAAGGGGCCCTGAAGGTCTCTGAGGTCCTTCTCTGTCTTGTGACTCTCTTTCTCCCACCTGCTGGGTTCTGCACCTGCTGATGGTATGGCTGAGCAGCACTCCTGACCAGAGGAAGTGCGGGCAAATGCTTTAAGGTGGTCTGAATGACGACCTGCCCTTTGAGACTGCTTAGTTTGGTAGCAGTTAACAAGACAGATGAAAGAGCTGCTCTGAGCTTAGCAAAATCATCTATTTGCCAAGCACAGTGATTTCAGGATCTTCCTATCAGCACTTGGTCGGTACAGTTTGCAGATGAGCTTATTTTCAAGTTTTCCATCTTTAGGGCCTTTTATTTTGTCATGCCCCTCCCCCAACTGTTATCTTTACAGATCTGGCTGCTTTCCTTTGTCTATAGCAGGGGTCCCCAAACTAGGCCCCAGCAGGCCGCATGCGGCCCCCTGAGGCCATTTATCCGGCCCCCGCCACACTTCCAGAAGGGGCACCTCTTTCATTGGTGGTCAGTGAGAGGAGCACATTGACCATCTCATTAGCCAAAAGCAGGCCCATAGTTCCCATTGAAATACTGGTCAATTTGTTGATTTAAATTTACTTGTTCTTTATTTTAAATATTGTATTTGTCCCCGTTTTGTTTTTGTTTTTTTACTTTAAAATAAATATGTGCAGTGTGCATAGGGATTTGTTCATAGTTTTTTTTATAGTCCGGCCCTCCAACGGTCTGAGGGACAGTGAACTGGCCCCCTGTGTAAAAAGTTTGGGGACCTCTGGTCTATAGCAAGGGTTCTCAACCAGGAAGACTTTTCTCCCCTCCTTGGCATTTGGCAATGCTGGGGTTAACTTCTGGTTGTCACAAGTTGGGGGAAGTCTGTTATGGGCATCTGAGAGGGAGAGACCAGGGCTGCTGCTAAACACCCTACAGTGTGAGGGGCTGTCCTTACCATAATCATTGGTCTGACCCAAAATGTCAATAGTGCCAAGATTAGGAAACCCAGATCTAGAAAAAGGAGGGAGAGAGGAGGAAGAGAGGGAAGGAGAGAGGAGGAAGAGAGGTATGGAGAGAGAGAGAAATGAGGGAGGGGAAAGAGGTAGAGAGGAAGGGAGGGAGGAAGGGAGGGAGGGAAGGAAGAAAGGAGTTAGTTAAAACCAGTGTTCCTCTGTGGCAACACTTTCCACTTTCTCTAGAAGGAACACTTGTTGGCCTATGTGTGATTGACTCACTGCACACATGTATGTCACCTGCCAAGACACTATTTCTGGGTTTGTGACCTTTGAACTCTCTTACACTTATGGCAGTTTATTTTAAAATCCCCTCCCTCCTGCTCCCTAACACAGCGTCCAGTCATCACGCTGCAACAAAGTTTTAGCACTTTGCAGGGCAACGGAGTGCAGGCCCAGCTCCCCTGAGCTGGGTGGCTCCCCAGGTGACTAGACAGGGTGGGGAATGTTTTCCTCTGCAGGCTGAAGCTCCTGGGATTTTAGGACACGCTGTTCTCCTGAGGCCCTGTGCCTGGCAGCACACACACACACGTGCACGCGTGCACAACCCCTCCCTCTGCTGTGGCTAGGCAGGTATGGGGCAAGCACTCAGGCCTTTGATGACTTGGACAGGAAGAGTACTTCCTCATCAAAGTGAAAACTCCTGCCTCCCCCAGGTCTGGAGCTTTCGTGCCACCAACAAGGAGCCACAGGGAATGGCAACGGGACATAACACGCTCTGACTCCACAGTAGTCAGCGGGCAGGTGCCAGACGCTTCCATAGCAGTGAGGGCTCTGTAGGTGCTGCACCTGTTCCTATAGTCTCTCGTGACCTTCCCCACCTAGGGGATTCTGGATGGTCTACGAGACACCTGTGGGCCGTGCACAGCTCAGAGACACGGGCGTCATCACCCTTCCCCAACAAAGATGGGGACGGCCAGCAGTGACCCCCTCGCCACCCCCCCATGGGCCTTGTCTGACTGCCGGAGACCGAGGAGATCATTCTGGCTGGGGGTCTCTGTCCTGCACCAGAGCAGAGAGGGATACTGACCATTATCTGACCAAGTCCACTTGAAATGAGAAAGAATAAGACCCATGCATTCAGACCAGAGATCTTCAATCTTTCCGTGAACCAGAGGGGCATCTTGGAAGACACAGTAAGTTGTCTATTTAGTAACAGTTCTGCCCGGCCATGTTCCCACAGAACATATTTTATGGGGGTGGCAGTGTGCTGACCTTAAAACAACAAACAAAAAGTCCCGGTTCCCTTGCAGAAAGATGCCGACTAACAAAAGGTAAGTTGAAGTCACCAAGTAGGACATTTAAGAAAGAGAACAAACCTGGCTGGCCTAACCGTTTACCTTTTGCCCTCCACCCTTCCTCTACTTCTGGCCTGGAACACAGTGCCTAGCTCTCCTGCAGCTGTTCTGTGAGCATGAGAAAGAAGACAATACAGGAAGGATTACGATGGCAAAGCCAAGAGCAGCTCGTGACGCTGATACAGAGACTACACGACTGATAACATGGGAACTTCGCAATTTAATTTTTCTGTCTCAGTTATATGAAGTGTAATATTATCTCCCTTGCAGGGTTATCATGAAGATTTCAACGAGATAATGTGTGCTTAATTGCCTCGCAGTGGCTGATAAAAGTTGGTTTCAAAATCAACCAATGAAGCCTTCCTTTCTCCCTTCCAATCAAATCTCCAGATTTAAGGAGAAATGAAGCCAGGCTTCCTCGCTACTAGCTGACAACTGAGCAGGCCTCTGTCTGAAGTATGTTTTGATTTGATGGCCTTTGGCACTGATGCAACTGAGTAAACAAACCCCTGAGCGATGTTCAACCATTCTTATCTCACAGCACACAGAGACTAATTACTCCACGTCTGTGGCACACCAAAAAAATACATTGTTTTGCAGATCTGACCAAAATACAGGTATCGTTTGGATTCACACCAGATGGCCATTATTGTGTTGGCTATTGTCTTTGTTTCATTTGACAGTGAGGGAAAAGAGGTCAATGCCCCTGACTAAATAGTCCGGAACTGTATGTTTTTTTTTTTGTTTTTGTTTTTTTTTTTTTTTTTTTAAATAAATTTTTATTAATGGTAATGGGATGACATTAATAAATCAGGGTACATATATTCAAAGAAAACATGTCCAGGTTATCTTGTCATTAAACTATGTTGCATACCCCTCGCCCAAAGTTAGATTGTCCTTCGCCACCCTCCATCTAGTTCTCTGTGCCCCTCCCCCTCCCCCCAACCCTCCCCCTGTCCCCCCTCCCCCCACCCCTGGTAACCACCACACTCTTGTCCATGTCTCTTAGTCTCATTTTTATACGGAACTGTATGTTTTAAAAATTCTTGCAGTACATTGGCTGAAAAATTGCTGCCCTCAGCAAATAAAAGGATGCCCTTCAAGGTGAGCAACAGGAGGCCAAGCCTTGCCAGGCTGGAGCAGGAAAGTGTGGCTGTGCTCAGTAGGGAACCCAAGAATATCTGAAATAAAGCAAACATCAGGAAGTATCTCAACTTCCCTTATAGCTCAAGACAGTCACCCTTCAGGGCCAGAATGGCACATGGAAAAGCAGAGAGGGAGCGCTCCCTGCACGGCTCCAGGGCCTGCAGACCTTCCCGCCCCCAATCCACAAGTACACACACGATTTTGACACCTGTGAACAGATGCAAGTCCTCTGTGAACAGATGCCTCCTTTCTGATCTTTTCTACTAAGAAAATCATAGAACTCCAACACTTCTCTTTTCTAGCCCACAGTTCTTTGGCACCATGTGAATAGGATGACTTTCTCTCTTTAAAGCAGACTGCAGCAAACTTCCACTACAAAGGGACAGCGAGAAAATAGCTTTGGCTTTATGGTCCTCGGGATCTCTGTTCCACCTCTGCTGTGGCAGCGAGAGAGCAGCCACTGCAACGCTGACAATTCCTGAGAGTGGGCATGGCTGCCTTTCAGTTGGTGCTTACAAAACAGGTGGGCTCCAGTTTGGGGTTGTGCTAACGCAAACCGGAAACACTGGGTAATCAATAAGACTCTCTCATCGATAATTATTCCCATGAAACAAAGCAGAGGGCCCCATGTCCAATGGGAGAGGCAGGCATTCCTAAGTTAGAAAGTGTTTACCATGCAAAGCCAAAGATGTTCAAAGATGAATGCCAAATGTGATAAGCAGAGAAGTGAATAAAATCATCTATTGACTACAGCATGGGGGTTCCACATGAAGGTCAAGGTAACTATTAGGAATGAATGGGAAATACCAGGGAGAATCTCAGCCCTTGGTGGTCCTTTGAGCACAAAAGCAGGTTAAGAGGCAGAACTGTGAGTTCGGGGCAGCAGCAGAACACAAGGTCCACAGTGATGTCCTCCTGATGCCTGAGGCCCCTCACTCGGGCCCCAGCACCACTCGGCATTGGTGTTGGTCACAACTTTGCTTTCTTCCTTCCTCCTATACAAAGTGTTCCTCTGATGAAACCACTTAAAGGGGTGGCGTGTGGAGAGAGATGAGAACAATAAAGAGAGAATGCAACAGAGGAACTCAGAGTCCAAGGGGGACCGCCAGGCCTGGCACACTTCAGAAAGGCTGGTCTCTGTGGCTAGGCTACTGCCTCCTGCAAACGGACCTTCATGTCTACTGTTCTTCAGACTCTGAGCTCCCCTCCAACTTTCCTGGGTAAGTAACAGCCAACCCTTTTGAAGGATTCGCATCATGCCCATGTTCTAACACATTACCTACACCTCTGTTGATCCTTTTGATCCTCAACAGGTGAGGTAGGTCTTACTATCTTCTCACTGAACAGAGGAGACAACGGAAGCACAGAGAGGTCAAGTCATTTCCCCAGGGCTACACAGCCAAGAAGTGACAGAGCTGAAACTGGATCCCAGACAGTCCGGCTCCAGAGCCTGTGCTCCCAGCCCCCACGTCACCCTCCGTGTGACAGTCTTCCTCCTCCATGTCCTAGCAGCCAGCCCTGACTGCACCTCACGCCACAGCTCCACTCCACTCTCCCCTGTGCGCAGCCTTCAGGCTTCCATTTTCTCAAGGAAATGATTTAACACCGACTTCAGATACAGTCGCCGATTTATAGGAAATAAAGAGGACAGGAAGAGAAGTGGAAGGACACAGCGGGTAGGAAACCCTCCGAATCCAGACTGCAAGTAACTCTTCAGGAGAAACAACTCAGTCTTCGCAATGACTAGATGGTAAGAGAACCAGTGATCGATGTGCAACCTAAAGATTAAGAGACTTCTAACCACTTTCAATGCAGACATGATTTAGAGCCAGATTCCAATAAACCAACTATGAAAAACAAATTATGACATTTATGAGACAACTGTAATTTGAACACTATCTGAATAGTCAATGATTTAAAACTTTTTAAAAATATAATAATGGTATTATAAATATATCTCTAAACCTCTAAAATGCTTATCTTTTAGAGATTTATTCTGAAATACTAATGAATAAAACGAAATGATGTCTGGGATTTGCTTCTAAATAATATGAGAGGGGGCAATTGGATGTAACAGAAATGACACAAAATTGGCCATGAGTTGATTACCATGGAAACCGGGTGAGAGGTATTTGGGGATTCATTACGCTATTCTGCTTACTTTTGTACATGTTGAACGTTTTACATCATAGGAGTCTCATAAAAGTTTGAAGGAGAGACACAGCAGGGTTTAAGAATAAGACTTCAGGCAAGGAGGAGGGTCCGGATTTATCAGTATGTCATCTGTATGTGTGTCCTCACCAGCAAATAATTTAAGGCGCAAGGGGAGAGTTCAGATGGAACACAAGTACGGGACGAAGGTGCTCTAACTCCTGAAAGATAAACCTTGGAGATGCGAGAGTAACCTGCAAGTAAGTTCCTTAAGGAACAAATTGCTTGAATAGCACTCCAGTATATTCTCTCAGAGCAATTAGTCACAGCCCTCTGTCACCCGCCGGCCAACACTGCACCGCGCTCTGACAAGCTCAGGGTTAGGGATATGGGGAGGATGACAACCACACCCATAGGTCTCAGGGCTGGAGGATGAAAAGGAAGTACTCAGTGAGGGGAAGAGGGGCATCTCTCTGCACACATGAGACAGGGAAAGGCCACGTGGTGTCGTGTTCAAAGCACTGTCCCAAGAGACCTAGGTTTCAATCCCAGCCTCACAACCGATTTGCTGAGTGACTTTTGATGGTCACTTAATCACTGTGGACCCTGACTGTTTTATCTATAAATTGAGGGATTTGAATTAAAATTCCTATAAAGATCCCTAATCCAAAGGATAACTAAAGATGCACGCTCTTGAAAGGCAGCCAGAACACTGGACGTGACAGATCACTCAGTTCCAGTCTAGTGAGAGCATCTCTGAAATGTTATCGCTGAGCCACAGAGCCCTGGGTTCTTGGTGAGGCAAAGAAACAAGGTGAAGTTAGTGAAGTCAGGAAGAGACCATATTGAATAAAACGGAGTGTGAAAAGAAATGTGCTCTACACTGGGATCAACCTTTCAATCAAGGGGATAAATTATGAATAGAAATGATGGGATGAAAACAACAGATGAGAATAAATAAATTTTCTGCCAGAACACTGCAAACTCTGGGTATTCAACCACCCGTGATTGCCAATTGTCCTGAAGGCAATCTGCCCTGAATTCAACAACTGTAATCAGATATTGGACAAAGCACACCTGAGACTTACAAACTTCACAGGCCAAATAACACTGCTTCAACTCCCAGAAACTAGACTCCCACAATGCAATGTATGATCTTCCATTTGGTGCCCCAAGATCAGGCACAACTGTAGATCTGTATCGTGACAGAGATGTATCCAGATACCAGGCCTTAAACTTTCTGCATGTCATTAGATCTTCCACAGGATTTTTTTTTATGGTTAATATATATTTTTATTTTTCCTGTCTCTCTCCCTCTCTCTTTTTTTTTTTATAAATAAATTTTTATTTTAATGGGGTGACATCAATAAATCAGGGTACATATATTCAAAGAAAACATTTCCAGGTTATCTTGTCATTCAGTTCTGCTGCATACCCATCACCAAAAGAGAGATCGTCCTCCGTCACCCTCTATCCAGTTTTTTTTTGTACCCCTCCCCCTCCCCCTCCCATTCCTCCTCTCCCTCCTTCCCTCCCCCCCCCCCCCGTAACCACTACACTCCTGTCCATGTCTCTTAGTCTCGCTTTTATGTCCCACCAATGTATGGAATCCTGCAGTTCTTGTTTTTTTCTGATTCGCTTATTTCACTCCACATAATGTTATCAAGATTCCACCATTCTGCTGTAAGTGATCTGATGTCATCATTTCTTCTAGCTGAATAGTATACCATGGTGTATATGTGCCCCATCTTCTTTATCCAGTCTTCTATTTTTTTTTACAGTGATTAAAAGCCTTTAAGCAAACTCTTGGCCAATACAGCAAGAATCCATAAAAGAGTAGTGTCCTTAACATGTTCACCAAGTCCAAGTTGGCCCCATCACCATGCCAAATCCCTGAGAAATGCAACCCAACCACAGTTCAGTCTGTTAGGAGCTGTCACAGAGAGCAGGAGTCCAGGAAAAGTCCACACAGGAAAAGTCCGCATGGCACTGGAATTGTTGTCACCATTCTATACTTTGCAGCTCATGTCCAAGTCCCAATGACCGCTGCTTCTAACTGGTAATGATTCAGGTAGACTGGATAAGCCATTTGCAGCATGCGTTCCACAGGATTTTAAGAAAATAGTTGGTCCAGTCTCCTAAATGACCTTCCAAAAAGAGCAAGTCATTGGAGATGATGAAGGAGCCTGGGACACTGAACTGGTTGATAACACTTCTGACCTTAAATTACAGGAATTATTCACTAATCAAGAAGAACTAATTCACTCTGCTTAGAAAGCCTAATTATTTCTGTGCTTGTGCTTCCCCTTCTGACACCAAGTAGCTCTTCACAAAGCAGGGAGGTTCCCAATGGTGTTGCCTCAACTGGTCTTGACAAGAGAAGAGATGAGTCATTGCACAGCCTGGCACCATCTCATCTGTAACAACTCTTCACCCAGGGTGAAGTCACGGCGCCCCAGACCCAGGGAGCTTTCTCCCTTCCCCTCCTCTCCCCCCTCCCCCCTCTTCTTTATTCTTTTCTATTCTTTTCTAAATAAAAAGAGGGACATTCACAAATGAATGTACTACTTGACATAATTAGTAGACTCAATGGTGATTGGCCAATAGAACAGCTGTCAAGGGTGGACCTACATAGACAGTGAAGGCAAGCCCAGATAGGATGAACTTGATGAGCAGGAAAGCTTGTGACAGTGGTTCTGTAGCAATCCTTAGCAAGAGAGAAAAGACGCAACACAATCTCCTGTATAATGAAGACACATGGAGCTAAACGACTGTCAGGGCTCCACCTCCACCTGACCACGACAAGCCAAGATTGTCAAGCTTCCGCTGCTACAAGTGTTTCTTCTTGACACCTGAACATGTGTATACAAGCTTTAGCCATCTGCACAAACAGCATTCTATCCCAACCCAAATGAACCTATTATCTCACAGGTCAGGGCTCGGCTCATTTTGAGGACAGTCTACTTAGTCTACTTTCTATTCTCACAGTAACAGGGCAGTGATAGAAGGCTGTATAGAAGAAAAATAAGAGATAGTGACCAGGGGGGTTGTGTTTAATTAATGCAGGATGAGTAATATACACAAGGAAAATATGTAAATAAACAGAGCAATAATATTAATAATCTACTAAACTGGCAAGCAACAGGTGAGATGTTTATAATCTTGGAGAATTTAGTTAATAAATAATTCATAAATCTCTAGAGAGTAGGAAAGAACATTTTTTATTTATTCTTCAGCCACACCATATCACTCTCAAAGTAGTTTATGGCTGCATTCTTTTTCTGCGTTCACATCTCCCAGTACACGCAAGGTGCCTGGAACATTCTGTAAGCATGTAACTACAGAGGAGATAGACGGAGTAACCTGAACGTGGCATGGGGACACCTGCCTTCTAGCTCTGCCTTTCCCTTCTCATTCTTGCTTGTCTATAAAAGCAACAAATATCTCAAGCAATATCTATCCCTTACAATGTAATCTAACTCTCTAAAGAAAAGGGAATTGGAAGGTACGCCGCTTTGTTGCGCAGCTGTGACACAATACAGCTTGTCATACAGCTTGAGTGAGATGGGAGAGATTAAAAACAGACACACCAAGATGTGCGTGCTTTCATCACCTACGATGGATGTTAAATTGAAAACTTAACTCCCGCCACTTACATGTTTGGCTCTGATAGCTAAGCACTTCACCAGAAAGGACTAATGAATCTTTATAGTACAGGTGAATGCCTTCACTGCAGTTCATGCCTCTCTATAAAGGACAATAAGCACAAGTAAAAATCCAGCACCTGGAGGTGACTCTTGACCAGATGTTCAAATTCTGGGTGAGGAAGTTATCGGCTGTCTGGGGACCAGCCTGCTGCACACCAGTCACACGTTCAGCAGTACGCTTTCTGTCTCATCCTCTTGTGCGTGCTCAGCTGCACGTGCAGGCACACAGAGATGCCAGGGATGACCCCAGCACATCTCCAGAGTGCCGGGCATGGGTAGGATAGCCAGGGTTAGTTACACAGGTGGTGGGTCTCCTGCACGCTGCCACCTGTATATATACCCACCCGTGCTCAATGGAACCTGAGGAGTCTTAGAATAAAACATGAGATAAACCTTAACGAGTTTTTAACAATGAGTCAGTTCCTGAACATCAGGAGTTCAAAGAGGTTTCTGGTACTTGTTGAGGTAGCAGTACCCAGCAAGAGGGATAACTAAAGAGGCAAGAACTTACATATGCCCTCTTCCTTCCCCCTGAAAATGACCCTCCCCACCACCACTACTCCCTCTCTCTCTCTTTTTTTTTTTTTGTATTTTTCTGAAGCTAGAAACGGGGAGAGACAGTCAGACAGACTCCTGCATGCGCCCCGACTGGGATCCACCCGGCACGCCCACCAGGGGGCGATGCTCTGCCCACCAGGGGGCGATGCTCTACCCCTCCAGGGCGTCGCTCTGCTGCGACCAGATCCATTCTAGCGCCTGGGGCAGAAGCCAAGGAGCCATCCCCAGCGCCCGGGCCATCTTTGCTCCAATGGAGCCTCGGCTGCGGGAGGGGAAGAGAGAGACAGAGAGGAAGGAGAGGGGGAGGGGTGGAGAAGCAGATGGGCACTTCTCCTATGTGCCCTGGCCGGGAATCGAACCCGGGACTTCTGCACGCCAGGTTGATGCTCTACCACTGAGCCAACCGGCGAGGGCCACCACCACCACTCTCAATCAGCCTGGGTACAGCTGCCAACAGTTCCAACAGGAAGAGAAGGGTTATGTCAGCCAGAGAGCCTTGAGATGCAATCTTGGTGGTGATGTTCCCCTTACTTCCTGCTGTTCCCTTTGAGTTCCTAAAATAGTTCAGTGATACAGTTTACAGAGAGCTTGGCTGTCCTATGGGACTTGCATTCTCTCCAGCATCTACTGGGCATCCACTGGAGCACCTAGTCTCTGCTGCAGTGAGAAATATTCCCAGCACACTTAAAGATTCCCTTTCTGCCCTTCAAGAGTTCACTGTCAGTCTCTTCAAAGGCTTACTTATGTTGATTATGTAAAACCATATTAGTTGAAGTCCAGACAGCTACGACCTACTTTAGCCAAGAAATTTGATGGGTGCGGGGGGATGCTGTAGTGTAGGCAGGACG
This sequence comes from Saccopteryx leptura, assembly GCF_036850995.1. Lineage (NCBI taxonomy): Eukaryota > Metazoa > Chordata > Mammalia > Chiroptera > Emballonuridae > Saccopteryx > Saccopteryx leptura. Next base: position 156,643,334 of record NC_089503.1, read on the forward strand.
AGGGAAGCTTACCCACCTCAGTTGTCTTTTCCCAATGTTATCATGGTCTGTCTTGGCAAATGAAAGCTGGAAGAAATAGTTCAAGTCTAAACATATGTGTCAAGTGTGCACAAACTGGTAACTGAACATATATATACAATAGTGGTTCTTTTAGAAACATTTCTTGTGCTCTGAATTTACAAGGAGTACCAGACCCTAAAAGGTTACTTTCTTTTCTGCTGTTTCTATGTAGGGATCCCATTAATAAGAAAGAGATAATGTATAATCCTTGTAAGTATGTGTTAAGTTCCCTCCCCAAATCATTAATTATTAGATACCGCAATCTTTCTAGAAAGTCAAATACACAGGTCTCAAACTATGTATCTTATTTATCCATATAACTACAAAAAATAATTTTTAGGCACACAATCCTGTGTTAAAACAGGTTTCCATTTTATTTTTAAATTGGAACTTGCAAATGTTTAAATATCTAGGCAGTTGTTTTTTAAAACATACTCGCTAGCCAAACATGTTTAAATCTCCTATTAAAAGAACATTTTTTTCTGGTACTATGAGACACAAAGTCTTTCTCTGCTCCAAAGGGAGGTTGGTGTCATTCTAAAGCAATCGCCTTCAGTGCACACAGTGAGTACTTCACCTCCCACCTCCTCTGGGACACTAGGCAGGAAGACTGGCTCTCTGCCCACAGAATCACTGAAAGGTGCCATCACTCCTAGGGGGAAGGAGCGCCAATCCTCTGAAAATACCACTTCTGTCTTATCTTAAGTGTACCAAGCGATGGAATTTCTACACAATAATATGATTTTATCCTGACAGCATGAGTTCTGACTTCCCGTTACAAATTCCATCACTTCATTTGTGGTGATCTAAACCATTTCTTACATACTTCGATGCCTCCACCCTTTAAATACCTGCGGTCTTATCTGTGTTTTCAAGACAATTTTCACCCAGTGTTTGCCATATTCCCATTTAACTCACAAAACCGTTATACGAGTAACAGAATTTCTGGTTCCCTTATCTTAAATTTGAACACACATAAAATGTCTTTTAGGGATACCCAATTTATAAAGCTTTCTCGTAGGGGTGCCTTTAAGCTGTGATACCAAAATGTGCTCCCTAAAATAATATTTAACCCATTGAAAATATATTTCTCCAAGGATTCTCCCCCTCCACAATCAGCAGCAAAAATAAAATCTGACCAGAACTGACATTTGCAAGCATTAGCTCATAATTTACCATTAGTTGATAAATACCATTGGTAAATTATGAGCTAACGCTTGCTGAAAATCACTCTTTCCTCTACATAGAAACATAACTTTAGGTTAGGTCAAGTGGACCCACAGCCCAATCACAGCGTCAGCTCCTGGTGTTCCCACCACCACTGCTGCCCACAGCAGAAAGTCCCCTTTCACATCTTCTCAAGCATATATATTCCCAGTCAGTCTCCAGCCAACAACAGAAACAGCCCCCAGTTCATTTGTGTATTACATACAACATTGATATAATTTCTATATGGCTTTAATCTTATAAGCAGTCCCTCCCCCTATTTCACTTTCCTTTTATTTATTTTTTTACCATATTGTACTTTTCTCAGTCCCAACCCTCCCGTTACTCAATATTAGCCACTCACCCTCTGCCCCCTCCATCATCCACTATATGAATTTGCTTGTCTTAAAAACTCAGTCGGCCTTTTGCCTGATCATTGCAGGGTCACCATCCAGCCGTTGGAAAAGCTGCATAGAGGCTACACAAGTGCAGACATTAAAGTGACCCTTTTGCAGTTTTGTCTCCCTAGATCTACTCACAGACACTGAGTGTAAGGAGGTGATGCTGCCCAAACCTGATGAAGGTGAGGGGCGGGGGTAGGGGAAGTAAGAGGCCTTGCGGTTTTACATTCACTCCAACCAGTAGTCACTCTGCCATGAACCCCTCCTTTCTGTTCAGGATCCCAAGATCTTAATGAAAACTTCATCTTTTGCCCTGAAAAGGCCACATGTGTTCCTGTCTTAGTGCCTTCACAACACCTCCACCCGCCACCTGTAATACCTTCTTCTTTCACCTGTTTAGTGAAGCCCCGCCCACAGGCGAAGCCCTACCCACAGGTGAAGCCCCGCCCACAGACCCCGCCTGCTGGAGCCTAGCTCTTGGGTGGCAGGCCTCTTCCTACGCCTTCTGCCTCTTAGGGACTTGGGGATTCTCAAGCTCACTCTTCTATTGGCCCTTTCCCTAGTCTGTCTTGTAGAACGTGTATAAAAAGGTATATCCATTCTGCAAATACAGCTACCATGTAGTGACCTAGAAATTGTACAAACATTTCCAGTTCTCAAAAGGATTCTGTAACATTGCATTAGGACCCATATTTTAATTTTTTTTAAAAAACTTTTATCTATTCATTTGAGAGAGAGAGAGAAGGAAACACGGATTTGTTGTTCCACTCATTCATGCATTCAATGGCTGTTTCTTGCATGTGTCCTGACCGGGGACAAAACCCGCAGCCTAGCAGCGTCCGGATGATACTCTGACCAAGTGAGCTACTGGGCCAGGACCAACACTCATATTTTATCGGAAAGGGAAACGAGCCTCATAATGTAAGTGATGGGCCCCAGGCCACACTGTAATGGAACTGGGGCTTGAATCCAGGCCCCACCTGTCCCGGACACGCAGGGTCGTTCCACTGTGTCCACTTCCGCTGTTTTGCAGTGACAGCAAATGTTTTAAAGCCGGGCCTGTGCCTCCCAGCTCTCAGGGTCCCCTGCTGGTGCCCGAGGCACCTTTACTTCCTGTTCAGGGCAAGGCCCCACTCCCGTGAGGTTGCATTTCCTGAGTACACCACTACGGAGCAAGAGGGCCACGAGGCAGAAGAAAGCAAGTTCAGGATTAAAATTGCTACAGATAATCCACTAAGTGAATAACCCACGGGCACGATAATCCGGCGCTGGCGCGCCGCCCGGTGCCACAGAGTCCCCCGCCCGATTTCACCGTGTCGGAGTCCAGGGGCCTGTTTACTCCATGGCTGTTTCTGCTCGTCCCGCAAACTTGTCGGGCTGGAATGAATCCTCCACGGGTGTTAGCAGGACTATGACAACAGCTGGCACTGTCATTTGCAGTATCTAAAATGAAACTCCCCCCCTTTTTTTTCCAGGAGGAGTTAGGTGTTTCTCTTTAACTGCCAGGTGTACTTCAAAATTAACACCTTTTCTTTCTCTTCAACAGTTGGATTTTCCTGCTGATTTAAAATACAAAAAAAAAAAAAAAAAGATTGCTTTCTAACATCAAAATGGCCCCCATGTCACCGGGCTATGATATATTTGTGTTACACAGTCTGGAGTCACGTTTTTGGACATGTCTGTGGTTGTGAGTTTTGAATCTGTGATTACAAGCTGTGGTACAATGGATACCAACATACTGCTTTTGGAAGAAATGGGACGTAGTCTTAAATTATTTTTTGAAAAAGGAAAAGTGTGTAAGATTATTTTTTTAAAGGAACAAATATGTCATGGGAACTTCAGTGCGGAGAGACAGGTGGGGTACTGGAGGCCAGGTCACAGATGGGACACCGCTCACCAGGGCAGCTACATCTGTGCAGCCCGGTCTCCTGACTAGACATTGCTGACTAGACATTGCTGACCTGCACTTTGCCCTTGCAGCCCTAGGCCCAGCAAAGTGCCATATGCCAATGAAGGCCATCCCAGCTGTCACAAAGGCAAATGTAATCAGGTGGCTGCAACCACATGACACAGCTCTGCCGAGATAGTTCAGATTTCTAGGCCGAAGTTATAATTGTAGTGTGTGCAACTTTGAGAAAATAGTGAGCTGCTTCTATGCAATGGTACATAGTATTCATAATATAATTCACGTGGTGATGTTCTCAGTGACAGTAAATATGGCCCTAGGCAGCACACAGTCTAATCGTTCTGGAAGGAAGAGGTAGAAGCCACAGGGGACCTTGTGAGCCAGCCATTCCCAGGTTTCCACGGGTAAATGGGACCTCTGTGAATGTCTCAGTAATCAAAACGTATCTACACTCTCCCACAAGCTTAAGAAGTTCATTTCATTATTCCTCTTCCAAGTTAAACTGGTCATCTGCAAGGACTTGCCAAATTTTTGTGTCTTCCATGTGGGAATATCTCTTATCAAAATGTTCTTGCTGTCTTTTTCCTTCGTATCTATTGTACTTGTTAGTTTTTTTTTCTTGTCTTCTCTTCTTAAGAGAGGAATAAAGGGAGGACATTTAAATGAGGTTTAGAGTTCAAAGCTAAATAGAAGGGCAGTTTATGCAGCTGAGCATATCCAACACTGCTCTCAAATGTTTATTTTATAGCTTTGTCCTATTTTAAAAGTCTTATTTGTAAAGATGAATGGCCACAAGTTCTGAATTTGGAGAGAAAAGCAAAATGGCTAAGCAGAGAGAGCCAAATGAAACTCCAGTGATAATTCATATCAATGCACAATGATCTCCAAAGCAACTCTCCACACAACAGAACAGATGACAGGAGACAAAAGATGAGCCTGTCTATGCTTTTATATGATGACAACTCCAATTCTTGTGTTGTCATTGTTGCATTGCCAAAAATACGCTGCTCAGTAAGGTAGCAATCAGTGCATAAAATGAGTGCGTGTGCATGTGCCTATGTGTGTGAGTGTTTAAATTGTGCTCTACTGACCTACTTACAAATTATGGACATCAATGTGTCATAGTCACTCATGTATGTTCCTAACAGAAAAAAAAATATTCTTCTTTGTTTATATCAGTCCCAAAGTTGACTTCTGTTTCCACCTAGCTAATCATCTTAAATGGTTATGATCAAACATTGCCAAGAGAGCCAGAGGGTCCATTTTCAAGACTGAATGCTGTTTTTAAAAAGGAAATGTAAGAGGTTTAAAAACAAAACTAAACTAAACTAGGAGAAGGCCAGGAAAATGAGCTGGGAGGATCCCTGGGAAGGTAGGAAAGGACCGAAAGAGAATGAAGTTGAGGAGGAATGGGGAAGGCAGAGAAGACTGAGTGGGCAGGTGGTGGTGGACTGGGCAGGAAGTGAGGAGCAGAGAGGACAGGATAAGGGGACAGAGAGGACTGAGAGCGAAGGATGTGAGGAACGGGAAGTAGGCAGAACTCTGGATTCCCCTGAGAGATAGGTGGGGGTAGTTCAGCACGTGGAATTTGGTGTTTGGTGTTGGATCGATATAAGCTCTACCACATAGTAGTAACTGGATGAACTTGGGCAAGTTTTTTAACCATGGGGTTGACAATATAATCTACTTTACAGAGTTATTTGTGAGGATTAACTGAAATAATCCAAGCAAACGGTTTACACATGGTGAGCACTACCCACACATCAAGTACAGTGAGGAAGGCGACTACTTTGGTGGAGGTATATATGTGCTAGGCTCAATGGGAAGTCCCTAAATGAGCCACATAGATTCTCTCTTCCAGAGGGAACATTGGGAGGGAAGATAAAATATGTACATAAGAGGATCTCTATTACATAAAAAGTGAAATATTTGGGGGGGGTCTTCAAAAATAATACCAGCTTTAAAGAACTCAGAACACCAATATACTGAAATTTTACTCAGTTAAAAAGAAATTAAGTTAAAACAGAGACAGGAAAAGTGAAAGGTGTCACAACATAGTGAGAAAGCAGGTAGGAATATAGTATTGTGTGTATTTAGCCACGAGGCTGGGCTTTCAAACTGCACAGACCTGGGCTCAACTCCCAGTCAAGCCATCTACTAACTTGTGACTTTGACCATGTTATTTGTTTCCAGGACCTCTGTTTACCTGTCTATAAAAGGGGACTACAAGTCAATATAAGATTGTTATGTGGATTAAGTGAGGAAATACATAAATTTAGCACAGTATTCTGATAAAAGTGGTGTCGTTATTACTCTTAGAGTTTAGTGCTATAGTTAAAGTTAAAAGGAAATTTAGAGAACCAACTAAAACCAGGCTCAGTAAGCTTGAAGAACGCAAGGCAGTGGCCCAAGCACCGTGTGCAGGTGGACCAGCGCGCAGGTGGTGGGGCGTGCCTGTGGGGTGCGCAGTGGAAGGCAGGCGTAAAAGCACATGAAGAGCTGTGTCACAACAGGTGAGCAGCTGCTCCCACTTCCACTGTGGCCAAAACAAGCCGGAGAGAGTTTTCAGTCAAATTGTCGACAGAGAAGTTTCATGATATGTGAATGTTCAGACCACTGAGAAAAACCACCCACAGTCTGAGCTTCATTTGGAGGGTTTCTAGGATGCATGGGCAGTCCTCTTTACTCATGTTCTAAATACAATTCGACCTGTAGACTGACGGGTGGCATGAATGACTCTCTCAGCAGGGCCTTCCTACACTACAGACAAATGGCACTGGGCTCTTGGTTGACAAGGACTTTGGTGGGCGTCATGGAGGAAAGAGGGAGGGACAAACACGGCCCTCTGGCTTGAGAAACCACATCCAGGAACCCGGCACTGTGCTAGGTCACTGGTGTTGATTTGTAGTAGTTGCACAATCTGCTCTGTAACGGTCTTATTTTGGTGGTATAGATCCTGATCTCTGCCCGTTTTAAGCCTGCTGGTGAACCGTACAGTGACAGGTAGGCATAATTTTTAGCAAATTTGGAAACTGAGGCATGTGAAAGTTAAATTAGATGTCCAAAATAAACACAGATGATAGAGCTATTCTCAGCCTCAATCTTTCTGCCAAGGCTTCTGTTAAAAATAACATAGTCAACTGCCAACAACTTATTAGACTAAGAAAGAAAAACATGTTTCCCATACACTAAAACAATACACTAGCAAATATTTATGACATGATTCTATTTGACAAAACTGCTCCACTTGGGAGAAAATTTTTCCATAGTTCTTAGAATCCAGAGTCCCTTTGGCCCTTTAGGGAGCAATGTTAGGAGCTCAATCATTGGATTTTGACTGCTGAGATTCACATTGAAAAATGACATTCTAATTATATGAAATTTTCTGAAGAAAATCAATGTCACAATAGTAAACGAGTATTAAAAGAAGGAGAAAATAATGGATGCTGAATTATTGAGCCTATTAAGGAGGATATCATTGTTTAGAACATTGCTTTGTGTAAATTTGTAAAGCGATGTTTTAGAATCTACTTTCTGGATTTAAAAAATCATTAAATAATAATAACTAAGTATTTTTAAAACCATGCAGAGAGAGGAGAAAGGGAAAATGTTGAACAATATCACATCACAAACATTCTTTTTTAAAGAACGTCATTGAAATGAAAACAAATGAGACTTTTGAAGGATGAAGCTGTAGCTTTGCATTCCAGCATTCACTCATTCAACCGGAGCTCTGTCTTAAAGTGGTATCAGAGGTTCGACAGGAACAAAAGACACAACCTGTAATCTCAAGGAATATACACCTTAGATAGGAGACATTGTTATATTAGGTTTCTGCCAAATAATTAAAAATAATTTAGCATTATATAGGAACAAACCAAGTTGCATGTGTTACAGAAGTATAAACATTTTTTTTAAGTGAGAGGATAGGAGATAGACAGAGTCCTGCATGCACCCCGACCATGCAACCTCCATCTGGGGCTAATGCTAGGACCAACTGAGCTATCCTCAGCACCTAAGGCCAACACTTGGACCAATTGAGCCACTGGCTGTAGGAAGGGAAGAGAGAAAGAAGGAGAAGAGGGAGAGGGAGAGAAGCAGATGGTCACTTCCCTTGTATGCCCTGACTGGGGATCACACCTGGGATGTCCACATGCTGGGCCAATGCTCTATCCACTGAGACAACTGGCCAGGGCCAGAATATAAACAATTAAAAAAAATAAAAAAGCAGAAGTTTCCATTTCTTATATAGACCTTCCTCCCTGTTTTATCTGATTGCTGTATATTCTAAATCTAAAGGATACCAATATTGAACTAGGAACAGCATTACTAGTAACAACACAGGTAGAAATGAGTAACATAAGTATGATTGGGGAGAGGTTATGACTCATTACAAGTAATAGAGATTAATTAAGTGATATGAATGCAAATGAAAAGTGTAAGTGATCATGGGAAGCACAGACAAAGCAGCCTTATGCAGCAAAGTTCTTAAGTAAGAAAAGCAGTCATTAGAATGCAAAATAGTTCATGTGAAACTTTTCAAAGTAAGTCTTCACTTAATGTCCAAGAAAGGACTTAGAAATTGCAACTTCAAGTCAAATGATGGATGAGGAAACCAATGTTACCACAGGCTTATTAACACAAGCAAGAGTTCAAGAGTTAAGTGCCTACTGTTTGTTTCTGGTCACAAAAGCATCACCAAACTTCTAATTAAGACCCAAACATTACTTTTTTTCTTGCATTTCACAATGAAGATTTTATTTATTAAATTTGTTGGGGTGACATTGGATAGTAAGATTACATAGGTTTCAAGGGTACATTTCTAAGATACACTATCAGTACGTATAGCCCACTGTGTGCCCATGACCCAGAGACAAATTATTTTCCATCACCGTATATTTGACCTCCTTTACCCTTTACCACCCCCAACCCCCCTTTCCTCTGGTGACCACCATACCGTTGTCTGTGTCTACGAGTTTTTGTTTTTCTTGTTTATTCATTCGTTGCTTTCAGTTTTATATCCCACCTATGAGTGAAATCATATGGTTCTTAACGTTTTCTGTCTGACTTAATTTTGCTTAGCATGATATCCTCAAGGTCACTAATATAAAAATGAGTTATGCATACATTTAGGAAAGATGAATAAAAACAAGTCAGTTCATTATTTTCCAATGCACTGATTCCAGTTCAGGGTCGTGGGTGGCCAGAGCCAATCCTGGCAGCTTAGGACACCAGGCAGGACCCACCCCGGACAGGACAACCCTCCATCGCGGCCGCTCACATGCACGCCCACGCTCACTCAGACCCAGACACCAGACACAGCAGTGCACCTAACGCGCACATCTGTGAGATGTGGAAGGAAACTGGAGTCCATGGAAAACCCACGCAGATTTTGGGAGAATGTGCAAACTCCACACAGACAGTGGACCTCTCCTGGAATCAGTTGTTTCCAGCAACATTATAAACAACATTATAACAAAATGTCATTTAAAAAAATGGTGTTATTTGAGGACCAGCTGTATATGAATACCACTTATTCCACCTCCCACTGCTTAACACCAGGCTGGGGTGCTTTCGCCTGGCATATCAATACTGAAATGCCTCAGAGGGGAACAAATTTCGGCCCATAAACCAACTGCACTGTTAGAAACCATCCCGTATCAAAATGCAGAAAGGTACACGTTAACTCTCTTTTGCGATGTCATTAGTCTCTTCCATCCACTTCCATCCACCTAAAAAACATAGTAAATTTGGCTTCTTAATTCTGCTGTCTGAAAGCCAGTTCCCAAACTACAGGGGCTCAGGTCCTAGTCAACTGAGCTGAACCTGAAATTGTCATGCATTCTTACAGAAATCATTTTGTTCACCACCATTAGAGGTAGCTATGTATCTTAAATAGTATACTAGAGAAAGGAAACCTGAGCCATTGTGTTAGAAAAACAGGAGAAAAATAAAGGCAATGAAATAGTTGATAAAAGATGCACAGAGACAGATGGGCCAAGGGCTGGAGCAAGGTCCTGAAACAGTCGAAATAAGATGAGATTAAAAACTGGTGATGGAACAAACAAAACTGACACAGACTCACAGACACAGAGAACAGACTGGTGGTCACCAGAGGGAGGGGCTGGGGGGCTGGGTGAAAAAGGTAAAGGGATTGAGAAGTACAGATTGGTCGTTACAGAAGAGTCATGGGATGTAAAGTACAGCATAGGGAATACAGTCAATAACAGTGCAATAACTATGTAAGGTGCCAGGTGGGTACTGGAAATATGAGGGGGGCACTTTGTAAAGTATATGACTGTCTAATTACCATGCTGTACACCTGGAACTAATACAAGATAATACTGAATGTCACATGGAATCTAGAAAAGAAAAACTGGTGGTGGAAGTGGCCTGAGAGGAGACTCACCCTTCTCTGAATTCTGACTCATGGAAAGAGAGGTCCTGTACTGGGGAAGACACCCTGCTACTGAGGATGGCCGAGAGCTGTGGTCCTCAAAGTGTGGTCCTCAGGCCAGCACCCAGGCATCACCTGGAGGAGTGTAGGAAAGCAAAGCACGAACCCACCCTGACCCACGTACTCGGCATACCCGGAGCTGAGGCCCAGGGAGCGGTGGGAACAAGCCCTCCAGATCGTGTTTACACATATTCCAGTCTGAGAACTACTGACCTACATCATCTCAGCTGAAGCAGTACACCAGATCGTCTGTGCGGAACAAGGGTGGGGTCAGGACATCTGGGGTGGAGGCAGAGAACAGCTGCAGGGAGGAATGCGGGACGGAGGTGAGGAGTTCACGCAGAGCCCGGCCCAGCTGCGCCAGGCCTGAGCAGAGCAGGGCAGCACATGTCTCTGAGCTAACTGTCTTCTGGTGAGCTGCCTTCTGAGTGTAAGCTCCATGCATGGGAATAATGTGTCTCTGTAAAACCGCATTCTGATTTTCACATAACCGACTACGACCCTGGAAAGACAGCTTAGTTATAATTTAGAGAGTAATATGTATACACACATCTGCACATGTGTGTATATCTATGTATATACACATATGTACACATGTATGTATGTATACAATAAATCAAATTAAACAAAAAATAGAAAAGGTTTTTCTGCATTAGACCAGAGGAGAAAATACACTGAAACAAAGTTAGGGAACTCAGAGTGAAGCCCCTGACTACTTTTAAGTGTGTGGTCTTGAGCAAGTGATTAAACTTCTTCAGAGCTCATTTTCTCACCTGTCAAGTTGGATCTAGAATTCACTTACTCAAACAACAAGAGATGGGGGAATGATCAGTGCAGAACTCTCCACAGCACAGGCATATGCTGATGAAGGCTATGATGGGGGTGCTGATACATACAAAAGGCTTGGAGAACAGTGAGGAATTAGCCATCCACTCCAAATAAGGAAAACAAGAAAGCCTTCGCATAGAGGCCATTGAGCTAGACCACAGAGTGGAAAGCAAGAGAAAAGTCAGCAAATGGAAGACCTCAAAGGCAGAGAATGTGCGGTGGGCTCAGGACCCAGGCTGCCCAGGTGGACCTGCTGCAGCACACTGTGCTGAGGGAGGGACAAGTTCTCTTCCAGCTCCAGGGCTGATTTTTCCAACAACTTCCAGCAGCCTGAAGGCCATAGGCAAATGTGAGGGTGACATTTTATCAACCAATCCAGTGCTGGGATATTTTTTTCATTTTCAACAGCTCTTAAACATTGAACTTGGATAAAAGCCTCTGTCAGAACTCCTTGTGACTGGCTCTAAAGTAACTAGAGCAAGGGTGTGAGCTGTCTAAGGAGTGTCCCACCCTTCCATTTTCCATACTGCTGCCACAGGATTACAGGTGTTTCTGGGGCTGCTTGGCAGAAGGGGTGACTTGCCTCTTGGAAAAATGCTGCTGCTAAGAGGCCAGAATTAAAATTGGTTCTGTCTTAGGAAAGAAGAACACACTACAATGAACTTTTGACTAAGCTTTTATAAGTGGCCCAAATTTTTATCCTCATAGTAAAATTCACAGATTGAGTCTCTGGCAGAAAGCCCCTGTGAAGCGCCCCTTTCCTGTCTCCAGGACCTGAGCGGGCAGAAAACAGTGTTCTCTTGAATTTAAAAGCACTTCTGGATGCTCTCTGGGGCAGAAAGACAAAGAGCAGGCACTCCATGCTCTGTTTCCGGAAGAAAAGGCAAAGAAAGCCTTTTTCATCTCCACCAGATTTCACGATTCCAGGACTAAGCCCCAGGCTGATCAATCATCATAACTAACCTCCCCCATTCCGGGAAATGTTACTTTTGATCAGTCATTTTTTTTTTACAACTTCTGAAAACCTTCCCATTCACAAGACTAAAAGGGCATTCTGACATCCTGACAGTGGACACTTTTGTTCCCACACAACGTACAAAATGGATCACAATTTTACTTAATAGACTATATGCCATGCATGGGAGCCTGGAACGTTTAGTCCAAAGGATAGCCTGAGTCTTAAGTTCCTATACACTCACAGGCATGTTTAGAAAGGTGACTTTTCTGGGCTTTTTCAAGATGTCCCCAGTATGAAAACATCCTCTCCCAGAGCGAAGTGTACAGGGCTCGCGGTCACCACCACAGCCTGTCCACACGTGGGCCAGCGGGCTTCACCAAGCGCCTCCTGTGTGCTGAGCAGAGACAAGACTGGCTGGTTCAGACTTCAAGACAAAACTCTGAGCCAGATCCCACCCCTGGAATATACAGCCCGGCATGTCACAACTATTGGTTTTCAATGCTTCTTCGGACAGCACTGACACAATGAGAGTGTTTTTGAGTCTTGAGAGTTCAGATCTGGGTACATTGAGCAAACACCTACTCTTTAGCCAGCAAACCACCTGTCTTTAGGTTAATGGCAATGTTTTGGATGTGAGCTAAGACTTCTCTTTATTATGGTATGTATATAACAATAGATATATGTGTATATGCAAACAGTGTTGTGTGTACATTTGCATGCTCTTGCTCCATCACATGGCCTCACTAAATGGGCATCGCCTTTAGGGCTGACTCCCAACCCTAACACCTTCACTAGGTACCATTTGGGACATGGCTGATAGCATGAACCATTCCTTTCCTCAATAATCCTTATTGCCATCAATAAAATATTTAACTTGGACGCTGTAAAGAAAGAGGTTTACTTTTTGTTTTGTTTTCTTTTGACATGTCCAAATAAAACACATCTTTAAGATCTCACAGAATCACAAACCGTGGGGCTGAAAGGAGCCTTTATTCACCCAGCGCAGGCTCCTGGGGCAGAGTTCCCATTTGCAAGCAGTGGACACTGACGATTAAACAGAGAGTAAGGGTGCATGCCAGCAAGCCCCGCAGCGGTGTGGGAGGACATGGGGCAGGGGCAGGGCAGAGTGCACAGACCCCGCAGGATTTCATCCATGGTAGAAGTGGATGGATGACACCCTGACAGGCTGTAATGGCCTGAACCTCAGAAGCCTCCAATTTCTATCAGTTTCTCTGGGCCGTATCCCCCCCCCACAGAAGGGAACTTTGGGAAAGAGGCTTGAGAATTATGTGAAGTAGCAGCAGAAAAAGAGAACACATTTTTTTCTGTTCGGTCAGCAGTTTCTCACCATTAACTCACTGTCAATAGGCATTATCTTTAAGAATTTGTGATTTTTCAAGTTATTTAACCTGATGTATGTTTCCTACCTAATAAATAAAACTGTACCATGCAAAGAGTACTCCTGTTCAAAAGAGACCCTACAGACAATGGGAGGAGCCCCATTTCCCTGCTGTCAAATGCTGGGAGGAACATGGATTCCCACTTGTTCTCAGTCGCTGCGTGTCCTATTATATTTTTATTTCTGACTCTGACATTCTGGCTGGTCATTGATTACGGTCCTTACGTGATAAGTGGATCCCCTAGCATATCAAGAACTGCTTGATCTTCCATTACTTCCTCAGACAGTAGCTTCTCCTGAGTCGTATTGTAAAGTTACCAACCAATGGAAAAAAAACTACTCAAAATACAGTGCCTTCAATGTAGAATGGACGCAAACGCCCTGAATTGGCTTGGATTCCTTCCAGCCACAATTGTTGGAAGGATTTACCTGAACTGTTAAGAACCATGGGGCCAGGTGACCTATTGCTAGAACAACAGCAAATCAAAAGTGCTACCCCAGGCATCTGCGGTCTGAGGGGAAGGAGAGACGGCTTTCCCGGGGCCGGCCTGGAGGTGGCGCTACTCCCGCGCTGAGCGCCAGCGCCGGCCAGGCTGGAGGGAGGAACGGAAAGGGGGCTCAGACATCTGCAGCCAGGTGACGATAAACACTCTAAACAGTGACCACTACCCTCACAAAAGAGAAAATCCTCAGGACTTAGACCTTGCTCTAGGCCTCCCTCTCACATACACACATTCCCAATAGGTTCAGAGCAATGAATTTTTTAATAAAATAATTAAAGCCAGCCCACGAAAGCTAAAACAAACTATTCAAGAATGTGGCATAGCTGACAGTTGCCAGAGGGGAGGAGTGTTGAGGGTTTGGGGGGAAACGGTGAAAGGGTTAACAAGCACAAACTGGTTGTTACAGAATAGTCACAGGGATATAAAGTCCTGCATAGAAAATATAGTCAGTGACATTGTGATAATTACGTACGGGCCAGAGGGGTACTTAAACCGTCAGGGGGACCACTCTGTAAAGTACATGACTTTCTAACCACTTTGCCATACATCTGAAACTAATACAGAATAATACTGAATCTAAACAGTAATTGAATATATTGAATATATATATATATATATATATATTACATATGGGGTGGTGGGGAAAGGAGGAAAGGCAAGTAGGGAGGCAAAGTGGTTACAGAAGCAGCTCTCCTACATGGTATTTTTCATTCCAAATTTCGATTCCAACTGAATTCAGTATTCCTTCAGCTAATAAGCAGTGCGCCCACACTGCCCAGAACTGGCCCCGCAGGGATGTTTCTGCTGAGTCTCATGGAAGCTCGGTGCTGGGGTCTGTGGCCAACCAGTCTTTGAGTTCAGGATTTCTCTCTGGAAAGTCTTGAACAGGTTTATGGTGATTAGCTCTGTCAAAAAGCACTGCTGGGCTTTTTTTTTTCTTAAAGAGAGAGAGAGAGAGAGAGGAAAGGAGAGAGATGAGAAGCATCATCAACTCATAGTGGCAGCACCTTATTGTTCATTTACTGCTTTCTCATATGTGCTTTAACCTGGGGGCTCCAGCCAAGCCAATGACTCCCTGCTCAAGCTGGCGACCTTGGGCTTCAAGCCAGAGAGACATTTGGGCTCAAGCCTGCGACCATGGGATCATGTCTATGATCCCACACTCAAGCTGGTGAGCATGCTCTCAAGTCGGCGACCTCAGGGTTTTGAACCTGGGTCCTCAGCATCTAAGGCTGATACTCTGTCCACTGCAGAACCAACTAGTCAGGTCCACTGGGCATCTGAATGACTGAAAGTCACATTTTATTTGAGGGAAGCGCTGGAATAGCAAGGATTGATGTTTGGAGCTGTCCCCAAAGTTCCAGAGGAACCTATTGGGAACACAAATATGAATTTGGATTTTTGACATTTTGTGAATGAAAATATTCTTCTGCTATACTAGATGAAGAAAAAAAAAGGCAGTTAATAATTGCAAGGCATGACTATAAACAACTAATGCACTATGCATAACATATGTGCATATATATTCTTCTCCATCCCCCGTTTAGGAGGTGAGACTGCTAGGTTGTTGAGATAGGCCAACTCTTGACATTTAATAAAATACAAAATGAATATTTACTCCCATTGAGTAATTTCTCCTGGGAACTTTCCAGAAAGAAACTCTGAAACTGAAAATCAGTAAACAGCTAGAAAATGAAGCAACAGCTCAGGTAAAGTCCAAACTCAAACACAGCACACGCTTCTGTTCTGGTACCAGTGGTTCCGTGTCCCAACGGTGCGGGTGACGCCGACCCCGAGGGAGCCGAGCCCGCCAGTGCTGGGGTCTCGGTCAGAGGCTGCTCTCCTCCCAGCACCCTGGGTCTGTCTGTCTATCCCACTGTGCCTACTGTCAGGGGAATTCGGGTTCTGGGAAGACACCTGAATACTGGCGAGGGGGGAAGGTCACGTGAGGCTACAAAACAGGTGCTTCAACATGCCTCGCAGAAGCAGAGGTGGGCAGATGCAGGAGGCCTGTCCCACCATTGTGGGGGAGTCTACTCTCTCTCTCTGCCTCCCTCCTTCCTGACACTCCCTCCAGTATTGGACTAGTCAAAGCAGAACACACTAGAAATGAACAGGTTGAAGCCTCAATTTCCTTACCTGTACAGTGGAGATAATTATGCCATCCCTCCCATCCCAAAAGCTCACTATGAAAATCACAGTGTGTGTGATTGATTCATCTGCTATAATGTTAAGCCTAATTTTGAGGGACCCAAAACATGGAAGACACGAACAAGGTCCGTGCATTACACTTCAAAGCTTTATTGTCTAGCTTGGCCAAGCGCCGGCCCTTTGTTCTACTTAGTTTTTATAGTTTTGTAAGTGGGAAGTACAGAAGCAAAAATTGTAATTAGGAGCCTCTTACCACTATTGGTTATAGTCATATATCCTTTAACATGATAGGACCACGTTCAATTTGCAAGCCATACATCCTTTTGGGGAAAACAAAGTTTACAAGCCAACACAATGGTAGAAAGATGTCTCTTTACATATTAAAAGGCATTCCTATATTATCTAGTGTTCATCTGCTATCTCTCTGTCCAGAGTCACACGTGTTAACCACACGCATTTACATAAGGAGAGGTAGTTTCCGTGGGGACAAATGCCCACAAATGGCTCATTGCTATGAGAAAAGGTTTATTTTGGTTTTTCTCTCCCTGTACCTGGCTAGCCATTCACCCTTTTCCCCACAAGCGTGGTGGAATGTCTGGGGATCCATGTTTCCCTCCCCTTTGCATTTACAATACAATGCCAATCACACAGTACAGAGACTATTTTCACAATTTCTCTCCACACCTTAACCCAAATCAACAAAATGTTTCTCAAGCCTCCCAAAATATTAATATTAATTCTGTAGCTTTTGGTACTTTACAACACCTGTGGGTGAAGTGGCTCAGTGGCTCCTCAAACAATATTTGTGTCCCCCCAAATTCCCACGCTGGAACCTAATGCCCACTATATTGGTATTAAGATGTGAGCCCTTTGGGAGACAAATTAGGTCATGAGTGTGGAGCCCTCATGAATAGGGTCGATGAACTTTCTCATAAAGGAGACCCCACAGAGCTCCCTATCCCTTCTGCCCGGGACAAAGCTAAAGACGGCTGTCTACAAACCAGAAAGAGAATTTGCCAGCACCTTGAACTTGGACTTCCCAGCCTACAGAACTTTGAGAAATTTCTGTTGTTACCAAATGACCCAGTCTGTGCTATTATAATAGCAGCCCAACTGGACTAAGATACCACCCTGTCACCATATTTTCTCCTTTCTCAACTGTTCACAGACCATACCAATACAGGGACTAAGTTCCTTTCTTTTCTCACTTCCCAGCAGGCGACCCCAGGTCCCTAGGGCCTACCTTTCTCAGTGGAAAGGGAGAGAACGTGGTTTGCTAGCAGTGAGAATAAACAGGCACTGCTGCCTTGTCCCAAACTTCACACGGCCTCTTCCCCGCTTCTTTCTAAAATGAACTTATTTTGGAACTATCATTTAATTTATCATAAAGTCATAATTGGATCTGACTCCATTTTATGGACTTTAAAATTTTATATTGTAATTTACCTTGCCCAAATAGTCATGGGAGTGTAAAGTACAGCATAAGGAATATTGATAGTCGATAAAATTGTAATGACTATGGACGGTGTCAGGTGGGGGTAACTTCATAAGTTATATGAATGTCTGACCACAATGCTGTACACCTGAAACTAATAGGGCATTGAATGTCAACTATAATTGAGAAAAAAATACAAACATACCTCAAAAAACCTGACCTTGCCCAACAAAAACATATTTTTAAAAAATATATTCTTCAAAATCATCACATTCAGTAGAAGAAAAACCAGCTGCCCAGAGCACTGCCGTGGCTGTGCCCCCAAGGGCCCACGGTCGGGGTCGGCTCCTCTTCTCCACAGGGATGCTTGGCACCAGCCAGCACGTGCCACTGCTTGTCACTGCATCTAATGCAGAGGAGGAGGAGCAGGCTCTGTGTCACACAGCACCGTGGTCCCAGGACTTTTACAGAGTGGCCACTCTCCAGCTTCAAGAAGGTCGCAGAGTGGCTCAACTGGCAACAGCAAACAGTAACTCCTCAAAACGGAATCTCTTCCTACTTTATTCCTTTGTCATCTCCTCCCCCAAATAAATATGTCCCAGTGAGCCTTTCCAGTCAGTGTAATTCACTCACTTGGGTCACTTCCATTATATGTAGTGGAGAGAAGAGAAGGCACAAGGATAGACATTATGAAGTGCACTGTGTGTATGTGTACACAGAACATCCACAACTGAGGGTCAGCTCTGTCAAGGACCCTAGGGTTTGCTGAGTGTGACCCACTTGATCCCCTACCAAACTAAGGTAAGGTGGCCAACGCCTCCCTGTCCCTGTCCCTCCTCTGCTCCATCTGGGCACACCTGCAGAGCCTATTCCCGGCCTCCTGCTTCCCTGCTGCGTACCTGCCTCTGCCTCCTCTCTCTCTTGACTTGGTCCCCTTCTTCATGGTGGCCCTCCTACCTGCATCGTCCGCCACCCTGCAGAGGCCTCGTTCCCACTGTGCCCCTGAGCTTTCCACACAGGTGTTTCTGATGACATGGCTCCCCTCTAATTCCTGAAAAGTGCAAAGGTAAAAATAAGCAAACTTACCACTCAGTGCTGCAGGTAGAGCGAATTGTTTCCATTGGAACAAGAGAAAAAACTCATTTTTGGATCAGAACATGAGTTCCCCCTACCCCATTGCCTGCTGTGCCCTTGACATCAAGAAAATGCTAGAACGCTGAACGTGCTCAATACCCACGCTGGACGTGCTCAGTACCAGGCTGTACGTGCTCAATACCCACGCTGGACGTGCTCAGTACCAGGCTGTACGTGCTCAATACCCACGCTGGACGTGCTCAGTACCAGGCTGTACGTGCTCAATACCCACGCTGGACGTGCTCAGTACCAAGCTGTACACGCTCAATACCCACGCACACAGATTCTGAAGGAACTCGGAGCGCCAGGTATAAGTTAATGAAGGCAAACTGCATGACAAGTCAGAAGGCCTGCGTTTGAGCTCTAGCTGAATTAAATTATGTGGCTATGAGCAATTTTTTTTTTACCTTGGTTAAAAATCAACAGGGTAGCACTAAATTATTTTTAAAGTATTTTCTTTTTCAAAATGTCTATGATGATAAAATACATAAACTATAGCTGCAGGTTGAAAGGTCTCTGAAGAACTCTGTGGTCCGGCCACCCACATCTTCTCTTAATTTCGTATTTCCCACCAAGATGACTATCCCATTTGGAAAATTTCTAGGAAAACATCCGAATTTCCTATTGTCATCTAGTTTAAGATTTTAGTTTTTTTTTTTAAATCATTCTCAGATTTAATCTAAAATTTATTTCTATGTTTGTTTCTATGTTTGAGTACTGCTAATCAATTTAAGACGCAAAAAGATGATTATAAAATTCCACAATCCTCATAATCACGGAGTGTAATTTTATTTCCAATCTAAGTATTAAAAGATATGGCCAATAAGGCATAAAAACATTTCCCCTGAAGTCGTATCATTGGCTAAATCATTCAGGCTGTCTACTGTGCCTCTCTCTAAATATATATTTGTAGCAGGACTTGATTAGTTTTCTACCAAGAAATACATGTTTATGAAATTATGTCTTATTCACCAGGGCTCCTCATTTATCTTAGTAATTTTTAATGGAAAAGAAAATGAAACATTATTACATAAATGCTTACAGAAATGACAGTAATTTTATTTAAATTTAATAAAGAGAAGGTTAAATAAATATTGTAATCTCTCAGGAATTACAGTATAAGCCTTAAAATTACAAATCTCCCCTTTATTTTTCATTACATAGTCTTAAAATATTTACCAGTGTAATAGTGAACCTAAATTGTCATTAATTATTTTCTGGCAATTTCTTTGTTTCTGACAGTTTAAGTGAGAGGATATGCCAACTCCCATTCAGATCTTATTTTAAGTATTACCTTTATTTGTTTTTTTTTCTCTTTTACACATTCTAGTTTTCCATTTCAGTAAAGCACTTTAAGGCATAATCTTCCTCAACATAAAACTATGCAAGGCAGTGCTGACATTTCCACCTTTATCATTTCTGGATTTGAGGATCTCTCTATATATACACATGTGTTCTCAAACTCACACGCACGCACACATGCACACACACATTTTGTTGTCAACTATCTAAAACAAAGTCCTCAGTCTCATAACTATAATAAGGCAGAGACAAAAGAAGAAACTTGCTTTCAAGAATGAGGAATGGGGCCCTGGCTGGTTGGCTCAGCGGTAGAGCGTCGGCCTGGTGTGCGGGGGACCCGGGTTCGATTCCCGGCCAGGGCACATAGGAGAAGCGCCCATCTGCTTCTCCACCCCCTCCCCCTCCTTCCTCTCTGTCTCTCTCTTCCCCTCCCGCAGCCAAGGCTCCATTGGAGCAAAGATGGCCCGGGCGCTGGGGATGGCTCCTTGGCCTCTGCCCCAGGCGCTAGAGTGGCTCTGGGCGCAGCAAAGCGATGCCCCGGAGGGGCAGAGCATCGCCCCCTGGTGGGCAGAGCGTCACCCCTGGTGGGCGTGCCGGGTGGATCTCAGTCGGGCGCATGTGGGAGTCTGTCTGACTGTCTCTCCCTGTTTCCAGCTTCTGAAAAATACAAAAAAAAAAAAAAAAAAAAGAATGAGGAATGGCTGTGACCTTTCATAGAGCAAACATTTGGGTAATCTCATTAGTGATATGAAAATAGAGCTCCTGTGAGGGAAAATAATTAATTGACATATTATGGCAGAGTTTCAATCTGTATCTGAATTATTAAAATCTAAAGTTTATCCCCCTTATATCTTTTTTGGATGTAAAAGTAAAAATAAAAAATCCCAAACAAGTACTATTAAACTTAATTTAAATAAGAATTAAGTAATTTTAATAAGCCTCTTCAGATGACTCAGTGGATAGAGCGTCATCTGGTGCACTGAGGTTGCAGGTTCAATCCCCAGTTAGGGCACATGTGAAAAGCAACCAATGAGTACACAACTAAATCAAACAACTAAGTGGAACAACAAGTTGATGCTTTCTCTCTCTCCCCCATTCCTCTCTCTCTCCTCCTCTTCTTCTCTCTATCTCTTTCTCTCAAATCAATGGAAAAATTTAAAAAATAAAAATGACTTCATCATGAACAATGATCATACTGAATAATGAAACCCCTCTCTGATTCATAGAGAGCCTGAGTTAAGACATGTTAACACCATTTCAATTAAATTCTACACAGAGTAATTCCCAGTTTCATTGTTCAAGTAAGTGTCTGTAGTTGGGTTGAAAATGTATGCATTAGATTTTACATTCATTTTTAAGACCCTACTTCCAAATTGTGGCCCTGAAAAGTTTCATAAAATTTGTTTCTTAAGAAGCAGCTCATGGCCTGACCAGGCAGCGGCGCAGTGGATAGAGCGTCGGACTGGGATGTGGAAGACCCAGGTTCAAGACCCCAAGGTCACCAGCTTGAGCATGGGCTCATCTGGTTTGAGCAAAGCTCACCAGCTTGGACCCAAGGTCGCTGGCTTAAGCAAGGGGTTACTCAGTCTGCTGTAGCCCCATGGTCAAAGCACATATGAGAAAGCAATCAATGAACAACTAAGGTGTCACAACAAAAAACTAATGATTAATGCTTCTCATCTCTCTCCGTTCCTGTCTGTCTGTCCCTCTCTCTGACTCTCTGTCTCTGAAAATAAAAAAAAGCAGCTCATGGTCCTTGGGTACCACACCTCTGACAGGAAGAGGGGACTTGCACACCAGGGGGTTTATTTCTGTCACCTCTTAGGTATCCATCTTAGAGATGGCCTTGGAGAACGTAACACCTGTATCCTCAACTTGTATCCCCCAATCTCTCCTGTCAGCCCCCATCTGCTGCCCTGAGGGTAGATGCTCATGCCTTACTCTCCCTGGAGAAGTCTTCCTACCTTTCTTTTCCCCAGAGCTAGGTGCTGGAGGTAGAACTGAAACCAAAAACACACACAGGCCCACCCGTCACAGTGCTGATGAACTGCAGGGACAAAGATAGCATGACTGAAAAAATTGTGCAGGTAAACATACAGCCAGTCAAGGGTGGTGAGGGAAAGCCTCGTCAGGAAATGACAACTGAACTGATGGTCATTACGTAAGGGGAACACAGTGGGGTGCAAAAAGTCTTACCACCTGCAAGATGACAACTGTGACCACTGACTGAGATACAAAAGCTGCAGCTGTAGCAGGTGCCAGACATTGCAGCTGTCTGATATGGTATAAAGATTTATTCTAAGAGCACTGGGGTATTACTAAAAACTTATGTAGATCATGAATGACATAAAATGAGTCCTGAGTTTAGGAAAGGGTCACGTGGGCCCAGTGTGGTCAACAGACAGGGTAAGGAAAAGGGCAAAACTCTGCCAGCTTGCCTGCCTGCCAACCAAGCAAAGTGTGTCTGTCCCCTACCTGCTCCATGCTTACGAGGCAGAACTGCACCCTCCCCAGTGAGGACTGTGTGACCAGTGGAGGGTGGGCTGCCGCAGACTGTAGGGTACATCCGGACGCTTAGGAGCCCTTTTGGGCCTCTCCAGTGATACTGAATAAGGTACTGGACGGCCATTGGAAGTCAACATACCAGAGCCTAATATGCCAGTTGGTCTTCCCCTTTCTTCTCTACCTTGCTTATGGGCTCTTCATAAATGGAACCAAGTGAAATTTTTCATGATCATACTGCAAATTCCCCCTTCCAGCATTCCACACCAGGGAACAAAGTTAAGTAAAAACCTTTGACTGAAATACAAGGTAACAAAAAGTGGCATTTAGCCTTTGAAATGAACGTATAAACAAGCAGGTAATTCATTATTATGTTGGAGATAGTCAAAAGATGAATTTATTAGTGCCAGAAAACAGGTATTGGGAGATACTTATATAGCTTCTCTAGTCCAGCACCTTTTTTTTTTTTTCCAGTGAGACCTTACTAAAGAGGTTGGAAGTGAAAACCCTCTCCTCAAAGCAGAAATTTGCAGTAACTGAGTTTGAACAAGTCATAGTTAAAATTTGTCTTAATAAATCACACTTAAAAGGTTTAAAATTATCCTTAAACTAACATAAAAGCCCCTAATACATACTAATTTAAAAAAAATTAAAACTCTTAAATTTCTTTTTTACAAACCTTGAAATAGAGTAGGAGGGATTCAGATCTCAGAGCTCTATCCCTTACTAACTTCACAAGATTAAGAGTTAACAAATACTGGTTTTGTAAGTGCCAACCAGAGAACTTTATCAGAAAGTTGTTTTAAAACAAATGTTTATTTTTATCCCACAATATACAAAACAAGGAAATTTCTTGAGCAGCAAATGTATTTACCAGGAACGACTATATTTCCTGGCCTTTTTGTAATTGCTGTTGTTGTTGAATTCACTGCAGTAAATTCAACAAATTTAAAACTAATAAATATAGCATTAGTTTTAATAAGTATGCACACAAACCACCCATAGAGATATAAAAATTCATACACACAGGCACACACACGCTATAGGTGGGTATCGCCATATAAACAGGTGTACAAACTTACACAGGGACTAAGACCGAAGAAGGGTGTGGACCTGTTTTCAGTCTTTTGCCTTTTTAAAAGCAGCTATTTTCATCATAAAATCAAAAGACAATCAGCTATGACAAGCACACAACCACACATAAAACAATGAGTGAAAGGCTCAATTCATAATTTTAATTACTTAGAGATATTGTGCCCCCATCCCTCTCCTGCTCCCAACAAATCTTGCCCTGACCACTTAGCACCAGCTGTACAAGGACAGAGTCATGTGTCAACTTATTGCGGAGGCTGAGCCACACGTAAGCGACCTCTCAGCCATGAAGACGAGACATGGTTTCCACAAGGGAAATTAGTCCATCCTCACTGGAAGGAAACCTTGTCAGAAATGAATGGAAGAATGACATCAACTTTCAGCCTGGGCGTCAGAGACAGGAACTTCTCATTGCTCAGCAATCTAAAAACCTTTAACAGATTATTAGGTCTGTAGAATTTAAGACTCTCCATGGATAGTTGTCTTTAAGCAAAAGTATGTCCATCTTATATTCCACATCACAATGACTACGACACTACCCAAGTACACATGGGCATCTCCTAGGGTTGATGACATACGTTTTCATTGATTACCACACGACCCTGGAAATGTCCATGCGGGCTGAGGTTAGGTATATCATGATCTCCATTTTCCCAACAAGGAGTTTGGGGCAGAGAGGCCCAGGGTCATATGGTTGGTAAGCAATTTGCTTGGGTTACCGGTGCCATTATTTTTAAGTTCAAGGCGAGAAATATAGGCAATAAGCTTAGATAAATTCAAAAAATTTTAAATTACATGGAATTCAGTAATCCGTCACGTGTAAACAACATCACCAGGCCATAACAACATATCCAGGGAAGTAACTGGAGAAACTAGAAAAAACATAATATTTAATAAACAACAGTGTGCCTTGTCCTTGGCAAAACCAATACACATTCAAAACAATCAAAACTGCTTACAGAGGTCTGGTTACACAGACAATAGATCTCACCAGCTTTGAAATATAGGAAATCAAAGAACTGCTTGGAGTCTCAATGTTCCTCATCTATGAAACAGGAATAACAACACCACCTAAGTTCATAGGATGGTTGTGAGAAGTCAGATATTTACATAAACCACCAGGGACACGCAGAGCATATAAGGTGCTCATTAACTTTTTTTTCTTATTGTCATTATATATAACACATATCAAGTCAACTGTGTAATTTTTTTTTTAAGAGAGAGGAGAGGAGATAGAGAGACAGACTCTCTCATGCTGGGATCTACATGGCAACCCCTGTCTGGGGCCAATGCTTGAATCAACCGAACCACTGGCTACAGGAGGGGAACAGAGAGAGAAGGGGGAGAGAAGCAGATGGTTGCTTCTCATGTGTGTGTTGAGCAGGGATCAGACCTAGGTACGTCGGCATGCCAGGCCGACACTCTATCCACTGAGCCAACTGGCCAGGGCCTAAATTTTTTTTAATAGAGCAAGGCACAAAGGGTTATTCACTCCAGTCAAGAGGTCCTACACAAACCAAGTACATATTTTTCAACCCGCAAGATGTAAAATCCTATGAGTCCAAATGGACCCCACTTAAATCTCATGCCAGGCCGCTGCCAACAAACCTCACAAAGCAGCCCCCATCCTCGCAGCTCCACGATCCCAGGCAGACATGGCAAGAAGCCACAAGAAAGGGGAAGGAAGGCCAGAGTCTGAGGAGCCTTGTGCAGCAAAGCACCAGAAGAAGGGAGTGAATCTCGGATAATAACCTCTTTGCTCCCTAGGGAAAGCTGAACACATCCCTATTCCAACTACTGATCCAGCTCCCAAACAGGAAAGAGCGAGGACGGGGAGGGGGGGCTCATTAAAGTTCCTGGGGAAACAGATTAATCCCCTAGAAGTGGCGTGGGCCGGGAGTGTGGCTCTGAAGAACCCGGTCTCCCCTTCACCTGACCCTGGGGTTTTCCATCTTCAAAGATTAAGTTCCCTTTGATTTCATGGAACACCTAGTTTATAGCTAAAGGTGTCATTTGTTTGCCATGGGCTTTTCTGGCTTTGGAAATAAGCAATTCGAATCACTTGAGACTTTTAAGACAATCTAGCTCAGTCTCACACATGAAAAGGCCTCCAAGAGCCAGGAAGGTAGCCCCAATGAGTGAAGTGGGCCCAGTAGGAACTGTGGTTTACTTTGTTGAATGTTTGCCACTCAGAAAGAAAAGCCCAATTGTTGCCCAATCTTTCCATTTTTTTCAAGAGAAACTGAAAATCTTTCTTCCTCCTATCCCCGCTCCCAAATGTTGGCAATTAATTTAAAAAGTAAGTAAGCTCCATACCCATATATACAGAGGAAACTCACCTATGGATGTCCAGTTGGGACTTCTAACCAAGTTCAGTAAATTTCATCCCTGGCTTTGAAGAAAAAGAACCACCTAGGAGGTTAAAAAATGTGCATGTCTGCCTCCTCCACCAATGGCAACTCTGATTCAAGTGGCCATGGAAGGCTTTGGGCAATTCTACTATGCAGGCAGAGTCGGAAACTACCATATTTTCCCTTGTATAAGACACTCCCATGTATAAGATGCACCTTAATTTTGGGGCTCGAAATTTGAAAAAAAAAATGTATTACATAAAGTTATTGAACTCAAGTTTTAGTCATCATAAAATTCATACAACTTCTTCTCATCACTGTCAAAACTTGTAAAAAAAAATAAAACAAAACTACAACCACTGTATAAGACACACCCAGTTTTTAGACCCCAAAGTTTTTGAAAAAAGTTGTGTCTTATACATGGGGAAATATAGTACTAATCTAGCCTAAACCTATTAACTCTACACATGATGAACTGGTGGTCAGAGGGCTCAAAAAGACTGCAGCTGCAACAGCTTATCCCAACATGCTGTTGACAAAACTCTAATATAAACGCTACTCTTTTTGTCAATGCACAAGTGTTTGGGCTTCAATAAACATAGTTTATAAATATTTCAAATGCTTTCCCCAGCTGAAGTGTCAGTTTTCCCTTTTTCCTGCACCCAGTGACCATGGTGCGACATTGACATTGGCCCACGAAGTCCATGAAGGCAAAGGACATGCCAGTCCCTCCCTCGGCAGTGAGGTGAGGCGGCACCCCAATGAGAGCTTGCTCCATCAGTGACCAGGATTTCCAAAGTCCTCTTCCCAAATAAACCAGGAATAAAGTTCCATAAAAGCTCAAAACCCAGTCCTGAGAAATGTCAGTGAGTAGAACCAACTCAGAAGAAAGAGGATCACTGATGACAATAAGGGAAGGCACAGCAAACTGGTCATGGCACCCATATCATTAGGTTCAAAGCCTGTTTCCCCCTCAACAGCACATAAAGGAACAGGCAATTCTATGTCACTCTCATCACCACCCTGGACTTGGTGTATTTCATTTCCCAGGAGCCGAATCCTTGCTAATACCAGTAGCCAGAGTGTAAAGATGCGGTCTGGTTTCTCGGGCCCCCACCTGTGACAGAGAAGCTCTACATCACTGGCCCACTGGCACTGGAAGTTTCCTCTTCCCACGCTGCAGCAGATGACTGTCCTCAAGGATGGAATGTAGCGTTGCGTTGTATACTGCTCACAAAAATTAGGGGAAATTTCAAAATTAATATGAAATGATAAAATATCTCCTAATTTTTGTGAGCAGAGGGGATATATGAAAATGAATATGAAGCAATAAAATATCTCCTAAAATTTTGTGAGCAGTGTATTTACATCTCATAAGACCAGGTGATAAACATCAAGCTTCCTTTCATCCTAGGAAAATGTTGGCAAAATCCTACTTGTTCTGCAAGAGCAATCAAGTTATGATTGTTTATTTGGTTTATTATTTTAAAATACACCTCTGCCCTACCTGTCAACCCAATCCAAGCACCTCTCTCCTTCATAGGGAACTGCCATTCTAAAATAACAAATAAGATGAAGGTATTAAACAATAAGGAAAAACCCTCACAGACACAGACAACAGGATGATTACCAGAGGGAAGGGGGTAGGAACAGATAGAAGAGGGTAAAGGTGGGATAAGGGGATAAATGGTGATGGAAGGAGCTTGACTTGGGGTTGTGAACACATAATACAGTGCTCAGATGATATATTATAGAATTGTACACCAGAAACCTATATAATTTTATGAACCAATGTTACCCCAATAAATTCAATGAAAATTAAAGAAAAAAAGAAAAGAAAATAACAAATCTGATTAGGTCACTTACCTACATAAGAAATTCTGATGTAGCTACCTACTGGGTTCCAGAGAAAATCCAAGATCCCTGACACATGTCTGGACCAAATCTAATGTTCCAGGCTCGCTCCCTCTCCCACCCTCAAACATCCTCTGCTCCAGCCACTTCAAATCACTTCCCATTCCCCTAGCTTCCATCTCCTCTATTTCCCTGCTTCTGGGTTGTCCCTTTTAGAACACACTTTTTGCTTTTCTATGTCCGATGGTTTCCTGGAGAACTTTCAAGAATCACCTCAATTGACAGATGCTCTGGGACGCCATCCAGGACTCTTCCAGGAGCAATGAGGGCACCGCCCCAGTCTGCCCTGCCTCCCCTCAGGGCCGTTGTGAGGGCAGTTCAGGGCCTCCACCCGAGGACTCTCAGAGTCCAAGTCTGCTTCATGCTTCCCTAGGGCCCGACTCACACAGGTGCTCAGCTCGGATCACAGGGTGGCCGAGTTCAGCTAACTGTGGCTGCACCATCTGCATGGGTCAGAGACAAAGTGGGCTTCCTGGGCAGCTCTGCCTCCTGTGACCACCAAGTCTTCTGTCTACAGCAAGCTTGTTGTGTTTGGGGTTGTTCTGCATATTAATGCTTTAGCTTCAACTGCCCCATAATGACTCTTTCTTGTGAAAGAAAAATACTGCAGTCTCACGTGTGAAATCCAAAATAATCCAATTCACAGAAACAGAGTTTGGTGATTATTGTGGGCTGTGAATGTGTGAATGGGTGAATGGGGAGATGTTTGTCAAAGGGTATGAACTTTCAGTTATACAATGAATAAGTCCTCCGGACCTAATGGACAGCCTGGTGATTATTATAAACAATACTGTGTTGTGTACTTGAAATTGGTACAGTAGACCTTAAATGTTCTCACCACACACACACACACACACACACAGCTATGTGAGGAGATAGATGTGTTAACTAATCTTACGTGGTCATCTTTTCATAATATTATATATACATACTCCATATAGCCTGGATGACACAGTGTTATTTGTCAATTATATCTCAATAAGGACCTTAAAATACATAGAAACAAACCAATAAACAAAAATTTGCTCCTTTCTTTAAAGCACTCTGAGTTTATGTCAGTCAGTCTTTGTTCAGCACTGTATATGACATCAGAGTAAATGTGAACTGAAGTACATTTTCAAATCTGAAGATACATAGTAAGTCCCTCCTGATATTTGCCCAAGTCTCTTTTGTTGTGATTAAAATCAGGAGAGATCAAATGCTGAGGACCCATTAGAAGACTGTTTTGATTGTCACAAATTATAGTGCCTGAACACATTCTTAAGCTGATTGTCTGTAAAAAAAAAAAAAATTGAAAGTTTTCCAAAGACAAAACAGAAACAAATAATTATGGTTGAAACGTCTGTGGTTCCTTGGAAATGCTGCATTTTTTTTTGTATTTTCCATTATTGTTGTGCAGTTCGAATGAATGTGTACAGTTCAGAAGTCCTCGTGTCTGCAACTTAAAATTAGGTAATGACCTCATCTTTCCAGCTTGAATTCATTTTTAATTTTTATTTTATTTTATACAATGTGTAGACAGTTCCCTGTTCTCTATATTTAGAAGTCTAAACAACATAAATCTGTTAATTTTGTAAGTAATTTGTATAATGATGATGTAACTCTATCCTATCCTTAAGACATTTAAAATAAACCCTTTATGGGCAAAAACAAAATTAGGAGAAATCAAGAATATTTTCAGAAAATTCACCACCAGAAATTGGAGGAAACAGAAAAGCAGAGTCATGTCAAGTTTATAAATTAAAAAAAGAAATTGTAAAACCACTATGTTTACTGGGCCACCAAGTCCGTGCCCCAGCCGGAGTATGTACTCAGACTGCTGTTTTAGTGCATAAAGCTAGTTGTGGGCTCTCAGCGGGGGATATTTTCTAGTGACATCACTACAGATACTTTAGTACCTGATGGTGGCACAGTTGCATCTATCAATCTCACCCATGATTGATTCATTTTTCTTCCAGCAATGAATCTCACTCTTGCTTGAATGATTTTTCTATTTGCTGCACTTGAAAAGATACCCTATTTCCCTCCTAATGAGCATCAGCAATAATGTTGCCTTTTAAAACTTGCATCATCAGACCAAGCCTCCTTTAGTCTCAAAGTATCCACAAAACTTTGTCAAATACAGAATACATCCATCAATTACTAATTACTAAATGCCTGCTATAGGCCCCCCACCCAGCACACAGCTGTGCTGTGGAGGATATACAAAAAGTCAACAACAATGTTTTCCTTTGATGAAACCAATAAATCACAAGGAGGCTTTACACATTAGGGGCCTTCACTGTAATTTTCTCAACAAGAACTTTACAGAGGGCTCTTGATCTGCAAAGTCCTAAGGCTCCTAGGGGAGGGCAGACATGGACCGGAAGGCAGGTCATGGATGCTAGATGATACCCTGAGAAACTTAGATGGGACTCGAGGTGGGAGTCTAGCGAATGTGCTGAGGAAGTGCGGGGGGAAAGGAAAGAGGAGCTTCTAGCTAGGAGGCAGGAAGGCAGGGCAAGGGAAGGCGGGAGGTGTGTTGTGGCGTTTAAGCTCAGCCTCAAAGGAAGAGCAGAATGAGAAGGGGCAGTATTGAGAGAGAAAGGTCACAGTGGAGGGACAAAAACAAATGAGATATGCGGAGGGCAAAGTAGCAATTCAGTTTGCAGCTCCACAGAAAATACAGAGGATAGGTCAGCTGGCTGGGGTAATACCACAGGGTAGAATACCACGCTAGGGACTCTGGAAATCAATCCATAGGCTTATGAGATGATTTAAAATTATTTTTAGTGATTGATTTTAGAGAGAGAGAGAGAGAGAGCAGGAGGGAGAAAAAGAGAGAGAAACATCAATTTGTTGCTCCACTCATTAAGGATGAATTTTGAGGTGAGTGGTCAGGACAACTATTGCAGGTTACTTAGCAATGGTGAGACAGACGCAAGGGAGGGTAAGTAAGGGTTACTTGTGTGGCTGTTGCTGCTGCTCCAACCCAGGTGTCTGAGCTGAAAACCGTAGTGAGCCTGCTGATCAATGTCAGCAGCCACCAGCAAATGGAAATCTATTAACTGCCTGGGGAGTCTTGCTTCGCAAAACTTTGACTTTTTCAAACAAATCATTATGAAGTCTCTTGTCCCTGGCGCTAAGCAGTGTGCATGCTTCCTATGTGCACAGAACTATTCTCAGTGTTACAAAACAGTGCCAAAATACATATAGACAGAGATGTTCACTGTCCCCAAAGAAGATCAACTTGCAGAATAATGTCTCTATTCTCCATAGCACCTGACATATAGGAAACACCACAAATGATCAGCTGGATTGAGTATTAATATGGCTGAATCCAGAGAAGATAGTGCTAATACTCCCTTGATGTGATGGTTAATTTTGTATCAACTAGCCTCTGCCACAGGGCCCACGTATGTCGTCATACATTATTCTCTTTCTGTGACGGTGTTTCTGATTAACATTTAAGTTGGCAGAGTCTGAATAAAGCAGATTGCTCTCCACAGTGTGGGTGGGTCTCATCCGGTCAGTTTATGGTCTAAATAGAACAGAAGAATGACCTCTTCTGAGCCAGAGAAAATCCTGCATCTGACAGCCTTCAGATGAAGGGCAGGATCAGCTCTTCCGGATGTCTCCAGACTGCCTGCGCACCCGACACATTTTGGACTCATGAGCTTCCACAAGGTGTGAGCTAATTCATTACATTAGACCTCTTTCTGGATATAAAAACACCCCATTGGTCCTGTTTCTCTGCAGAGCCTGACTAATGCACTGGTAAAACACACCAGCGTTTTCACAATGTGCTCTATGCCTACCCGAAGCTTCTTATGATCGTCTTCTCCAGAACATTCCCTTGACATTAGGTTTATGAGATGACAGATAAGGCTTGTGGGCTGGGGCTGGGAGCCTCTGGATTGGCCGGGTTTTCTTTTGACACAGTTATGCCCGTGAGCCCTACACATTTCCTAAGCATTCCACTTAGCCAGAAGTTAACAATACAAATGGCCTTTTATTTCACACGGAAAGACTGAAAAACCTGGCAGTGACAATCCTTGTCACTGAACTACAGGTAAAACATTAACAAACCTTCACGTGTGATTCCAATGAATAGAATTTCAACATCATTCCAAGATATTGGGCTGTGACATAGCTACCAACTCCAAGGATTTGGGCTAAGGGCCAACCAAACCCCTTCCAGGGACCTAAGCCCCACACTCTGACTTCTGTAGCCAGAGTGACACCATGCCATGCCAAGCGAGCCAAAGCATTGTTCCTCCAAAGAGACTGCAGTGAACAAATAGTCTCCACTCTTCTAATTCAGTTTTCATCAGTCAAATCGCAAAGTATCCGCTCCCCAGGTAGCTTGTCTTGAACTGTAACATCTTCACCACAACCATGTTCACTTCTTCACCTTGGACTTCTGAGATCAAAGAGAACGAGCAAGAGGGTTAGCCCATGACTTGCATTTGTGAAGAAGTAAATGTATGGTTTTGTTTTGTGTGTGTGTGTGTGTTTTAAAGGCACAATTCTCTGACAGCATTCTCTGTCTGTGTCTTCATCTTTGGCTATCATGGACTTATCAACAATCATATCAATATATTTTCTTTTTTCACAAAGCACTGGAATCGCCTGGGAGGTTTTAAATAATCAGTGCCCCTTACCCCCGACCTGAGAGTCAGACTTAGGCAGCCTGGGGTGCAGTCACTGGTTCTCACCACGGACCTCCGTTCTTCCATCACATTTAATCAATGGCTCTGCCTGCAGCCTCCACACAGAATTTTCCGCTCTCCATCTTCTGTCTTTATTTCCCGACCAGCTCAGATACTTGGTTTATCATTTCACTGGCTCCCTTGCTGAGGCCAATATTCTAAACTCACTGTTGCTGCCCTCTTTCCATCGTACCTGTGACAGAACCTGAGGCCTAGGTGACCTCACATTCTCTGTGCCTGGTAAACTGCCAAACAGCTCCAGAAAGGATCAGATACTTTCTAGTGCTTTTAACGGTGATCCCAGTATGAACTTTTATGATCATCAACCTCAACAGGGCCTTAAAGTAATGACAGGCAATCCTACAAAATTTACTAATTTACTTCCTTTCATATTCAGGCTTTCTCTGTCTGCTTCAAAGAGCTGAGATCACTCCTTTCTTCTCCAGTATGCCCTCCTCTCTCTCTCTCTCTCTCTCTCTCTCTCTCTCTCTATCTCTCAATGTCTTTCCAAAGCAGAAAGGCACCACCAACAGAGCCCCTTGAACTTGCAGCTACCACACCTGAGGCACCTGCCCACATCCCACCTTCTTTCTTCCCAGGATGGAAGGGCATTGGTCCTCTTTCCTCTCCAATTCCTCCAGCTGTGCTAGGGATCTGACTGCTACTATCTTTTCATTATTATTATTATTATTATTATTCATTGAGAGGAGGAGAGGCAGAGACAGACTCCCACATGTGCCCCGACTGGGATCCACCTGGCAAGCCCACTAGGGGGTGATGCTCTGCCCATCTGGGGCATTGCTCCATTGCTCAGCAACCGAGCTCTTTTTAGCATTTGAGGTGGAGGCCATGGAGTCATCCTCAGCACCCGGGGCCAACTTGCTCCAATTGAGTCATGGCTGCAGGAGAAGGTAGAGAGAGAAGCAAGAGGGGTAGGGGTGGAGAAGCAGATGGGTGCCTCTTCTGTGTGCTCAGATTGGGAATTGAACTCAGGACATCCACACACCAAGCCACCTCTCTACCATTGAGCAAACCGGCCAGGGCCCCAAAGGACATTTAAGGTCCCTTTTAAACTCTACCTTTCATCAACTTCTCCTCCACTTAGCTTTTCAATATTGGGAGTTCCTCACAGCTCTAGACTATGCTTTCTTTTCTCCCTTCATCTTCATGGTCCATGATCTCACTTATCATTGTGGCTTTGATTCTGTGTGTAGGGAACTGACTTCCAATTTTTTTTATCTGCAGGACCCAAGACCTGAAAAATGTCTCCAATTCAAAATGTCCCCAAGCTAAACTACTTTCTCCCAACCTATACCTGGTCACCCTCTAGTATTCCACCTGCACTTCAAGACCGAAACCTGGGAGTTATCCCCGGTACCCCCCACCTGGTCATGTCCAGGCCGGCGCTAAGCCCCTCAACTTTCCTTCATAAATAAATGGTAAATCTGTTACCCATACGTACATAATAGTAAACCTGTTCATTTCTCTCAATCTTCATCAGCACCATGCTGGCCAAGCTACCCACTTCTCTGGTCCACACCAAACTCATCATCCATCCTCCTGGATAACTCTTTCTATCCCTCCCCCATCTGGTTTTCACAGTAGAGCCAGGTGACCTGCTCAAAAATGCAGACCTGATCATGTCACTCTCTTGCTTTAAAACTTCCAAGGTTTTCTATGACTCTTGATGATGAATAAAGACTGTCACGCAGTCTGCAACACTGTGTAAGAGACAACCCCTGCTTACTTTTCAGGACTCTGCCCAGGGAAGGCTCCTTGCTCTCTGAACTCTGGCCACACTGACTGTTCTCAGTTTCAGGAACACTGGGCCCTTCTGGCTCCTGTCCCCTCTGGCTCCTGTCCTGTCTGCCCACGTTGCTCCTCCTTCTCCCTCCCAATTCTACTAATGAAGATTTTCAATATCATTTTCTTTTTCTTTTTTTGAAGGCATTCCTTAACCATCTGTCTTTATTTCATGTGACTTACAACACTTCATAACTATCCTTGGTTAATGTCTTTCTCCATCCTGGACCATGAGCTCCCCGTAAGGCAGAGGCAATTTCTAAACTGCTTATCACTGTATTGCAGCAGCTAGACCACCGCTCTGCTGAGCAAAATGCAGATTGAGTTAATAAGTCAGCGTGTGAGTGAGAGCATGAATGAATTATGGTAATGATGGCTCCTTACACTTGGCTCTCAATATTCCTCTGTATCCTCCCCCGCGGCACAAACCCCTAAAGCAAAATCAGGAGATACTAGGAAGCCCAGCTCAGTATAAAAAGTGGTTCTGAGGACTCAGGGTACAAGCTGCACGGAGGGAAAAGCATTGAGAAGGTGGATGAGGGGGGTCTGTCTGGTCTGGGTTCTTCAACATGGGCAAGGAAAACCAGCCTTTCTGCATACGCACCTTCATCCTGAACACCTTCATTCTGGCCTTTCACGAATGAATTCCTTAATTCACTCTAATGCTTTTGTATATACATAAGAATAAAAAATCCATTTCACATATATATATATATATATATTTAAAGGCAGGTTATCTATGATCTTCTAGAAGGACTTCACATGCCTCAAATTCAGTACCTAGACATGACTTTTAAATCATCTCTTTGTACTTTAAATGTACCTCTCTCCAGCTTTCAGAGTCCATCTTTAAATTAAGATTACAGCACAGTATCCCAAAGTCTTATACGAATTCTTGGGCTTACACTCAAGAGATATAAATCGAAGTCCAAGTCACTTATTAAACTACAAGTGGCCATAAAGCAGAGTGAATGCAATTTGTCAGGCAGAGAAACCAAGAAACGGCTCAACCTATGAGTTCTCAAGACCCCCTTTGGAAAGCTGAGTAAAATCTCTTGGGAAGAGGTTAAAGTTCAACTTTGCTTTATATGCTTCTTTAAATTATATAAAGTAAAAGCATGTGCTTGATAATTTAAGATTGCAAGTGACAACCTACCAAACGGAATACTTCCTGAGTTCTCCTGTGAGAATTTTTAAAAAGTTCAACATGTTATCTTCAGTAATACGGTCATTATTAATATCCTTCCTTTTTAAATCATGGATTTTTAAAACAGTTGTCCTCTGAATTACAAATCTCAAGTCCCTAAGAAAGTCATTATAAGTATTATGTTAACTGGGCGTTAATCTTTTACCACGTACATTTGGCAGCCTGTTTTTCTTTTTCTGCAAAATTTCTCCTTGCTGTATGAATATTTCCAAATGTGAGATTTAAAGAAATTAAGACAATTTATTTTTTTTTAAATGATCAAGGCAGTGTTAGGCTACCTTAGTCATCTACTGCTGCATAACAAATTAACCCCAAATTTGACAGTTTAAAACAAACACTTATTATTTTATAGTCTAAGGGCAAAGACCCAGAAGAGGCTTAGCTGGCTGTTTCTGGCTCAGGGTTTTTCACAAGATTGGGAAAAGCTTTTGGTGGGAAGGGGGCTATAGTCATTCTGAGGTTGAACTGAGGGGCTCTGTCTCCAAGGTCACTGTCATGGTGGCTGTGGTCCAGAGGCCTCAGTTTCATACTGGCTGTTGGACTGGGGGTCTGAGTTTTCCCTACAACTTTGGTGCTGGAACTCATGCACTTCCTTTCCATGTAGGGCTTTCCTGGTGACAGCTCAAATCGTGGGGGCTGGTTTCCCCAGAGTGAATGATCCCAAAGACAGAGCAACCGAGACAGGAGCCACAGTGCCTTTGTGTGACCCGTCTCCGGAGCTGCACATCTTTCCTGTCACTTTACTCTGCTCATTAGAAATGAGTTCTAAAGTCCAGCCCACACTCAAGGGCAGGGAAGTTGGACTCTACCTCTTGAAGGAAGGAATACCAAAGAATTTGCAGACATATATTTTATAAGCACCACACGGGCAGTAGTGAGAAGCATGGATGTTAGACACATTTGGAATTAGGATGATCTGTGTTTTAATCTGGAATATGCTACCAACTGAGGGACCTTGTATAAATTATTTAACTCCCCCTCCATGTCATAGTTTTACCAAATGTACAATTAGGGCAATCACAGGAGTTTTATGTGGGGTTAAATAATATATAACATGAAAAAGAACTTGGTATAATCCCCAGTCATAATAAGCACTTCCTGAGTATTGTCCACATAACAGTAATTAGTGAAGCAACCTATTTATTGAGTGACCACTAAGTAGATAATACACAGTGCTTTGCCCTTAGGAGTTTTTCATCTAGCAGTTATGAAAGTAAATCTGAACGTGGACACAGAACATCTAAGCGCCTTTTCCTCCAGAAATCTGAGGGTTTCCTAAAGAGAGGTGGTCAGAAAGCACACTGTACGATATAAGGAAATATATAATAGCTTGACGCATCTTTGTTTGCTTTCTTTTCTTTTTTAAAGAGTGGCTGTTCTTTCAACTTATACTTTGTCAGAAGCTTTGTGTGTGAAGCAAGTGACACCCTGCAGCAGCGGAGGCAGGCGGTGCAGCAGCGGGGCGTGGTCCTCGGGACACCCAGCGACACTCCAGGTGCCCAAGGGGTCCTGCAGGACCAGTTTACAAATCTGCATGGACAGATTATGCCTGTCATTCCATATACAAGTGGTCAAAGGTCATGGTTTAAAACCCTGCCAACTTAATACAGTCATGTAAGTAAAGAAACCGATGTCATACATATATTCTGAAAGCTGATCATTTTTTCCTCCTTTTAAAAATGTGCAATGCTAAGAGTCTGAAGGAAATACCTTTCAGTCAATCCTGCTTATTCCTATTAAAGAAAAAAAAAGACCATTTTTCCATGATTGTCCCTTTGTATCAGATCTCATGGTGAACTGATAATTTGTGTTTCACAGAGATTGTGTTATTAGATACTGACTCTAGGCTCTTCCAGCAACTTGTAATCAAAGCAAAAATAAACAAAAAAATCTTCAAGCCTATTCTTTTCTCCGTGCAGAATTAGAGGTTAGAGGCATTTCAGCATTGGTTAGCCCAGTTACCCGTGCTGTTTACCATCCCAGAGTCAAAGCTCAAATAATTTATAAGAAGTTCTCATGCTGAATTCCATTCCCTGGTGCCAAGGCAACCAAGGGTAATTTTCCTCCAGGCTATTGCAAGTATATGTATAAAGATTAGTCAAAAATTTCATTAAATATTCCATATCCTTCATGTAACATTTAAAAAAAACACACTCGGCCCTGGCCGGTTGGCTCAGTGGTAAAGCGTCGACCTGGCGTGTGGGAGTCCCGGGTTCGATTCCCAGCCGGGGCACACAGGAGAAGCGCCCATCTGCTTCTCCACCCCTCCCCCTCTCCTTCCTCTCTGTCTCTCTCTTCCCCTCCCGCAGCCATGGCTCCACTGGAGCAAAGTTTGCCCGGGCGGTGAGGATGGCTCTGTGGCCTCTGCCTCAGGTGCTAGAATGGCTCTGATTGCGGCAGAGCGATGCCCCAAGATGGGCAGAGCATCGCCCCCTGGTGGGCATGCCAGGTGGATCCCGGTCGGGTGCATGCGGGAGTCTGTCTGACTGCCTCCCCATTTCCAGCTTCGGAAAAATACAAAAAAAAAACAAAAAAAAAAAACAACACTCAAAATGGAAACTATGGAAAAACTGAGGAATGGAGTTCAACTATTCAAACTCAAGCCTATTACAAAATAATACAATATATGCATTATTATATAACATCAATGTCTTACTCTTTAGAGATGTTTGCTTCCAAGCCTGTTATTGGCTTTGTATCAAAATTCAATTTTTGGCATATGGGTGACTTTCTGAAGAGCTTTGTGTTCAACATTTGTGGATGTCAAGATAGATGGTTTGGCTCTGGCTGGTTGAATGTCCTAGGTTTAATTCCCAGTTAGGGCACACAGGAGAAGCACCCCTCTACTTCTCCATCCTTCCTTCTCTTGTTATCTCTCTCTCTCCCTTTCTCTCCTGCAGCCATGGCTCAACTGGAGCAAGTTGATCCCAGGCACTGAGGATGGCTCCGTGGCCTCGCCTCAGGTGCTAAGAAGGGCTCAGTTGCTGAGCAATGGAGCAATGCCCCTGATGGGCAGAGCATTGCCCCCTAGTGGGCTTGCCAGGTGGACCCTGGTTGGGGTACATGCAGGAGTCTTCCTCTGCCTCCTCTTTCTCTCACTGAGTTAAAAAAAAAAGATAGCAGTTTACCCATGTTAGGTAGCCTTTGAAAACAATCCACAGACTCAAAGCTGACACTTCATCCAGCTGACACTATTCCAGGTGTGCGCGCCTGTGGCAGTTTGACACTATGGATGTGTCAAGGACTGCTCGCCCAGCCAAATGGCACCAAGGACAAGTGCTGGGCAAGCAGAAAAGAACAGGAGTAATAGACTATAGAATTAAGGGCATTGGCTCCAAAGTCAGAATGCTCGTAACCTTAACCTCTGCTGTGTCTTTGCCACCTGTGAATCCCTGGGCAAGTGACTTAACGTCCCTGAAGTCTCATGCCTTCATCTGTCTAAGATCCTCAAGTCTAAGCGACTCACGGTGGGATTCAAGATGACAGGTACATACAGTGCTAGGTACATTGAAGGGACTAGGTTGTGCTTCATTTAGAGGGCCCTGCTTCACATTTGATGTTTAGGACACAAGTTCAAAATCAACATTCTTCTACACCGTCACACTGTTCTGCGTACCTGTGAGTTGACTGATGGAGTCAGCTACACATATGCCTACTGAAGAAAGCTTTGTTCTTCCTGTTGCTTTGATATATTTATTTTGTTTTGAGAACATACCCTGTGTCCAACATGATGCTGGATGTCACTATCACTGTATTTTCATAGAACTTACTATCTAGTTACAAAGACTAGTTAGTGGAACACATCAGAGAGCCAACATAAAAGTGTATGCACAGTATAAAGCCTGCAAAACTAAACACAATGGGATATTCTGGACTGAATCCAGAAACATAAAAAGGACAGTAGTGGAAACATTTAGAAAATCTGAATGAAGCCTGAAATTTACTTGGTAGTATTATACTAATGTTGGCTTCTTCATTTTGATAAGTCAACCACGATTATGGATGCTAACTAACATCAGGGGAAAGATAGTCAAGGGATATATAGGAACTCTATATCTTTTCACCCTTTCTGAAAATATAAACTAAACCCCAAATAAAAAGTCTGTTTAAAAAAAATCCTATTATTATTCAATGCAGGTTGCTTGCCCCTTCCCCAACCATATTCCATCATGCCTCTGACCTCACACACCTGATTCCGAAGTGCCACGCCCACCTCTGGGCATTGGGACACTGCAGTATCCTGCTCAGCATCGTGCCTAGGGATGACTGAGCAAAGTGGGTGGGTCAATATTCACACT
The DNA here is from genome assembly GCF_036850995.1 of Saccopteryx leptura. Classification (NCBI taxonomy): domain Eukaryota; kingdom Metazoa; phylum Chordata; class Mammalia; order Chiroptera; family Emballonuridae; genus Saccopteryx; species Saccopteryx leptura. The sequence goes on from NC_089503.1 coordinate 156,682,932, forward strand.
CTTTCCACCCTGGGTGAGATGACTCTAAGATGTGTGTTTTGCCTGGGATCCCAAAGTCTCTCCAGAAAGATGATAAACACAGGTTGTCAAGGGCTCCAACTTGCTTTGCAATGCGCCCAGCATGGGCTCCTTTGCCTGTCTCGTTCCGCTTTCCCAAATAAATTTTCACCCGAATCCTTGTGTCAGGGTCTGCACCTGGGAGGAATCTGAACCATGGCATCACTCCAAACTATATTTGCTGATGAAGCGAAGTGGCTACTGAGCAAAGACATCAGTTCACGATCAGTGACAGGGACCTATCGCAGCCATTCCGGATTATTTGGGGTTCCTGGAGGAAGCTCCACCTCTTTACGGTGAAGAAACCTCACCAAATTATAAATACACTGGGAGTTGACACACTTGAAAGCCGTGCATTTTTTGATGTGTAGAAGGGAAAGAAATGTTCAGAAGAATGCTAATAAGTCCCAGTAACTACTAAAATGCATGCATTCATTCATTCAACCGGAACCTACTAAGGATTTTCTATGGGATATAAAGTGAACAAAATAGAAAAGGTCCCTACTCTGAGGAAGCTTACACTTTTGTCAGTGGAGGTGGACCAAAAAAAAAAGCAAGAACCAAAACAAAAAACAACCAGAAAAACAAAGTAATAAACAAACAATATTAGACTGCTGTGAGGAAAATATAACAGGCTTATATGATGCATAACCTCTCATAGGTTACTCTCATGGGGATCAAACACTTGTAGCTTTTGCATCCACTCCTCTGGGTCCTCAGATACCATCACGGGTCACTCTTCTCCAAGAAAGGCCTTTTAACACAACCCCCATCACCAAATTGGCCACCATGTGACCGTCCCTTTATTAGCTCAAAGTATCTACCTTGTCTAAGGAGGGTCTCCCATTGCCGGCAGAGAGAAATTACTCTCACAGACACATCTATCCAGGAAAGGCTTTTAGTATTGATTTTTAAATCCAAACTTTATAAGTCAGCAATAATCACCTGGATTTCACTTCTGTTGTATGGCAATAGTCTAAGCACCATGACAGAAAAGTCACAAGAATCTAATCTCTGGACAGCAGTGCTCTTCCAAAGGAGGGAAATTTCAATAGTTCAGATTGATATAATTTAGCTTTAAATCCTAGTTCTAGAAATCACCTCCCCTTTTCTCCTCCCCACCGTGTGTGTGTGTGTGTGTGTGTGTGTGTGTGTGAGAGAGAGAGAGAGAGAGAGAGAGAGAGAGAGAGAGAGTGCATGCAGGCATTCCTCAGAGACCTAACCTTTCCCCCCAAACAATCAGCAACCCCTCCAGGCAACAGCAGAACAGCCAGGACTTGACTACTCATCACAAGGTCCAAACCTCAGGCAGGAAAAAGGTAACATCTTGACCTAAGTTATGTTGCAGGTAGAACAACCCGCTGGCTACTTTTCCATGGGACCCGAGAGAGGGAGGTTGCAGCAGAGGTCAGAACTGTCCTAGAGAGGTCAAGAAATGATGCACTACCCTTATCGCACCTCCGACCAACCAGCTCCCAGCACAACCCTGAGCCCTTAATCCAAGTTGTCTTGTGAGTTTGCCCCATAGAATCTGTAACCCACACACCTTGGGGAGTTGGGTCTTTAGAACATAAGCTCCCTATCTCTGGGTTGGCCAATTCAATATTAAACTATTTTTCTTTCTGTCTGCAAACTCCTGTTCATACATTTCTTTGGGCCACTGTTCACAGACAGATGCACTCTAACATCTGGGTCCTGGTAAGACAAAAAAAAGAGAGAAACAATTGGGATCTCCTTACAGCCATAACTTTGGTTTCCTGGTAAAGGAGGGGTACTAGTAGCAGTTGGTATTAAGTGGATCTTTCATGGGTGAAGGTTTTAAGTTTCCTCTTTTAGAGTCTGTAGAAGGTGCTGCAGGGAGCCAGGTGTCTCCTCCTGTGTGTGACCGACTTGGGAAAGGTACAGTTTTGACTTATTTCAACTACAACAGCCCTGGGATGTAATGGTCACCATCCCCATTTTGCATATAAAGCTCAGAGAGTTGAATTAATTTGCTGAGATCGTAAAGGTGTTAAAAGGCAAAGCTGGTTTCAAATCCCATCGGACAAGCCAGATCCATGTGATTCCAAAGCCTGCTCCACGCCCTTTCCAGAATGTCAGCCTACCTTTGGGCTTCTGCGGTTGTTGACACCTCCGAGGGCATTGGCCAGCCCTAATTCACAGGCCAATCTCTGTGTTCCCAGGGAAAAGAACTGCTGGTCAAGAGTCGCTTGTCTCAGTTCACAATCCACCTACTCAGATGGCTAACACAGATGAATGAAAGAAATAAATAGCACACTATGCCATGGTTCTAGTCCATGTTTGCGGGTGGGCATGTGGGGAGTGAGAGAGCCCTGGACAGAAAGCTGGAAGAACTGGTTACAAACCTCTCCTGACCAGGTGGAGTTTAATCCCAGGGGAAAGTCTTGTTTCTTCTCGGGGACTCCCTTTTTCTCACCTAGCAATAAATTGACGCTGTTGGACTCGGTTTTCAACAGGATCCTCTGGCCCTGGAGGAGGTACAGTTCTTCCTTTTGTAGGACTGTCCCTGGCATTACAGAAGTTGATTGCCCCAATTCGAGGCACTAAAAGCTTATAACTTTTTTTGATCCTCATAACAACCACAAAAGGCCCTAGCAGAGAGGCCGTACTTGGTTGAAAATCGTTGGTGAATGATTGCAAGTCCTCCAAAACCCTCTGGCTCTACTGAGCCAACACTGTCAGGACGAGCATGTGGCAGGGAGGGGGTGGAGGAGGGAATGCCAGGCCGTCTCTGCCATTAGAGCATCTATTTAAGATCATATTCTTGAAAGGAAGCCAAATTGTTGGCATCTTTAGTATACCACTTGGCATACTGTTACAAAAAGAAGTTTTAAACTCAAATTGATCTAATGTTCATACAAGAGAAGTATGCAGAGACAACCTGCACGGTCACCACCCCCCAGCAAGGACTTGGCTCAACCCCTACCCAATCGGTGGACCTCTGTGCGGCATCTATAACGAGTGATAAGAAGGGCTTCCAGGGCCAAGTAAACCCATAACCTGATACACCCTGCCTGCTCCCCTGTTACAAGTTACTCCAGAGAGCTCTGGATACACCTCCTGGTGCCCAGACCCCAACCTTCTCACACAAAATGCCCACCTATCAAAGAAATTTACTGTCCTTTAAGTCCTGGCTCAGGAGCTGCTTTGCCCATAGAGCTCCTCCCCCAATACTTCAGCCCAAACAGAACCCCCTTCTCTCTAAATAAACATCATTTCCACAGTCTGTGATAGAATTCTTCATTGAATTGTATAATTGCCAACAGACTCACACCATGTGCATGATTAGTGTTGCCTTCCCAGCTTGAATGCTGGTCCCAGAGTCACAGGTCACAGCTTAGCCTCCTCTCATGTTCCCCAGAGAGTTCAGCACATTCCTGGGAACACAGTAACAGCCCAATAAATATGTATTTTGTCTTTGATTTTTTTTCACAGTGATCCCCAAAATACCACTAGCTTGGCCAAACTTACAGCCTATAAGCTAATAAAATAAAATCTTATTTATTCTCATCTTTTCCAAGTGGTTTTCAAAGTACTTTTTAGATGACATAATTAATTGACATGTACTCTATATGCACTGTCAGAAATAAGTAAGAACACTGAAGTTTGTCGGACAAAAGCAAAGGAATTAAAATGTCATCCTTTGTGATAAGGGGTATACCAAACCCTACTGAGTCCCACAAAGAAAAATTCAAAAGATGTCTCCATCCTGCTTCCAATATTAAAAACTTCAAGATGTTTCCAAGGCCCTGAACAGGATCCATCTTGGGAAGTTGGTCATCAGGTTTGGGTGCTATTGTTAATTTAAGGAGAATAAGTCCAAATTTGAGTTTCTGAGCTGAGATCCCAGGTATCACCTGATTATATCCATATCCCTTTGCTCTCAGCTCTCCACACACTACTTGTCAACACTTCCAATCCTCTTGTGTTCTATTACACACTAAGGTAATCAGTAAAATACCTGTACTTATTGAACCTCTATGCCATGACGAGATAGGCATTGTGTGCCAATGTCTCCAAGGGAAAGAAGGGGCTACACAGACTACTAACATGAAAGAAGTCATCCCTCTTCATTCTTGCTCCTCTCTCTTTAGTCTTTCTGACTTGCTAGGTATCAAAATAGTGTCTCTTTTTCATTCATCGTCATCTTGCCCGGGGATTCTGGGATCTTCTTCTGCCCCCAGGGGAAGAGGCCATTGGAGAGGCTCTGTCTTCAGGACTCGTCACAATTATCACTCCCATATGCTCGGCCAGACTGGTCTGCTCTTTGCTTGGCCAAATGGAGGTTTTCCGGGACGACCATGCCATAGCTTGCAGGTTTCCAGAAAAGCAGTTTATAGGGTGAACTGGGATCCTGCACCATCAGTGACCAAGGACAAAGACTGCTTTCCTGGCCAGTGGCAATCAGCATTGGACGTCTGACCGAGTTTGCTTGCCAGCCCTCGTCAGACTCAAGTTGCGCTATTTACTGCATGACTGGTTTGTCACGGTTATTCTCGACTTTTTCTGATTTGGCAACTCTGAGATTATATGAAAGACAGATATGATGTTTATTACAACAAAGTACATGCTAAGCAAGTTTTTCTTTGGACTTATGACTTTATCATATGTCTAATATGTACTAAAGAAACAGACAGGGATGCCTCTTTTAAGTTTCTAAGTTATAGGCTAGCAAAAATGTTTCATTTTATAAACAACCAAGGAAACAATGAAAAAGTTACTACAGCCAATGTCTCCACAGCAGGCTATCCATCATAGATAAATATATACATAAAGTACCTGTTCAATGTTGCAAAACCTTTTGGTGTTCTAATGCTAAACAAGGACTTGATCAGGCAGTATGTGCCTAACACCTCGAGGTGGGCTTCTTCCCTCGGACAGACGTTTCACAGAGAGGTCCCACCAGTTGGAGATAGACTTGTCTCTATTTAAACCAATTCATAATAAAAAAAGTACAATTCATTGGGATTATAAGGATATTATTCTCAAGAAAACTGATGGAAGTCTGGTCAGTAATGAAGAAAGCAAGCCCTAAATCAGGCCATAAACACATCTGGACATTTTAAGGACTCTGTAGAAGAAATTACCTACCTACCGCTTTGGAAACGGAGCAGTTGAAGGTAAGTTTAGATGCTAATTAAAAACATAGCCCAGCAATTTCCGACAAAATCACTGCCTTGTTATGAATCATTATTAAGTGAAATTGGTGGCTGATCTAAGGCTCCATCTGCCTGTATTAGAAGGCAGAGAGAAGCGCTGGAGAAAGAGTCGAGACTAAACAATGAGTTCCTCTGTCATCCTTCTTTCAAGAGTCTGGTGTTCATCACAGTGTTTTCTTTAGCTCAAAAACAACAACAACGAAAGAAAACGCCTCCAGGAAGACTTTCTGCATCAGACCACGTGGGGCTGGGGCTATTTCAGAATGTCAGCTGGAAGCACAGTGATCATGACAGGTTTATCTGTTTTACTTCATTGATCTAAAAGAATTGATGCTTATATTCAAAATTGTTGTATATTGTGAAATAAGTGATATCAGCTGTCCAAAGCATTTCATAGTCATTCTGCTGACACCCCTCCCACACTGGTTGTGTCTACAGCATTCCACGGAGCAGAAAAACATGAAAAGGAATAAAATGGACTTCCTGTTCTGGAGGAACCCACAACCTAACAAGGAAGGCAGACATGTAAAAAGTGGACCGTGAAACTAAAAATGAATGAAACAGTTATTCTCAGAGAAGTTCAAGCCAAGTGCCAAAGGAGCTGAGAGAAGAAATTCAGTAATTAAATGGATTCAAATCATATTCCTAAAAAGAATACTTAAGAAATCATCTTGTTTACTCTGCTTTTGTTATTGTTGTCTTTTTTTTCTAATGAGAGAGAGATAGAGACAGAGACAGAGACAGACAGGAAGACAGAGAGATGAGAAGCATCAACTCATGGTTGCGTCGCTCAGTTGTTCATTGATTGCTTCTCATATGTGCCTTGGCGGGGAGGGGGGGGCTCTAGCTAAGCCAGTGACCTCTTGCTCAAGCCAGCAACCGTAGGGTTATGTCTATGATCCCACACTCAAGCTGGAGACCTTAGGGTTTGGAACCTGGGTCTTCAGCATCCCAGGTCCACTGTGCCAACCTGGTCAGGCAGTTTTTGTTTCTAACACAAAAGAAATATGAAGTCCAGGAAGGTTAAGTAGTTTGCAGAAATTATAAATTAGAGGCAGAACTTAGAGGAAACCCAGGTTTCCTGACGCCCAGCTTACTATTATTTTATATCATGCCATCCTAGCTTGGGGGTTCCTTGTTTCAAAGTAGAACTCCGATTTGGGAATTGCGATGTTCAACGTGTAGGCCTGCTGTGATTTTGGGGATGGTGGTGATAGATAGGCAGTGGGAAGGAAGGAAATAAAAGTTTGAACTTAAAAATGTATTTTATCATTGATTATTTCCTCCATTTGTATGAGAACAGAATAAAGCAAGGGAGTCCATGGAGTATGGATGGAGTCGGCAATGCAAAGGGATGCACAAGGAAGCTTGCCCCCCCCCCCACACACACACACACGGCGGGGATGATTTCATCCAAGAATCCAAGAATGTCACTGGCTGCTTGTCCTGACACTTTTGTGCACAGAGTAGGGGCTTCTGCTAGGCCCAGACATCAATTTATCTTACAGTTTGGTTTTTACTCTTTGACAAGAAAAATAGTTATTTCTTTCATACTCAGACTTGCTGGGGGGGGGAGGGAGATATTTCTATCACCATCAACCATTAACATTTCTAGCTGGAAGATGGAAGAGGCTCAGCTGATGGCAGGAGAAACTTATAATTTAGTTGGGCAGCACCAGACAGACATGTAAAAGAGCAACCAATCATACCAGGTAGGTTCTAGTGTGCAGTACCGGCCATAAATGCCAGAGGTTGTTTGTACTCAGCCCTGGGCAGTAGGAATTATAATTTTCACAGAGGAAAATGTGAGTTTCAGAGGAGCTAATGTGCATGTCTGGTGGTCAAAGTCAGATTCAGACTGAGGTCCAAGGGCCCCAAAGTGCTTGCCCTTGAACCACGTCCTCTCCCTGTGTATATACAAGCTTTGCTTCCTTCCTCCAAGAAGGATAGGAATTTGCAAGCGAGGCACATCAGAGTCTTTTTCAGACTCGGATCCAGGCACCCAGTGGGAGACCAGACCTCCTTAATACTGATGCTGTGCTCGACCTGCTTTGGACTTCCCTGGGGCACTCACAGGGCATGTGCTTCCAAAGGCAGAGCAGGTTGTTGACTCAGTCATGTCATCTGTATGTACATCTTAAATCCCATTTCCGGAGGAAGCATTTCTGTCTGATGTTCTTTCACCCCCTTTGGGCCAGATGGCACACTCTCCGAGATGTAGACAGAACAAGCCTTCAGGAAACGCTGACTGCAGGACTGACTCATGCTCATGGAAGCAGACACAATGAGGTCCACAGAAAGAATACCTTGTAAGGTAGGCTCTACCTGTCTGTAATAAGCAGCTTCGATTATCTTCAGAACATTCTACATCCGGTATTTAGGGAGCTGGTAGTCCTTGAGAGAGAGAAAAATGAAGTAGCTATTTTCACTGCATATAGAATTCAATGAACCTTCACACAATTACACATTCCAATAGATTTACAGAAAGTTCAGGCACACATAAAAATGTTTAGAAACGATTATCATCATGTTTTGACTATGGGTGACTAATAATCTGAAAAGAATCAGTTGTTATCATGTTTATGCATTTGAAATGAGCAAACAGTGTCGTGAGATGTCTTAAAAAGCTTGTACACATTAAGCTGCTGTAATAGATGTAGAGAGTCCAGAACTAAGGATTTCACATCTGTGTTTCAGAAAGGACACATTAGGAGGACAAGACTGTGGAAACTAGGGCGAAGCAGTGGGGTAGAGAAGGGTGGGACCTCACATGGCTGAGGGAAGGCTGCAAGACGGGGCCAGAAAGAATTCAGGAAGAAAGACCATGGTTGCTTCCAAATATAGTATCTAAAGGGAAGAGAGATTAGATTTACTGTGTGTGGCTCCAGCGACTGAACAGTAGGCCACCGGGTGGGAGAAAATGTTGATTCAGTACAAGTCAGAACTTTCTAAAAATGAATCTTTCCAAAACGGACTGGCCAGCTGAGGAAGAGAGATTCCCGTCTGATTAAGCATCCAAGAAAAAAGGTGGCCAGCCCACAGACTTGGAGGGATACTGGTGTGGAATTCATGCCCTGATAGGGAGTTCACTCTAACGCTGGTCATCATCCTGGTAACCATTTTATTGGGCACAGTTTACATTCTACTGTTGCAGGTGGGGGAAAAGAAAATTCACATGTCAAAAAGACATCTTGTTGCACCTTGTTTATACAATTAGTGGAAGTCTGACTCCTGTCTTCCCAAACTTCAGCTCTCATCAAGATTCGCAAAATGATTAGGTGATCTGAACCCTCCTATTAAATCATTACCCAAAAGATTACAGTTTTTTTTTTAAAAGAATAACAAGTAATGATTTGGATAGACACATGAACACACTAAGAAATAGAAGTTATTTTTATTACTGACATATTTCTTAAAAATTTGTTCTATAAAAGCAAACCGCATCTTCATAATTGTGCAATTTACCAGTGGAATGAGAGATTTCAAAAATATAACCCACGCCTTTTTTTTTTCTTTTTCTAAGCTCAACAAATTGCTGTGCGGTATTCTCACGGTATCACTCAGCTTTATCTTTACATTAACAATGCTTATCAGCAGATATCCAAAAAGGCTCACCAAGTTGGACCAACTTCAAGATTTGTTTCCATGGTGGGGTGTTTCATGCACTTGGCAGAAGCAGGCTGCAACATTATGCTCTACACATTATGTCCCTGGCTCACAAGATATTCAGCATGACAGTCCCATAGGTTACCAAGCACCATAAACATCTGTTAACCCAGGCGCCAGAGATAGCCCAGAGAAAATGTCAAGTTTCCATTTTTAAGTGGTTTATGATGTGGAGTCTGCTGTTTAAAAACTAATAATCCAAAACACAGTCCCAAACTCTGCCTAGAACAAATATTTATGAGGCAAAGTTATGCTCAGTTTGAAAAAAAAAAAAATGCACTCGTGTCGGCACTTTGTCATTGCATTTATAGATTTTCTTTTCACACCTTTGCCCATTAAGTGCTGGCTTTCCGTGGCACTTGGGAGACCAAAACTGTCATTTCACTCTGATATATTTACTCCGAAAGGAAAGCTGAATGTTGACTCACCAACTTTCCTTAGACCCATGTAAAGCAGAAGGTTTGCAAGGGTGGAAGAAGGAATGAGGAATGGGATATGCTTCTGTTCTAAGTGATGCTCTCCAAGTCCATCTGAAGGGACACCAGAAATATTGGAGATCCCTTGAAATCCAACTTGAGATAACTAAGCTTCGCTTTTTTCTCAAAAGCAAACAGAGTCCCCAATCACAGAAAGGATGCAACCAACTACTCCATCTGCTAAATCATTTTATATATTCTTTTCTATCCAGCATTTTAATTTCTGGAAATGTTGCTGTACTAGTTACCTCCAAGGTCTATGCCTTGGCACCGTAGGGAAAAGGACTCCCAGGGTGATCCAGGTGGAAAATAGCCTAGAACACCAGTTGCTCAGGGCACAGAGCTGCCACATTTGCAAGGAAAAGTGAGTGCCCAGACACACGCCAGGAAGTCTAACTTTGAACATCTTAGAGACCAGCTGGTCTCCACTATGGACAGCAGCACCCCGGGAATTTCAGATCCGCAGCTCCGTCTGGGGTTCGGTCTCCAGGACTCTCTACCCACACTACACACATATCCTAGAATCCTCGTCCGCCTGAGCAGGTCTTTTGGGAGTTCCAGAAACGACCTCCCGCCCTCTGCCACGAAAGGCAATGGGTCTGGAATTTTCAAGTCCGTGACAGATCCTAGGTGGGAGCTCCTGCATGTCCTCAGCCCTCAGACCTCCCGTTCCCTTTCCCCTTCCCGTCCAAGGTCTCCTGGCGTTACAACAGGCAGCTGTACCTCTCCGGCCCCCCACCCCACCCCCGCACACCCTACTGGCTCAGACGCCGACACGCCTCCCCAGGCGCACACGTACACCCATTCAGTACACAAACCACGCGCCAGGCCACCAACTCCCGCAGCCTGCCCCCCGCAAGCGAAAAACACTCGCCCGCAAATGGACTTCCCACGCACCCACAAGTGGGTGACACTGCCTGGCACTCTGTGCGCCGCCAGCGCCCTCACCCCAGACACGCGGCTACCTCACTCATCGTAGGCTTCACGCCTCGGGGCTGTTCTGTCAAAACTTCGAGTCTGCTTGATTTCATACCCACAAGTATGTCCGGGACTGGGGGAGCTAGGCTCTCCAGTATTCCCCCTCCCCCCATCACCACCACCACACCGCAGCTCATAGGGACCGGTGGCCCTGACTCTGCTGACCCCAGCTCCGCGGGTGCGGATGCGAGGCTGCAGCGGCCAACAACGCCGCAAAGGGCAGTGCGCTCTGGGGAGGAGCGCGCAGTGGAGACGCTCACAGCGGGACCACCTCCCCTCTGCTCGGGACGCGTCCCGGGACCTCTTCCCGCTCTGCAGCTTCAGCGTTCCTTCCCCAGCCCCGCTGATGATGTCAAACAGAAACACTCGCAAAACTTTTGCAACAAAACTATCTTCGGAGGAAGACCCTCCAGGCACCGCAAACACCAGTCGGAGCAAGCGCCAACGTTAGGATGGCTGTCCTGTCGCCCTCAACTCTCGGCCGTCCCCCACCACACACACACACACACACACACACACACACACACACACACACACACAGACACACAGACACACACACACACACACACACACACACACACACACACACACCCCACTTCCACAGCCGTGGATCGGGTTACAACAGTCCACCAGCAAGAAACAACTTCTCGAGGAGTGGGGGAGTACAGCCAACCCCTAAGTCACCCAGCGAAAAAAATGATCTGTGTAAATACAGAAGACAGATGCCCATTTTCATAAACAACCGGCGTCCCAGGGTCCACTCCCAGACGCCCTGGCACAACAGGGGGCAGAAAAGAACCCGACACCGGAACCCCCTCCAGTACCTTCTAGCCTCGCCTCGGGATTGAGAGCGCGGGTTCGCATCTGCGTGGGGGCTGAGGGCGCGGGGGCCTCCGGCCGGCGTGGCCCAGCCCGGGGTCCCCGCCGCTGCCCGGGCTCAGCAGCAGCAGCCGCCGCCGCCGCTGCAGCAGCCGCCGCTGCCGCCACCGCCGCCGCTCCTTAGACCGCCTCCTCTTCCCATGGCTGCGCCCAGCTTGGCAGCTCCCGGGCTGTCAGGATCGCGGAGGGGGAGGGGGCGGGGTGAAACGGGAAGGGAGGATGGGACGGGAGGGGTGGGAAACGGCGGCCGCGGTTCAGCAGGGGTCACGCCGGGCCTGGCCCTCCGGCTCTAGGGCCTGGGCTGCCGAAGCGAGGGGAATCGGGGGTTCGGGGCGGTCGGTTCGAGACCCGCTGCGGAGGAGCTGAGCGCCGTCCGGGCCACGCATTCCGAGGAGCTGGGATGAAGCGTTTCCCGGCGAGGAGTTGGAGTTGGTGCGTGTCACTCTCATCTGAGCTGCGCGGCTCCTCCTAGAGGAAAATATTGGTCGTTGCAGGACACTTCCTTCCTCTCCGCCCACCCTCGTTCCCAAAAAGAAGGCAGGACCTAAAAAGAGCTTAAGTGCAGTCAACACATTCAAATCGAAAAGTTCGCTACCCGCAGGAACGGGGCGAACACCAGCAAGACAGCTTGGAAAGCGTGATTAGCCATCCAAACATTGCCTCTCTCCACCTGCAGCCAATTTCCAAGCTGCTGCTCACTGGGACACAGTGAAACGATAGCTAAACGTAGGAAGGACCTTGTTTTAGTGGTTAGAAAACAGAGACAGGGGGATGAATGGGGGATGAAGTCATCTACTAAGGACACGGGCATGTTAGAGGAGAGGTGCGTCCAGAAGCCTCAGCTCAGGGCGGCAGGGAATCCTCAACAAGCCCCTGCCTGAAGACTGGCATTGCGTGTGACCCAGGGGACGCGTTTTAACTGCCCTGCCCTGTACGTATAGTTCATCTGTCAAATGCGGGCCTGCCCACCTCATTCCACTGTAGGGAAAGTAAAGCGAGAGGGGAAAGTGCTTCTGAAAGTGAAGCATATCATTCTGTAAAGCATCAAACTCCCCCTCACCACATGCTTTTCTAAGCAGAAGGTACAAAAGTCCAATTCCAGGTTGTCTGAGATCTGAAGGAGCAGCTGATCACGCTATCTTTTTCTATTTACTTTATTACTTTATTACCAGTGGCAACGTCATTTATCTAAGAGCTTTGGCTTACTAAATGACTTTTTGTTTGTTTGTTTTTTTACAGGGCTCCCAGACACAAAGCCAAGTTTATACCCATAAAGAAATGTTTAGCCCTGGCCGGTTGGCTCAGCGGTAGAGTGTCGGCCTAGCGTGCGGAGGACCCAGGTTCGATTCCGGCCAGGGCACACAGGAGAAGCGCCCATTTGCTTCTCCACCCCTCCGCCGCGCTTTCCTCTCTGTCTCTCTCCTCCCCTCCTGCAGCCAAAGCTCCATTGGAGCAAAGATGGCCCGGGCGCTGGGGATGGCTCTGTGGCCTCTGCCTCAGGCGCTAGAGTGGCTCTGGTCGCAACATGGCGAAGCCCAGGATGGGCAGAGCATCGCCCCCTGGTGGGCAGAGCGTCGCCCTATGGTGGGCGTGCCGGGTGGATACCGGTCGGGCACATGCGGGAGTCTGTCTGACTGTCTCTCCCTGTTTCCAGCTTCAGAAAAATGAAAAGAAAAAAAAAAAAAAAAAAAAAGAAATGTTTAAACAACAACTTAAATTTAAATCAAGGTTCTTAGCACTAGAATAAAAGATCCCTGGGTATAAAGAGTGGGGGTGGGGGGAGAATTGGGAAGGAACACAGGACCAAAGACTTTGGGACAGCGGATGTCACATAACATACCCATCCATGTTTTAAAAGGAATTCCTTAGTGGAAAATTCTATTACTAAGAGTCCTTTCTAAGGCTGAGCTATGGCTCAACAACCCAACTTCTCCAGGCAAAGATACACAGAATGAAAGGAGGCAGGTGGATGTTGATTTTGAACTGGTCCTGTTCTGTCTCACCAGAAATAATAAGACTCCCCCACACCATGGCCCTGCCCCAGTTCCTGGATGGCTGGAGATATACACCTTGCTAGAGCAAGGAGTGCTTCCCAGCATCTTGAGTTTTTTCAGAGGGGAGTTGCCTGCATCTGGAAAGGTTAGGGCCCAGGCAGGCAGGACTCCTGATGGATGGTCAGTACATGCCAAGCTGGTGAAAGGGCAACGCTGGCAGGAATGGAGTCCAGTTAGTCCTTCAGTGCTGACTCTGCTCCTGTCTGAAATGACCTTCCAAGTTGGCTCTTCAGACTCTGGTGCCACCAAACCCTGTATCCCCTCTTCTTAGCCTTTGCCCTTTCCTCCACCCAATCCCAGCTCCGGAGCTCAGAGAATCTTGGTCTCATCTAGCAGATGCCTGATGGATTCACGAAATACATTCTAAGTTTCTTTTGTTTCCACCCTGAGTTGATGTCGGGGCCAAGCTCTGAAAAGGAAGGATCGCTTTCTTCTTTTCTCTGAGTTCAGCTGCAGCCTCCATTGGGTGAGACAGGAAAGTAGAGTGCTATGTCTACTGCTCTGTCTTTGGTAGGCAGGTCATCATGCACAGAAGACATAAGAAAAGATGCACTAATTAATATAAAATATGATGGAACCAGAAGAAACTTACAACTTACATGAAAAGTGTTCTTTATTTTGAAGTCCTATGAATAGAGGTCTCTGGATCTCATTTATGACTATGTGTAGGTCTATAGTATGAGTAGGTCTATTGTAGTATATGTTGCTTTGTAGGTTCCAGATTATGGGGGGAAATGTATCAGGTATGGAGCTGACCAATTTGTTACAAGCTAAGGCATACCAGAGCACCTTTTACCTTATGAAACCTGAAGGTGTATATATTCATGCCTTCCCCTCTGCCTAAAATGCCCTACTTTGACCACATAAGGAAGTCACCTTGACCTTCTAGTTTTAGCTCAGTTGTTTAGTTCCTCTCTAGAGCCCTTCCTGGCTGTTCCCACAGGTAGAATTCATTAATTAATCATCCCAGCCTCTGCCTCCTCATAGGCCTTTATAGCTACTTTTATTAAATACTTCAGCTTTTATTGATAGGTTTATTTGCCCCATTACTTATGAGACAGTGAATATCTATACCTGAAATATCTAGGTTAGTGCCCAGCAAATGGTAGGGCGCCAGGTAAACGTTTAAAATAAATTGAATTGAAATTTAGTATCTCCCAAATTTGTGTCTCTCGATCTCAGATCCCTATGCAAAGCACCAGATGGCCACACTCAATATTCTTCCCTGCTCCATGTTCTGAGTCTGATCACTTCTTGATCCCTCCATGACAAGCACCTGATCTGCACCACAGTCTCTCACCTGGATGACTGCTACAGTCTGTCTACCCCAGTGGTCTCCCTGCCTTAGCCCCGCCTCCCCAGCCCCCACCAACCAGAGCCTGGTCTAAACGCAGTTGCCAGGGGCCTTGTTTTGTAAACTAAGTCAGTTTGTGAGTCTTCAATGGTTTTTCATTTAAATCAGAATAAAATTCAATACAATTCAGAGGCCCCCTGAGAGCTCTGTCCTCTGCCTTGTCTCCTATGACTCTCCCAGTCACCCCCTTGCTGCTTCTCCAGCAGGGCAGGTACAGCCCTCACTTAGAGGCTTCAAGGTGGCTCTTCCCTCTGCCTTAAACCTCTTCCCCCAGGTGTCCTCCCTTACTTCCTTTAAGTCTTTGCTCCAATGCACCTTGTCATTGAGTTTTATCTATTTTACCCTCCTACAGCCCACAGCCCATCCTTCCCCCACCCTGTTGCACATCTCTGCTACTACATGGCTGAAAATATAAACTATGTTTTATTTTATTTTTTATTTAAGTGAGAGTAGGGGAGATACAGAGACAAACTCCCGCATACGCCACAACTGGGATCCACCTGGCAACCTCTGTCTGGGGCCAATGCTTTGCCTATCTGGGGCCATGCTCACAACTGAGCTATTTTTAGCACCTGAGAGGAGGCTTCATGGAGCCATCCTCAGCACCCAGGGTTGATGCTGGACTCAATAAACCATGGCTGGGGGGGGGGGGGAGAGAAAAGGGAGAGGGGAAGGGTGGAGAAGCAGATGGTCACTTCTCCTGTGTACCCTGACCAGGAATCAAACCCAAGACTTTCACACACTGGGCTTATACTCGACCACTGAGCCAACCAGCCAGGGCCTAAACCACATTTCAAAGACAATAAAAACAACTATAAAATGTTTCAGATTATGTATATTTAAGTGCAGACATCTAGGAATGGTATCACCTCAGACCATACAACTCCACAGTATAAATTCCTTCAGCCCTTTGAATATATGTACCCTGATTTATTGATGTCACCCCATTAAAATTAATAAAAATTTATTTATTAAAAAAAATAAAAGTTCCTTCAGTCTACAGTAGGGGTCGGGAAGCTTTTTGGCTGAGAGCCATGAACGCCACATATTTTAAAATGTAATTCCGTGGGAGCCATACAATGACCCATGTATGTTACGCATTATCCAATAAAAATTTGGTGTTGTCCTGGAAGACAGCTGTGATTGGCTCCAGCCACCCGCAACCATGAACATGTGTGGTAGAAAATTAATGGATTGTAATACATGAGAATATTTTATATTTTTTAACATTATTATTTTTTTTTATTAAAGATTTGTCTGCAAGCCAGATATAGACATCAAAAGAGCCACATTTGGCTCGTGAGCCATAGGTTCCCAACCCCTGGTCTACAGTCATCTGGAATGAGCTTTTATTGAAATGACAAAGCTTTTTCTAAAAAAAAACCCACCCAAAACAGCATTCAGGAGCTGCTTCATCTTGTAGCATCTATAGTTGAGGAACATAGGATCGGCAGTCAGGAGCCTTGGGGTGCTGTGTGAGTCATCTGATCTGGGACTTTGGTAAGTCAGTTACCTGGCTCACAATGACTCCATTTCTCAGTCTGAAGATGAGGGGGTTGTTAGCTGAGATCATTTCAGTTGAAAACAAAGTATTAAATGGATATTTGTGATGGTTAATATTATGTATCACTTTGAATAGGCCACAATATGCAGATATTTGTTCAAATATTTTTCTAGATATTTCTCTAAAGGTATTTTTAAGATGAGATTAACATTTAAATTGATAGACTGATTATCCCCCATAATATGGGTGGGCCTCCATCCAATCAGTTGAAGGCCTCGATAGGAAAAGACCAACCTCTTCAGAAGAAGAGGGAATTCTGCCAGCACACTGCCTTTGGACTTGAACTGCGGCATCATTTCTTCCCTAGGGCACCAGACTGCCAGCCTGCCCTGCAGATTTTGGACTTGCCAACATCCACAATTGCATCAGCCAATTACTGAAAACAAATCTATCTATCTGTCTATCTATCTATCTATCATCTCTCTAGCCTATTGGTCTTGATTTTCTAGAGAACGCAAACTAACACAAATTGATAAATTCTAAAATAAAACGCACTTTAAAGAATTTTTTCCAAACTAACACTGAATTCCCATCCACCGGATTCTTTCATTCAACACACGTTGGAGAGCCTACACCATGATGGATTGGTTCTGGGAACTTAAGATGCATCAGAAAACACTTACACAGCACACCCACCAAAACCCTGCCCTCATGGGGCTTGCATTCTAGTTGGGAGAGACAATAAATAATAAACATAATAAGTAAATCCCTGATTAAATAAAATGACAGCAAGCTAAGGGCCCAGGAATGCCTGGTAATGGGTGTAAGAATCGGAACCCCCGCGTTGCCCAGGGTACCATAGCATACTGTGGAATTGAGCAGACGGTGGTGGTAGACACATTGTAAGAGCTCCTTGCCCGGGTTAGCATCCCTGCCCTAGTCCCCAGCCCCGGTCCACAGCTGCATTGGTTGAGAGGATGGCAAGGGAATCATGAAAGAGAGCAAACAACATAGGAAGTGTTTACCTTTTCTTTCCTCTGTTGAAATGCAACAGGAAAAATACTATTTAATTTTCTGGAAATTCTTAGCCAAGACTTACGAGGAGGTTCCAGGGTGAGAATTAAAGCTTCAAGTCACCATTTGTGAATTTTAAAAATAGGTATTTCAATTCAGAGCTCATGGACACTATAAGGATTTGATTGCCTTGACTGCTGCTGGTGGACCAGAGGCACACACAGGACAGCTCAGGGCCTGGGAACTGCCACCTGGTGGAAAGGAACAAAAAAAGTAGGTCTCAACAGTGACCTAGCAATGAAGTTTCCCCTTTAAATCATTTAAAAATTTTTTTAAATCATTTTTGAGATTATTTTCTCTATCCTTTCACCAAATGCCAAAGGTTGTTTTTAAAATCATCTGCTAGACAGTCATCTAGCTTCTGTCTGGGTAATTATATTGATGAGTGCCCACTAACTCCCTCACTGGGATGCGTGCTCCATTTTTTATCTGCACTCTTTGTTACAGGAACTTGAGTCAGAATGTGCTGTTCTATTATTTATACCTGGTCTATCTCTGGAGCATATGGGGGGGGGGGGGAATCAGAAATTTAAAATGTTTTTTCATGAGGCACGTTTTTCACATGTTTCACAAGAAGTTATCTTTACTCCAGGCCAAATATATGCGAGCCCTTCCACTACTTCTGTGAGGTGGTGGCCAAAGCCTGTCCCGCCCTGGGTCTCCATGTTAGTGTATGCTCTGCCTCATCCAACTCCTTCCTAAATTTCTATTCCCAGTTATCAACTCGATCCTATTACAGTCACCAAGAGATAGAAGACTAGTATGAGCTTCCAATGACGTGCTCTGAATAGTGGAAATACGGAAGCCCCAGGGCTGATAGACATGGGAATCCCAGCGTTAACCCTCCTTCTGTCCATCACTCAGCTCACTCTCCAAGGCAGTGAACTTAGCAAACTTTTCCTGATCATGGCATTTCTTTCTGTCTCTTCTTTCCTGTCACAGACAATCCTACCCTACTTTTTGTCTTCACAAATTATTGTGTTCTTTGCTTCTATCCTTTTTATTGTTTTAAAGGGGTGGAAATATAAAAAGGAAAAGGCAGGTATGAATGAGGAAGAAATCTGAGCTAGTATAAAAGTGTCATAGCAAATCTCCTTTTTAGAAATTAAGCACACCAAATATTTTCAATTACTAAATAAACTATCAATCTAGGTTGCTAATTGGACTTCTGCAAAGGCATCACGAAGGCAGAACACTGCCTTCGTGGACACTGTTCAGGAAGAACACTGAGCCCTTAGTACATGAAAGGGACAGACCTATCTACCACCCGGTGCCTCCCAGCGAAGCCAGGAAAGGTCGGGGAAGGGGAGGGACTGCTGGAGAATTTCTGGCTGGAGAAACCTTAGGCAGAGCAAGGACTGCATTGAGAATGAGAGGGCTTGAAGGATCCTGGCCCCTCTGCAGCACTTGCTAAACCACGTGCAGGGCTGAGACATCTTCCTATAAGTAATCGTGGTATCTTCTATAAACGAATTCAAGAAGTAAAATAGGTCTCAGCTATTGTAGACAAATAATAAATCAGAATGTCTGTTAAAATTAATTTTGCTTCATAATTTATTGTGTTTTTCCCTGACACTAGACAGTGTTTTAAGCACATGCACATAAATTATGTTGATTTTTCTACACAAAAGTCCTGTGAAGAAGGTACTATTTGCCACTCCTTATCAGTGAGGAAGCTGGCTTAGAGAAGCCAAGGGACCAGACCAAGTCATACAATTACATAGCTACAGGGCTTGGATGGGAGCCCAGAGCCTTTCTGGGCCAAGTCCATTCTTTGGCCTCCTCTGCAACCTCTCCAGGTAATTACACCCACCATCTAGTCTACCTGTGGCTTTAAACCACCAGACCACAGAATCTGAATGGCCGGAGGGAAAGAAATAAGCAAAGTCTACTGCATTTTTAATACACGTAGGTTCATGTCTAAGAGCCAGAGGACAAAGGCAGCTCCCACACCATCAGTCTAAATATCTACATGTTGCAGTCAAGCTAACAAATTGTCCAATATAATATCTTCTATCTTCTGCTCTTGGCAATATACCTTCACGATAACCCAGGAAGACAGGTTTGAATTTAGTTATGTTTCTGAGAGTTCCATACCACAAAGCAGTATGCAGACAGATCTGGTCCTCGGCTGGATCCTCAGTCTCCAATCCTCCCCACTTCTCTGCCTACTCCTGACACCCCCTGTACACAGACAGGGTCTCATATACATGTGTGTGGAACCCCAACTCACACGCACAAGCTCTATCCAACCTCTCCCTCTCCAACCTCAGAATGCTAGGACATTGAATCTGAAAACTCCAAAGTCTGAGATATCCAGAGGGTGTTCTAAAGATTGAGCACAGCCATTGGGAATCTCATTAGCCAAGGGCTCCTGGTCTTGGGCATTGGGGTGTGGATGGAAGAGAGCCCGTGCAGGGGCTTCTCTTTCATGGGCCCAAGGGGAGTACTTGTCATCCGACCTCAGTGTACACTTCCTTAGTGGCAGGGTGGGAAGAAGGGCGCTGGTCCAGGGACATCGTGGAATAAAGGTCCATGTTGGATTTTCAGTTGAGAAGCCCATTGTGGAATTCAACATACACTAAGTACTTAGCAAATGTTTGTTTAAAAAGTTGACTTTCAGCCCTGGCTGGTTGGCTCAGCAGTAGAGCATTAGCCTGGTGTGTGGAAGTCCCAGGATCGATTCCTGGTCAGGGCACACAGGAGAAGCAACCATCTGCTTCTCCACCCTTCCCTCTCTACTTTCTCTCTATCTCTCTCTTCCCCTCCCACACTCAAGGCTCCATTGGATCAAAGTTGGCCTGGGCACTGAGGATGGCTCCATGACCTCTACCTCAGGCGCTAGAATGGCTACAGTGGAGCAATGCCCCAGATGAGCAGAGCATCATCCCCTGGTGGGCATACCAGATGGATCCCAGTCAGGTACATGTGGGAATCTGTCTGACTGCCTCTCCGCTTCTAACTTCAGAAAAAAAAATTAAATTTCATGTTTAAAGACAATCTGATGCTCAACATTGAAAATAAAGCTAAAAGAAAAGCAATACATTGTGAAATATATTTGGAATATATATTCAGAAGACCCAATAAACTGATAGCATAAATGTTACCATTTGTGAGCATTTGGATAGATTGCAGCTTTTGATTATTACAAATAGTTCTCTTAGGGACTGTTCTAGTACATGCCTGTTGGTGAGCATTTGGACACATTTCTACTGTGTACAAAAAGCCGAAGTGTTCAGAAATGGTTGCATGAATTTACACTTCTGCCAGCAGTGTGGAAGAGTTCTGACCACTCCCAGCCTCACCAACACTTGGTATGTTTCATCTTCTTTGCCTTAGCCACTCTGGTGCCTGTGTAGGAGTAGTACCATGCTGTGACTAATGCTGGCATTTTCCCAATGGCTAAGAAGTTGAGCCTTTTTTCATATTATTGTTCATTTGGATGTCCTCTTTTGGTAGTAGTCTTCAACTCTTGCTCATCTTATATATAACATATGAATATTTTTTTAATTATTTGGAAAATGACATTAAATTGTTAACTGTGGTTTCCCCTAGCAAGTGAAAAATTTGGAGAGTGTGAGAAATATGAAAGAACACTCTAGTTTTCTTTTAAATCAGGGAACATAAACCCTGAATCTACCTAACAAAACCCTCCTCCACATTAGAAGTTGAATATGATACTAAAAGTCTATGCTTTATAAAGTGATTGAATAGCAAGTTGCTCTAATAGATTAATTATATAATTTGCTTTATAATAATTTGATTTATAAGCCACATTAGAAAAAACCATACATTGTAAAATGTGACATGAGCTGCCACCTCTAATTCATTTATTATTAATTTATTGTATAATAAAAAGCATGTATAAAATGAAGTGGCTGATGTGTAACAATCACTTTATGTTGACTTGGATAATTTTCTAAACCAACATATGATGTCATAGTGTTTAATCTGTTTGCATGCTTTATTATCCATTTTGCTATTTATTTGCCTTATTTATTTATCTATTTGATTTCTTTTAGCCCCCTTCTTCCAACACAGGATTCAAGGTGGCTTTTTGAGAAATATACAAGCCAAAAGAGGAATAAACAAGACAAATGAGAGGGTGGGGAAAAAAGAAAAATAGGGTATAAAACTAAAGTAATAACCCCAGAAAAGCTTATCATTGCATGCTAATCATTTGCCAGAAGAGGGCTACCACAGTGACTCTAATCTTCTACCAAGATATACTACAGCAAATAAGGAAAATAAGGAAACATAATCCTCAAGATACACACTGTCCATAAAGTGAAAGCCAAACATTGTTTAGAAGTGCATCTTCTGAACCCAATCTATATGAGAAATTGTTCCTATAGGTCATTATTCAAGGACTCAGCGTGGTAGACTGGATGATGTATTGGTGATGTTGTGTAAGATGAGACTAGGGGCCCTGTCTTCCTCTGAAAATTTGTGTGGAGATACCCAAATGAGAAAATACTGCCAGGAATAAGAGGCACAAGAACACTCACCTTTAGCTTCTTTTCAACTCAAAGCCATTGATGACATTTAATTTAAAAAAAAAAAAGAAATGTTTACTTCAGTGACCACAGAAAGTTTGGGGTCAAAAGTCCTTTTAACTAAGTAATATCTTAAATTGGAGAATGCTAGTATTTACATTTTTAATTGAATTCATAGTTCAGGAAAATTTTAATGTGTCTGTAGAGTAATGTGTTTTAGGGCTTGAGCCAAATTTATCCAGATAAACAAAAATGAGCAGGATATCTGAGATTTATTTACAATTTCCAGCTTTCCTAGGATTACTTGAAGCAGAAGATTGACCTGACTACTGCTTTCTCTGGAAAGTTATTAAGTTTACTAGAAATACATCTACTGTTTTGCTTATGTTTATGACTCACAAAAGAGTTAATAAACAATTTAACCACATTTACATGCTTTATGCATGATGCATGTTGATTCCAAACTGAAGGCTATCAAAACAGAACTGAGAGTCTGTTATTTTCCCTTCAGATCACTCTCTGAAAACAAGTTTGCAGGAATAAACAGCACTGATAACTTCCAGTTATTGAAAGTGGCCATAATAGGACTGTTAGAATCAGTAGCCCAGTTTTCATGGTGTGAATCAAGGTCACCAAAGTTTCTCTGATAAAATTTTCCACTATACCCTGATGCTGCTGTACCCCAAATTTATCTTTCTGAGCATGAAATTCTAATTTTTTAAAATCCTTTTGGTCAAGGTTTGGTTGGTAGAATGATCTTATTGAAATGTAAATATTTATTTGAGATGAGCAACAAATAATTTCTTAAAACCTGTTTACACATTTGCGGCATGAATTAAGAAGTCACACATTTTTAAAACAAAGCAATTGTTTCATTTATATTTTCCCCAAGAGGTCCATATTTTGAATAGATTGTGAATTATTAAGTTCATTTATGGTCTCATTTTTATTATTCTACCTATATGAATAGAAATTTGGTGTTTCATATTTTCTGTTTGGCTTTCTTATGGATAATGAGTATTTTGCATTAGAAGAAAATGATTATACATAGATATAGCTATATCAAACACAATATGTGTTTATATACACTCTAGAATTTTGTGTTAATTTTAAAACGCAATACAGCTCCATGGTAAAAAAAAAAACTGAGCAACATAAAAAAATATAAAACGAAAAATTATTTGTGACAGATAAAACAGAAGAAAAACTTAACATATAAGGAGATCCTAAAAACTGACTTCTAAAGAAATAGACAACCCAATTGAAAAATCGACATGTGAAAGTTAAGAGAAAACCATCAACAGAAAAATACAAATAAAGTATTATAAACATATAAAAAGACATTCAAATTAATTTGCTGTTAAAAATATAAATTAAAGCAATAAAAAATTTTCAATTAAATTTATTGGGGGTGACATTGATTAAAGAAATTATATAGGTTTCAAGTGTATAATTCTACAATACAACATTTGTATATTGCATTGTGTGTTCACCATCCAAAGTCAAATCTCCATCATCAAACTTTTTTAATCTATTTGATTGGAAAAGATAAAACATGTTAATAGAATACATTATTTGTCAGGGTGTGGGAACAAAGACATTTTAATTCAATGCCAGTTCAGAATCCAAATAGGTAAAATTTATTAACACAATTTGGCCCAAATGTAAAATCTAAATTCATGCGTCCTTTTACCCAGAAATTCCCCTTTTAAAGATGTATGCTTATAAGCTCACAAAATTTTGATAATTATATAAATGAAGGAAAATTCACTAGATACTTGTTTTATTAGATTTTTTTTCAATGAACAGGGACAACTTCTGCAATTTTTTAAAAAGCCGAGATTTTTATAAATACAAAAGGAATACAACCTGACCTGAGGTGGCGCAGTGGATAAAGAGTCAACCTGGAATGCTGAGGTTGCCCGTTTGAAACCTGGACTTGCCTGGTCAAGACACATATGGGAAGTGATGCATCCCTGCCCCCACATTTCTCTCTCTCCCCTCTCTAAAATGAATAAAGCCTTTAAAGAAAAGTAATACATCTGCTTCAGTTTAAGAAATAGGTAGTGCAGCCAAGCTATGGTCTCTGTGCTGGGATAAACCCTCTGAGTGGACTGAGGCTGAAAGCTATCATCCATGAACAACACAAAGCAACAGAGGAGAGAGCTTTCCTTTCAGTAAGGTTTGTTTATGTTAAATTTTTACATTATTATTAACCCAACTTTTCTTGAGATGTCCTAATGCCATTCAAACAAAAATGAGTCACAGAGCATAGTAATTGTGTTAAAGTCCCCAAAGGCCTCCCTTTTGTTCATATAAACCCTACCGGTTTGTATACTTTGAGGAAAGAAAGAGCTCAAAGTGGAATAAAGCTGGTCCCTATTCCAATTCTCACTATGGGTCAATTTCTTTTATTCTTTCTGGGTGCTGGCACCCGATCTCTGATCTCTATGCTTGTCCCAGGATTGTCTCCTAAGTCAGGGAGAAGTCAGGCCTTCTCTCCTGGGGAAGCATTGTCAGAATTCTTGGCACATTCTAGGTTAAGGTTGGATGACGCTATCATGGTGAAAAGTTTAACTCGGGAGTTAGGTAACCTGTACTCTATTCATTCACCCAAGCACAGGATTTACTGAGGAGAAAGTCTAGTCATTGCTCCCTAGTGGGTGTCAAAGAAGACACACAGCCTTTCTACTGGAAATCTCTGCATGTGAAGTGCTTTGTTATCCTGAAATTTCTATCCAAAGTTTGCATTTACCTAACTACAGGTTTTAGTTGGAAGCTTGAAATGATTCTTTTGAAAATAGAAGTTTAGGGATGCTAAACAGGAGGCTGGGCTGGGCTGGCCAAAGGACTGCAGACAATGCTGGTAGGTTTACACTGAGTGATGAAGTTGGTAGAAACGCCTCTGGGCTCTTACCATGTTATAACTAACATGGTCAATTATTTGCTGGAAAAGCCATTTTAATCTAGAAGCAGATGACACTCCGATGAAGGAGGATCAAAAAAAGCTGAGATATAAAATAGCTAAGAAGGAAATCCAAACTTACCACCACAGAAGCAGTTACTTAAGGTTTTACCAATTCCTGTGTATAGCTATTGTCTATGTCCTTGCCTATCATACTATATATAGTGGTCCTTGTCTATCATACTATATATAGTGAATGGCATGTGATTCTTGTTTCAGTCATTCTTAACTCACCCTCTTGTCTTTCTGAGGAGTCCAGGCAGAGCCCCCTCCCCCCGCACCCCATCCCCCGTGGGTACTCCTTGAGGAAGACATCAGTGACGGCCATGGAGGCGCATGGCTCAGATCCCCCCTTCTGAAGAACAGTGTGTAAGGCTGGGGTTGGCAGACAGCCCCCAGGGGCCACACCTTTGGATCCACCATGATGTTTATGCCAAGGCCACACTTCCTTCCTGCAGCTCCCCACCAGCAAATGGCTACTGGAGCCGGTCCACTTCTGCCTGACATCAGACTCTTCTAAAGGGCAGTCTGCCCAGGGGCTCCCCAAGCACCTAATGGGGCACTCTGCATTATGGTCTGAGGCTCTCCGCCCATGATCCCCTCTCTTTCCTCCCTCCTGACACAGGTGCTAGACCCGCAGCATGGTGTGACTTCCTCCCTGCTCATCTGTTCCCCCTCTCCTATGCCTTTCATCTGCGTCTCCTCCCATAAATCCTCCGAACATTTCATTCTATCCGGGCATTTTCTTCTCAAACAACTTGAAATGAAACAGCATTTGAATTAAGTGGACCCCAACTTGCAATAAAAATCAAAGTTCTTTTTCCTTTTAAGTACTTTTTTTGAAGAACTTTAAGCACTGCTTAAAAGCTTGCTCCAACAGGAGTCATTGCTGTCTGGATGTGTTTTCCATGATTTATTTACAAGAAGGCCTTGAGGAGGGGCCCCTTTATCGGAACAATGGAGCTATTGCTGTTTGGAATGCTATGAGAGAATCTCTCGGGACTTGGCTTTCTCTCTGACCCAGATACGATTTGCCTATCAGCCAAAAACAGTTACTTCAATGCCAGTTGGCCATAACTATTGATTGGCATCTCATTAGCCATAGTTTGCAAAAACATGTTTGATGTTCAGGTTCAGAGTTCTTGAGTTCTGGATTCAAACAACTGGATCCATCCCATTTTAAAGAAGAAGAAAGAGCATGATATAATATTTTTGTTACATGTGTTTCCATTTAAAATGATAACCTACTCATTAGGATGTCAAAATCTGATTTTAATATGACCAGATTCAGGTTAAATTAATTTAAAAAGGAAAAAAATCAAGAGGGCTAGTTTCCTTAAATTTTTCAGTCACATATGCATCTGTAATTTGTTTATTTGCCCCACAAATAGATGCATAAGATCATTCACTTTTTTGCTTACATGACCTTTTCCAAGTGGTTTGTTAGCCCAATAACTAGCAAGATCTTGCTGGGGAAGTGCTGGATCTGAAAAGGGAGAGAAAACCTTATACACAGAAGGAGCTACAAGTATTAGCAAGAGTCATTGGAGTGCCCCAGGGACTGGATTTTTAGGGTACATGACCCAGGGTCCATAATGTAAGACTGGATAAGTGAGACTTTATTTATTTACCATCAGTTTTTCAAGACAGGACTGGCCAAGCTGGCAAGGCCCCACAGAAAGGGAGGGACTTACTGTGGGAGCCGGTCGGAGGTATGGGAGGAGCGACCACAGTGCTGCGCAGAGCTGAGGTGCGTGGGCTGCCAGCCCGGGCACGCAAGGAGGGTGTGAAGTGGCTGCAGGTAGCGGGCACACTGCCATTGATTGTTATCTGAGGCCGGAAAAGCCAACAGGGGATTGGTTCTATGAGATCCCAGAGGACACACTCATCCCCAAGGTCATTCATAATGACCACCGGTCAGAAGGACGTCTGCAGGCACCACTCACAATGACGGTAGGAGCCACCCTCTCTAGGTCCATGTGGACAGTGAAGGAGGTGATCGCAGAGCTGGGTTCAGTAATCCCACCGGGACATGGGGCCTGAGAGTAAGAGAAGCCAACTGGCTGTGCCTAGAGGACAGGAGCCAGATGGCTGATATTACCAAATGGCCTGGTAAGGTTGTAAAGGTAGCCAAGAGCTTGACCAGCAAGGAGTTGCAGAGAAGGAAAAGACAGCATGACATCTCCAGAGGCGTGTGGCCCTAGAGCGGCCGATAAAGGTGTGGCTTACCATCTACAATCAAAACAATAAAGAAATAAATGCAATTCTGGAATTTTGATTCAAGTCCCAATTCTGTGAGCCCACTGTGGTCATTTTCCCAGGCTCCAAATGCCTAGTAGCAATTGTAATGCGTGATGTCAGACTTCTACCCCTGCTCCCAGGTACTGATTGGTCCTCCACCTCTGCAAGTGAAGAGCCACCGTAATGGAGAAGGCCGAGTGGAAAGCTCTGAAACACTACGGGCCTGGGCGAAATGGCAGAACTGAGTAGCTCCCTTAAAAACCGAAAGGATGCAGGGGTAGTGGTCCTTACTGTGTTTTTGCTCAGTGTGCCAGTCCCACCTCAGCAGAAACTGGATGGATCCTGGAGAATGACTGAAGACCACAGCCGCTTCCGCAAGAAGCAGCCTCTGTGTAGTGGGGATGGTGAGGAGCACACCTCACCAGAGGGACAGATGAAGAATGCCTCAGGTGCGTTCTTCTTTTCAGTTGTATCAGGAGAAAGGATCAGAAACTGGTTACACTGGTGTGGAACAGACAGCAATATTTGCATCAGCTTTGGCCTCGGGGCTCTATTAGTTCTTCTGCTCCCGGACATACGGGCATTGCACAGAACACACCCAGGCCCATTATATCAGGGACAGCAAGTGAGCTGTGCAAGACTAGCAAGAGGTGACTGCTAGGCAGGAAGCTGTGGCAAGGTATTCATGTTGCAGAGGGTGGAAAATAAACTTTATAAAGATTTAAAGACCTGCCATTTAATGAAGACCTTAGAGATCCCCAGTCAAGGGCATGCTATGATGTTCCTGACTAAATAAAAGCCAGATTTCTGCACCTTCCCCATCCCCTGCACCCATCAACAACTGGTCTGTCTTGGTTCTGGGCTCACTATGAACTAGACTTCCATGGCTGGGATTTCCCAACTGGATACCTGGTGGCCAGTGAAGTCATTACCTGATCTAGGCGAGGCGGAGGACAGTTGTGCTTGGGGGGAGAGGGAGACGGGAGACTGCAACGCACGGACCTTCAACCTCAGATCAGGAGTGGCCCCGAGGTGCAGAAGGGCTGGTCCAGAATAGATGAGCATGTGGCCCTATTTCTGTGTGGAGGAGAGTGGCGGAGATAGGAACACAAAAGCTTCTTTTCTATCATAACACTGCTTAGAATGTGACAGCTTTGAGGAGTGTTATTTCACTAAAGCCAGTAGAGAGGTTGCTGTAAGCATGGCTTATTTACCTTATGCTCTTACCACCTTTGAATGACATTTTATAATGACATTTCACATGTTCCTGTTTATTCGTCAGGAGTCAATGTTGTTTACTTATCAAGTTCAGATAAGTTTATGAAAACATCCTGCATTAAATATCAAACATTTTCAAGGAGTTAGAGAAAAGGATTGACTCACCAGAGATGATGGCTATGTTGAAATCTAGATGTAATTAAATGGCAGTACTTCAAAAACCTAAGTCATCTCTTTTTACACCATGCACATAGTATTTTGCATCATGTAGGGAATATCTTTCCATAATGTGAAGATGACTCAGCTTCAGTATTAAAGCTATATAAGAACCTTTTAAAAACCATAGGAGGGAAGATTCATGGACAGGAGTTGGAGGGCCTTTCACTGGGTACCCGAGTGCAATTTGAATTTTGAACAACGAGTATATATCATTTATTCCCAAACAGATACAGTTTAAAATCACATAGAAATGGGGGGAAAAAGTCCTATTTACAAAATTTACCCAAATTATAACATCCCTAGAATAAAATTTAGTAAGAAAGGGACAGAACTTTTAAAAGGAAAGCTATAAAATGTATTTTAAAAACATACAATAAGACTTGAATAAAAACAGCCAAAACCTATGTTCCTGGATGTGATGTTGACTATCATAAAATATCAATCCTTCCAAAATTGATAAAATAATTTAATACAATTCAAACCAGAATTCCAATGGGTTGGGACAGAAATATCTTAAAGTACATATGGCAACATCACGGCCTGATAATATCAAGACAATTTAGAATAAAGAGCATCAGTAAAAGATCTAACATTATCAGATATTAAAACTCTAATTTTTTATTATAACCTACTGTTTAGGGTGGTATGCCTTTGGAATTTATTTTTATTTATTTATTAAATACATGTCATTCTTGTTTTGTTATAGACACCATTGCCCTTCATTAGTATATAATGCAGTCTCTCAAAAGCAAGTAAATCAGTGGACTGGAACAGAGTCTAAAATCAGAGCCACTGGCAAATGGATCTCATTAGATAGAAAGAGCGGTGCTTGTATTCAGCAGAACATAACTCTATTGCTGACCTACTGGTTCTTCAACATTCTAACTCCGTGGGAGTTCTGTATGTATGGTTACAACTAGGGACCACCTGAGTCTTCATCAATGACAGATCATGAGTAAATTATGATACATGAATACTATAGAATACAATGCAATCATTAAAAAGTGGTCATATCTACATCTATCAACCTGACAAGATAGCTACATTTAAAAAATATACATTTTATTGATTGATTTTTAGAGAGAGAGAGAGAGACAAGTGGCAGGGGATGCAGGAGAAGCAGGAAGCATCAATTCATAGTAGCTGACCTGGCAAGCCGGGGTTTTCAAACCAGCAACCTCAGCATTCCAGGTCGACATTTCATCTACTGTGCCACCGCAGGTCAGGTGATAGATACATTTTTAAATGAAATGAAAAACAGACCCAGGGATAATATGTATTTAAAAATATGTTTGTATATGTGATTTGAATGAAGATGGAGAATTATATGCAAGGAAACGCACCATGGTATTATCATTGGTGACTTCAGAAAATAGTGAGAGAACACTGGTGGCAAAAGGACTTTTCTTTCCATATTTTTTTGTGTCACTTATGATAATTTTCAATTTCAAAGAAAAACCTAATATAAGTTTCAGATTTTGTAAAATCTGTGAACTGTCTGATGTTACCAAACTTACTGTCTGCTTCTAGCATACAAAATTTTATGTTATTCATTTATTTTAATCAAAATATTTTTGTTTTCTTTGAATTCTCTTTGATTTATTTGAGAAAATATTCTCATAAACTAAAAAATTTTAAGTAAGTACATGGTTGAATCCAAAATAAAAGCCCTTTCTTGAAAAATAAACTTGCTCATGGAAAAAAAAATATCGAATACACCCTGACAACAGATGCCAAAGGCATTGAAGTTTTTGTGTGCACAGTAAGAAGTACTGTCATCTAGTTATGTCATTGGAGAGATCGTGAAGGTAGGCATTCATCAGGAGGGAAGTTCATTCAGGCGGAGCAAGATTGTTCTCTGCTCCCCTCTGCGCTGGATAATTCGTTTGCACCTCCCACCCCACTGCTCACTCCCTTCACCATGCTCTCAGCCCAGGAAGCTGCCCTGCATGGGTCGCACCGACCAGGTTCCTTTATCCTCTGGCTCTCAGTTGGGTTCACAAAGTGGAGGAAATGGCTGAGACACTGGAAGCCAAAAAGAGAGAAAGGTCAGGGTATTTATTCTCCTGGCTTTCTCTGTTTGGCTGACTGTGTCTTCCAGGCCACCTGGAGGGTAATCAGTCTCTCATCATTTAAGCTTTTTATGGGTTCTGGTCATTGCAACCCTCCCTTACTTTCTTGCTTCCTCCTCCGGACCCCTCAGGGAAATCATCTGTGACTTCCCTTAACCCTTCCTATGTCTTTGAAAACAGTGCCTTTAGCCACACCTTTAAAAGTGATTCCCATTAGGACACTCACCCCTTACACATGGGAGTAATCTATATCACTATTTTTCCATACTTTTCTTCCTCTAGCAAGATGGTCCCTTCCTGAAACTTCAATGACTAGTTTCTTAGCCAAATCATGTTTTTTTTGGTTTTTTGGTTTGTTTGTTTTTTCATTTTTCCGAAGCTGGAAATGGAGAGGCAGTCAGACAGACTCCCGCATGCGCCTGACCAGGATCCACCCGGCATGCCCATCAGGGGCCCATATTCTGCCCCTCTGGGGCGTCCCTCAGTTGCATCCAGAGCCATTCTAGCGCCTGAGGCAGAGGCCACAGGGCCATCCCCAGTGCCTGGGCCATCTTTGCTCCAATGGAGCCTCGGCTGCAGGAGGGGAGGAGAGAGACAGAGAGGAAGGAGAGGGGGAGGGGTGGAGAAGCAGATGGGCGCTTCTCCTGTGTGCCCTGGCTGGGAATGGAACCCGGGACTCCTGCACGCCAGGCCGACGCTCTACCGCTGAGCCAACTGGCCAGGGCCAAATCATGTTTTATCTGCTCTCAACAGCATAATGCCAACCTTTGTGAAAATACATTGACAGAGAAAGAAGAAGAAGACTCAATAATCTGATCCTTGCCCACATATTTGCTATTCAACAACTGGAATTTCAGAGGTGGTTAAATATTTGAATTTTACATCCCATCTAGGGAGAGAGAAGGGAAGGAAGGAGCTCCATTGTATCTGACCTTGGAACTGAAGGGGTCAGACCCACGCAGTGCTAACCAACTATTCCCCGAGCTGGGGACAGCTGCATTGCTCAGCAACTCTCACTTTCTATAAATTGTAACAGCAGCAGTGGATTTTAATCATGGGAAGGGGACAGAGATATTATAGGCGAGGTGATAGAGTGTAGCGGTTGGGAAATCAGTTCAAGTCTTCTGTGGAAACGAATCTTAGATGCAGCCATCTGTATGGAGTGAACATACCAACTCAAGCAAGTATGCATGTTTTCAGTCTGAGCCATTGTGTGTCACTAGTGTTCTGAAAGTACCTACTAGCTTGACTTCCTTCATAAACTCTCTAGTAGAAGATGTCTGGCTCAGAATAACATATAAGGTATCTTTGTTAAAAATTTTAATGGTGATGAAGAATCACCCCTGAAAAGTAGAAGCCCTCTGGGCTTCTACAAGGGAAATCTTAGATTTTTTTTTGTCAGACTTAGAAAATGCACAAGAAATGTTATTTATCTACTGAATTGTTCGTTAAAAAAAAATCTCGAGTCTTTTTTGTGTAATTCTAGGATGACTAAAATCAGTTGCAAAAAAAGATCTCTTGGAGCTGAGGAGATGATTTTTTTCTAAGTCTCTAATCTCTTCCTCATCACCATTCATGAATGGAAGGTTGGCACAGATGCCGATCCTCTGGGTAAGGACTGGCAGAGAGGCTGTGGGAAGAAGTAGGAGCCAGGGTCTTGACCAGCTGGACAGGGATGGAAAGTTTGGAGAAGAAGCTCAAGATCAGCTGCTGGTGGGAGAGGTAATGCATCCCAGTAACCAGTATAAGGACATCCAAGAGCTAACTGAGTTTGGCTACGACCCTCACTTTTCCCCACAGACAATGGTGCTCTCTTCTGTTATTTCAGCTACTAAAGTTAGAGCATTTTTGATGTAGCTGCTGTTATTTTTAAGATCACCTCATCTGTGAAGACCCTAGAATAGCCCTTCAAATTGGAACTGCTTCTGGAAACACTCACAGTTTGTCCATTTTTACTACATTGCCTCTGGTCCCTGCATCTCAGTAAGAGCTAGAAAACACACTCAAGACCTGTACAAGCCAGAGACATGCATGGATTCCCTTGAAAACCGAATTAACCCATGGAGACAATGAAGATACACCATGGTATAATTCATGATTTTACCAGCTCTTTTTCTTTAGGGCTATCCTGAATTTTTGATGGTTTATTTCTTTCTCCCCCATTCTCTCTCTCTCATCTCTACCTCTGTATATGCTCATGCTTTTCCCTTCCTATCAACTGTCTTTAATATGAACATAGCCAAAGGTAGAGTGGGTAGTTTTCTGCTCATTTTCTTTGGGAACATTTTTATTTTGGCAGTGTTTCTCAAAGTGCGGTCCATGGACTACCTGTAGTAGAAACACCTGAGATAGTTAATGTAAAATCAAAATTTGCTAAGCTCCTGTTCATACAAAACAAATCCAAATCTGTGGGATTTTTATCTAGATTTACAAGCACACCAGGTGATTCCCATGCAGGGAGACAGGATTCAAACATAAAGCTCAACATGAATAAATTATTTTAGAAAGTTAATAATTCCCACATGAGAAGCAGTCTCAACAGTCCCAAAATGGACAACTTTTACTTTTTATTATTTTCTAAAATTTTATTTATTGGTTTTAGAGAGAGTAGAGAGTGAGAAGGGGGTAGGGAGCAGGAAGCATCAACTCATAGTAGTTGCTTCTTGTATATGCCTTGACCGAGCAAACCCAGGGTTTCAAATTGGCAACCTCAGTGTTCCAGGTCAGTGCTTTACCCACTGCACCACCAGAGGTCAGGCCATAATGGACAACTTTTAAAAGGACAGTTACTGTTGGGCCAGGCACTGGGTTAGGCACAGAGTTATGATAGTGAGAAAAGCAGATGTTGGCTTGCCTGCTTGGAGCTGTCAGACTAATGAAAGAGATGGACGCTGATCTGTGAACCATCTAAGTTAATGTCAAATAAAACCATTTCGCTACAAAGCAGAGTATACAGCTCAATAGACCATATGGGAGAAATTGAAGGCAGCTTAGAGTTTAAGGAAGGCTTCTTGGAGTCAAGTCACACGTAAGCTAAGAGGAGCAACGTGAACTAGGAGGAAAGGGAGAGGGTTAACTTTCCAGGCAGAAGGGACGCCATGTGCTAAGCCCTGCAGCATGTCCATTGCATGAGGACCCACAGGAGTCCTCTGTGACCACCACTAAGATAATGGTTTTGAGGGGTGGAGTGGGTGCAAGGTGAGAAGGAGCTTGGTTAGGCAGAGCTTGCACAGATTGTAAAAATGAGCCGGTAGATGACCCATTTTGCTAGGAAGATGAAGCATGTTATGGTGCAAAGAGTATTCGAGAGAGATGAAGAGATTTGTTAGCCCGATCTACCACTAGCTAATCATATGATACAAGATAAGCTACTTGACTTATCTGTTACTGCATGGATAACTCATCTGTTACTGTTACTGCATGGATACTGTGCTGTGGCTGTTGGGGAACCAAAAGGAGGGGAAGGGATGGGGACGTGCTTTGAAGCACGGCCCGCTACCGACACATGGGGTTGCCAAGGTTTCAGTGTGTGCTTTTAACGTGGTTTGTCTGCTTTGCATTTATTGTTTCCCAGAACAGGGAAGTCACCCATTTCTGAAGGTCTGCCATTAAGTCAGGGCTTGAGCTTGGCCTCAGCTGCCTTTCATCTACTGTTTCTTACCAACGTCTTTAAAGCTCTCTTCTTTGTAATTACCCAGTTTCATCAGCTGCAGATGAGCTGTGTCCCCGTGCGCAGCTGTTAGAAAACACTAAGAGTGCATTTCCCAGAGTTCCTGGAGCCGTTTCTTCTTCCCTTTCCTTTTAGCCTTCTTGCATCTTTAAGATCCTTCACTCTTACACCTTTTATTCCAGCCTATATTTCAAACAACCGAAAGTACAGTATTCAGATATACTCAGAGAGGCCTGTTTGTTGCAGTTCCCCTTTCTTAGTTGCTTAGTCTCAGAAAGTTCTAGCTTGTCTCACCTGCAGTAGCAGGTTTGGTTCTATTTTGAAGTAGGCGATTTGAGTCCTTTTGGTTCATATACTTTCAGAAATACGATCAACATCTGACCCCCCAGTCTATAGTTCCTGTCTTACTCTGTCCTGGCCATCGCCAGCATCTGACACAGCACTGACGACCTCACTTCCCATGCATATTCCGGTATCAAAATGTGCACTGATTCAGACTCTACTGTGGTTAACACTGCTGGTCTTTCAGAGAGGCAGAGCCTTCTAATCAAGGCTATTCCTTATCACTAGCTGGTGGCAGACCATGAAGAAAGTCTCCAAGGTCTTTGGAAAGCAAGGACTTCTCTTATATTCCTTTCATACCCTTCAAAGTGCAGGGCCCAAAAGTTAGTCATGGCCAGGTGCCAGATGAGTGAGTGAGTGAGCAGACCTCTCAGAGTTACACTTTCAAGGTCTCTATGTGGCAACTTGTAGAAGTGACCTTCTACCTAATGGCCAAGTTGACGTTGCACAGCTTCTCATCTCAATCTACTTCTGGTTTTAGGGGGGAACTATGCCTCCTCCCTCTTCTGCTCTTCCCTCAGGCGGGACATCATCCCCTGGAACTCTGCTCTTGTCAGCCTGTCACCTTCTCCAAGGGAATGTTCGTCAGTTCACTCTGGCAGGGTCCCGTTCTAGAAGACTTGGAAATAATCCCCAAATACTTTGCATATATTTTGCCTTAAGGACTGAGATAGACAAATAAATTTAGGGGCAAGGACATCTATCTTGGTGTATAATTTAGAAAGTATGCATGTTAAACTTCATCATGGTCCTTGCGTTTGTGGTTATGAAAATTAGTTTTAGTTTATGTAGCCAATCTCTAAATTAAGCAAGTATGGGCCAAGAAAAAAGAAAGTTACCAAAAAAAGAGAAAGAATAGCTCTTAGAAGACCTACCTCCTTCTGTTCTCTCTCTGTTTGACCTAAAAAAGAATTGATATTACAGGAAAGACCAAAGTAGAGTTTATCTGCTATAGGAGGGCAGTTCCAGTCTTCTTAGCTTTGTCTGCATGAGTCAGTTTAAGTAGAGGGGCAATTGTTTAGGGACATGTTTCAGTGCTCAAAAGAGTTAAATGACTGAATCTCTGTGCTATAGTGCTGCCATTTTGATTTTGTATTATCAGACTGGATTAAAATTTTTAAGAAGATTAACCAATTAAATACAAGTATAATCTAATCAAATTTGTGGAGTTATTTGTTCTAAGTGCTTAGATAGAAACTCTAGGATATATAAGAAAAACTGTGCCCTCGGACACCTTATTCCCTAGAGGGTGGGACCGTGACTTGTTTTGAACCAATAGAATACTACAGACAAATGTAAAACCCAAACTGAAGGCAACAGAAGGAAAGGAGCTCATGGAGGTAACTTTAGGAAACAGTGGTTAGATTGAATACCGTAGGGCTAAAGATAAATGAACTGCACATAAACTCTGAGCTGGCAAATTCGTTTCTCACAGGGAAGTGCGTTAGGAATTCAGATATATGTGTGTGTTTTATAGATATCCTTGTCCTTGGGAAGGATACACAGTGAAAAAATTTGGTAAAATCTGAATGAATTCTGTTCTGTTTTTTAGTTAACAGAATTGTATCAAGTTTAATTTCTTAGTTTTTATAAATGTTCTATGGTTCTGTAAAATGTAAACATTAGAGAAAACTAGGGGAGTGGTTTATAGAAAGAGTACTGTTTTGCTACTCTTCTGTAAGTCTAAAGTTATCTATAAAACCTACAAAAATTAATTAGCCAAGTAAACACACACACAAAATTAAAGGTGGCCAGGAGAGAGAAGAGGCAGGACCAGTCACTGCAGAAAGAGTCAGTGTGACCTTGGCCAGAAGTATAATATACTGCTCACAAAAATTAGGGGATATTTCAAAGTAACTATGAAGTGATAAAATATCTCCTAATTTTTTTGAGCAGTATATTTGTAGGCCTGTGAGCTTTGAAAATTACCACAGGTTGAACTCTTATTTAAGTTTTTTCCAAGTCACTAATATTTTTCCCTCTAAGCACTTTTTTTGTGTGTGTGACAGAGATAGTAAGAGAGACAGAGAGAGGGCCAGACAGGGACCAACAGACAGCAAGGGAGAGAGGTGAGAAGCATCAGTTCTTCGTTGCAGCTCTTTAATTGTTCATAAGCATTTTTATTTTATTTTTTGTGATAACGTGTTGGGGGCAATTAGAAGACCTTTGAGCTAACTTACATAAAAATTGTTCATATGTAGAGAAAACTCCCATGATGTTAGAGAACTCCTAAAAGGTGCATTTATGAGCTGCTCAAAGCAAAGTTACTTCTAATTATGGTTGAATGATACTTTGATTGACAGTCTAAACTGCTAATTTAGTTAAAGAGCCTGAGGACTTTGAATGGTTAGGAACATAAAAAGATTTCTCAAAAAGACAAAGTCAGACAACTCTACATATACATATCCACAGATTTCAATCTACATTTTATTTAACTCTAATTTAAAATGCTTTTTCTTTTCTAAGAAATATAGAAATATGAGAAAGAATGGGCTACAGCATTTGGACTTTGGCTGAAATTGAAACACTGCTTCTTGCCTTGGTGGGAATCACACATACATGTCTGCCTAACACTTTTTTATTTTGTTATGGTGGTATTGTTAAACCGTGTTTGTAGGCTCTTAAAAGATTACTTATCTTGGAAACATTTGAATTCGTAGAACCC
The DNA here is from genome assembly GCF_036850995.1 of Saccopteryx leptura. Taxonomy (NCBI): domain Eukaryota; kingdom Metazoa; phylum Chordata; class Mammalia; order Chiroptera; family Emballonuridae; genus Saccopteryx; species Saccopteryx leptura. The sequence goes on from NC_089503.1 coordinate 156,720,042, forward strand.
ATAAGCCAATTAACAAACCTCTATTGAGTAACTACTATGTGAAAACTCCCTCTCACACCCCTTCTTACCCAGTACAAATCCTACTGTGCTAACCCTACAATCTATTCCTAATACAACCATTTCCCCACCATCTCCAAAGTCCCAGCATAGGACAAACTACTATTATTTCTTGGTGGCCTCCTGCACCACCTCTTATCCAGTTTCCTGTGTCTATGGTTCATCTTGCTTTTCACTTAGTAGCCAGACTGGAATCGACATCACATCACTTTTCCTAATGCATCAGAATATATATTTGTAGCCCTGGCCAGGTAGCTCAGTTGGGTAGAGCATTGTCTTGATAATGCCAAGGTTGTGGGTTCAATCCTCAGGCAGGGCAATACAAAAATCAACCAATGAATGCATAACAAAGTAGAACAACAAATTGATCTCTCTCTCTCTCTCTCCCCCCCTTTCCCCATCTAAAAAATCTCAGATGTCAGGAAGCCCTCTGAACTCATAAAATTAATTCTGCCCCATCAGCCTCTACCTTATGTCTTTCTCTTCTTCATGGTTCTTGCTGCTCTCTGCAAATACCCAATTTGTTTCCTTTCATAACTATTTTCTCCAGCTAGTCACTTGAGGGTAGGGACCATCTCTATCTTGGTCACCATTGTACTTCCAATGCTCAACATGTATCTAGCACAAGTATGTAGTCAATAAATATTTCTTGGTGAAAATAAGTGGACATGTGACTAATTAATGCAAGGCATTGTGTTAAGTCACATATTTTCAAAATTGATTTCTGTTCTCAGCCAATTTAAGATCTAGTAATAGTCAGATTAGGGAGCATAAAGGAGGGAATGTGCATGACACTTCATGAGAGGTCTTAAAAGACAAGGGTGATGATGCTGGGTGAGGGTGGTCCATAGGGAGAACTGATGTATTCTGACCAAGGAGATCAAAGCAGTTATCATTTAAATTACACCTTAAAGAGTATCTTTTCAAGTGTAAAATCCTGTTGCTGCAAAGGAGCAGCAGATAGTCCTTTCCACTCACTCTCCAGGCCCAGGGTGTCTTGGGAATAGAGCCCATTTGTGAAGGTGACAGTAGACAGTGCGGAATGGGAGCCAAGAACACAGGGTTTGGGACAAGTCTTCAGCTCATGAAGGGACAATGGGAGCCACGAAAGTGCAAGAAACTTGGGGGGAGAAGAGGGAAAGTGACGTCCAAGATGGTAGAATGATTACATTGAAGAAACAAGTAAATGCAGTCACTATGAAACCAGAGAGAGTGAGAGGCAGAGAGAAAGGCCAGGGCAGAGACAGAGAATGCTCGGAGAGGTAGGAAGAGGCATACGATAGAAACCCATGTTATTTATCAGCGCTTCCTAGTCAATTTTGAAACAAACACAATTCTCTGGCCGTTTAACTGGAAGGATGATAGAAACCGAGGGGGAAAGAGGTTCAAGAGTGAAGAATTGGTCAACAGGGTCAAAGAACGAGCACCGGGAACTGGGAGTTAGGTTTGGCAATCAGGAGGTGGTAGCTGACCTTCTGGGAACAGTTGATAGGCGAACTGGAGGCGAACGCCAAAGTGCAGTGGGATAAAGAGTGAGCGGCGGCCGGTCAAGTGGAGGGAAGACAGGCCGTTTAGCTTTGTTTTTCAAGAAGTTTGGTGGCAAACGGAGCTGCAAAAACATGTGTTTTTTGTTTTGTTTTGTTTCAGAGCGAGCACATGTAGCCATGCCAAAGCATCTTAGGGAAAACAGAGGGGCAGGTAACTGAGCCGGCTGCGGGGCTCAGAGGTCCAGTCCCGCCGATCACTTTTGATATGCAAATGAGCTCCACGCTGGGAGGGCTCCCTCCTCACCAACGGAAGTGGTGCCGGCCAATGGAGCCTCTCAGTGTAGGAAACTGAGTTAAACTTGGCTTAGAAATACATGCTTTCAAACGCAGCTTTTTCTAGACATTTTGTTTTGATTTTGTTCTCTTCGGTTTTTTTTTTTCCTCCTTCAAGTTTTCTTTTAAAAACCTTTAGCTTAGTTTGGCTGACTTGAGAAGAAAACTGTTTTTCACACTTTAGTCAAGTACTGCATATAGTTGAGAAAAGTGTGTGTGTGTGTGTGTGTGTGTGTGTGTGTGTGTGTGTGTGTGTGTGTGTGTGTGTGTGTGTTGGGAGAAGCATGAGCAGATGGGTAGGAGAGGGAATGGGAACCCATCAGGAGAAGTTGTAGGAACAACTGCAGACACTGGCCTTTTATCACTTGCATGGTTGGGCCTGTTACATGACAGAACATAAATCAGTTGGCCGTCAAGCTTTTGGGGTGTTCAACACCTTGTGCAAACTTTACATGCGTTTGGATGTCTGAGTGCAAGCAAGGCAAGGGCTGCAGGTGGACGTCTCCGGGCTCTGCTCCCCCTCACAGCCCCAGCGTGGGATCAAGTACTAGGTGTGTTCTCCTTTGCTGATGGCAGTGGCCTAGGCTCAGAGCAACTGGAGCATTCCTGCTGCATTTTGGTGTAACCCAAAGTGACCTAAAGCATTTTCTAAGACATGAAAGATTAAACCAAGCATGAGACTAATTCTGTATCTAATATAAACCTTCTTAAATGAATAGCCAGGGTCTGGAGGTTGTTTCTCCTTCCCAACACCCAAGGCAACAGCTAATTGTTTCAGTCTGAAGGCCGACAGTGGAGCTGCTTGGACAAGAAAGACTCTGAAAACTGACTTCCAGAAAGCTACAGTCACTGTCAGAAGTGTCATTCAATCAGTAAAAAACAAACTAAAACAAAAAACCCACGTATTTGGAACATAGAACTTATTGTGTGCTGGGCAGTTGGGTGTTTGTCATCAAAAGATAAATAAGAAAATAGCCCCTGTTACCAATGAACTCCAGCGATAAATACGAGATGGTAGCCACGAGACAGGAAGACTTTCTCTCTCAGAGATACAAGTAGGAATCATGTGACTCAAAGGGACAGTGCAGTAACCTAGGGCAGATCCATAGGAGGAACAGCTACACAAGACACTACAAACCACCAGGAAGGGTTGACAGTCATTTGGACATTACTGTAAAAGTCATGAGGAGAGCAAGGGAGACTTGCAAAGAGCAGGAGTCTTCCACCAATTGTTCTGGCCACCAAGACCCTGACTGTAATTCTTCTGTTGCAGTGGTCATTGTGCAAGAGGAACACAGAAGGTGGCCTTATGAGCTTTGGATAGTGGCCAGAATGGAAACCGAAGAATTTACAAGAGCCGTATCTTGAGAATGTAATGATGAAAGCAACAGAGCAGTTGCAAGGTGTTCTAGCAGAGCTGCCAAAGAAAGATGGCAGCATGAGGATCTGCCTGTCATGTCTAGTCCTTCATTTCTCTTTCGTGTCAGCTACAGGCTGTCTGTCACCAAACCTGTGAATTCAAGATGAGCCAGTTTATTTGACATACTTGACTCCTTTTTTCTGTACTAAGGACTGATGGCCTTTGACTGACTCAACTGTGATCCTTCTCTATATTCTTAACACTTGACTGTGCTTGAGATCTGATAAGTAAAGATCTGTTTGTTTTGTTGTTGTTTACTTTCTAAAGTAGGTTTCAGTTCAATGGATTCAGTGTGGTGGCAGTCTTTTTTACTGGCCACGGTCTACCAGACTGAGGAACCAAAATAAGATGGAAGCATTAGGTAGGAAGCAAGTGGGAAATGGCAGCTGGCTTTTGGCCCAAAGCTGGTAGTTCTGGTCAGAAAGCCTGATGTGTCACCTCTTCAGATAAGCTGGTCTGTAACCCCGTGTCACATATATATGCCAAGTGCAGAATCCCCCTCTATGGGATAGCTTGCTTGTATCCAGTGAAGGACTCCACTCTCTCTCTGAATTTAGACCAAATTCTGTACCATAGGTTTTTTACACCTTTCACCAACCAAAGTGTATGTGTATGTAATTTTTCCTTTTTAACAGCCATGGAAATTAAATCTTTCCTCTTCGTCAAAATAACCAGGGAAGCTATTTCTAGCACATATCTGTGTGCTCTGTAGGACCTCGGCTTTTATTCTGCTGCCCTTAAATCACTTTTCATACTTCAAATTTAGAATTTATCCAGCAACAGACTATCAAGCGTTGCCATCTATCTCTGTCTACCTACCAGTCAACTTGTTTGGTTTCCATAGAACAACCAGCTTTGTATTGCAAAGGTACTTGTTTGAAGATCCATTTTGAGTGTTTTAGTACATTTTCATGCATTGCTTAAAATAAATAAATGGATGATGATGCTTGATTTGGCAACTTGGACACCTCTTGGTCTCCGTTGTCTTCTGTGAGCTGGAAATTGCCCAAGAGCGACAGCTGCCAAGGTGAGATGGTACCACAGCCTGCTTTGTCTGCGAATGACTTGACATGTGTTCCTACAGGATTGGTAGAAAGTCCCTCTTCTTTTATTGTGAAATAGTTCAAGAATGCCAAAAATACCCCCAAAAGGGCATTTTTTAAAAACTTATTTTTTAAAAATATGCTTTGTCCCTAATAGATTACATAAAATGTTAGCATTTTCCTGTATTAAGATTTTTGTTAAAGAAATAAAATATTATACAGAGATGTATTGTAGAATTGGGCACTGGAAACCTGTCTAATTCTGTTAATGAGTGTCACCCCAATAGATTCAAATTTTAAAAAAGAAATAAGGTGTTATGAAACAATTGAAGGTTTTTTTTTATATTCCTCACAGAGGCCCTTCTCCTTTCCCAAGTGTAGCCACTTACCCGAAATTGGTGAGTCTCCTTTCTGCCCAAGGGTTTATACATTTAGAGTGTATATGTATTCATAACTCATTTATATAACATAGCTTTGTTTTTTAACTTTACATAAATGATGTCGTACTTTATGTAGCATTTTGCAGTGTGTTTGTTTGGATTTTTTTTATCCACACTGACTTTTTCTGGGTTTATCCATGTGATTCACATAGTTTCAGTTGGTGAATTTTAAATGCTGTGCAATATTCCATTGATTGGCTCTAGCACACTAGAGAATTTTTCACTCACAGGGCTGCTGAAAGCATTCCTGCATATATTTCATTATGTACATTATGTCTTATGATGCATGTGGGAGACTTTCTGTAGGGTATGCAGCAGGCATAAAAATAGCTAGGTTATATTATAGAGCATGTTCGTCTCCACATTCACTGGATGTGGTAAAGCACACTCAGGGTTGTGCCAACTTTTATTCCCACCAACAATGCCTGTCCTGTCCCATTTTGTTAATTCTTTCCAACTGCTAATTTTGCCAGACTTAAACTTATCTGCCAACGTGATGGATGTGTTATGGTTTGCCGTTGTTCTAATTTACGTGTATTTCCGTCATTACCAGGGAAGCAGAGGGTCTTTTCTGATGTTTCGTAGCCATGCAAGTTTCTTTTCTGTAAACTGCATATTCATATCCTTTGCTTGTTTTCCTGCCACATCATTTGAATTTTTCATATTCATCTGTAATATATCTGAATACTAATTATTGGCCAGTTATTTAGGTTTCCGTAGCCAATGCTTTGTTTTTAAATTTTATTTATGGAACTTTTGTTTCAAGCAAAATGTTCTTTTTTGTTCTTGAATGTAAAGGAATTGAATATATTAGTTTTTCCCTTCTTGAAATACTTTTCTTACTCTAATGCCATAGAGATATTTTTTTCTTTTTTTTTTTAATTTTTTTTTATTTATTCATTTTAGAGAGAAGAGGGAAAGAGAGAGAGAGAGAGGAGAGACAGAGAGAGAGAAGGGGGGGAGGAGCTGGAAGCATCAACTCCCATATGTGCCTTGACCAGGCAAGCCCAGGGTTTCGAACTGGCGACCTCAGCATTTCCAGGCCGACGCTTTATCCACTGCGCCACCACAGGTCAGGCGAGATATTTTTTTCTATTTGTGATTTATTTGTGTGCATTGTTTGACATAGATATCTAATTTTTTTTTTCCACACAAAAGCTCAATTTTAGATTTCTCTTGGGATAGATGACTATTGAATATTGAGTTTTGCCCATAATCAGTTTTCAGCTTTTAGATAATAACATAGTTATGGTTCATCTTCCCCTTTAGAAGTGATTTTTTTGGATAAAGTAACTTTTTATTTTTCACTTTCAGTCTCCATTATTGATGTTATTGTTACTCCTATCATTAGTGATAGTACTAAGCTATGCTCATTTGGAGTACAATAAAGTCATCATTTGTCCAGAGTCAGGATCACAGGGCGCATTTTGTGCAAGAACAATGACTAACCATGAAGGAAACTTACAGAGCTACAGCTAATAATGATTCAGTGCTATGGGCTAGGCATTATACTTAGTATTTAACTTGAATTAAGAAAATTAATTTGATAATGAATCAAATTCTACTGAATTTAATCTTCACAAATATTTCTTGGAATAAGTTCTTTTCTAATCTTTGTTGTCTAGACTCTAGAGGCTACAGGAGAGGTTTAAGAATAGTTTGAGCAGTTGTCAGTGTTGACCATGACCAAAAACTTATTTGTTCTAATGTCTTTACTATTATATAAGAAAATATTTATTGTGAAACCAGTAGTAAGTAGAAGTATCTACCTAGATTGTTAGATTTCTGTGGTGATTGTGTATATACCGCCAAAGAATTATAAAGTTGTTCAGTACAGCCCAGTGTTTTGCTCCCCTTCCCCTCAAGAATAATTTCTGGTACATCAAAGAGATGGTGCATTGTTAGCTAGTTTTGTTTTTTTTTTAATCGAAGTAGCAAGCTCTAATTAATTCAATCATGAACAGTAAGGGCCAACTGGTACATAACTCAGCCATAAAAAAGAATGAAATCTTTTTTTTTTGTTTTTTTTTTTTTGCATTTTTCTGAAGCTGGAAACAGGGAGAGACAGTCAGACAGACTCCCGCATGTGCCCGACCAGGATCCACCCGGCACGCCCTCCAGGGGCGATGCTCTGCCCACCAGGGGGCGATGCTCTGCCCCTCCGGGGCGTCGCTATGTTGCGACCAGAGCCACTCTAGCGCCTGAGGCAGAGGCCACAGAGCCATCCCAGTGCCCAGGTCATCTTTGCTCCAATGGAGCCTTCGCTGCAGGAGGGGAAGAGAGAGAAGGAGGGGTGGAGAAGCAGATGGGAGCCTCTCCTGTGTGCCCTGGCTGGGAATTGAACCCGGGACTTCTGCATGCCAGGCCGACGCTCTACCACTGAGCCAACCAGCCAGGGCCAAAAGAATGAAATCTTAACATTTGTGGCGACATGGATAGACCTAGAGAGTATTATGTTAAGTGAAATCAGTCAGACAGAGAAAGACACGTATCATATGATTTCTCTTATATGAGGAATCTAAAAAAGAAAATAAACTAACAAACTAAGCAGACACAAACTCATAAATACAGAGAACAAAATGATGGTTGTTAGATGGGAGAGGTCTTAGACATTCTCTAGAGTGAAAAAGGTGAAGGGACTAAAAGGCGCAAATTGGCAGTTACATAATAGTCATGGAGATACAGAGTACAGCACAGGGAATATAGTTAGTAATATTTTAATAACTGAGTATGGTGTCAGGTGGGTACTAGTCTTATTGGGGAGATCATCTCATAAGGTCTATAAATGTCTAATCACTATGCTGTACACCTGAAACTAACATAATATTGAATATTAATATTAAATGTTAACTGAAAAAAACTTTAATTAAAATTAAATTAAAGTTAAAGAGACCATTGGTGGATATGACTTTGGAGACGGCCGTATTGTGAGCGGAGAGCCGATGCAGCTAGAGGAAACAGCAAGAGCTGTTTCATCACTGTGTGCAACACCCTAAAACTTATTCAGGGCAGGGAGGAATGAGAAACCAGTGTTCAGCTTAGACCACTTACAGAATAAAGAACCCTAAAATCACATGACATGTTCATCTAGAGTAGTTCCATCTCTCCACTGTGGGAATTCCCTGCAACAGCGGTTTCGTGGCTTTTGTTTAGCTAATAACTGAAGGCAATCTGTTGCTCAATGGTGAGGAAACACTGAATCCCCAGGGCGATATCAAAGAATTACAAGCTAAATAAGGTTTTAAAACTATGCTGTGTAGTACAATTAGACCTTAGATTTTCCCAGCGATGTGTCATAGTCCAAGCCAGCACAGTAGCATTCTCCAACACATATCCTTAAGTCGCCAGCCCACCTCTCAGAGAAGAAAAGGTGGGAAAGACATTTTCCATGGTAAACATTAAAATGTCTTTGCAAAGTAATTAAAATGATAACTGTAACAATAGTTTCTTGAAGGGTTACCATAACCCTTGTATTGTACTAACCAAAGACACTGAGATTAGAGACTCCATCATCTGCATCCTTGAAAAAGTCATTTTTTTTTTTTTTTTTTTTTTTAAATCAAGTGAGAGTCAGGGAAGCAGAGATAGACTCCTTCCTACATGTGCCCCGACTGGCAACCCCTGTCTGGGACTGATGTTCTGCCCATCTGGGGCCACTGCTCCATTGCTCAACAACAGAGCTATTTCAGCACCTGAGGCAAAGCATTGGAGCCATCCTCAGTGCCTGGGGCCAGAGGCCAACTTACTCATTTGAATCATGGCTGCAGGAGGGGAAGAGAGAGAGAGACAGAGAGACAGAGAGACAGAGAGAGAAGGGGGAAGGGGAGGGGTGGAGAAGCAGATGGCTGCTTCTCTTGTGTGCCCTGACTGGGAATTGAACATAAGACTTCCAAACACCAGGCCAATGCTCTACTACTGAACCAACTGGCCAGGGCCAAAAGTCATCTTCTTGATTAGTGGGCTATTATTCGCTGTCATTTAGCTGTATCCTAAGAAAGTAGACTGGAGGACAGGTTAGATTAGATAGTAGATTAATTGCAAAAAAAAAAATGGCTCAAATGTCCTATTCTTCTCTTTAATCACATTTTTTGCAATGTATCTTTGCAGCCCTTCCCATCAAGAGATGGAGTCTGACCTTGTGACTTGCTAATAAAATGTGATACAAATGACAGCACACCTGTTCCAAGTTTAGGCCTTAAGAAACTGTGTGCTTCTGTTCCCTTGAAACTCTGCCATACTCCAGAGAACAAGCCCAGAAAGTCTGGATCACTCAGCCCCATGTAATTAGCCCATTGACCCTAGAATTATGAGTGCACCTGGTTGAGATCAGCTTATGTTGTCCCAGGTCAACACCCCTCCCCAACCTACCTACAGCGCATGAGAAGTAATAACAGATTATTCTTTCAAGCTTAACATGTAAACCACTAGGTCTTGGGGTGATTTGTTATACAGCAGTAGCTGACTGAAACAGTAGTATTTGTAGGTATGGAGTATGGCTCTAGAAAAGCAAATTCTTCCAAAGAAAATCAGAAAGTGTCTTCCTATGTATCCAATGCCTCCTTTCCCTGACTGCCTTCAAAGTTTAGAGCTTCATCACATGGTACCACATGGATTTACGACCATGGTCCATTCTTGATGTTTCTTCTTTGCTCAGTGCTTCGTAATGGGGCACCCCTGGCATTTTAGGTAGAAAAATTCTCCACTGTGGGATAATGTCTTCCGTGTTGTTAGACATTTAACCCCCTTGATTTCAAGGTTTTCTCACTGCTCCTATCCCTGCCTGTGCACTCATTATGAAAGTCAAAAACACCCCCACATCTCAAAGCAATATTTGCACACTCATGTTCATAGTAGCATTATTCACAGTAGCCAAAAAGTGGAGGCAACCCAAGCATCCATCAACAGACAAAAAGAAAAATAAAATGCTATAGAAACATCCAACGAAATATAATAAAATATTAAAAAGGAAGGAAATTCTTACACATGCCACAACATGGTTGAACCCTGAGGGCATTATGCTAAGTCACAAAAACAGCAAGTACTGTATGATTCTATTTATATGAGATCCTTGGAGTGGTCAAGTGCATAGAGACAGAAAGTATTATGGTGGTCGCCAAGGGCCAAGAGAGAAGAAATAGAGAATTAGTGTTTAATGGGTACAGAGTTTCTGTTTTGCAAGATGAAAAGATTCCTGAAAACGGATGGTCGTGAGGGTTGCCCAACAATATGATTGTAACTGACTGAGGTCACTGAACCGTGAGGGGAAGCAGCCTTTGCCACCATAAAAGATGCTTTATTGAGGGGCTATTGAATATTTTAAACTGGTTATATTTAAACAAAAAGACTTGGAAATAACCTTTGACCTCCCCTTTACCTGCCTAAAGGAATTCAGATATAGAAACCTGCTTAAAGAAAGGAAGGAACCATCACCTTAACATCATAATCTGAACAAAGTGTGGCAGACAGGGAGGAACCAGGCAAACTCTGTTAGATGTCTTCTGGGACCCCTGGTTTCTAGGTGGCTCGGCAAGAATTTGTTGACCACATGTTTGCTCTTTCACATCTTCCTAGTTTCCCTTTGAAGTCCTAGACCACTGCCTCGCTCTCTTTAGTCCAGAGTGGCATAGAAGCCATTTGTCCCCAGAGCTCGTATTCTTGGGGAACCCCCATGTGCACAGATGTAACTCCTTTGGTTGTTTATTTCCTATTAATCTGTCTCATGTCAATTTGAATATTAGACCGGCCAGAACAACTTAGAAAGGTAGAAAAAAAGCATGTTTTCCTCCCCTGCAACTGTGCACTCAAAAACAGTTAAGTTGGTAAATTTTACGTAATGTGCATTTTATTACAATTAAAAATAAAAACATATTTCTAATTGTGCCCCTCCCCCACTGCCACTGCAGCAGGGCTGAGCCATTGGCACCCGCTCCTGAGGAAACGCCCCTAAATTCTCTATTTACAGCCTCCCCTGCTGAACTGGGCCAGCTTTCTTCTCTGCCTGGTCTGTTTATAGTATTAACTGACACTTCATTATATTTATTCCCAGGTTCAAATGATTAGTAACACATATTCTGATATATTATTCCATACATTTTGGTTCATTAACCCTTTGAGTAGTGAGTTTTTCTTCATGCTCGCTGACCCCCGGGAGTGAGTTTTTTGTTTTGTTTTGTTTTTTTTCAAAAAATGAAATTAGTTACAGTTACAGTTTTATTAATTTAAAATCATGTTTGATAAACAACTTATGGGAAAAAGAAGAACATACATTTGCCTTTTATTAATGTTGCCTTACACATTTTTAAAATAAAAGTTTTTGTACGGTCGTTCTTTGGATGGTCAGGAGGCAAGAGGATGTACATGAATGTTCATACTACCCAAAGAGTTAAACGCTCTGGGTTCTCTGAGCTATACCTTAAGCTCGTGGGGCTTTAACTTGTGTCACAGCATCTCACTCAGTACGTGGTCCGTGATTTATATTCTATAAATACTTGTCTGTCAGTTGACTACTAGAGACTAAACCAAAGAGCAGCAAGCAACCACTGGTGTCGTGATTACTAAAAATTTGTCACATGCTGCCCTTGGCTTAGGCTTTCTTTGTGTTTTCCACTGTGCTGTCCTCCTACAGATGATAAAAACACCATTGTCCTATGGATTATGAATCTTGTTACCTTGTTTTTTTTTGTTTTTGTTTCTGAAGCTGGGAACGGGGAGAGACAGTCAGACAGACTCTCGCATGTGCCCGACCGGGATCCACCCGGCACGCTCACCAGGGGTGACGCTCTGCCCACCAGGGGGCGATGTTCTGCCCCTCCGGGGCATCGCTCTGCCGTGACCAGAGCCACTCTAGCGCCTGGGGCAGAGGCCAAGGAGCCATCCCCAGCGCCCGGGCCATCTCTGCTCCAATGGAGCCTCGGCTGCGGGAGGGGAAGAGAGAGACAGAGAGGAAGGAGGGGGGGGCGGTGGAGAAGCAAATGGGCGCTTCTCCTATGTGCCCTGGCCGGGAATCGAACCCGGGTCCCCCGCACGCCAGGCCGACGCTCTACCGCTGAGCCAACCAGCCAGGGCCCCTTGTATTATTGAAAATCGTAAAGACCTCTTCAAACTCAAGCACACTTCACCGGAGAGACCCACAGGCCGGCTTGTAGCCTGTGACGTGTCTAGGTCCTGCTGGAGGAGGGCTCCCTCCAGTCCTCACATTCACTCACAACATAATTTTTCCCTGCTTGTTCGCATTAGCCTTTCTAGTTACTGCTCTTTGAAACCATTTCAAACTTATTGTCAAGTGACAACCCACCGTCATGTCTGGTTTTCTTCCTCCTCCACGTCTGCCCTTCCCCCAACATTCAAGTCTCCTCCCCTTCCAACCCCCGAACTACACATACAGCAGGGATGTCATGAGGTTCTCAAGCATTTCTCTGCCCCAACAATTTATTTCCAGAATCATGATGCATTTCATCTTTCTGAAGTTCTCTGACCTTCCTAGCACTCTCATGCAGGACACTCTTTCAGCTTGCTCATGGTGAGTCGTGTAGGAAGGACCCCTTCGCACTTTGGTACAGAAATACGGAACCCGGGAAATCCATCTGACATAATCAACTGACAATTGTTCAACCTCCAGGTGGAGGAAATCAGATGTATTACAGCTCCAAAGTACACCTTGGATTTTGATAGAGTTTCTGTACAAGAAAACCAGTCATTTTGTGCTGATAGCACTTCTTATATTTTTGTTCCATTTTAACAACCTATGCAGGGGCAATAATGTTTGCCTCCCATTTCTGTTCCTCGCAAAGGACTATTACTCAGAGGTCATAAATAAGCCTTACAATTTATTAACGTTGGTCCTGACTGACTGATTTGTCGGAGCTTTATGTGGACCAGGTGATTTGCGCTCATGCTCAGAATGAATTATCAGGGCCTGTTATCAACATGAGGCTGTGATTTCCCGTGTTAGCCTGACCATCTGATTCCAATATCTGCCTATCCAGAAGGCATGTGGCTCTTTTTCTTTTTTGACGAACTCACATTAAATGTTAATAGGCTCCTTAGGAAAGACTTCGTTGTGTAAATAGAAGATAATTTGTACTTTGTGTTTAACATTTCTCTTCCTGTTGATTTTGGGGTAGAGCTGATGGGAAATCTGATGCTTCCTTTAGCCACTGGAAAGAACTGAGGCTGGATATGCAGGAGGTTTCGTCGGCCTGTTCCTCACTGGGCATTTCCAAGGCAATGTCTCAGGGTGTGAGAAGGTCCTCTCTGAACACAAACATTGGTAATGCATTTCTCAGTCAAAATAAGAGGTCATGTCAAAATCCACATTCATGGGCACATGTGTGAGTGTGTGTGTAGGTGTAGGGGGGTGCTTTGAAGTAGCTTCGGTGTGCCTTGAAATCATGAAATTTCGTGCTCCATTCGAAAAAGGAGGCTGCAAATGTGATGGAGGAGAAGCCGGTGTGCTTGGCACACTTGTGTGTGTTTTCTAATGTGGTTGGTTTGGTCTGAACAAGTAAATGGCAAAGGGAGGAGCAGAGAACTCCATGTCCACTAGTCTTTCAACAAGTTGACCTATGTGGCACAGGGTGAACAAGGGTGGAAAACTTTTGAAAAGAAGACCAGTTGTCATCATGGCAACTTTGCCAATAAATTCATCCTTAATTGTTCATATGACTTGTTTCACACAAATGGCAAATGCCTTCATAAATCCCAGTTTACCAGGGAATGAGGTTACAAAGAATCCTATTTACTCAGAGAGTAGGTAGCCCCTGTGCTGCTAATGTTATTTTAAAATTAGGAATTAATGGTCCTTCTCATCTTGATGTCTGAGGCCCTAAAATGTTGCCCAACACCACATGAAACAAACCTATGTCTGCTTCCTATGCATCATAAACTAACCTTTTAGTTAATGTTTTTGAGTTTCATGGGAAAATTATAGCATGGCTGAAACACGTGTAAACTAGGAATTCTTCCATGTGATTCCCAAATTATAAGCCATTGTGTGGCAGCTAGACAAGTCCAGTGTGGACGAGAGAGCAGACACACGTGTATGTCCTCCCTCTTTCTGGCCATTAGATTCAAAGTGACTCCCGTAAAGTCCGAATGGCCCCTACCATGGATGAGAAAGTGGTGATTATTCTTTTGAAAAAGAGGGAGGGATGGAAGGAAGGAGAGTCTTGAACTATAGCCTGTGGAAGCACCTGGTGAAGGGAGAGGGGTGTGTGCGGCTGGAGGGCAGGCCGCCTTCTGCCAGGTTTTTTATCTTGATGTCATCTACACATTAGCCTCGTGTATAAGCTTTTATTTGAATTAAGAGTTCAATGGCAAACAAAGTTTTAGATGCTAACTTGTTAACATATCACACTTAGTAAAATTAATTTTTGATGACATGCCTCACTTCCTGCTCTTTCTGCATCCTTATTTTTTTGATTATTTTTTCAGTCCATCCATCCATCCATCCATCCATCCATCCATCCATCCATCCATCCCTCCATCCATCCATCCCTCCATCCGATAAGAGAGCCTCCTTGTATGAAGCCTAGTGAGCAGTGGGCACAGAGGATGGTGCCATCTGTGACTCCGAACTCTTTTTCACAGGGCTCTTCTCCCTAATCCAACCTCTCCTTTTTCTCTACCACACCTGCTTCGATTTCTTCTTTGTCCCCTACTCCATTACCCCAGCACTCTGCTGTCACCTAAAATTCTCCCCGTTGGCTTCTGTTTCTCTCGTCCCCCTCGAATTCTCATTTCAAGTGGAAGCCCAGGACGCAATGAGGCGAAGAGTGGGAATCCGAGACGGGGAAGCGCACGTCTACGCATGGCCTCTGCGATCCTCTCCTTGTTTTCAGTGCCCTAATTCATCCAACGTTTACTGGATCACAGTTCCCTCCATTAAAAGTATGCACAAATTTCTTCAGAGCAAAGCAAAAAAAAAAAAAAAAAAAGGCAGCAACAGCAGCTTTGGCTGCAGACACCCCGTGGCCCTCCCTGGCAGGTGTGCCTCCCCAAGCTCTCTGGCCGCTCCTGGCGTGCTCCCCACACCCTTGTGATGTCCGTCTGTGCCCTCCGGTGTGCCCCACCTCCTTGCTGCACATCACTAGGCAAAGTGAACTTCAGTGGATATGGAACAGGAATTGACCAACTTTTTCCATAAAGGCCCAAACAGTAAATATTTTTAGCTTCCCAGGCCAGCCACGGTTTCTGCTACAGCTGCTCGACTCTGCAGCGAGCACAAAGCCGCCAACAGCAATACATAGATGAATGGGCATGGCTGGCTTCCAAGGGAACTATTTTCATGTGCGCTCAGATTTGAATTTCAAATAATGCTCATGTGTCACAAAATATTCTTCTGTTTTTGGTTTTCCATTTAGAAGTATAAAAAAGTATTCTTCACGGGTAGGCTGAATAACAACAAAACACACCAGGCCTGAGGATATATTTGGCTGCAGGGCTGTAGCTTGTGGACCCCTGGTACCAAAGAGAGGCTCTCAGAGGCTGGGAATTTTAGGTGAGTGGCACAAGTCACACACTTAGGTGGGATTCTTTACATATGACATGTCTCAAGACTCCCTGCGGCATCCAATGATCCTAAATCCTAAGTGAGGAGAGAGAAGCTGTCCATCCTGAAAGAAGTGACTCAGACTGTGGCGCTTTAGGACCTACACATGACAGCTTTTATATTCTCGTCACCACAGGTGGTCTCCTGCTATGGTGTATTTTCCATCTGCAATTACCTGCACCTGGAAGGAACCCGGATGGGCTGCCACATAAATAATGTCACTCCCCTCCAAGCATGCTGCCTGAAGAATTAGAAAAACATCACAGGGGTGGGGGGGGTGGGAAGATTTTTACCTGCAAGAAGGTCTTCCTAGAACCAATAATGACAATGACCCAGTGCTATGCTGGAGGCGGGAAGTTCAATATCCAGCTGCAGTATCCTCTATAGTTACTTATCCAATACCCCCTCTTCCACCCCCCTCTGGTCAGAGCTGTCTTCTAAGAGAGAGACCCTTCCAGGTCCTGCCCTTGGTAGCCCTCAGTGGCAGGACGCCCCTTTGATCTCCCTGGGAACACAAAGGGCTGAGGACAATAGACTCAAAGCAGAAGTTGGCTTCCTAGGAGCTTTTCACCACTTAGCTGCTTTCAGAGCTGGAGTCTACCATCTATATCCAAGCAACAAAACGATGACATCATTTGAACAGCAGAAAATTGAGTAGGAAAATTGAATTCTGCAGCTGAAGGACAAAGTACAGAATCAACAGTTTTTGCTTATAAATGCATTCTGTTCTGTCTTGCTTTTTCATTGATCTTCATTTTTGTTGTGGTCAGACTATTTTTCCAACTAGATATCCATACTTGGAAGTTCTCCTTGAAGGCAATTTGATAGCTAGAGAATAAAACATGCAACTTGAAGGGGGGGGGGTTGCTGGAGAAATTAAAAGAACCATTTGTTGGCATGACTTATAAAAACCCTGTGGCAAGGACACGCATCAGTACAAACAGGTTCCACCCTAGAAATGGATTGCGAACCAAAAATTCGTAAGTCAGTTGTTTGTAACCTGGAAGGCGTTTACTTCTAAGGACAGTGTTGTAGGTGGTGGTGACACCGGCTTTTAGTTGGGATGGCTTGTGGAGTTCTGTGTCCTACATTTGAAACCATCGAAGAGCACCGTTTGAGCCCCCCAGACTCAGTATGCTGGGACATGACCATGATCACTTCAAGCCACAGAATAAACATGGTGCACCTTCCTCGCATGTTAATTTTGTGATAAAGTTTTAGGGAACCATTCTTTCTGAATTAAAATAAGTATGCATACTTTATCGAGTGAAATATAAAATCCATGAAAACTTTAAAGACAAAGCATAAGACTTCAAATGAATCTGGGACTTGTAGCCTGAAGCTCTGGGCTAAGTCCCCAACTCCCATGGTTTTAGAACCCTCCCAGTCGGCAAACTGGAGAGGTGTGAGAAGCAAATATTTACCCAGAGAGGCAGCTTCCCAGGCAGGGGAAGACAGTTAAGGAAACTCAGCCTTACCTAATGTGTAAACGACCATCTTGCTGGAAAAGAAAGAAAGAAAACACCCGAAGGTATTTGGAGATTGGAGGTATTCTAACTGCACGCAATGTGGGCCCTAGATTGGATTCTGGAACAGGAAAAGGACATTAATGGGGAAAATTGGGAAAATTCTCACAGGGACTGTGGATTATAGTATTGCAGCAACGGTGAAAGGGAAAAGAAGAGTGGGAGGTCCGAAGCCCATGCTAAAAATTACACCATCAGTCCTCTTCCTCAAACACACTTTTGTTACTGCATGAGATAAGAGGACCCTGAACTCGTCTGCATATAGTCTCCCGTGCCCAGAGATAGAGAGCGAGAGGCAGGACAGAGACAGCTGGGGATAGTATAAAAAGGGCTCCCTTCCGGTGGTGGTCCACAATCTGAATCGCACAGTCTAGAGGCTGAGCAAGTCGTCTTCCAAACCCGCCGGCGCCCTGAGGAGCCAGGTGAGGGGGGGAACTTTGCTGCGAGGGTCTTCACTAACTGCGTAGATCAGAGGTCTTTTTCCAAAGCCTTCCACCTGAAAGCCCTGCCCAAGCCCTTAAGGAGTTGGCCAGCCAGGGGTATTCCTGCTCACTGGTGTCAAGGCAAGTCTTAGTATCATTTTGGCACAATGTGCAATTCTAGAGCCCTTAAAAACTCACACCACCCATACAGGAAAAGGAACAAATGTATTAGCACCACAGACATTCTCAGAATAACGAATACTTCTTTGTGTTGCGAAAGACAAGGCAGGGAAAAACTAGTCGTGTAAAATGGAAAAACAAAGGGAAACTATGGCAGAGGTACAAAAGTGTCTGAATACAGGTGTCCCGAGGGCCAGGCGGATGGACAAGTAGCAATTAGACGATTGGTGCCACAAGAGCTTCCGAAACTGCAGACATACAAGCACATGAACACACGTGTGCACACATGCATGTATTTAATGGAATATTTTCCGGCTGAGGCTTGCTTTACTCTCACTTCAGAGCATGGAGCCTACGGGGGGTTGTTATGGGTAAGACGGAAGGAAGAGGAAGGGGTGCTCGGATGCTCACAGTGAGTGCAGGGACAGACAGAAGAGTCGGCCTGTGGCCCAGCAGGTTTTGCAGGTCAGCTGTTATGCTGAACAACAGCTCCTTTGTCTCTAACTATCTGAGAACAAACATAAAGTACTCCTGAGTTCCCATCAATAGATGAGTGGATAAAGTAGAAGTGGTGTATATGTAGATGTAATATATATATATTACTCAGCCATGACAACAAATTAATCTTGCCATCTGCGACAACATGGATGTACCTAGAGGGTACTGTGCTAAGTTTAAATAAGTCAGACCAAGGACAAATACCATATAATCGTATTTACATGTGGCCCCTAAAACAAAACAAAACAAATGAGCAAACAAAACAAAACCACAACCGCAGCATAGACTCAGAGAACAAACTGACCATTGCCGGAGGGGAAGGCAGAGGTGAAGGGGAGTAAGAGGTGCACATTTCTGGTTATAACACAAATAAGCCACAAGGATGCAACGCACAGCATAGGGAATATGGCCAATGGTCCTGTAATAACCTTGTATGGTAAGAGATGGTTACTAGACTCAGTGTGGTGAACACTACATTAGGTGCATAAATGTTGAATAATGAAGTTGGATGCCTGAAATTAAGATAATATTTAATATTAACTATGTTTAATTGAAAAGGCCCAACATCTAGAGGTGCTCTAAACCATGCGTGGAACATAAAAGAAACATTTCCCAACCTTTGCTTTATGCCTGGTTCTGACAACCCCTTCCTAATCGAACCCCTCTCCCTTCCGTCCCTGGCTCACTGGGGAAAAGGGGAAGAACACAACATCCGCGTGTTCTGTGGAGAAGAGGAGCCGCCTGTGTACTATTTCAGAACTGCTTTTCTGAGAAAAGCCAAAGACAAACAGTTGTAAAATGTCCTAAACATTGATCCTTTCCCCTGGTGAGCTGTTCTTCAAGGCTGGACCTTGCCGTTGCTCACATCAAACTCCCATAGCTCGACTGGGCTGTTCTTAGCATCATTACCACATTCAGTCGAGTGGTGTAATCTCTGTGTATGTTCAAACTTCCTAATCTTTCCTACTCAAAACTAAGCTACTTTATCTGACAATATTAATGAATTAGTCTTACTTTATTAGGTTTGATAATGATAACAAAAATTTATTTTTAGAGTCCTTATTTTTTGGAGGAATATATTGAAGTGTTTATGGAGCTCATGACAAGTCCTAGGTTTACTTCAAAAGCATCTAGGATAGGAATGGTTTAGGGCAGGGTAGCATAGGTAGAGGGATTAGGAGAATATCCTTATGATCTTGAATCAAAAAAGACCCTTTTCAACAAGATACCAAAAGCCCAAACCATCAAGTAAAAGATTGATGACTTGAACTAAATTAAAGTTTTTCTGTTAAGACGGGTGGGACATAGTCAAAAGCACAGGCAGATTCTGAATGAGAAAAATATCTGTAATAGCAAAGATGCTGTAGAACTAATATCTAGAATATACACTATAGAATCTTCAGATCAATAATGATAAAAAGGACAGCTAGCCACCCCACTCTCCCACAAAATGGATAAAGTAATTTACAAAAGAGGAACTCCTCAAAACTAACAGGTGTTTGGGGAGAAGCCCAATGTTATTCGTAGTACAAGAAATGCAAGTCAAAATAATAGAGATATTATTTTCTAGAGCAGTGAAAATGTAAAAGCTCGTTATAGTCAAGTATTGGTAAGAACATGGGGTTGTTATATATATGGCTCGTGGGTACAGGCTGGAATGGCCACTCCAGAGAGCAGACAAATAGAACTTAATGCTCTGGCTGGATAGTTCAGTTGGTTAGAGCATCATCCCAAAAAGCCAAGGTTGTGGGTTCAATCCTAGGTCAGGGCACGTACAAGAGTCAACCAATGAATGCATAAATAAGTGGAACAACAAATCAGTCTCTCCCTAAAATCAATTTAAAAAAACAAAAACAAACAAAACAGAACTTAGTCACAGGAAATAAATACATGCCCCGGGATTCAGCAGCTATGCAACTGCACATACATCCCAACGAAAACCTCATACAGGTCCATGGGGTGTTCACTGCAGCATTACTTTTGAAGGCGGGACTTGTAGTCTCAAATTATTTTATAGGCAAGGCCAAATATTCAAGGAACAGATGCTCTATTTCTACAAAATGGCTCCAGAGAGGACAAAAAAAAAAAAAAAAGAAATGTTTTCCTGCTGATTTTCTGACGTGAGGACAGTAGTGGCACACCAGTGGTTCTGACTCCACAAACTGTGCCTCATCCTTAAAGCACTTGGAAAGCTATTATGTATTATTCCAACTTCTTTTTACATTTCATTTTCTATATAGTTTCAACAACTGTTTTTTACATCTGGCTCATATTAGAGGTAAATATTGCTTACATTTTAATTTTTAAAATATTTTTTGATTTAAGTTTCATTTTGAAATAATTTCAAGCTTATAAGGAGTTGCAAAAATGGTACAAAAAAATGCTGTATAGCCTTTTTCTGATTTCCTCCAAAGTTGACATTCTTATCTAACTGTAGTATAAATATCCAAATAGGAAAATAACACTGATACAATATTTGTAACTAATCTCTAGACCTTATTCATATTTCATCCATTGTCCCATTATAGTCCTCTTCCTGGTCCCTGGTTTAATTCAGGATTTTATATTGCATTTAGTTCTCATTTCCCCATAGCAAAAATACTACACATATATACATGCTCATAACATTATATGTATTTATAAATACATATATCATATCATATCATATATATTACACAGTTATATATCACATGGTATATATATTATATATATCACATGGTACCATATATTATATACCACCCTGATGTACAATTATGTTGTTACCCTATCTTGGCTAATGTAAATAACGCTGCCATGAACATGGGAGTGCAGATATCTCTTTAGATAATGATTTTAGTTCCTTTGTATATATTCAGAAGTAGAATTTCTGGTTCATATGGGATTTCTATTTTTAATTTTTTTGGAAACTTCACATCATTTTCCATAATTGCTATACTAATATATATTTCCACACACCATATATAAGGATTCCTATTTTTTTTCCATATCCTTGCCAAAACTTATCATTGGACTTTTAAGTAATGGCCATCCTAACAGATGTGGAGTGATAGTTCATTGTGATTTTGATTTGCATTCCCCCAATGATTAAAATTTTGAGCATCTTTTCATGTACCTGTTGGTCATTTGTATGTCTTCTTTGGAAAATGCCTATTTGGGTCCTTGTCAACACTTTCTCTTGTCTGACTTTTAAACTTTAGCAACCCTGGTAAATGTGAGGTGTTATTTCAGCATGGTTTTAATTTTTATTTTCTCAACTTCTAATAATGTTAAATCCTTTTTAGAATATTTGTTGGCCATTTACATATCTTCCTTCATGAAGTGTATTCCAGTATTTTTCCCATTTAAAAATGGTTTGCATACAAAATAATATTGAAAGTATTGAATAAATTACAATTGAAAACTAAAATAAAATAGATAAAATAAATGGTTTTACTGTCTTTGGAATTAGATTTATAATTATTTATATCTTCTTCACATATTAGTAGTTCTTTATTGGTTATATTCTGCCAGCATTTTTCTTTGTCCACTTTATGACTTATCTTTTCCACTCTATTTATAATGTCATTTGATAAATAGAAATCTTCATTTTAATGTAGTCAAATTTATCATATTTTCCTTTATGGTTGGTGCTTTGATATCTTGTTTATGAACTCTGCCTATACCATAACATCATGAAGATATTCTCATATATTATTTTCTAAATGCTTTATAGTTTTGGCTTTTAATACATCTGTGATTGATTTTGTATTTGGTATGAAATAAAGATTAAGTTAAAAAAATTTTAAACCTATAGATAGCTAATTGCCTTGAGACCATCTTTTTGATAGCATGTCTTTCATTAGAAAGGCCAGTGGTTACCAGGGGTTGGGGGCAGGAGAGAGGGAAGGATGTATAGATAGAGCATGGGGCAATTTTAGGGCAATAAAACTATTTTGTATGACACAGAATTGATGGGCATATGTCATTATACATTTGTCAAAACCCATCAAATGTATAACATGAATGAACCCTATGGAAACTATGCACTTTAGTTAATAATATATCAATTGGCTCATCAACTGTGACAGATTTTACAATTATAAGATGTAAATGATAGAGAAAGTTGGGGTGAGGTGAGGGGTTTACTGGAACTCACTGTTTTTTACTTTCTGTTTAATTTTCCCATAAACCTATAACTACTTTTAAAAGTCTGGTTGTTTGTTTTCTTAAACCTTTGGCCATTCCCCCACTGCTCTGAAGTGCTTCATCTATTATAAGTGAAGTATGCATGAGATTGTTTCTGGATATCTAGTCTGTTTCATTAATCTTTTTGTCTGTATCTTGTCAATAAACATTGTCTTGATGATCATAGCTTTATACTGCAACCTGCTGTCTGGTAGTGCATTCTTCTACCTTTGCTTGTATTTTGAATATTAGTTTGGCCTTTTGTATTTCTATACATTTTTTTGGAAAACAATTTATGACATCACACATACACATGCATACATGCATGCATACAAGTCGTTGGAGACTTGGATTGAGATTGTATCAAATTTATACATCAATTTGGGGAGAATTCATACCTCTGTAATATTGAGTCTTTCTACCTATGAACAAGGTATATGTCTCTATATTTTTCTACCTTAATATTTTTAATAAGGTTTTATCACTTCCCCTGTAGAAGTCTTGCATACCTTTTGTTATTTGCTTATTTATTCTAAGAAACTTTAATTTGTTGGTATACTTACAAATGATATATTTTTAAAGTTTTCATTTTTCTGTTTGATTGTGTTGTATGAAAATACAGTTTATTTTGTATATTTATTGTTTTCTGGGGGGACTTTCCTCAATTTTATTATTAACTTCAGTAGTTTACCTGAGAATTCTTTGGATTTTCTAGACACATAATCATATTATCTTTGAATATGGCAGTTTTGTTTCTTTTTTTCCAAATCTGAATAACTGTTTAAATTTTTGTTGCTTTGCTTTTCATGTTGCTGGCCACCCAGTGCGATGGTGAATAGAACTGACGATGTCATGCATTCTTTTCTCATTCCTGGTCTCAAAGAAAAATACTCAGAGTTTTTACCATTAAGCATGATGTTTATTGTAGGATTCCTTTTTTGCAGATATCATTTATAATACTAAGGAAGTTTCTTTGTATTTCTAATTTACTAAAAGTTCTTTTTTCCCTTACATTGCTGATTTTTTTTTTTCAAATTATGTCACTGTATTTCCACCATGGGTGAAAAAGAGGCGGAAAACTAGAGTCATTATGTGATACAGCCATCTGCCTAACTAAAAACTGGGAATATAACACTCCAGAGAAGAGATTGGGCAGAGGTCCCCAATACTGAGCCTTCTTCCTCCTCTCTCCTTCCCTCCCTCCCTCCCTCTTTGCCTCCTTCCCTTTCTTCTTTCCTCTTTCCTTTCTTTTCTTTGGAATATGTACTGGTATAGGGCTACTATACTTTTCTAAGAAGGAGAACATATTTCCTGAATATTGTGGGTCCTACGTCCTAAAACCCTAAGGACAGGCTCCCTGCAGACTTCATCCCGGACCTGGAGCCCATGTGAGAGAAGAAGGGATGCTGCCAGAGCCCTGTGCGTCCCCAGGTGCAGGTGTGTGCTTCCCTGTGGACCCCTGCGGCTCCTCCACTGCTGGGCTCCTTCCTCTCCCCTTCTCCGGTTTTCATTCCCTAGTCTCCTGTTACTCCCTTTCTTCTTTCCTTCCTCCTTTCCTTTCCCCTCCTCCCTCCCTCCCTCCCTCCCTCCTTCTTTCTTTTTTCTTTCTTTCTTTCTTTCTTTCTTTCTTTCTTTCTTTCTTTCTTTCTTCTTTCTTTCTTTCTTTCTTTCTTTCTCTCTCTCTCTCTCTCTCTCTCTCTCTCTCTCTCTCTCCCTCCCTCCCTCCCTCCCTCCCTTTCTTCCTTCCTTCCTTCTTTCTCCCTTCTTTTTTTATATATATAGAGAGACAGAAAGGGAGAGAGATGAGAAGCATCAACTCACAGTTGTGGCACCTTAGTTGTTCATTGATTGCTTTCTCATATGTTTCTTGATGGTGGTGGGGGGGACAGCTCCAGCAGAGCCAGTGACCCCTTGCTTAAGCCAACAAGCTTGGGCTTCAAACCAGTGACTTTGCAATTGAGCCAGCAACCTTGGGCTCAAGCTGTGACCCTGCACTCAAGCCTCTGAGAGCACACTCGATCTGGGTGAGCCAGTGCTCAAGCTGGTGACCTGGAAATTTGGGACCGGGACATCAGCACCCAGTCAATGCTCTACCCACTGCACCACCACCCACCACCCTTCTGTTGCCTTTTCAACACAATGTGAATTTCATTTCTGTAGCTCATTTTCATAATTCCTAAGTTACTCGGAGAAAAAGCATAATCTCAATAGATGATGAACGGAACTGAATTTTAACAAAGGTGGCTACAGCTTAAATTTTCATTAAGAGAATGGCGGTGGCTCTGAAAAGTTAAGTGCTAATTTGCAGTTGGCCCTTTTCCTGTAAATGTAAGTGAAACAAAATCACTAGGTCTAAAAACAAAACAAAACACTGAACGTGTATCAGGTAACATTGCAGCCCGTGGCAATGGCTGAGAAAAAGCTCTCTGGCTGCAGAGTACTCAGATTTTTTTTCTTTCAGTTACAGCTGACATGCAACATGAGATTAGTTTCAGGTGTACAACATAGTGATTAGACATTTATGTA